>NC_136057.1:535546119-536255619 GCF_964261635.1 Lissotriton helveticus | reverse complement strand
CAGTTCCTATATCCCTGAGCCATGGAAACCGCTTCCATCCCTGAACAGGAAAACCTCACTGTTCCTTAATGCTACTCATCCCTGAACCCTAAAAACTACCTTATTATGCCTAACACTGCTACCCTTCTGTGAACTGTGAAAACTCCTTACTACACCTTATGTCACCCTTCCGTGAACCCTAAAACACGTTACCAACCCTTAATGCTTCCCATCTCTGAACCCTAAAAAACTCTTACTACACCTTACAGCTAAACTTCAAAAATACCACACTACCTCTTAACGCTACTGTGCCCTAACAGGACATTCTTACTATTTCTGAACACTACTGTAAGAAATTGGAGTATTGTTTAAGAAACGGTGGAAGCCCCCAGGCAAAAACCACAATCCTAGTCTGAGTGAACCACAAACCTCTTTAAATTAACATGTGCTTCACCCTCAGGTAACTTAGCACTAAGCAGTGAGGCTTAACTTAAAGCCAATGTGTAAAGTGTTTATGCAGCACACAAATGGTAATAAATTGAAAACACAACAAAAGAAAAATCCCATACCAATTCAGAAAAAAACGTAATAATATGATACTAGAATTATGTAAATACAATTGGTAGAACCGGAGATATTTAATGCAATATTTTCTCTTCATTCAAAAGTTGTGTTAAATGCAATGAAAACTACTCTCCACACATTTCACGGCATTTTTCTCCTTTCCACATTTTCTAAATGACCACCAAATTTAGTATGGCAAAATATACCAAATATTAGTGCATAACTATTCTAAATGCTTTGTAATAATGGCTTAGATAAGGTAAAATCCCCTTTTTTAGGTCTGGCTTGACAGGTCAACCGTCCCAATGATGTAGTTTTAATAATTCTTTAAAATATGCATTGAGTGGGTTTTGGCTTAATTCCACCCAGAGGAGTATCAACTTTCACCTCATGAAATTCTAGTTGTAGGCCAATTTTCTATGTTTGAAGGAGAGAAAACAAACACTTGAGCACTGTTAAGCAATGGTAAAATGCACAGAGTCCTAAAGCCAAGAAAAACAAATTCAGCAAGCAGGAACACGGAAAGCAATATTTAGGAGTATAAAGGCTTTGAGCCAGTGACCTTGAAATGGCATGCTGAATACCAAGGCTGGTAATCTTAAGTCCACCTCATGCCTCTTTAATGCACTACCAGACACTTCCTGCCCCATTAGCTCAATCTTGCAGGTTCCTGCCTCCTCACTTAGCAATGGTTTTTCCATCTTTCTCTTCCTCAGTCTTTATGCTAGTGTTTTCCCTCTCTTCCTCTTAGTAATGTCTGATGCTGAAAAATAAGTGCTGGTCCCAATAAATGAGTGCCTGTGGCCCTCACAGGCAACCAACGGCTCAAATTAAGTACTGCTCAGGGTGCTTCGGGGAATCTCAGTTAATAACATAGCTGGTAGACTAATGGCTGCTGGGGTGGGCAGCAATATTGCTCTTCACACACCTGACAACCAGTAGCAACTGAAGCAGAAAGCTAATCTAGAGGTCCTGGTGGAATGTACTCTTCATGTAACTTCTCGGCCTCAGTTTCCTTATGGCCCATGACTTTAATCTGAGTTTTGTCCCAGAACCCAGATGAACGAATTGCATGATTGGTTAAATAACCAGGTGAAATTCTGTGATCGCTTAATTCAGCCCAAAAAAAGATAAATTAGGGGATGAGTCTTTAAGAACATTATGTAGCCAAAATGGACAAGGGCTGAATGGTTGCTTTACAAATGACGGTCCTTCTAAATTCAATATCAGAACTGGGGTTTCTGATTGGCAGAGCTATGCACCCTGTACAAGCAGCAACCACTACTCTAGTCAAGTTTAGCTAAATACACACTAAAAGATACCATGTGCTCACCCTCTGGTAGCTTGGAACAGAGCAGGCAGGTTTATCTAAAGAGTCAATGAGTAAAGTATTTGTGCAACACACGCGCACAGTAACATATTGAAAACAGCACAAAACGACTCCACATAGGTTTAGAACAATAGAGAATATGTATCTGAGTAAAACAAGACCACAACGACAAAAATCCAATCAGTAGAAGATGATATGAATTTTTAAAGATTAAGTACAAAAACAGTGCTTAGAAGTCAGAAGCGCTAAAAGGTTACTTGAGATCGTGCTAAACTGGGGTAAATTCAATGTTTGGGCCAACTGTGTTGGAGGGCAGGCTAGCTACAGGACTGGCTACAGGGCCCTGCACCTGCTGAAAAAGTACCTTGGATGGGGCAAAGCGTCGACACTGAGGGCAGGATGTGTTGATCTTTTCCATGCAGTCGGGTCACTGTGTCATCGTTGAGCTTCCCTGAAGTGAAGACAATGTGTCATCGCAGGCTGTAGAACCGCTGTCATGGAACAGCCACTACGTCGGCGTTGAAGGGCGATGTGTCGGTATCCGATTGGCGCACATGTGACGATGTGTTTGATTTGTAGCAAAGCAGCTGTAGAACCCACTTCTGAGGCCCGGAACATGGAGAGGACACATCAGGCAAGGGTAGGACTCACAGATGGCAGAGTTTAGCAGCACCAGCAGAATTGAAACCTCAGAAACCAGAAGGCAAGCCAGAAAGACCTTGGAGATTACTTGGAGGGAAGACTGGGTCCAGCTTTTCTTCAGCAGAATCAGAGACCAGCCAGCAGCAGGGCAACATGCAAAAAAGCAGTCCTTCCAGAAAAGCAGTCTATTTGAGTACTTGAAGCTGCACACTAGTCTTTCTGAAAGAGGCTCAGTTCAAGATTCAGAAGTGTCTGATTTCAGGGGGTCAGAGACCCAGTACGCATACCCAAAAGTGCCTTTGATAATGTAGGGGGTAACTTCAAAACAGCTCGCTGAAGTGCACAAGGATCACTATAAACCCATTCCTGTCTGCCAGTCTATCTGTGAACGGTAGATTAGTGCTTTTTTTGTAGACAGGACACTACCTATTGAAGTGTAAGTGTCAGCCCCTCCCATTCTGCCCTGCCCAGGAAGATCCATAAGAATGCAGATGAATGCAGATGAGTGCTCAGAATGCACCTTCCTGTGTTTGTGGCTTTCTAGAGGGAATGCACAAAGTGTAGATATCACCCAGCCCAGACGTGTATTGGAGAAAGGCTGCAAAGCACACAGAGTTATAAGCACAGAGAAATACCCACTCTCTAAAAGTGGCATTTCTAAAACACTAATGTTAAATCCAACTTCATCAGTAAGGAGGATTTATCAGTACCATTCCAAACATGTGAAACATGATAAAGCTATTCCTCTCTGATCAGGAATTACAGCTTAAAATTGCATTAAGGTATTCCCAATGCTGGCCTAAGAGAGGGATAAGCCTCACAGTAGTGAAAAACTAAATATGGTGTTTGTCACCCCTAGGACATACAAAACATAAAAGTACATGTCCTGTCTTTTACTTACATGGCACCCTGTCCATAGGGCTATCTAGGGCCTACTTTAGGGGTGACTTACATGTTATAAAAGGGGAGTTTAAGGCCTGGCAAGAATTTTTAAATGCCAAGTTGAAGTGACTGTAAACTGGACACACAGGCCCGGCAGTGGCAGGCCTGAGACAGGTTTAAAAGGCTAGTTCTGTGGGTGGCACAATCATTGCTTGCAGGCCCACTTGTAACATTTGAAGTACAGGCCCTGAGTATACCACTTTACAAAGGACATACAAGTAAATCAAAATTCCAAACAGGTGTAAACCAATTGCACCATGTTTAGAGGAGAGAGCACATGCATGTTAGAACTGGTCAGCAGTGGGAAAGTGCTCAGAGTCCTACAGTTAACAAAAACAAGGTCAGAAAATAGAAGGAGGAAGGCAAAAGGTTTGTGGTGACCCTTCAGAGAGTGCCATTTTCCAACATTCACAAACTGTAAGGCTGGCTATAATCGTAATCTTGATTATGCATTTGTGTCCTTTTCACTGTTTCGTTTCTGTCTTTACTTTCAAATCTCTTCTAGGACAGAGAACAATTATGTTCTCCAGACTCTCACATTAGCTCTCTCTCCATATGGGAGGTTTCTTTGGGTGTAATTAGGCAGTAATCAAAGACCTACAGGCTGTAAAGGGTAGCTTGGGATATGCATTCCCACTTAAGTTTGGAGCTTTGGATTTTACTCTACCTAGCAAGGAACATAGGTTGAAGTACATGCCCTCCTGCAAAGTGCATCCATATGGGACACTGTGACCTGTTCAATTAAGATCGGCAGAGCTTTGCAGACTTAATGGTTGAAGTAGCTGTTCTTGGAGCTTTAATGTCAGCTGCAGACTTGCATGTGCATGTCTCAGCTTGCTGCAGACTCAGCTCAGACATTTATCTTCTCTCTTAGCTGGGTGACTTTAGACTTGAATTCATCCGCACTTCATTCATGCTTGGCAGCAGCAGAGAAGGCAGCTATGTGTTTCTGCATGCATTGATATGCACCTGGAAGTTTGTCACACGAGCCGCAAAGATACTTCTGTGGTTATTGAAGGTGAGCAGTGTGTGATCTGGGTGTGACATTTGATAGGGCTTAGCTTTGTGGCTCCAGCCTTTGTAGGATATGTGTTTTAGAAATTGATTCCAGCTCAGATTCAATTTAAGTCCCACATCATTAAACTCCCTCCCATCCACCTTACCCCTAGGTTATAGATAACCCCAGCAAGTAAAATAAAAGGCAACAGGGAAACTATGAAACCCCTGAGAAGCATTAAGCTCTAAGAATGCCTTAAAACAGTACTGAATTTGTAAAATAATACGTGCAGGGTCCCATGATATTACTCATGAGGCCTCTGCTGCTTGTTTCACCTGAGTTCCCTGCTAGCACTGCCAAATACCAGTACCAACAACACCTGCAAACTATTACAATCCTACAAATGTTATAATTTGGCTTTAGATCTCTGGTATGTTTGATTTTTATTCTTATTTTTATACATGAAATAATTTGCTCATGTGCTTTTTAAAAAATAAAATAGATTGACAGTGCCACCATCAATCAGGAGTTTGTTAAAGCGCGACTACTCACCCGTAAGGGTCTCAAGGCGCTAGGGGTGGGGGGGGGAGTTGTGGGGGTGCAGGTTCCATTCCATCAAGGAGGGGGTCTGTCGAAGAGCCAGGTTTTGAGGTTTCTTGCGAAGATGGGGAGCGATGTTGACTGTCTGAGGTGGAGCGGAAGGGCGTTCCATGCTTTGGCCGCGAGGAAGGAGAAGGAGCGGCCTCCCGATCTGGTCTTTCTGGTGCGGGGGACCACAGCGTAGGAAAGCTGGGCTGATCGTAGGGTCCTTTGGGGTGCGTGGAATTTGAGTCGGCTGTTCAGGTATGCTGGTCCGGTGCCGTGGAGGGCCTTGTGTGCGTGGGTGAGCATCCTGAAGGTGATTCTCGCCTCGACGGGGAGCCAGTGGAGTGTGCGCAGGTGCTGGGAGATGTGGCAGTGTTTTGGCAGGTTGAGGACCAGTCTTGCGGCGGCGTTCTGGATGTTCTGTAGCTTGCGGATGAGGTTTTTGTTTATTCCGGCGTAGAGTGCGTTGCCGTAGTCGAGTCTGCTGGTGACCAGGGCGTGAGTGACTGTCTTTTGGTGTTCGAGGGGGATCCATTGGAAGGTCTTACGAAGGAGGCGGAGGGTGTGGAAGCAGGAAGATGAGACAGAGTTGATTTGGCGGTCCATTTTGAGCTCGGAGTCCAGGATGATTCCCAGGTTGCGTGCGTGGTCTGTGGGGGTTGGCGGGTTTCCGAGGGCGGTGGGCCACCAGGTGTCACTCCAGGCGTCGGGGTTTGGGCCCATGATGAGTACTTCTGTTTTGTTGGTGTTTAGTTGTAGGCAGCTGTTTTTCATCCATTTGGCGACGGCTTCCATGCCTTCTCAAAAGTTGCGTCTGGCGGTGTTGGGCTCGTTGGATAGGGAGAGGATGAGCTGGGTGTCGTCTGCATATGACACGATGTTGAGTCCGTAGGTTCTGACGATGGGGGCAAGTGGAGCCATGTAGACGTTGAAGAGCGTCGGGCTGAGGGAGGAGCCCTGGGGGACTCCGCAGGTGATAGGTGTGGGGTCCGAGAGGAAAGGGGGGAGTCTGACCCGCTGCGTCCTGCTGGAGAGGAAGGAGCAGATCCAGTCGAGGGCCTTGTCCTGGATTCCTGCATCGTAGAGTCTGCGTATTAGGGTGCGGTGGGAGACTGTGTCGAACGCCGCTGATAGGTCGAGGAGGATGAGGGCTACTGTTTCTCCTTTGTCCAGTAAGGTGCGAATGTCGTCTGTTGCGGCGAGGAGGGCGGTTTCCGTACTGTGTTTTTTTCTGAAGCCGGATTGGGAGGAGTCGAGGATGTTGCGTTCTTCAATGAATGTGGCGAGTTGGCTGTTGATGGCTTTCTTGATGACTTTCGCTGGGAACGGGAGCAGGGAGATGGGTCTGTAGTTTTTGAGGTCAGTGGGGTCCGCTGAGGGTTTCTTTAGGAGGGGGTTGACCTCGGCGTGTTTCCAGTCGTCGGGGAATGAGGCGGTTGCCAGGGAGCGGTTGATGGTTTGGCGGAGCATGGGTGCGATGGTGTTGGCGGCTCTGTTGAAGATGTGGTGGGGGCAGGGGTCCGTGGGGTCCCCTGAGTGGATTAACTTCATTGTCTTCAGTGTGTCTTCGGTGGTGAGGGCTGTCCAGTCATCAATCGCTGGTTTCCGGATGTCGGGGGTGGTTGGTGAGGGTTCAGTGTGTTGGTTGTCTTCGTCGAAGTTGTCGTAGATGCTCTTGATTTTGTGGTGGAAAAAGATGCTGAGTTTGTCGCAGAGGTCTTGTGAGGGAGGGATGTCGGTAGACTCGCTGGTGGGTTGGGCGAACTCCTTGATGATGCTGAAGAGTTCCTTGCTGTTGTGTGCATGGGTGGAGATTCTGTCTTCAATCGCTTTTTTCCTCGTTTCTCTGATGAGTTGATGGTGGGCGTTGGTGGCGGCTCTGAAGTTGTTGTGGGCTTCTGTGGATTTGGTGTTTCTCCAGGCCTTTTCGAGGTGGCGGCATGTGCGCCTGGACTCTCGAAGTTCGGTGGTAAACCATTTGGCTTTCTTGGCACGGGTATTGTTGTTTTTCTTGAGGGGGGCTATGGTGTTGGTGCTGTCCGAGATCCATCTATGCAGGGTTCAGGCTGCGGTGTTGGGGTCGTCGTTTTCCGCAATGGTTGGGGTGGAGTTGTTGAGTGAGGAGGTGAGCTGGTCATCGGTGATTTTGGCCCAGTTTCTTTGTGGAAGCAGGTGCTGGTGTCTGTGGATGGTGGGTGTTCTGAAGGTGAAGTGGACGCAACGATGGTCGGTCCATGGGAGTTCGGTGGTGTGGCTGAAGGTGATGGAGTTTCCTGTAGAGAAGAGGGGGTCGAGGGTGTGTCCTGCTGAGTGCGTGGGCTCGGTCACGATCTGGCGGAGTCCAATGTTGTGGAGGTTGTCCAGGAGTGATGTGGTATTGGGGTCCAGTTGATTGTCGAGGTGGAAGTTGAGGTCTCCCAGCAGGGTGTAGTTGGTGGATGCGATGGCCAGCGGGGAGATAATGTCCGTGATGGAGTTGGCGAAGGGTCCGCGGGGTCCAGGGGGTCGGTGGATGAGGGTTCCTCGGAGGGCTGCGGTGGGGCTGGCCAGTATCTTGAAGTGAAGGTGTTCCATCAGTTCTGTGGACTCGTCAGGGAGTGTGCTCAGGCGGAGGCTGGATTTGTGGACGATGGCGATTCCTCCTCCTGGGTGGATGGGGCGGTCCTTCCTGGAGATCTTGTATCCTTGGGGGATGGCGATGCGATGTCCGGTCCCGAGGTGGTGTTGGTCCAGGTTTCGGTGAAGAATGCTACGTCTGGGGTTGTGCTGTCGAGGAGGTCCCAGATTTCTGTGGCTTGTTTGTGGAGGGATCGGACGTTGAGGAGGATGCATTGCAGGGTCTTCGGTTCGGTTGTGTTCTTGTGGGCGGGTTGTGCTGGATCAGTGTTCTTGGCGGTGCTGCAGGTGTGCCGGCAGCGGTGACAGCTGAAGGGTCCATGGGTGTCGGCTGGTGATGTGGTGGACTGTGATAAAAAAAATGTGCTGATGCTATGAAGTAGGTTCCGTTGCTGAGCACTGTCAAACACTGGCACAAATTATGCACGGCTCTTTAAAGAGATTAGAAAGGCGGATGGGTTTTTGAAAACATGAGTAAGATTGCAGGAGCTGCACTTCTGCTTTTTAACATCTACACAACAATTTTAGGACACGCATTAAAGAAGATACCTGTTTCCCCAGGCAATTCGAGCGCCGTATATTGGGATTCGATTCAAAAAGGGGGTGGTGATGGACAGAGTATCTGAATTAAGCAGAACACTCCTACCAAGTCAAAAGATCAGGGCTTGATCCATCACCGTTTTTTAGCTCACTGCACCATCCCAGTTCAGAACCTGGCTACATGCAAATTAGTCTGACCCTGGCCCAGTGCATCATGGGAACAGGGCAGACCAAACTACCAAGCCAATTCTTCACTGGAAGGCCTAAAGGCCCATAGGAATGAGTGGTGAAGACATTCTCAATTTGCGATTCTCAATTAGAGAATCGCAAATTGAGAATGCAATTTCAAGGGAGCCAGGGTGTCAAAAGGACACCCTGTTGCACCCCTGAAATGTGCATGTGTGCACATGTGGCACACATACATGCCCTAAGGGCATGCATGTTCGCCACATGGCACATTGAAAAATGCAAAAAAGTGCATTTCTCAAAGAATTCGCAAATTACCACCAACTTGAAGTTGGTGGTAATTTGCGATTTCTTAAAGCCAAATTACACTTTTCTGTGCTTCTTAATTGCATTTAAGGAATCGCAATTAAATGCAATCGCAAAATAGGGAATCACAAATTTGCGATTCCTTATTTTGCGAGGCTGTTTTCCATTCATACATCCCGATACATATGGCCCTCAATCGTTTGTTTGCATAAGGGAGGATTTGTGTAGCTTCATTATTGCCCTCAAGGCATGTAGTCAGACTTTCCTGTTTTTAGGTTCTATTTGCTGTGAATTCTGGTGCTACTGTTTTCAAGTGTTTTCCAAAGCTTTAAAAAAATAAATGTAAAAATCAGTAGTTGTCAGTGTTTACTCTTTTAAGCTCTGTAACAAAACATGGGGATGTGTTTTTCTGCTGTTATAAATAATTTGAGGGCATATTAGCAAGAACCTCATTAAAATTATCGCCGTTTTAGCGGCAGGAAACTGCCGCTAAAACGGCAAAAATGGGCTTGCTAATATGCGTTATAGAATTCCAGTAGAAGTCCAAGTTAGATGTGCAGGACATCTAAACTGGGCTTCTATTGGAATTCTATAACACATATTAGCATCCCATTATCGCCGTTTTAGTGGCAGTTTCCTGCCGCTAAAACGGCGATAATTTTAACGAGGTTCTTGCTAATATGCCCTTTGGTTTTTATTTCCTTTCTTCCCTTGTTGATTCCTATTGCTAAATCTTCTCTGTACCTTTCCCTTGTATTTGCTCTCCCAAATGTTTGTTCATTTTTTCATTATTTCCATCACTTCGCTACCTGTTATTTCCAAGCACTTAAATCGCTATTTCCAGCGGTTCAGTCACAGTCTATGTTCAGGATGCATATAGATGAGGATATATGTGTACCCATTCAGTTTTTTTGCAGCTTATGAAAGGTTGATGGTGAGCATTTAACACATCTTCCTGCTGCTCTGTTCTTCAGACAGATGACAAAGGTCAAGAGAATGAAGATGTTCTGCTTGGCACATGAGATACAAATATCTATTGTGGGCTACCAGGCGCAAACTAGTGTAACATTGTCCTGTTGGTCTCGAGATATTAAGAAAGGGCCTGGTTAATAAATGTGGTACTACTGTCTGATCCCTGCATATTTCTGCTCTACATGGTCTACTGTGTGGCTGAATTAGTAAAGATTTTTGATCTGTCAAATGCCTTGGATTGTCTTACTTTGACGTCCAAACCATGAATGAATTTTACTTTATATAGTGAAGGCATACCTAAGGGAGTTTGTGTTTATTTCGAAACCAGCAAGAACTGTGTTTTTCTACGCATGTGGGTCTTTGTTTATTTGAAAGCAGTGAGGGTGTGGCGCTTCTTTCAGGCTTGTGTGAGCCTGGCTGGATATTTTTGGCGCCTTTGCCCCGTGAAAATATTTTCCTTTGGGATTGTTTTGGAGCTCAGAATTCTTCAACAGGGATAGACTGCAGCTGTAGTTGACAGTGAGTTCCACAAGGCCAAATACCTACTTGCCAAGGGTCCGTTGAATCGATTTGCTGCTGTTGAGACATTCTGAGTAGGAGAAACATGTTGTCTTAGTTCAGTGTGGTTGCATTTCGGTCAAATACACTGTGGTGGTTTGTCCTGTCCTGCAGAGGTCTGGAAGATCAAAACTGTTCCAAATCCCAGGTTTTCAGGGGTGGTAAGTGAACTCCAGTTAGACACAGCCAAGGGTTCCACAGCCTTAGGAACAGAACTTGGAGGTCAAGACTGACTCCAGCTGAAGCCATCAGCAAGGTCCAGGTCAGATCCAGTTCGTACTGGTCAGAGAGGCATTTCTGGGAAAAGGCCACATGCACGTTGTTATGGTCCTTTAGCTATAGCGGAGGTCAGTCTACTCACCCTTGGTGTCCACTTCTTTTTCCCTGGTATGACTGAATATTATGCCAAGTTTATTGCTAAGCAATGTGTGGTGTGTGGAAATGAATTCAATAGGATAAGATTAGCAATTGCTGACACCCCATGTCTCAAACCATTTGATATCCAGGTGCCTAAGATTATAATGACTGATGCGAGTAATTATGGTTTTGGTACAGTTTTAATGCAGATTAACAATGTTTAGAATGTTATCATTGCCCATGCATCTCACACACTTAGAAGGCAGAATGCAATTATTCAGTCACAGAGAAAGAAGCACTGGTGTGTTATTGGGGACATTTGTACTTTGGGCAGCATGTATGGGGTAGTAAGTTTGCTGTAAGGACTGATCACAAACCACTGGTGGAAGTGTTTACAACTAAAGGGACAGGTAGTGCTACTCCTTGCATTTCTCAGTGTCTATATAGACTGCAAGAGTTCACTTTGAGGTGGAACATGTGCTAGGCATTAAGAATATAATACCAGATGTTTATCCTGGTTGCCATTCTTGGATGAAAGTAAGGGTGAGGTTGAAGATGAGTGTGTGGTTGCCAAAATGAATAAAGTTATGACAATCAATTTGTCCCAAAAACTTGGATGGAGGAGACCAAGTCTGATGTAGTACAAAGAAAAGTGATGGAGTTTGTCAAACATGGTTGTCCACAAAACAGAAATGTGGATGAAGAATGAAACCTTTATGAGACAGTTCAGAATGGATTATATATTCTTGACTGCATACTCATGAGATGTGGTTTATTGGTAGAACCTTCAAAGAAGAAGTTTTAAATTTGGCCCATGAAGGACATATTGAGATGAGTGTGGTTAAGAGGAGGATCAGAGAAGATTGTGGTGGCCGCACTGGGACTGTGATGCGGAAGGCATGGTTAGGTAGTGTGTCAGTTGTGCCTGGAGTGAAAAGCCACAAAAGGTGATGTTTTATCCCTCTCAAGTTATTGACAATGGTGATAGATGCTTGAAAAAGAGTGCTTTGGCTATTTCGGGCCCTTTTGCTATGTTAGGTTCAGGGACCATGTTTGCATTGGTAGCAATTGATTTATTGTCACAATGGCCTGAGGTTATGTTTGGAAAACTTGTGGAGATGAAGAATTTATTGAGTTTTTAGAGGCGATCTTTGTCAGGGAAGGCGTTTCTATGGAAATAGTTTCAGGCCATGGTGTCCAGTGGTGTGGTAGGAGATGACATCATTTCTAGATGGACTGGGATACGTCATATAAGAATGTCAGTCTTTTCTCCACGGGGGAATACTGTCATGGAAAGATGGAACAAGGGGTTGAAGGGAGGTTTACAGTATATGTTAGGTGAGGGTGGTGATTGGAGAGGGCAGTGAAAAAATTGGCGTGGGCGTACAGAACTTCCCCCAACAGTGCCACGGGTGAGACTCCATATAAGTTAATGAGCGGAAGACAGTATTATTCTAAGTTAAGTCCAGGATGGATGCAAAATGTGAAATAAGCTAGATTTGGAGAAAAGTTGAAATTAAGGGAAAAAATTAATGTGGTACATGATCTGTGAGTAGGAGATCGGTTCACAGTCAAGTTGGGACGTTTTGTGAGGAAAGGGATGCCAAGGTTTTCCAGTCCATTGTGTATGAAGAGAATTGGAAGGTTTGTTGTTAAACTGTCAGATGATAATGTGTGGAACATAAAGAAATTTGTGAAATTGCCAGAATGTTTGTTGATGCCAAGAGCAAGTGCTGAGGCATCTGGGCAAGGCAGAACAGAAGCGTAGGGATCTGGGCAAGGGCAGGAACTAAAAGGGGTGGTTAGGAAATCCAGGAGAGTGAAAAGGTGTCCAGAGTGGATGAAAGATGTTGAAATTAAGTGAATGTGGTCCCACAGGCTATGCATCTGGTTACTTAACATTTTATTATGAAGTTTTATCATTTTTTTTGTTTGCGATCATAGTTGTATTATTAGTTTTTTTTTAATGTATTCTATTACTCTGTTACTTTACATAATAGTGATATGGGGATATGTGATTATTGTGTTGGCCATTCTATGCATGTTTATTTTGTTATTGTTGTGTATCATTCAAAGTGGGAAGATATGTAGCATCCATGCTCTTGCCTCAACTTGAGTGTGGAATGTTGAGAAGAGGCAATGGTTTGAGGTGCCGTTCCTTCATTAGGAAACTAATAAACGTATTAATACTCACCATCTTTCCATGTGAGTGCATGGTAGTTTTCTCCTGTCAAAAGGGGTTATTTTCACAGATTGCACTGCAGTTTTTACACTGCAGCAGTCAGATTACATAGGGTAGGCCTGAAGTGATATTTGCCCTGCGACTGTAGTGGATGACACAATAAGTGCTACATTCCACTAGTGGCATTTAATTATCGGGACCTGGGAGCACTTTCTACACCATATACTAGGGACTTACAGGCAAGTAGTGATCAAGGTCATATGATGATGTCAGCCAACTAGGAAAGTGTAAAGACCGCTCCATTGAAACCCCGAGAAAGGGGGAGGCCTACCTCCTGAAACAGGGCATGTTGGTGTAAAGCCTTGATACTGAATGTGAGTTTAAACTGTGAATTTATTGCTAGTATAGAGCAGTGATATAAAAACCTAATTTCTGTTGTCGAGCAATGTGGTTTATTGATTGATTGTTAAAAGAATTTTAGCTATGGACTTTTAACATTTTACACCACTAGCATGGAATCTTTATATAAGTTTTAGACACTGACAAATAAAACTTATTGGACGGATTCTTTCTGCAGAATGCCTTCATAGTGATGAAATGTGTCTTTTAAAAACACTGACATTCAAATACTATGATCCCAGGAAGATTTTATTTCTGCTTTTAAGCAGAAGAGCTCTGCACGTCAAAGGAAATCCGGGAGGAGAAATTAGAGGGATCATGTTTCTGTCAGTATGACTCAGCTACTGCGTTAAATTGTCATGTCTTTACCTGTTCACCACTAGTACATTTTCGACACCCGTTGGAGAAATAAAAAGGATGAAAATATAGCTAAACAACTTAGTCCTTTTAAGTACTTTCCGTGGGAGGGTGGCGTGTAGGGCAGGGGGAGGGGCTGAGTGCAGTGTAAGGTCTGATCATTCTAGAGGATCAGTAGTTAAATATACTTTAGTGGTTTCCCCATGACCACAGCTTTTTCTGGCACCGCCTTCCAATCATTGTCAACATTAGAAGGCAGCAGACAGTGAAGGCATCGCAGAAGAACGGGTGTCTCGGTTTGTATGTATAACTGTAAGAGTTAAAACCTGTAAACCAGGAGCGAATGCATAGATACATTTAGAGTTGCAGCCATGAAAAGGCCCTAAATGTAGACATTGTTTATAGATAACGAGTGCAGTTACTTTCAAAGACGGATATTTGAGTGGGACAGTGGGAAGAGGTGTGGCGCCGCGGCTGTGGAAGAGGTGTGGCGCCGCGGCTAGGGCGACTGACTCTGGAATCTGGGGATCACGGTTCGATCACCGGCACCGGTGGCAGATCAGCCCAGCACCATGCAACTCTGGGCAATAGCTTGTTTAGCCTTCCCGATGGCCCACAGCACCTAGAAACCCTTGCGGGTGATTGTGCGATTTACAAATGTGGATTTATTATTATATACCATTCCTTTAACGTGTTAAAAATGTGTAGTTTGCATTCTAAAGGTGCCTATAAAGCCTGAGTGGGTCATGACAGGTGCCTGGCAATGACACATGTACCCTGTTTCTACTGAGCGGGGTTCAGTTGTGAGTGGTACCGGCAGCCTGGAGCGTCATGTGCACCCTAGAAGAGGCTGGCCTGTGTGAGGCTGAGCTGTGGCACTTGGTGATGGTTTTTATTTGGACCGGGGACGGAGCAAATGTGTGTGGAGTAAGAAAGATACACTATGTGGCTCTCATAAGAGGCGTCCCAAACCCAAGGTCACTCATGCACCATAAAAGTGGAAAACCGTATAGCTTGAAGCACTGCCAGATAACACATTTTTTTTTCGTATTATCCCTTCCAAAAACATGTGGACTTTTAGCCTTTCTTGTTTGCATCTGAGTTTTGAAAGGCAAATGATGAACCGCTCTGCACATTTGGCTGACAGAGGAAAAAGACATCTTCTGTTAACAGTGACACAATTTGAAATGATGTGTAAATGGATTGTCCCTGCCCTGTTAACATATGGTCAAACTATCGGCTCGAAATAATCTTCTCAAAATGTGCACACCATGACATTAAATATTAATGGACTGGTAGGAGCTGGGTCTGACTCACCATGTTCAGTGTCATCTCTTGTACCTGAAACCAGCAGTCCACTGGCTTGAGATGGGTCTCGGGTGAGGATCTACTGACCTAAGGTGCGCCTATGGATGGAGGCATGCAGTGGCACAGACCCTGCGGGCATAGCTATATTGCTTGGGAAGAAAGGAGCTACAGGAAGAGTCTACCTTAAGCATTGGGTAATGCGAGGTGGCTGTCGGTGCTACATTCATGGTTATTGTTGTTGGGGCTGCACGTAGCTCTCATAGTACAAACAGTGAGTACCTCCATCTCTTAACTACTGTGGATGAAGCAGGCGCCAAACAATACCTTTTTTAAATGAAAACTTTGTGCCATGTGTTATACACAAGACTGTAAACGGCTGGGACAAAGTTGTCTAGTCCTTCATAAACTCTTATCTTTGACACCTACAAATCATACGCTCGCATACCACAAATGGTGTTCTCAATTCAGGTGCATGCGTGCACCTTAAAACAAGGAAATCCTATGGCACTGGCTTCAACAGGAAAACCGCGTTTCAGTTTATTACTCTATGAATACATTTATATGAGCACTTTCAGCCATTCTTAGATGTTCTTGGGACTCAAACACAAACTGTGAAACACTCCGCCTCCTTTAACTCATGAAGTTGAAGCAGGGGCCAAAGGACTTCTCTTTGCAATAGACACAATGTGAATGGAGGCATGCACACACTACTGTGGAGCCTTCCATCCTCCAACTCTACCAGTCGCTGCTCAGTCCCAACCAGACGCTGTGGGGGTAGGTGTGACGGCAGAGGCCACGCGCCGATTTGGGTACCTTACTCATAGGTGCTGGTCCCACGGGAGCTGACTGCTGTGGCACCTTAGGATTAGCCTTAGGGTTGCATCATACAGGGCAGGACCAACCGGCCTGCACTTATATTGAACCTCAAGTTATAAGGTTGTATCTTTTCATTTCACTGTGTCGAACTTTGCACCAAGGTCCTGATGAATAGCTTTATGCAAGAAACATGTTGACCTAACCAGGGGGTTGTAGATATTCTACTGTGAACCTTACATCAGTACATTTCTCCCCTCCCACCCTTTTTAACTAGGGAGTCAGCCACATTAATAAAGTTCTCTGTGGATTGACCTACCTATTTTAGCTTACACCCACTTCACGACTACACATTCACTCACCATTACCCTCCCCCTTACACGCATGCACCATATGGCTGGAACAAAGGATCTCCGATAAAAAGAGCCCCTTCGCGGGTGCCTGTCAGACATTGCAGCGTCAGTCTGACGAGGAGCAGAACCCATATGATGAAGCATGACACCTAGCTTGCTGGATGTGTGAGAGTTTTAGTTCCAAAAAGGGAAACTCCCCTTCCCTTTTTCCTGTTTTTCTCTTCACTAGGCACACTCTCGTACTCACGTTGGGGAACTTTGTACCCTCTTTGTGCTAATGCTCCAACGCTACCTGAACAACAGAGCCTCCAATCCAACCACCTCAGAAGCCTACCAGCATGACACAGCTCCAGAGCCTGCTATGCTTCAATATTTGTCGAGGCGATGGTTCTTATTGTCAGGGCCTGGACTGGGAACTTAAAACAGCCCTTGCAAAAATTAGAAATGCATCCCCCATTTGCACCAAGTGAGTGACCCCCGACGGATTGCTCAGTATGATTTTCCATAGGATCATTTTTGAAAAGTTAAACCGAAAGGTGCACGATAACAGCTCAATTTTTAAACTATATATGCTAGTTTTACTGGTTGTTCTGAGAGGGATTTGATTGAGTATTCCAGTACATTAGCACCGTATCTCATAGCGCTATTTCTACATAGCTTCTAATCATGAATGCACCTGTGCAAAAATAGTGTTCCTGATGAAAAAAAGAACAATTTTGGTACCATTATGAGAGACTTTCTTCTCATTAATCCATTGAACATATCATAATATCAATATTTATTTGGTTGAAAAATACAACCATAAAAAGTGCATAAAATCGCAATACATAAATTTAATAAAACTGGGAAAATAGACACACAATGTTATCAAAACAACAAAAAGTGATGAAAAAAACAGTATGATAATTCATTACATTGAAAATGTATGTAATTCATTAACAGTAGCAAGATTAATCCGGTTTAGAGCACCTTGATCCCAGAGTAGCACGTAGAATACGTGAGACAGCAAATAAAACACACACGTTCGTTATTAGCTGCAAGAACATAAGCACCCGGCGAGCTTGAATGAACTTCAGGGATTAAAGTAAAGATAAAATAAACAGCTTCCTGGGCATGCTAAAATATTTATAAAACAGCACAAAATGTAGGTTATCCTATGGAGACGTATTGTCGCAGCTGTAGGGCCCCAATATTCCAAGATGGCTCCTTCCACTGGCAGTAGCGGCCGCCATAAACAAAGGGTTGTGATGTTGGTGTACGGTACGAAGGAGTTGTCCCGCAAGGGGGAGGGGGGCTCAGGTACATAAAGTACTATATATTTTTTTTTTATAAAACTTACCTTTAGCCTCCCCACCGCCTCCAGTGCCTCGTCACGTCGTGTCACCTCTCCTTTTCCTGCCTGGTCCCAGCAGTGCCTGGGACAGACTCCCTGTCCAATCCCCACGCTGCAGAACAGCCGAGGGGTTGGCCTGAGTGGGCTAGAATGATGCCCTGCTTAGGTCAGGGAGTCTGTGAGGTTTCTCCAGCCCAGCTGCACAATGACAACAGGTGTGTCAAGGGCCACCTTCTCAGCCCTGCAGCCTCCTGGGAAATGGAGTCCCCTTTTGATGCACCCTGAACAACAAGCTGATGAAATGCGCTTTATATCGCTCCAACCATTTCCAACAGGCGAATCAAGGGCTTCCTTCTCAGCCCCACAGCCTCCTGGGAGACGGAATCCCCCTTTGAGGTGCCATTACTTCACTCATTAGTCTTTAAAATAGGCTTAAGAATGTTATGCAGGCCTCTGGGATTGCGTAACACGCACCACAACTCATGGAGTCGAAACTGGCCTTCAAATGTCAAAACCGGTCTCCCGGGGCTTCAGCCTCCCAGGGGTTTGCCCGCTTGCCCGGCTGGCCAGTCCGGCCATGCTTATTGTGCTACAACATCAGGGCTTAGCATATCCAGTGCCATAGCCCTTCAAATCTTTTACCTCAAATTATAAACAACCATGAAGGACAGCCTCTCCAACGAGTTTGACTTCCATACTGACCTGTAGAACATACACAAATACAAATACCTGCTGTGGTAAGGAAATGCCCAATAGATCATTCATGGGTGGTATTACACGTGATAGTTACAATCAATCAATGATTGATCAATATGTTGAAAATGGCAATGTATGTGCACATAAGCGGCGTTCATTTGTGTTCACTGTACCCCTTGTTGTAAGCAGAACGGATATCGCGAAACACTGACTGTGTTATCCCACCAGCATAGACCCATGCACCCACGGACACGATGGCCATTTTAGGCACCATGGCCTAGCTGCCCGTTTGTTAAACCCCCGGCACCCCTCCCCGCGCGCACTGCTCATGCATCGGCCATAAGACCCTCTACCTCTGCGTGACCCTGCTCTAGAAGTAACACTCCTGCTTGACCCACCCCCCCCCCCATTTCCTCCCAAGAACACCCTTCCCCTCAGCTGACGAGCCCCCCCCAGCTGCACTTGGCCTTTCGACCCGGTCCCAAGTCCTAAGCCCAAGCCTCGTGGATGTACACCCCCCTTTTTCCTGCCCAGCATAACAAAACCGTGATACACCAACCGAAGTGCCTGATCTTATCGCCTGCCCAACCTTTGATCTGATCATCCCCTCCTGCCCTCGTGTCCTGTAGGAATGTCCGGCTGAGAGATCACAATCTCTTGTTACATTCAGGAGGGGAGGATGACATCTGAGGGACTGGTATGGGAATAGGCCTGAAGCTGGGATTCCAAGCATGTTTTTCCTACTTCAAAGCGTCTTTATTGCAATAAGGAATGTTTGTGCATCATAAACATGTGTATAAAAGACGAAGCCTCAGAGAAACTTTAGAGAGAGCACCTCCTGAAGACACTATGCGAGTGTCCGAAATGACAGGCTCTCCTCATGAGAAATAAAACTCTGTTCTTGTTTTCCTGCTTTCAGCGCCCGTCTCTTTATTTGGTAATTGTTCAAGATGGGAACTAAGAGGCGTCCTGCGCCAGCAGCCTGGGCATCAGGTGCGTTATGGGCTGACTTTTCCACAAATATGTGAATGATACAACAGACAATGGCTGGGTGGAAAAGGCGCTAAAATTTGGCATGCATATATGAATCCCAGAAGCTGTGCGACTCGGGAAAATGTGACTCGTGCAACTCTAAAAAAAGAAAAGAAAATCCCAATACAAGATCGAGTGATAGAATCCCCCTCTCTGAGACTCGGTGATAAATGTCAATCCCGGCCTCATCTGCGACTCTGGTTTCTCAAAATAACATGGACACAAATTGGTTGTTTAAATCTATAAAGCATTGCAAAACACAACAACCGCAATGTGGAAATAATACATTTTTACAGACTTTAAGTAAAATAGTCAAACTTTCTACTTGGGATTAAGCTCACCTTTTCTTGCAGTTCCATGTTTGGGTCTACTGGCCAACAGAAGACTTCAAAGAAATCAGACACTCCCTCTTCTACCCACAGCAGGGTCACTGATGTCTGGGTCTTGTTGACAGCAAACAGAGATTTTGGTGGCGCAGGCTCTAGAGAAGAGAAATATTTGCTGTTAAGCAATGGATTATGACCTCTGGAAGTCAAACTGCAGCTGACGGGTACAGCTGCCTATTTTTAATAAACACATCATACAAAGGCAATAAAGGCCCAGATGTACATAGAAGTAACACAATGCAGGGCAGCAGGAAAAGTTGCTGTGCTACTTTGCATGACCGTGAGAGAGCAGAACAGATCCCTATTTACCAAGATGTAGTGCAGTACTGCTCGCTCCCTGCGCTGGCACACTTCTGGTTGCAATACACGCTTGCGCCATATAGTGTAAGCGTGGGTTTTGTGCTGGAAGGGGTTCTTCCAGGACAAAAACTGGCATAAGGCATAGTTTTCAGGTTTGTAGGAGTGCTGTACATGCAGTACACATGCACAATGTCTTATCCTTATGCCTGCCTCAAGGATGCACAGAATTTTGGAGTAAAACCTTGCCTACAGTTGCATGGGATTACTAATGCACCACCCATGGGACGTGGCTCAGGAGGTAATTCTAAAATTATCTTGCTCTCTTGTTCAACTGTATGAGAACCTATTTCAAAGCACAAGAAAAGGAAATTAGGGCATATTTACTACAGAAGAGGCAGAGCGTGGTATTAGCCTCCTTGGCTTATTGCTACGCTCTGCCACTTCGGAAATGCGTGAAACATCTGAAACCATAGTTACAACAATATGGTGCAGCCCTGCATTTCCCCCTGCTCTGGTGCTAAATTTATCAGCGTAGCGCCAAAGCAGGCACCCTTGCACCATAGTGAAAGGGTGTCTCAGTTGAGGGGAAGATTGTTTATGTGCAGGAAGGTGTCCATAAACAATCTTTAAATTGCATTTCGAAACTTCTATGTGTGATGCCTAATACAGCAGACATAGAAGTTGCAAAACGTCATTTTTTAGTTGATTGTTTATGTGCAGTAAGGGACATCTTCCTGCACATAAACAATCTAAGGCATTTTGCTGTTTCTATGTGTGCTGCACAAAGCAGCACACATTAAACAGCAAAAACGAGGAGAAATTAAACATTTCTTCTTGTTGCGCCTGTTTAAGACTACGTTTTCCCTGGTCTTTATTTTGGCGCTGACCCATATTTATGCTGCCCCCTTGTAAATATGGGGCAGCATCAAAATCAATGGGTGTTGCAGTGGAACGCCCACCATAACACCCATTGCCCATCCCTTTTGTGCCGATTATAGCATGAAAGGGGGCTTTATTCACAAGCAGCCGCGGCCCATGGAGGGAGTTCTGTGGGGCAAAAAGGCGGGGCGGGGGAGGGGCAGGGTGGGAGGTGCTAAACACCGAAATATGGATAATGTGAGGTAAGTAAACAATGTAATAGATAAAACGAATTTCGTAGCGCACCCTGCATCGCATTTTGAGATGCAGGACGAGCTACGAAATTAGTTTTATTTATTAAATTGTTTACTTACCTCACATTATCCATATTCTGGTGTTTAGCACCCCCCGCCCCGCTTTTCCGCACCACGGAACTCCCTCCACGGGCGGCGACTGTTCACAAGGCAGCGTTAAGCCTCGTTAGGTGGCTTAATGCTGCCTTGTAAATAAGGTGAAGCACATATTGCCACAGGAACGTCACTAAAAGTGACCTTCCTGTCGCGATAGGGGCTTGCATATATGCCCCTTTGTTTTGTAAGATGTTCGGAAGTCGAATTATGATGATAAATTGTGTGGCGTGAACATAGACACGCCACACAATGTGGCAGCATTTTGACAGCATTAGGAAAACTTGCTAGGAGCATCCTACTCGCAACTTTTATTTAAATGTCTTGCTTTTGCAGGTGTCACGGAACGTGGGAGGGGGCATTAGGTTGAGAAAAATTAGACACTATCCTGCCCTGCAAAGGGGATTTCACTAAAGTCATAAATATACGGGAATACAAATGTGGAAGTTATAATACATGTGAGATCAAAAAGGACTAGCCTATTTGTGAATTTACATAGACTCAAGACTGTAAGACAGGGTACAAACCCTTTGTTTGTTCATGAAGCCCTCACCCACCAACCTGGTTGGTGGCATGCTTCATCATCGGGCCCACCCAGTGACACCGAGTGTGTCCCGGGTGTGCTTCGACGCCTGAATACAGCGGAGCAGGTATGTTTCTGAGTGTGCAGTGTAGTGACGTGAAGGTGAAAATTTAAAAGCTATACAGGGGTCCCAGTACCCGAGGGTAAATTATATTTTAATAACTGGGTCACTGTTAGCATTAAAAAAGGCTGTTGGATGTTATAGGAGTGTTAATTAGGGTCTCCTACATCCAGGTGTGGTCTACATGTTTCAGCCAGGCCTTTATGATTAAAACTGCCTTTCCTCAGGACCAAAGTGTGTAGGTGCAAATTACTTGATTTTAAGTGATTGTGTGATTTTGAAAAATGTGTAGCACTCGCTAAGGTGCTTTACATGTGTGAGGGGGATTCCCTCTTAGAGCATTACTGGACATACAAGTATGACAAAACACACATACAGGGGAGAGTCTTAGTATGGTAACATATTCACAAAGCAGTTTGATTGCCGATATCTATTGTGCTGTGTAGATGATAAATAAGCGGCAAATGGTGTAGCCATATTGGTGGTACGGCTAGGGTGAAAGTTATCATATATACATGAAGTTTTGTGGTGGGCTAAGCATCTTAAGCACATCAACACAAAAAAACGGTGGTAAGTGAATGAAAAGAAGATTATCCTCACGTTGGCTTGTTGCCAAATTTGCCCCATGGAGTAGTCTGTACAAAAGGGGGTGGTGATGGACGGAGCATCTGAACCAATCAAACACTCACACCCAGTCAAAAGATCTGGGTTTGATCCATCACCGTTCTTTAGCCCACTCTGCCACCCCAGTTTAGACATGGCTATATGCAAATCAGTCTGACCCTGTGCCTCATGGGAACAGTCCAGCCAGAACTGAAAGCCATGCCTTCCCTGGACCGGAAACAAGCTTCCGAGGACCGGTTTCTGGCATTACAGCCGTCTTCAGCCCGCAGTACAAAAGGGGGTGGTGATGGACGGAGCATCTGAACCAATCAAACACCTTCCCTGGACCGTCCACCACCACCCCCTTTTGTACAGTTTTTGGCCGCCATAAGTGTGGCAGGGTATGCTCAGACGTGAGTCCCTTGCTCACTTTGCCACTGGATTCAAGCAAGCCGGGCTGAAGACCGCTGTAATGCCAGAAACCGGTCCTCAGAAGCTTGTTTCCGGTCCAGGGAAGGCATGGCTTGGCAGTTCGGGGTCAGACTGATTTGCATATAGCCATGTCTGAACTGGGGTGGCAGACTGGGCTAAAGAACGGTGATGGATTAAACCCAGATCTTTTGACTGGGTGTGAGTGTTTGATTTATTCAGATGCTCCGTTCACCACCACCCCCTTTTGTACCGTTTTTGGCCGCCATAAGTGTGGCAGGGTATGCTCAGACGTGAGTCCCTTGCTCACTTTGCCACTGGATTCAAGCAAGCCGGGCTGAAGACGGCTGGAATGCCAGAAACCGGTCCTCGGAAGCTTGTTTCCGGTCCAGGGAAGACATGGCTTGGCAGTTCGGGCTGGACTGTTCCCATGAGGCACAGGGTCAGACTGATTTGCATATAGCCAGGGGTGGCAGAGTGGGCTAAAGAACGGTGATGGATTAAACCCAGATCTTTTGACTGGGTGTGAGTGTTTGATTGATTCAGATGCTCCGTCCACCACCACCCCCTTTTGTACCATGGAGTAGTCTGGCAGAGGAGTGGACCGAAAATTTTGGTCAGGGTCTGCGTTGAACCTCTTGTTGTCTCTGCGGCCTCCGTAAGACTGTCCTGGGCCGTGTTTGTGCCTTAAATGCAGTCTGCATCATTCGGATCACCTGTGCGGGGAAGGACAGAGAAAACAGACTGTGCAAGGACACGCTGAGTCATGGCTATGCTGGGCATGTGCGGGAGAGTAGTGTATCCTGCTGTGAGCATGCCCATGTGCGGGAGAGTAGTGTATCCTGCTGTGAGCATGCCCATGTGCGGGAGAGTAGTGTATTCTGCTAAGAGCATGCACGGCACCGATTGTCGGCGTCTGCGCATTGGGTGTGGCTGTGTAAGCTGTACCCAGTGTACACAGATTAGTGTACAGGTGTAGTAACATGAACGGTTGAGAAATAAAGAGCGCCAACAGGGAAAAAAGGACTTAAAAAGCGCTGTGGGGTTAAGTTGTGAGGCCAGGTGTATTATAACTGGCTAATACAACAGAGGGACATTTAACACGGAGAGGAATCAAGAGTAGTGTTCCATGTGAGGAGAAAGAAATTCATGTTTTCAGTAAGCTCCAGGGTATGGAGTCATTCAAGCCCAAACCCAGTTGCTGGGTGCAGAGGCGATAGATCCATCTCTGTTCTTTTGTATGAAGGATCCGGTCATTGTCTCTTTGGTTAATATCAAATTGTTCAATGACAGTCCAGGACATGTCATTGGGGGTGTGGTGTGCCGTGAGGTAGTGCTCTGTCAGTCTGCTGATGTTTTGGCCACACCTGATCGTGCTTCTGTGTTCAGCCACTCTAGTCCTGATTTTGCGGGTCGTCATGCCCACGTAACGGAGCCCGCAGGGGCATGTTATGAGGTACACAAGGTTGCTGGAGTTGCAGTTGGTGTGTTGGCATTGTGTCCAGATTTTGCCAGGTTCAAGGTTGAGAGTTTTCGTTAGTTTGGTGAGATGGCACACACTACAGTTGTTGCATGGATAATGGCCAGTGACTTTGGGGAGGCCCCAACAGTTGAGGACTGTATTGTCCATAGATTTAGGACTGGCACGTAGTCTTGTTGACACTAGTTTGTCTTTAAGGTTGTAAGCACGTTTAAATGCAAAGCGCGGGATCTCCCAATCTCTGGTGCCTGAATTGATTATCTTCCAATGTTTGCGGATGATACTAGAAACTTGATTTGGCGCTGTATTATAGGTGGTCACACAGTTCATGGGTGGTGGTTCCTAGTCTTTTGTCACCGTTTCCAGTAGCGATTCTCTGTTTATATTGAGGGCCCTTTTGCTGGTTTTGGCAATAATGGCATTGGGGTATCCACGTTCCTGTAGCTTGTTTGATAAGGTGCGGGATTGTCTTTTGTAGTCCTCTATGTGGCTGCAGTTTCTGCGGATCCGCAGGAATTGCCCAAAGGGCAGGGTTTCCCTTAAGGGTCTGGGGTGGAAACTGTCAAACCGTAACAGCGAGTTCCTAGCTGTTGGTTTGTAATAGGTGGTAGTGCGCAGAGTCCCTTGTTCTGCTCGAATGTTGAGATCCAGAAAGGCCAGCTCGGTGGCACTGGAGTTGCACGTGAATCATAGGTAAGGGTCACGCTCATTAAGCCCAGTGAGAAAAATGTTTAGTACATCCTGTGTTCCCTCCCAAATCACGAAGACGTCATCTATATACCTGTGGCAAGTCTTTATGTTTTGTGAGTATGGGTTGGTCAGTGGCATGACGTGTTCCTGCTCGAAATGGTGAACGTACAGTCCTGCCACGCTAGGAGCAAAAACACTACCCCTAGAGGTTCCGTTAGTTTGCAGGTAGTAAGTGCCTTCATACTCGAAGTAGTTTTCTTTGAGTGCTAGGGCTGCGCAGTCAAGGATGAATTGCCGTGGTGTATGGTACATCAAGGGTTTTGCTTCAGTACATCTTGTAGGACTTGCAGGGTGGCGTCTTGTGGTAGGCTGGTGTAAAGACTTTCTATGTCCAGTCCCACCAGGAGTTGGGTGGTTTGATCGAAGTTCCTTTCAGTGATGATGTTCAGGAGGTGTTTGGTATCTTTGATGTAGGTAGGGGTTTCTTGTACCAGTGGGTTCAGGAAGTGGTCACAGTACCTAGGAAGTGGTTCAATAGCGAGTTGATCCCTGAGACTATAGGTCTTCCTGGGGGTGGTATGGTGCCCTTGTGTACTTTGGGTACAGTATAAAAGTAAGGTACTTTCGCATTTTTGGTGCTCCCGCACATGGGCATGCTCACAGCAGGATACACTACTCTCCCGCACATGGGCATGCTCACAGCAGGATACACTACTCCCCCGCTCATGCGCAGCATAGCCATGACTCAGCATGTCCTCGCATAGTCTGTTTTCTGTGTCCTTCCCCGCAGAGGTGATCCGAATGATGCAGACTGCATTTAAGGCAAAAGCACGGTCCATGACAGTCTTACGGAGGCCGCAGAGACAACAAGAGATTCAAAGCAGACACTGACCAAAATTTTCAGTCCACTCCTCTGCCGAACTACTCCATGGGGCAAATTTGGCAACAAGCAAACGTGAGGATAATCTTCCTTTCATGCACTTACCACCGTTTTTTTGTGTTGATGCGCTTACGATTCTTAGCCCACCACAAAACTTCATGTATATATGATAACTTTCACCCTAGCCATACCACCAATATGGCTACACCATTTGCCGCTTATTTATCGTCTACACAGCACAATAGATATCGGCAATCAAACTGCTTTGTGAATATGTTACCATACTAAGACTCTCCCCTGTATGTGTGTTTTGTCATACTTGATGTATGTCCAGTAATGCTCTAAAAGGGAATCCCCCTCACACATGTAAAGCACCTTAGCGAGTGCTACACATTTTTCAAAATTACGCACTCACTTAAAATCAAGTCATTTGCACCTACACACGTTGGTCCTGAGGAAAGCCAGTTTTAATCATAAAGGCCTTGCTGAAACATGTAGACCACACCTGGATGTAGGAGACCCTAATTAACACTCCTATAACATCCAATAGCCTTTTTTAATGCTAACAGTGACCCAGTTATTAAAATATAATTTACCCTCGGGTACTGGGACCCCTGTATAGTTTTTTAATTTTCACCTGTACGTCACTACACTACACACTCAGAAACATACCTGCTCCACTGTATTCAGGCGTCGAAGCACACCCGGGACACACTCGGTGTCACTGGATGGGCCCGATGATGAAGCATGCCACCAACCAGGTTGGTGGGTGAGGGCTTCATGAACAAACAAACGGTTTGTACCCAGTCTTACATTCTTGAGTCTATGTAAATTCACAAATAGGCTTGTCCTTTTTGATCTCACATATAAAACCCCGGGAATACGGACTAGCTACCTAGTCCTCTCTCTCTCCTTTGATAGTGAAGTTATAATACACACATGCTACAAATGTTGCAAGTCGGTGAATTCTATAACTACTATTTCATTCAAACGTTTTCGATTATATGGTAAAATCATAAGTGTACAGCACATACAACAGTAGATTTAAAAATAGACAGCTCCGTGTATAGCAGCAACAATACATAATAAGACCTCAGATAAATTACATCAAATATTAATTGATCTAAAACAGTTTTAAAAACCGTTAAAATAAATAGAGTTAAGAGGACCTGCATTACCCCAACGGTAATTAAATCTCTACATTTTAGACCTACTGGGTACTTGAGAGAACACCAGAACAGAAAACAAGAAACAAAAAAACATACTTTGGTGCCCTTTCCACCTGTAAATAAAGATATGCTGGTCGGATTTGCCTAAAGTGCGCCGGAACAAACAGAGGCCTGATATACTTATATATGTAGGACAACATTGGACACACAAGTGCAATATGCATGGAGTCACAGATCGAAATATTACCGCAACTTCAAACATGCAGATTGGGCGACTTATAACAGGTCCCCTTTGGAACAAAAGATGGTGAAAGATATCTTGCCTTAAAAATGTTAGAAGGCGTTGTTGCCTATTAGACATATTCAAGAGGAGATAGGGCTCTAACCCACTTACGGATGTAAACAGGGAGTACTTCCGAACAGTCTGTTTTGCCAAGGCAGAGTTCTCCCTTACAGTAGCCACCCTTTGGAAAAAAGTCTGTTTAATCCATGCAAGATACTTTTTGGTTATTCCTCTAGGGTTAGAATATAGACCATGGCTTCCTAATTCCTTAACCGATTTTATTAGCTATTGTAACCCTGGAATATGACTACATTGTCTAAAAGCAAATAATCCTGGAGTATATTCCTTTCAAAATGCAAATCCTCTTTATACTAAACTAAACACCACATTAAGAGAGGGCAAACCCTGATAAAATCTGCAATATGTGGCAAACCAAACTCTTTGGGCATGAAAACAATTTCCCATAGACACACCCTTTGATGCATCTGGCCCTTTGTGTCCAAGTTCGGTAGGGATTCCTTGACCAATGGCTAGTAACTTTCACAGGGATTTGTTCTCCATCACCTAAATACAGGCAGTAATGGCATACCGCCAAATTGTGCTGCCAAAGGTGGCCATCAGAGCACATTTGGCCCTATAGACATCAAGTAATAATTTTGGAGACTTATGCCCAATGCGGCTTGTAAAATCTTGAAGCTCGGAAATTGCACGTTGAAAGGCCCCTCTATGTTTAGATAAAAGAGATTTCCAGCTCAGGCACAAATTGAGGAGCAAACCCAGGTAGGGGAAATTATCCACCATGGATGAAACCTGACCCTTAGCTGTGGGGTAACAACTATTGGCATTCCTGGGATCCACCACCACAGAATGCAGTTTTTTTAATTTGCAGATAGGTCCAAACTACACATGAAATCAACAAATGCACCTAGCAGACTTTGCAGGCTCCATGCCGTATGGTCAATTAAAACCACATTGTCGGCATATAATAAAACTGATATGGCTCTGACCCCTGCTTTAGGGACGTCAGCTTCAATTTCAATTAAGACCTCCTCTAGATGATTAATATACATAAAAATTGAGAGGGGAGCAAGATCACAGTCCTGACAAACACCCTAGGGCTGAGTACATTCCTCATCCTGGCCAAATCTAAACACCCCTGTGAGATCTCTGCATAATTCTCTCATAAAAGTAATGAAAGTGGGGTCCACCCTCAGGAACCCCGGTTCAGCCCACAGCCTGTCTCTATTGACATCGTCAAAGGCTGTGCTGAGATCGATGAAGGTTAGATGGACCGAGCACCCCCATAACCCTTGTGTATTTATGGGTTAAAAGGTACAGATATAGATTTTGTTCAACTGTACCATACCCTGATCTAAAACCATATTTCAAGTCAGAGAGGATCTCTTTCTCATTGGCCCAGTTGGAAAGACTCTCCCTATTATCTGCACCTCAATATCAATTAATTATATTGGCCTATAACATGCAGGGTTCTGCCTGTCCCCAGTTTTAAAAATAGGGATTTATACAGAATGCTTCTAGGCCTCTATGTGTGGACCTCTGATGGCCGCTTTTATGTGTAGTGTTAAAACAGGGGCCCATAGATCCACCAACGATTTCAGCAGGTCTCCCGGCCCACCATTAGTGCCAGGAGCCTTGCCCTGAGTGAGTGCCAGTATGGCCTCTTTGACTTCTGACCACTGAAGAATAAGTGTATCAGAAACTAGGGTGGGGTTTGGGCCAGATGCTAAAGCGTCTCATTCATAAAGAGCCTGAAAGTGGTTTATCGAAACCTGTGCAAACCCCCTGGTCTGAGAGCTGATGTTCTTTGAGGATGGGATGGTTTATGATCCCCCAAAACCTGGTGCTATGTTTGGAGGCACTAGCCTCTCATAAGCCTCTACTAGGTCCTTGTTAAGTTGCAATGTCCTAGTTGCAACTGCTGATTTATAGGCTGATCTGCACCTTTTAATGTCATTCCTATCTCTGCGGGTACATATAAGAGAGGACAGCTACTCTCTCTTTACCCCTGTATAATTTTCTATCAAGCCACCTTCAGGGCCTATAGGTTCTGAGTGAGTGTGGGCCTTCTTGACATACTCACAAATTAAATTATAAGTGCTTAAAATATCTGAATCTGGGTTTGTGTCATCAAGACAGAGCCTAAACATTTCCCTACAGAACCTTAACATATTTGCATTACATTCTCAATTTGATTATATGCCCTTTATCCTTAGTATTAACTACAAAATTGTACAGAGCACTTATACCTCCAGGGGTTTCTCCCCACACAAACAAAGCAATCAAGGAATTTCCATCACTGTGCAAATTCCATTTTGGGGCAAAATCTATCAGGTAGGAAAAGAGCACCCTAGATACAAAAATAGAATCAATGGTTTACTTGCTATGGTTCCTTGCTTGCATTGGTTCAAATCAGTTCATTCATCTGAGCATATTTGATGTTTTCTCCCTTTCCAGTCATATAGGGCTTTCGCTTGTTTCCCTTCATTCTCTCTGAGTGTTTGTACGTGTTCCCTTGTTGGTTTCTGTACTGATCAGATTTCGTAGCTTGTGCCCAACCATTTTCTGGCATCCTGGGTTTCCAGTCTGGTACCCTGGTCTAACAGGAGCTGGTCACAACACCTTCCACCACCAGGATTGATAAGCTTATTCTACCAGTATGAATGGAACTTTGGTTCCACTAGTACAACATATGCATAACTGTTGAGCCATGACTGGTGATGGGAAAAAGTAGAGGAGGTTCTCAACAGAACTTATCAAACTTTTTTCCATGTTGATCCTAAAAACGATGAAGATCTCAATTCCGTCTTCATAAACTGAACAATTCTGTTTAAGTGCTTTCAGTATGTCCCTAATAGTGCTCCCTTGCCTTGAATATTTGTAGGATTTTCCACCTATATTTATGACAGTAAGCTGCTCTTCCATTTTAGCACTAATTCACATACAGTTATGAACATTTTCAGGCGATCAAAGTTTAGGTAGGCCAGTTGTTAGACCTGTCAGCCTTAGGGTTAACTTTCCCCAAACACTTGGCTCACCTCCTCCATTTTTGCTGGGCCTATTTTCGTTGGCCATAGGACTCTGTGCACTTTACCACTGCTAACTATTGCTAAAGTGCTTGTGCTCATTCCCCTCAAACATGGTTACATTGGCTCATACCCAATTATCATATTTGATGTACTTGTAAGTCCCTTGTAGAGTGGTATACCACATACTCAGAGCCTGTAAATGTAATGCTACTAGTGGGGCTGTTATGCAGCATATATTGTGCTGCTCGTTTTAGTAGCACTTCAAAACATAACCCTGGTCTGCCACTGCAGCCTAAATACAGTTTTAAACTGCCATGTGGACTTGGCAATAAAATCAATCGCCAAGCCTCAAACTCCCCTTTTATCACATATAACTCACCCCTAAGGTGTTCCCTACATAGTCCATAGAACGTGGTGCCATATAATTAAAAGGTTGGCCATGTATTTTTAGGTTTTGCATGTCATGATAGTGAAACATTTCCAGATTTGTTTTTCACGACTGCGTGGCCTTTCTCTCCCATAGTATAACATTGGGGTTCCTTACTACATTTAATAAGCTGTATTTTTGAATTGGGAGTAGGTAGCTATATCCTGTTTGGGGGTCAATAAAATTGTAATGATAAACCCTCTTTAATAATAAAGATTGGCATTTGATTACAATTTAAAAAATGCCCCTTCTAGAAAGTTGACATTTGTCTATCCTTAGCCCTTTTGTGCCTGTAGCCTGGTCTGGGTCACAAGACTGTGGGCAACTGACAGACTCTGAGAATTCTTCCCAGACAGTCACACAACAAAGAGATTAGGTGTGCCTGAGTGGGCCATCTGCTGGCCAGATGGTGGGGAGTGGAGCCAAGCACAGCCCGACCTGTAACTGAATAGCCTGTGCTCTACTTTCATACAACAGGCCTAACAACCTCACATTGTCACTGCAACTGGCTTGGAGTCACTTCAAAGAAACTGGGCCTAATTCACAAATGGCCTCCGTAGCAGTTTTCCATTGCGGAGGTCCCGCCTCGAGTGCGGGACCCTGCTGCAACTGAGAGGCCTCTGCCGCCACGGTGGAGGCCAGTTGTGAATTAGGCACACAGTCTAGAAGCTGGTCCCACCTTCCAGAACCAGAACACTTGGGTATGAAAGTAGGACCTCAGACACCAACTCTTCTGTACACTTCTGAAACTGTGGATACTCTGCCAGTAAGTAGGACTGTTGTGCAGCTGGAAGGACTACACTGTACTGGACTGCTGCCCTGCTTGATTGTTGCCCTGTAATCCAGCTACTCCACCTCCCGCTGCCTGGGTACTAGGACCGCCAGAGTGACTTACTAAGGCTAGTTTGCTGGCCTCCTGATCAGATCCACAGGGACACAAAAGGCTTCCTCCATCAACCATGCCTGGACCCAGCCTGAGTGACTCCTAAGTGGTGCCCCTTCAGTCCTGGTCCCTTGGAATCCAAAAGTGCGGACTTGGAATTTTTTGGGCTAAAAACATGATCTGATAACCAGGAGGAGACCAGGACCTACCAGGTCTCTTCTCACAGAGGTGCATCACTGGTCCAATTTACTTTGCAGCTTCTTCCTCTCCGCAGCAGCAAATCTGTTTCAGCGGTCCTTTGCCAAAGATGTATCCGGTGTCATTAAACTGTCTTCCGCCCTCTGCCTCATCCCGCTGAAGTTTTTGATTTCCATTTCAGAGAATAAGTCTGAAGATAGAAATCTTCATTACAGCTTCGACCCAATGCTATCCAGTGACAACGCTATTTACTCGGACACTTCCTGCTGAACTTTACCTTCTCTGAACATTTTTTCTCAAAAATATTAACAAATGTAAGTGCTGACCAGCTCAATCCACTTCTTGTATCCATCCATCATGGTTGGCCATATTTTTCAGCTTGACTCTGTCTTGCATGACTAGATGTCCACAGTTGGCACTTTGAACTTTTAGGTGCTAGTTTTTACTAAAAAAAGTTCATAATCCTTAACTCTGTTCTAATTGTTTTGTGTTTTTACTTTATTACTGTACGTGTGCTGCACTAAAACGTTACACATACACTTCTAAGTTAAGCCAGACTGATTTGCGTTTCATGCTTCCCAGGATTGGATGTATGACATTACAATGCATGCATTTACATCGCATGCCTTTACAACGTAAGTATTACAACGCAGTCCATTACAACGCATAGTGCTTTGGAGTGCTGGATAGTGAATAGTTTAGTTTACTATTCCAACTTCAGTCCCCGTGGACACTAGGGAAGGTTATTGGATAGTAAATTAACCTATTCCCTATCCTAGAGCGCCCCCCAGAGCAATGCGTTGTAATAGTTTGCGTTGTAATGGTTGCATTGTAAAGGCTCTGCGATGTAAAAGTTGCGTTGTAAGTGTTGTTCACCCCCAGGATTAAGCACAGGCTATTGCCAGTCAACCCACAAAGCAATTTCTCACACCAGAGTTCTATGTCTCAAAATGCCAGCCCAACTAACAGGTGCTAAATCAGTTCAAGAACCTCTTATAAGAAATTAGGAAGCCATAAACTCACATTCAAATAAGAAATACTAGAGTACCAATAATGAAGAAAGTGAAGATAGTAGATATCATTTTCGACTAATGACTTACTAAAGAGAAGTACAATACAATTTAAAAAAGAAATTGTAGTTATTATATCCAAACTTTGTCAAACTAAAGCCCTTTTTGGAGGAAAGGCAAAATGCATTAAATACAAAAACCTTGAGCAATTTGCTTCTCAGTTATTACAGTAGTCTTGACATTTGTACCCCAAAGAAATGACTGTCATCTACATAAAATTGTAAAGATTGCAGTAAGATTTGTGGCAGAAGTTGCCAATGTAGAACATGTTTCACTAAATGTGAAAAGATTTTGCTGGTAGAATCTTCGTATACTTTTCTCAGGATTCTACACTGAGGGTTGTATACTTCAACCCAAGGGAAGGCCAGGGACCAATATCTTGCTATTAGGGTGCTAAGAGACCAAACCCACCACTTCAGTCCTCTGCCTCATTTATGGATCCTCTTTGAATTTAGAAACACCTTAGGACAAATTTTAATTAAGGAGTCAGAGGTGGGATAATAGAACTCCTAAATATTGAGAGCTAAATAAACATTTTAGGACATCACTCACACTGATATGTCACTTGATTACAAACCACTCATCTACCAATAACTCCTGAGAGTTTGTGTCTTCCTATCCATTTGTAATTCACATGCAGGCAAATTAAAGTTGTGCAATGGTTGAAGGGTCGTAGTCTATGTGGGCTAGGCCCCCTGCGGTTTTGGGTGGCCTCAACATAGGAAGTACGTAACTGGTTAGGAGGTGTAAAGATGTGGTTATTAATGGTTATGACATAATCAGAGAACAGTGTGTGATTATATGTGAGGAATAAAGACGTACAATCCAGAGCTCAGTGTGCAGTGTATTCATTTTCATTCTCCTGGGCTGCGGAGGACCCTGCATTGGTCAACTACCAAGTCTCATTCATTCCTCTCAATACAAGCTTGTGGAGAAGTGTGGCTCAATGGTTAGAGCGGCAGACCCTGATGCAGAGGTCTAGCCCGGGACCAGGGTTCAATTCCCCGCCTCGGCGGGTCTTGGGCTCAAAAATTCCACGGACCTGATAATTCTCGCCTTGGTGCCTATTCCAATCATAGAGTCCCACTCTGCAACTCTGGGCAATAGCTTGCTTAATCTCCACAATGGCCCCCACAACGCTAAGGATGCCTGGCCTCCACCTTGGGGGTGCCCAGGAGTGGACACCTCACAGGGAAAGCCAGGATGGGTTCCACAGCGGTATTCGTACAAGCGCCTTGAGACCCTTGTGGGTGAGTAGTGCGCTATACAAGTATCAATTTACAATTTACAAGCTTAAAAGCAAGTTGGTGAGAATTTGGCCTTCATGTCAACCTCCACAAGTCTCACTGTAGTCTTGCCTCCTCTCTTAAGATGGGATGGAAAGGCCTAAAATTTGGGTTATAATATGGTGTGCTTGCACTCCAAATCACTTAGTGTACAATTGTTTCACCATCACTGCCAAAGCTGCTTCTGGCCATTTAACCCTTTCTCTTATTTGACTGAGTTGAGGCAGTGGGCTTAAGCAACTAAAGAAAGACATCATTTGTGTCACAGTTTTGGGCTGACTGATGTCTTAAACAGTTAAAAAGCTGCAACAGCACTATTTTACCACCTTAGACAGTGGTAAATAGTTGCTTGTGATGGGAATTTTGAAGACATGAGCTGCGTTTGTCTGGAAAAGCAGTTGCATTTGTTGGCATCTTTAAAGTAAATATCTGAACATAACACAATAATATACACAAAGCAACATAACACAATTTAAACGTAACAGGGCACAACACAACAAAACATTAAAGCAAAACAACAGCCACAGTGCAATGCATAATTTTGCAATAATGCAGAACAAAACTACAATACAAGGCAGTGCTTACCGTTCTGAGAACAACATAGGTAATTGTGAGACAAATTTCATATAATATTGAGCTAGTGTGTCATGGATAACCCCCCAAGCAGTCAATCAAAACATTCTTCTTACCCAGTTTTATAAGACGCGGCATGGATGTGTTGATATTTTTCTCAGTACAGGCAGTGACGGTGAAGTTGTAAATATCTCCTGGTGGTACACTTAACACTGCAGTCATCACATTCCGTGTCACCTGTAGCATGAACACAAATAGTTAGTCACACATAATGTCAATTCATTTCTTCCGCCTTTGAGTATCTAGAAGTGTGCCCCCTTTAATGTTTTAATGGCAGGGGCGTAGCTTAGTCGGTTACATTCAGGGAGTGTAAAACAGAGATTTCCCAACCATCACCGCCATTGAAACTGCCAAATGGATAAAATAGCATTAAATGTAAAAGGCTTCAATGCACCGCATAAGTCATCCAGTTTCTGGTTCGTTTTGTGAGATAGGGAAGAGGGGGGTGGGTGTATCCAAGGTCTGCAAAGTTTTATAGAGACATGTGTCTGTGCTAACATGGCTGGTAATCTGAGTGGAAACCCAACCACAGACACGGCTAGCCCGACTGGAGGACCCTGGACCCAACTCCTACCCTGGAGCTACTCCCCTTTTTGTGTTGATTGTTTATGTTGTTTCCTTCAACAGCACCAATAACATTTGTGACTATGCACTAAATAAATCCTTATGACATGAATCCATTATTGATAGTTCATTTAAGGAAGGATATACTCATCAGTCTGGCAGTAAATAATTGTTAAATTCCTTTGTTTTCTCTCCACTGAAATGTGGCGTGGAGTAGGTTGACTTGTGTTCAAGGGATGTCTGGGAAAAAGCATAAGCCCCATGTCCTAGTTTTGCATTCCCAGTTTTTGTTCTTAACTAGACCTTGTCTTCCTTTGGATAAAGCATCGCTTTGGATATGTAATGAGAGTGAAATGAAACATGTTTTAATTTGGGGGACTATTTCCCCAGCTACTACGAAAGGTAATGCACTCCCTTGAAAAAATGCTCTTGAAAAGTTCCTAATCAGTTAGGGTCCAATGAGTGAAGCGAAGTGATGTTGGTGTCACAAAGCTTTCTAACCCATTCAGGAAAACACATTTAGAGGGAGATTTACAAAGATTTTGCGCTGTGTTTGCATCACAAAAGTGACGCTAATCGGCGCAAAATCTTTTTTTTCCAATTTACTTTCCAGAGCTAAACTTGTTAAGCACTGGAAATAATGGAAATGTAATGTAAAGCAATGCATAGCGCTTCTTCGCATTACTTTGTGCCATGAGGGCACACCAAGGGTGGTTTCCATGCAACCACCCAAGGTTTCTCACGCTAAACCCAATTTTCTAAATAAAGTAGATTGGGTTCACGTGAGAAAACTGTGCCCTTTCCAAGTAGGTGCATGGAAGGAGAAATGCTTTCATTTCTCCTTCCTTTTCCGCCTTTGCATGCGTGCTGCACTTTACAGCACTCATAGAACGTGGGAAAATGATTAAAATTAATCTGTGCATAGTATTTTGTACTGGAAGGGTTCCTTCCAGAACAAAACCTATGCTAGACTCACAGACACCCTTGCACCATGGCGCAAGGGTGTCTCTGTGGCACATGGCAGCTGCTTTCAGCATCGGAGCTAGTGAGAGGGGAGTAGAGTGCCTTATTTTAGTAAATAGGGTGCTCTCCTCCTCTCTCCTTTTCAGGTAGTAAGTATAGTGCCGCATTTGTGGCTGCTGCAGTGCACTACATGAAAAAATACTAAATATGCCGCTTATGCTTCACGGGTACGCTAAAGGGTGTCATTCTGCCAAAAGGGAAGGGATGAGATGTTAAGAGAAGGTGAATATAATAAGAAAGGTGCTCTAAGGAAGAATACGGTTTGGCAAATTGTGAAATGAAGGATGAAAGATATCCCAGGAATACACTTGGCTATGGCAATTTCCTGCCATAATATAATGAAGTGAATGTTGATGACATACAGGTTAGGCTATTTCAGGGGATGCAACACATGACAACTTATGGCAATAACCAAGGATTGAAGACTTGTCCTAAGCCTAGAGAAGCAAAGGGCAGTTCACTCAACCTCAACACCACACACCTCAATACCACACACAGGTACTCTTTCAGATGTGAAGGAATACAGCATTTGATACGCCAACATGCCTTGATTGCATTTGATAAGCCAACTTGCATTTGAATGTATTTGATAAGTCAACGTGCCTTTCAAATACCTTCAAATATAACAGCAACACAGTGTGGTGATTCACCTGGTCATGTCAGTGCATTCTGACAATTCCATAATAAAACTGTGTAAAGGGAAAGGCTTAGCCATACTCTAAGGGGCAGTAACCCAGTGCAGAAAGTCACCTTGCTGTGCTGCGTTACAGGGAAAGGGCAGGAATGCGCTGAATTTATTACAATACGGCACATTCTTGTCCTTTCCACAGTGCTGACACACAATGGACTGCCTTACGCCAACACAGGCATCCTTGCACCATGGTGCAAGGGTGCCTCCATTGCATGCAGGATTGTTTTTGTGCAGGAAAGCGAACATTGCTGCACAAAAACCATCCCCTGAGGCATATTCCTCTATCTATGTCTACTGCAGAATGCAGCAAGCATAAAAAGAGTAAGTAATTATTACCTGTATTGTTGTTTGTTTATTCCTTTGTGCATTTTTTTCCTACATGTCTGTTTGCACTGCTATCTGTATAGCACTCTGATACTCTCATTGGGTCATGTGCGTGCTTTATATTGGACTCCCTTGCGTTGCTGCTGATTTATCAAACCACTCAGGGCCACACATGGCTTCATAAATTGCATTTGGGGTTGCATCATGCATGAACCATGTTAATATGGATATCAATACGTTTATCGATAAAAAATAAACGTGAGCCTTATTAATAAAATCACCTGTCTTGACTCCACATCTACCTCAAAAACCAAGTCTGTAGTCAGCCAGGCCCTGCAACCTAGGCCCGAGATCCCTGATTGGTGGGTCTCAGTTGAGAGGGTGCATGGCTGGCAGGCAAACACATGGGACGGAAATTCTTGATCGATCCCACAGACAGGGGCAGTGACATCACAATGGTCAGGGGGAAAATGTCCCCAATAAAGCACACATAGCCCAAGGAGGTGCGCACACTTCAAAAAACACCATACAGTCAGATTGCCCAAGAGTTACGAACACATAGCTAATCAGGACCAAGTAAACATAGTGATCATGTGCTCCCCACGCCAGACATCTGGACACATTAACCACTGACAACACTGTGTCCACACAAGGTCGAGACCCGCCTGTAGTAACCACTTGACCATTAATTTATAACTCTAAGGCAGCAACCAACATTGCTCACCATATATGGTGCGCTGGATACGTTTATGGCTTGGTGTAAAAATTTATAAAAGACTAACGTCAACCTAATGTAAATTGAGACAGTCCTCTGACCGCGTGCCTGTAATTGTTCTATCGGCCGCATTGTTTAATCAAACAAAACTGTTCCTGTTTGCCAAATGCCTCTTATCTTCTGTTTCTGAAGGAATTTGAACCTTAGCAACATTGTGTGGTGCAAATGCGATGCAAACCCCTTGATAAATAGTCAACATCAAGCTCATAACACAGTTTTTTTCAAATTGACACACTACATCCAGTGATAGACCTAGTACAACACCTAGTACTTTACATTTCAGTGCTTACCATTATGAACAGTACGGACAGTATGGAAAATACGGAGAGAAGCAGTTTCTGGAAACACATGGGAATGGAACAAAAAGAGAAGAATACGCTCACCCCTAAATGAAGACTTTACAATTTTAAATATAAATATTATGCATCAAACTATATCAGGAAATATGTGATAGTTTCAAACAATATTGAACATAAGTCAAGAGCGCGACGCAATATCAATCTGAAAATAATTTAGAAGAATAAAGCCAAATATAATCAGCAAAATTATATACAAATAAGAATGAAGGGAACCAAATCAAATCAAATCAAATCAGGTGTTTTTTAAGCGCAACTACTCACTAGTAAGGGTCTCAAGGTGCTGAGAGGTGTGGGGGGGGGGGGGGTTTGCAGGTTAAAGTCCATCAAGGAAGAGGTCTGTTGAATAGCCAGGTTTTGAGGTTTCTTGTGAAGATGGGGAGCGATGTTATCTGTCTGAGGTGGAGCGGAAGGTCGTTCCAGGCTCTGGCCGCGCGGAAGGAGAAGGAGGGGCCTCCCGATCTCGTCTTTCTGGTGCCATAGACCAGGGCGTAGGAGAGCTGGGCTGATCGTAGGGTTCTTTGGGGTGCGTGGAATTTTAGCCGGCTGTTCAGGTATGCGGTCAGGTGTTGTGGGTTAGCTTGGGTTAGCAAATTGAAGGTGACTCTAGCTTCAATGGGGAGCCAGTGGAGTGTGCGCAGGTGCTGGGAGATGTGGCAGTGTCTTGGCAGGTTGAGAACCAGTCTTGCGGCGGCGTTTTGGATGTTCTGTAGCTTGCGGGTGAGGTTTTTGTTTATTCTGGCATAGAGTGCGTTGCCGTAGTTGAGCCTGCTGGTGACCACTGCGTGAGTGACGGTCTTTCTGTGTTCAAGGGGGATCCATTTGAAGGTCTTACATAGGAGGCGGAGGGTGTGGAAGCAGGAGGACAAGACAGAGTTGATCTGGCGGTCCATTTGGACTCTAAGTCCAGGATGATTCCCAGGTTGCGTGCATGGTCAGCGGGGGTGGGCGGGCGGGCTTCCGAGGGCGGGGGGCCACCAGGTGTTGTTCCAGGCGTCTGGGTTTGGGCCCATGATGAGTACTTCCATTTTGTTGGTGTTTAGTTGTAGGCAGCTGTTTTTCATCCATTTGGGGGAGGCTTACATGCCTTCTCGAAAGTTGTGTCTGGCGGTGTTGGGTTGGTTGGACAGGGAGAGGAGGAGTTGGGTGTCGTCTGCGTATGACACAATGTTGAGTCCATAGGTTCTGACAATGGGGGCTAGCGGAGCTATGTAGAAGTTGAAGAGCGTAGGGCTGAGGGAGGACCCTTGGGGGACTACGCAGGTGGTAGGTGTAGGGTCCAAGAGGAAAGGGCGAGTCTGACCCATTGCATTCTGCCAGAGAGGAAGGAGCAGATCCAGTCGAGTGCCTTGTCTTGGATCCCTGCGTCATGGAGTCTGCGTATTAGGGTGCAGTGAGAGGCTGTGCTGAATGCCGCTGAGAGGTCGAGGAGGATGAGTGCTGCTGTTTCTCCTTTGTCCAGTTAGGTACGGATGTCGTCTGTTGCGGCGAGGAGGGCAGTTTCCGTACTGTGGTTTTGTCCGAATCCGGATTGGGAGGAGCTGAGGATGTTGTGCTCTTCAATGAATGTGGCGAGTTGGCTGTTGATGGCTTTCTCTATGACTTTCACTGGGAACGGGAGTAGGGAGATGGGTCTATAGTTTTTGAGGTCGGTGGGGTCTGCCGAGGGTTTCTTCAGCAGGGGGTTGATCTCAGCATGTGTCGAGTTGTCGATCGCTGGTTTCAGGGTGTCGGGGGTTGTTGGTGAGGGTTCAGTGTGTTGGTTGCCTTCGACAAAGTTGTCATAGAAGCTCTTGATTTTGTGGTGGAAAAAGCTGCTGAGCTTGTCGCAGAGGGCTTGTGAGGGAAGGATGTCGGTGGACTCGCTGGTGGGTTGGGCGAACTCCTTGATGATGTTGAAGAGTTCTTTACTGTTGTGTGCATGAGTGTGTCTTCAATCGCTTTTTTCCTCGTTTTTTGATGAGTTGATGGTGGGCGTTGGTGTTGGCTCTGAAGTTGTTGTGGGCTTCTGTGGATTTGGTGTTCCTCCAGGCCTTTTCGAGGCAGTGGCAAGTGCGTCTGGTCTCTCGAAGTTCAGTGGTGAACCATCTAGCTTTCTTGGCATGAGTGTTGTTGTTTTTCTTGAGGGGGGCTATTGTGTTGGCTCTGTCGGAGATCCATCTGTGCAGGGTTCGGTCTGCGGTGTTGTTGTTGTCGTTTTCCGCAATGGTTGGGGAGGAGTTGCTGAGTGATGAGGTTAGCTCATCATCGGTGATTCTTGTCCAGTTTCTTTGTGGGAAAAGGTGCTGTTGTCTGTGGATGGTGGGTGTTCTGAAGGTGAAATGCACGCATCGATGGTTAGTCCATGGAAGTTCGGTGATGTGGCTGAAGGTGATGGAGTTTCCTGTTGTGAAGAGGGGGTTGAGGGTGTGTCCTGCTGAGTGCGTGGGTTTGGTCACGATCTGGTGGAGTCTGCCCAGGAGGGATACGGTGCTGGGGTCCAGTTGGTTGTCGAGGTGGAAGTTGAGGTCTCCAAGTGGGGTGTAGTTGGTGGACGCAATGGCATGCAGGGAGATGATGTCCGTGATGGAGTTGGCAAAAAGTCTGTGGGGTCCAGGGGATCGGTAGATGAGGGTTCCTCGGAGGGTGGAGGAGGTAGGGCTGGCCAGTATCTTGAAGTGAAGGTGTTCCATCAGGTCTGTGGGCTCGTTGGGGAGTATGCTCAGGTGGAGGGTGGAATTGTGGACGATGGCGATTCCTCCTCCCGGGCGGGTGGGGCGGTCCTTCCAGGAGATCTTGTATCCTTGGAGAATGGCGATGGTGATATCTGGTCCCGAGGTGGTGTTAGTCCAGGTTTCAGAAAAGAATGCTACGTCATGATTAGTGCTGTCAAGGAGGTCCCAGGTTTCAGTGACATGTTTGTGGAGGGATCAGACGTTGAGGAGGATGCATTGCAGGGTCTTCGATTCAGTTGTGTTCTTGCTTGCGGATTGTGCTGCGTCAGTGGTCTTGGTGGTACTGCAGGTGTGCCGGCAGCGGTGACAGCTGAAGGGTCCATGGGTGTCGGCTGGTGATGCTAGCTTGCAGTTGTTGTCGCGGAGTGGGTTGAGAGGGTGGAGTGCCCCTGGGTCGTAGTGTTGGTGGTGCAGAGATCCAGGGTTCCTGGCGCTGGTCGCAGTCGGGTCGCGGACGGACGTAGACGGGCTTGCCTTTGGCCCCAGCGCCCGCCATTAAGTAGGGGTCGGGGAGGGCTGGACAGCTGGGAGGCGGGAACGGCAAGGGGAGCTGGATTGGTCGTGCTGGGGGGGAGGGGCCACTGTGGCAGAAGCGGCGGGGAAAAACAGGCTGAAAAAGGCAAAAAGAGAGAAAAGTGGAAATAAGGCAGTAAAAGTGCAAGAAAGAGTGGAGGAAAGACTCAGAGGACACAGGAGAGTGAAAGGGGAGGTTGAGATGAGGGTAAAAACCTAATGAAAAACAGGAAAGAAACAGAAGGAGAGTGAAGGGGGAGCTTGAAATGAGGGGAAAACAACAGAAAAGGTGCAAGAAAAAGTGGAGGAAAGACACAGAGGACACAGAGGAGTGAAAGGGGGAGATTGAGATGAGGGTTAAAAACGAAAATGTTAAATATATCGGGGTAACTGAATTGCAGTGCAAAAAAGTGTATGGTGAAAAACAAAATATATATAAAATTGGGTAGAGAATGAGTAGAAAGATACAATTTTAATAAATTCTCTCAACTCTCCCAACATTAAAACCAAAGGAATGAACTGGCAGATTTAACAAAATATCTGCTAGTTCATTCATTTTGTTTTTCACCATACACTTTTTTGCACTGCAATTCAGCTACCCCGATATATTTAACATTTTCGGTCCTACCCTTCACATACTTTATTACTCACATTGGGTTAACTGTCTGTCACATAAACAACTAGTGATAGACTACACTTTCTCCTGGATAAAGGAGAGCCCAAATGATGAATAGGGTGGTACCGTGTGGGAACTGATGGGCACCTTTTCCAAACTTAGGAATTGTGTGTTGATGGTTACACTCTTTGCACTTTTTGCTTAGTCACTTGCTTTTGGTTAGGCTACACTCAGGTTATCACAGTTGAACCCTTCTTTTCCTGTTCGACCAACAGACATTCTTTGTTGTTATCATTAAGTAATATTTGGGCGTGTGTCTGCATGGGTCGTTAATCTAGCCCTTGGACCCTCCACCAGTGTTTGTTTTTTGTCATTTCTTGGCATGGCCAATTAATGTTCCAGATACATACAAAACTTTTCAAATATAAGTGCTCAGTTAAGAGTCTTGAAGAAAATAAATGTTGTTTCATTGGCCACAGGAATGTGAAAATCAAACAAGCCATTGAGATTGCTACTGAATGGCTTGTTTGATTTTCACATTCATGTGGCCAATGAAACAACATTTATTTTCTTCAAGACTCTTAACTGAGCACTTATATTTGAAAAGTTTTGTATGTATCTGGAACATTAATTGGCCATGCTACTGAAATGGGAGCGGAGCGGGAGGCAAGATGGCGGCCGCTTGAGTGGCCGGTGCAGTGAGCGATGAGGACGTGGTCTGCTGTATAACCCGGGAATCCAAGCAGCACACATGGATTGCTCAAATGACTCGGCGTGAAATCCGCGTGTAGCGGGTTTGTTACATTACCGGCATTTTATTTTGTGCATTACCGGGAGCCGGGGGGGATGCTGGTTCTCACCTATATCGGAGCTTCGAGGCTGCTGCTGAGGGCGGTCCGGCAAGTTTTGAAGTCCTTCGCTTTCACCCGCTACGCTGCTGCAGGAAGGCGGAGTCAGCTGCGGAGCCGAAGCCGATCGCGGAGCTCAGAGGGAAGCCGCGGGAGCGAGGAGAGACGGCGGGGTCAGCTGAGCCGTACGCGGAGGTCGGAGGGGAGCCGCAGCAGAAGAGAGAAGCAGAGCGGAGTGGTAAACTGCGATATCTGCCGTGCTGATCAACCTGTGAGATATCGCCTGCAGAGAGCTCAGCTTGGAATGGCGCCAAAATTAAATCAGGGCGCAAAATCTGCGAGCAGGAAGAAAATGCAGAAGGAGGAAGCTGGAAATGCAGCCCCAGACACCTCATGTGGCGATGAAACCCCCTATGCCGGATATACAACAAAAAAAAGGCAACAAGGAGCTCCTAAGACCCGGTTGGCGACGGCGTCAGTTCTGGACCTACTGGTGAAAGCGGGTAAGGAGAAGGGGGTTAAAGACACAGGAGAGAGCAATGCTTCTGATGTAGCTAACGAGTTGAGACAGCCCTGAATCTCCCCCCTGATCCAGGCGCCGGAAATATCAATTTTGACAATTGAAAATAAGGCAGAGACAGAGGCAGAGATGGTAAATCCAGCCCGTATATCTCTGAAAAAAAATGATGATGTAAACTTGACAGCAACTGATACTCTACCGGCTCAGGAGCAGGATATAAACACTCAGCTCCCTCAGATAAAACATACTAGGGAGGACATCATTAACGCTGAGGGGGAGTCAACTGACCCCTTAAACCTCCTTGCTGCAAAAGAGGAACTAATGCCTAATGGGGCTACAGGAGGAATTGGAGGCGACAAAGAAAATGACCCTAGTGAAGCCTTCTTCTCTGTCTCAGACGGGGGGGAGTGGTCCGAAGATGAAGATGAACATAGCTCGTATGTGGAGACGGACACTGACCTGGAGGAAAATGCCCCTACTACAGCCATGAAGGCAAAAAAGCTGGTTGGGGCCAAGAAATGGAGCAACAGGAGCTAAGTTGGGATCACTCCTCTGCTCAGCCCCTATTAGGTAGCCCCTTGATGGAACAAGCTCAAATGTCACTACTTGAGACAATCCACCAGGAGATATTAGCACACCGCGAAGAAACACGCCAAGACAGTCGAAAATCACAGTCTGCAATGTGAAAAATGCAGGGGGTAGTAAGAAAACTTTCAAAGGCTTGTGCTACCACCGGGGACAGAGTTTCAAACCTAGAAGAGAGGGTGGTCGCAACAGAGACTGAGATGGCAGCGGCCACATCCAAAGTAGATGCCCAGAGTTCTCAAGTGATAGATATGCAATGGAAGCTGGAGGAGATGGAAAATAGGCTTCGAAGAAACAACCTGAGAATCCTAGGAATTCCCGAGGGATCAGAAGAGTCCGATATCTGAGCCTACATTGTTAAACTCTTCCAGCAAGCTTTCCCCGAACTGTCCGGGTGGGATAGGTCTAAAGAGCTACAAAGAGTACATCGCACCCCCTTCAAAATAAGAAGAACTGCTAAAGAGGGGGATAAACCTAGGGCGATGCTGATTTTTCTGGGCAATTTTATACTTCGACAGGCAATCTCGGAAAAGGGCTAGACCAGACGCAAGAAAGAACTGCGATGGGGTATCTTTCTTTGTCCGCCCGGACTTCTGTCATGTGACTGTAGTAAAACGTTGGCGGCTAAGGGGGCTAATAAAGCCCTTTCAAGATAGGAAAATTCAAGCGTATCTAATAAATCCAGCTCAGCTAAAAATCATTAATGAAGGGAAAACAATATATTTCTCATCCGAAATCAAGGTCAAGGAGTATCTGGATAGCCTTGATAAATAGCTTTGTACAGTATATACGCTTCTATAGCCTAATGGATAGAGTCCTCATGTGTGCTAATGCTTGGTTTGCAGCTGTCTAAGTTTGGTCTCCACTACTTTGTTTCTCGTTTTTTTTCCCCGGGTGTTTTGCAACTAAATAAGGTGATTTGATTTCCTCATCGCAACTGCATTTCCATCACATGCACAAACTAGTGTTGTGCGCCTCACAGTGTGGGCGGGTGAGCAGGGGGGCTGGGTGGAGGGAAGGGAGCTTAGGGGGAGGGGTGGGGGGGTTCGTGGGGGGTGGAAAAAGGAAAAAAGACTTAAAATGGAGTTTAGAGTTCATCGCTACGGTTTTGATTATATTTGGACATGTGAAGCAGCTGAAAAAGAATAAAAGGATCAAGTGGCAGAACAGGTTGGCAGGTCAAATTAAAAGTAAAGATGTCAGACATTAAAATATGTACATTGAATGCTGGGGGGTTGAATGATTGGAGGAAGAGACAAAGATTTACCTACTTTGCTAAGTTTAATAAAATTGATGTGTTATGTCTCCAAGAGACTCACCTCCCATGGGCAAAAAGGAACCTTTTGGTAATGAACAGGTTTGATTTGGTTGCCTGCTCATTACAAACCTCAATGGTTAGAGGGGTTGCTATTTTGATAAGGAAATCTTTGGGAGGGGTTAAAAAGGTAAAAGCAGATAGCTGTGGTAGATGGTTGATTGCAGAGCTGGAATTAGGCTTTACCATCTGTGTAATTTATGGCTCGAATGGCGATGACCCGGAGATCTTTGACTTCCTGGAGATTGAACTGGTTGGCTGGGTGGCACCTGTAATAGTCTGTGAAGACCTGAATATCTCTGCTAGCTGGGAGGATAGCGCAAAGTATATTGGTCGGAAGCCACGAGTGTACAGGGCAATAAAAGCTATGAAGGAATCAATAGATTTAGTGGATATTTGGGTTGTCAAGGAGCCTCTTAATTCTGGTTTTACATACTTTTCAAACCCAGCTCAGAAGCACTCAAAGCTGGATTATTTGTTTGTCTCCTCATCTGAGATTAATAAAGTAACTATAACTAAATTGCCAAGAGTGCTTTCGGACCATAATCCCTTAGTAATTATATATCAGAGGAGCCATTGCAGGGGAGTTAGACCCCCATGGTCTTTTTAGAGGAGACTTCTGGAAGATGCCAGATTTATCGCCCATATTAAGAGCTGGTCCGATGACTTCTTCTCTGCTAATAGATATAGTTCCTCCCGGAATATAGTATGGGACTCCTTTAAAGCGGCTTTGAGAGGGGAAATTATTAGTTACTCGACAAAATTAAGGAATGAAGACAGAAAGGCCGAATTGAAACTATTAGATAGACTTACAAAAATAGAAGAAGAGCATGTTAAGGCTATCGCAACAGGTGGGGATGGCAGTAATAGCCATAAAGTACTTATGACTATTAAGGCAGATCTTCAGAAAATGTCCACTCAGAAGGCGATGGGGGAATACCAGGCTACAAGAGCTAATCGCTATGAAACTGGCGAACATGCCGGTAGAGCCCTGGCTCTCCGACTTCGGCAAGAACGATCTAAAAACACTATTAAGAAGATAGAAGAAAGGGGTAGAGAATATACAGAAACCAAAGATATTCTGCGTGTATTTAGAGACTTCTATCAAAGTCTATATGACGAGGAAAATTTGGATGGGGAACAACAGACAAATTTAGAGGATTCAGGCCCACGCCTTGATGCCTCTCTCCAGGAGGAACTAGACAAGGACATTACCGAATCGGAAGTCAAAACCACCCTCCAGGAACTAGCCCCAGGGAAGGCCGCCGGTCCGGACGGCTTCCCCCTGGAGATATATAAATGTATTGAAATGGAAATCATAGGCCTCTTGGTAGATCTTTTTAATGGGATAGTATATACGGGAGAAACCCCGCATTCTTGGAAAGAGACAAATATCATCATCTTTCACAAAAAAGGGAAACCTAGTGAGAACCCGGGGTCGTACAGACCGATTTCTCTAATTAATTCTGATACTAAGCTATATTCCAAAATATGGGCCTCGAGACTCGGCAGGAATATAGGCGGTCTTGTCTCTCCTTGGCAGCATGGGTTTGTTCCCGGACGTGGCACAATGGATCACACAAGCAGAGCAATAGCTATATTTGACGCCCATGCTGCCACGGGGAGGGAGGTCGCCATGATCCTGCTCGACGCGGAGAAGGCTTTCGACCGTGTGGTCTGGAGCTATCTCTGGAACATTCTGCAAGGAAGAGGCTTTGGGCAAAAAATTATTGGAGCATTGAAAGCAATGTATCATGATCCCGTGGCTAGAGTCACGGTTATGGGCGAGAAATCTAATATCTTCCCTATAAAAAGAGGAACACTTCAGGGATGCCCATGTTCTCCAATTCTTTTCTCCCTATATATTGACCCGCTCATTCAGGCAATATTGAGGTGCCCCAGGTTAAAGCCAGTGATAATTAATGGGTTTGAAAACAAAATATTAGCTTATGCGGACGACCTGGCTGTATTTACTAACGATCCCCAGCAGGCAATGACAACTTTGGTCGATCTGACAAAACAATTTGGTGCTAATTCAGGATATCTACTGAATGAAGCAAAGACCCAGATAATTTGCACAAGGAATATAGTAAAGACAGATTCCAGATATGTGGATGCAGCAGTATACCTGGGGGTAATAATTAGCGCTGCAGTAGAGAAAATAGTGGAAGGAAATTATTTACCACTTATAAAATCAATAGAGACCGACCTGAGAAGATGGGATGGCCTGCACCTTTCATTGATTGGAAGGATAAACGCAGTCAAGATGTCAATGTTTCCAAAATTATTATATCTTTTTAGGGCCATACCACTATTCATTGAGGAAAAAATAATGTTGAAATTGGAATCTGTGTTTATTAAATTCATTTGGCAATTCGGCAAAATAAGACGGTCAACAAACCTTCTCTCTCTCCCAAGGGAAAGGGGGGGGTTAGCTCTCCCCAACCTAAGGCTATACCATTGGACCTGTCTTTTAATACAAATGACGATACTTTTCCAATCAGATGCCCATATCAATAATGCTAGATCCGAAGCACACCAACCCCCCTCTATCTTTGAGCTATTGCTGGGAAGAAAGGCGATGGGCATTTTGCTATGCGAAGTAGATCGAAGATTTTACAAAAAAGCGAGATACAAAATCATCGATAGCGTTTGGAGGGTGTGGAAGGCTAGCAGAAAGTTGTGTAATATCCTCAAAACTAATGCATATATCCATATTTGTAGTTTTAGCCTCTTCTCAAGATTAGGGATAGAAAGGACCTTAAAAATCTGGAGGGAGTTGGGCATTAAGACATTACGGGATTTAATGGATGGGGATGGGATTATAAGCTTTGAGGCTTTACAAAAGAGTTATGGAATTCCAGACAATCATTGGTTTGCTTATACCCAGGTTGATTGCTCCCTGAAGGCTATTAAACCAAAACCGCCTTCTCCAGGAAATAGTCCCCTCCTGGACGTATTGACTAATGGATGCAATAAAATTAAGCCCATATACAACATCCTTCTTTTAGAGATTCACAATGATGTCGACAAGACTGAGGTTGCATGGTCCAATAAACTTGGAAACCCAAACGTAGACGTTGACCTGGCTCTGGCACTGAACAAAAGGATATTTAGAGACACAAACTTAAGAGCTCAACATTATAAAACAATGTTTAACTTATACTATACCCCAGCTAAATTATTTACATGGGGGACTAGAGCGGATGACAATTGCCCAAGATGTGGGGGGGCACAAGCAGACCTACTGCATATGTTTTTTACTTGCAGACTCCTGACCCCAGTGAAGAAAGAGATCGAAAATTTTTGGGAGGGGCTGATAGGCCACAAGATCGTTCTATCCCCTACCCTGATGATCTTGGGCACAGACTCTAACCTAAATTTGGGCAAGGAAGAAGAAGCTCTGGCTTTTATATCTGTAGCCGTCCTTAAGATCTTGATATCAGCGGCGTGGAAGGATACTGTTGCACCTTCCTTCCAGATGTGGTTATCCAGGTTCCTTGGAATACATAATATTGAGACCTGCCTATATGAGCATAAGGGGGTGAAAGTACGGGACTTTAGAAGAAGGTTTTGGGCCCCGGTAACTAATTGGAGGGAGACTATTGCAATAGATGTATGAACTGCTACTTTGCATATTATGTTGATGTACATAGTGGAAATAGGCTTATTTTTATAACGATATATTGATGGTTTTAAGCAATTTTTCAACTATTGGTCTTAAGTATTTATTTAATGTATTTTAGGATCAAGCATTTATTTAATGAACCTGTGGATCAATTGTTATTCTCATGTCCAGATTAATCTAATAATGTATTTTTTACTTATGTGATGTATTTTGACTCCAAATAAAAAAGAAAAAAAAAAAAGAGATTGCTACTGAAATGGCATACATCCATTTGAAGCTTTACACAGAGGTTGTTGTTGATGCTAGCCCAGTCGGGTTAGGTGCCATCCTTGCACAGCACAGCAGACACTTGAGTGCTCCAAGGCATATTGTAGCATATGCAAGTAGAAGTTTGCCCCAAACAGAACCTGCTTACTCACAAACAGAAAAATAAAGGTTAGCCATAGTTTGGGCTTGTGAACATTTCCACGTATTCCTATATGGAAAACCTTTTACGTGATAACTAATGATCAAGCTTTACTGCCTATATTTGCCAATCCAAAGGCCAACATTCCTCCTCGCATTGAGCGATGGAGATACGGTTACAAGAGTATAATTATACCATTGTGCATTATTCAGGGAAGAATCAGAACCCTGCTGACTACTTTTCCAGAGTCCCTATATAAGGTCACGGTACACTATCCAAGATGGCCCATATTAACTTAATTGTAAAATCAAACACACAAGCTGGCATTTTGTTAGCCCAGAAAATCACTGCCACGAGCCATGATAGTGACATCACCACACATCAGTCATGGAACCAACACACTCAACCACTCATCCGTGATGGTGAATATCAAAAATATAATAATGTCATGGATTAGTTGTCCAGAACGCAGGAAGAAATTATTATACAACGATCAAGAATTCTCATTTCGAAGCGTCTGTGAAAGAAAATAATTGGAGTGGCACATGAAGTGCATTGTGGAATCATTACCACAAAACAAGCTCTCCGAGACCAATTCTGGTGTCCTTATCTTGATGACAGGGTTGAAAGGGAATTAACTGCCTTTCTACAAAAACTATTCACCACACCTTGAACATGTCAGAACTTCCAGATGCATGGGAGAATATAGCCATTGACTTTTTCAGTCCACTTGATAATGGACCTCACTTGCTGGAGAATTTAAGGTCTTTCATCTACTACTCAAGAACGAGTCATTAAAAGACTAGATAGCATCTTTGTGACATGTGGTGTTCCAGCCAGAGTGAAGTCTGACAATGGCCCACCTTTCAACAGTCGAGAATTTAAAGATTTTTCGGAGCATTTGAATATAACGCATCATAAGAGCCACTTTTGTGGCCACAGGCCTACTGACTTGTTGAGCATTTTATGAGTATGCTAAAGAAAGCAGTGCAGCATGCTACTCGTGAGAAGCTCGAGGTGTAATGTCTTGTGAATTAGAAATGATAGAATACTTTTGGCTCCTGAAAGACTCCATAGAACTGTAACGTAAGTGGTAGAGCGGAATGCAATGAAGACTGATTTAGAATGTTGAGTTCGCAGTTAGACCAGATGAATAGAGACATGTAATATGAAGCTCCATGTGTGGCATAGTCATTGGCGGGTAGCAAGGCTGGGAAGGACGCCACACTATGTATGGTCTTTTTTGTATATCTCCAGTGGGATAATGTAGCAGGCCGTAGCTGTCGTGGGCTCCACGTGGTCAATTACTTCTTTTTGAGAGTCTCACACTAGCCTTGATTTTGCTGGAAAATGCTCAGGTTTGGTCAAAATGCAATGTAGAGCTTGCACCTTTATAATCATGGGGTGGTACCTTGTCACAATCTTCCAAAGGTAAAAACATTTACAATGTCCATCTTTTTGGAAGATGCTAGTTAATGCTCTCTCCCACAACACCCTGGCTTCCAGAGAAGGTTCTTGGGGGCAGATTTACAAGCCCCTTGCGCCTCTTTTACGCCACTGTTGTGTCACTTTCGTGACGCAGCGGTGGCGCAAAAGATGCGCCATGGTGCGGGGTATTTACAACGTGACGCATCTTAGAGATGCGTCACGTTGTAAAACCCTGCGCCACATGAAACCTGCGTCAGGTTTCATGTGGGCGTTTCCACGAAGGGGGGGGGGTTCTGTCATAGGAATGTCCCTGAAAAGTGACTCAGTGAAATCTACAAGATTTCACTGAGTCACTTTACCAACGCTGATGCGCAAAAACCCTGCGCCTGCTTGAAGCAGGCGTAAGGCTTGACGCACCACGTTAACAGATAGGGCAAGTTGGAAAAGTGCTGGAGTTGCATGCCGCATGCAACACAACTTCAGCACTGCACCAACTTCACACCCTAGATGCGACACACATCTGTTTATTTCTGCGCCATGGTGCGCCGCATTATAAATGCGGCGCATCTGGGTGGCGCAAGGATAAACTTGTGTGCCGCATCTTTCCTGGCGCATCTCTGCTGATTTGCAGAGATGCGTCAGGCAACATAAATCTGCCCCTTGGAGTCTAGGTATCTCTCCACTTAGTGCTCAATACAGTCCACTACCACCTCAGCAGCTGGTTCTCCCACTCAGGGTGGAACTCTTCTTCAGCTTTTTGTGTCCCTGGGGCAGAACAGGTGGGTTAGTCAGTAGGGGTGCTAGTCTTGACCCCAGGAACCTCTGAGTGTATCAGTGAAGGGTCCCTCTGATAATAGATGCCCACTAATGGTTATGGCCATTTGGGCAATATAAAAGGAAGAAAGATCACCTGGCCAGGGGTAGCCATCAACGCACTTGAAGGGCTGGAATTTGTGGTAAGATAGGCATGGATGCAACAGGAATGAATACTGCAGTCTACATTTTTGCAGTCTCCACATTCGGTAGAGTGATACTCCAGGGACAAAGTCCATTTGCAGAGTACAGACATGGCAGTATCATGGGATGGTGAACAAGTTCTACTTAGGGATGGGTGGAACAGGTGGAGTTTCACTCCGTGGCATTCCATGGAGTTAAATGAAAACTCCACGAGATTTGGTGGAGGTCTGCGAGCGAGCAGAAATCGGCATGTCACGCTGCTCATGCTGATTTTTAGCTCCAGGAGCTTTTTCTTTTCTGCAAAATCAGCGTGAACAGCACCATGTGGGACCAGAGAGCACTGCTTCTTTACACACTCAAGTAGATTCTCTACTTGAGCAGCAGTTTTCTCACTGCGAAGGGACACGACCGCCTGTGTTTAGAATATATCACCGCTTTCCTTCCTAGTGCCCGAAAATGGCACTAGGGGACACCAATTCTCGCTTGCACTCACCAACTGGTGAGCCACGCATGAGAAGAAACTCCGCCACGCATGAGAAGAAACACCGCCACACAGTGGTTGGCAGAGTTTGGCCAGAACTCCGCTTTACAAGTGTACACGGAGTGGCAATATCTCTGTGAACTCTGACAGTGTAGCGTAATTTATCGTCCACCCCTAGTTCTACTATAGTAAATGTAACTGTAGGTAAATGCGCAGGAAATAATTATAGTCCTGCTTGATTCTTAGGGCCATATGTATGAACGCATTTTCCCATAGACACAGAATGGGTAAAAGCCTTTGATACATGTGCCCCTTAGTCACCTTCAATTACCCTTGCAACTACTGGACCTATGCTCTGGATTCACCCGCAGAAATAGTTTTCTGCACTTTGACAAATAATGACACATGATTTGGAAACCGTGCACTTTTATATTCTTCATATTAATACCCCATGCGTGCCAAGTATGCCACCCAGAGGGAGTCCAGAAATTGTGGAAGGAGTCAAGAAGTACATTCGTTATGCTGGTGCTCTCATCATTCACAAATGTTCATCAAAGAAAGATCATTATGATGCTCTGATCCATCCAAGTCTCAGACAAGATAGATGGTTGTGGTCACTGCGCCAATTATGATGTAGATTTTCTGTACTTTCACCTCCGTTCTTTCAGCAATCTATTGGGCAGGTAAAGAGGCCCCTTTAACTGGCACTGAATTTCACATACGTATTTGGGATGCTGGTGCCATAATAGTTTTTCCAGAAGATAAAGAGGTTTGACTGAGCAAAAAAGCTACCTATAAAGCATAAACTGCTAATGTTGGTTACTAAGGCACAGAACCCTGGAGACTCAGAGTAACCAATGACTATCTGAAAGATTCATAGAATGTCAAGTTATCCACAGCCTGGAAATAAGTTGCTGCTGAGCAATAGGGTTGAACTTTGATCTGGAAAGGTAGAGAAGCTGTTATCTATCCCTGGCAGAGGTGAAATACATTTTAAAATCAGTTCAGAAGGATCTGGGCAGGATGTTACAAATATAAATAACATAGACTAGAATTAATGTATTATAGGATGGAAATGTATGTGAAAGAAACCCCCTTTCCTTTTATAGTTTACAGTGCTGGTTGTATGAGTAAAACAGCATTGGCAAAGCCTACAGGTCTCACTATATTTATTCTAAAACCGGAAATACAATGACACGCTAAGCAGAGCAGCAAAGAGCACGAAGCTGGAGTCGTACAAAAGGCTTGAAATCAGGAATTGATCACTGAATGGTGAGGCAAGTACTTAACAATATGACGCACAACCACAAAATTGGGAAAAAAGGATCAATTTGAAAAGTTCTCTGGGTGAAATAATCAGGCTTCAAAGTGCTCAATAATAATCAACAGAAAGAACAATTGTGCACTTCTCTTTATTTTACTGTTTCACCTGTATGTTGCATTTGTCAAAGGTGTTGTTGTGCCTTGTGTCTGTGCAAGCTATGTCATTGCCCAGAGCTCAGACTTTCTTAGAGTACAACCAGGATAAATACAAAGTAAATCAGAAAAAAACCTGTTGGCCCATTAATTAACGCTTCTTCGATAGATACACTAACCTGCCTTCCAAACACACAAGTACAATGAAAGAGGCCAAAAGAAGCAGAAAAAAGATTCAGCTCAGTCATAGCATACATTTTTACGTACACAATTATATTTTGGCTTGCATCAGTGTGTGCATACATACATGTTGTAAAAATGTAGTTATTGGTTTTGGGCTTCAGATGGGGGTGGGGGGGGCATTGTGGACAGTCATTGCTGAACCTGCAGTTGGCGGCCACTGCGGGCTGTCATTGCTGTAGCACAAAGTGCAGATCACATGTTGCAAGTCGTAGCTGGCAAGAACAGATCTCACCGGAACTTCACAATGGTGGTCATCAAAGACAGAAGAGTATTCACACGTTCATGATTGCAAAGAGCCCAAACTTCAGGATCTTCACTTTTACTTCAGGAGAAGTACACTATGATGCCAGCCAAAGGTGCAGGACCTGTGGAGGCACATCCTAGGGTTCAGGCATCACTCCAGTAGAGATCATGCAGGTCCAGTTTCTGGTCCAGCAGGTCCAGTTGACCAGGTTAGCTAGGCAGGTGCAGGTAGGCCTATGAAGCTTGTTGTGTCTCTGTAGCTCACATATGAGCTCAGCCAGCAGACCCATGGAGTCACCCTGGGGAGCCTGTGATGAAGGCAAGGAGGCCCAGTCTTTTTTCACAGACAGCAAGACAGTCCTTCAAGCCACAGGGCAGTCCTTCTTCTGTAACTGCCACAGGTCCAGGAGTGTTCTGATGAGTGGCTCCAGAGGTCCAATATTTATACCTGGTGTCAGGCTTTGTGTGGTCGGACTCTCTGTGTTAACTCCACATCTGGTTCTGGAAAGTTCTTCCCCTTCCCCTGCAAAGACTCCTAACTGTCTGAGGGTGGCAGAAAGCATGGAAGGCCTTGTGTCAGATTCCTTTGTGTGTGCAGGAGGCAAAGCTCTTTGAAGTGTAAGTGAAGCTGCGTATAGCCCATCCCCAGTCATCCTGCCAATATAGCCCACCCCGCCCACACCTAAACCCCCTTTGCGTTATTACCTGGAAACAATACACAAACCCTAACAGCTGAGACATTCACAAACATGTGACCAAGGACACTAGCAGAAGGCACAAATGATTGGGTCCATAAAATGTCAACTTTCTTAACGTGGCAGTTTCAGAATTCTAACTTAAAATTGGACTTTACCATTAAAGAGGGTTTCAAAATTACAGTTTACTGGTGTGTAAACAGCATGCCTCTATCTGCTCCCAATCTAAAGCTAGCATGTTAAATGAATGAGGTAACCCAGTGTTAGCCAATGGGAGAGATAGGCCGTATAACAGTAAAAAACAACTTCAGGAGTTTTTCACTGCTAGGTTATATAAAACATGCCCTATATTTTAAACTCAGTGCATCCTGCCCTATACGCCTTTATGGCCCACCTTAGTGGTGACTTATAAGTATTAAAAAGAAAGGTTTAGGCCTAACAAAACATTTATTTTGTCAGGTCAAAATGGCAATTAACAACTGGTCTACAGGCTGTAGTGGCAGGTTGAGACATGCTTTAAAAAACTACTTTAGTGGGTGGCACAATGAGTGCTGCAGGCCCACTGGTATCATCTAATTTACAGGCCCTGGGTATTGCCATTTACTATGGGCACAAAAGTAAATGAGATGTGCCAATTAGGTGTAGTCCAATGTGACCATGTTTGAAGGCGATAATAAAAGCAATACAGTACTGGTTTGCAGTGGTAAATCCTAGAGTGCTAATGCCAACAAAAAGCAAATTCAGCAAAACAGGAGGTGTGAAGCAAAAGGTTTGGAATGCCACTGCAAGGATGTCAGGACAAACACATGAGCTAAAAGTAAAACATGAAAATAAGAGCAGAAAAGGAATCTAGAGCCAGAAACTCAGTTGTAAACATATTACTTATGATTTTGGTTTACACAAATATTTGTGAGGATATATGGGCTGAAAGCAAAAGAAAGTGCCCAGGTGCATGCATGACAGACAGTGAGAATTATATTGATAAATCACAGCTCCATCTCCACTCCATTCCAAGATGGCTTCCAATTTCACAATGCCCTTTAACGAAGATGGCTGGCCTTCAACCCCCTTGTGGCTAAATACAAACACTTGTGGCATACTTGGTATGGCTTAAAATACTCTATAAAAGAGTTTACTAGATTTGACAACGTGCCCATTGTTGTTTGGCTTTCAAACAACAAGGATATCCCAGGTGGAAGGCTGTGACTTTGCTACTTCTGTGCATCAAATGCAATAATCTGGCAACACACAGCCAAGGTGCCAAGCACACTTGGCCGCCAGGCCAATAGCGAGCAAACAACACACACAAGGAGCGGATGTGAGCAACCATAGGGAACAGTAGTGGGCTTTGAGACTGAGAGAGAGAAGGCCTTAACCAAAAACTGGTGAGGGAAGAAGCTGCTGGAGATAGGGTTGGCAACAGTCTGATGCCCCCTCAACAAGCAACATGGAAAGCCAATATGGATTAGTTACTTACCTGTAATCCTAGTTCTCATCCAGGGGTATACTCATCAAAGTCATAATCTATGAATAATCCCCGCCCATGTGCGGGATCCCGGAGCATATAGAAGATACATATAAATATATATGTATATATATATGTGAAAACATTTATTTGCAGCCTAAAACATTTCCTAACTGGCAAAATTGCCGCAAAATTACATAAATTAGCATACATACAGTAGTACTCTTCCAAACCCTAAGGAAGAAAGAGAGCAGAAAACATTTGTATACAACAATGCTTTATTGCCATAGGAAAAACCTGTAATTGCAGGCATTTGCCAGTAGGCTGCAGTAGAGTATAAAGCAAACAAAGAAAACTGACACCTTGCCTTTAAGGCATTAGAGTAGGTGTACCGTGGCTTTAAGACCTGAAGGCAACCCCCTGCTCCCATGGTGCACCACAGGTGACAGTTGGGTCAGTTCTTTTTGGAGGTGCATAACACCTGAGGAGATCCACAATAAAACATCTCATAACTGTGTAACTCTGCTCGTCCGGGGAGGTGGGCGGGAGCTTATGACTTTGATGAGTATACCCCTGGATGAGAACTAGGATTACAGGTAAGTAACTAATCCTTCTCATCCAGGGGATACTCATCAATAGTCATAATCTATGAATAGATTAGCAAGCTCATACCCAAAGTCTCGCGGACGAGCAAGAAGTATAAAACCTTCACAGAATGACTAAGACATATATTTCAAATACATCTTATGCAAATAAGTTCCTTAACGAGGCCTGCCCTACTCTGGCATCGGCCTGAGTATCTGAGTCCAGGCAATAATGGCGGGTAAAGGTATGGACAGACCGCCAAGTTGCCGCTTTACAAATTTCAGAAATAGGAACATTACGAAGGAGAGCTGTAGTGGAAGCTTTCCCTCTAGTAGAATGTGCATGTGGTTTACCCTGCAAGGTCCTGTTAGCTAGTTGATAAGCTAAAGCTATACAGGAGACAATCCAGCGAGAAATTGACCTTTTGGAAGCTGACAGGCCAGTATTAGTACTGCCATAATTAACAAAAAGCCGGTCAGACTTCCTAAGAGGCAGGGTTTTTGACAAGTAGAACTTCAGGACCCTCCGGAGATCTAGGGAGTGTAATGACCTCTCCGGGGGAGTGGAAGGATTAGGAAAAAAGGTAGGTAAGATAATAGACTGGTTGATATGAAAGTCTGAAACTACCTTAGGCAGGAAACTTGGGTGCGTTCTTAAGACCACCCTGTTGGCATGAAAAACTGTGTAAGGCTCCTTACAACACAAGGCCTGGATTTCGCTGACCCTATGGGCAGAGGTAATCGCCACTAAAAAAGCAGCTTTCCAGGTAAGTGCTGCAAAGAGGCCTTATGTATAGTCTCAAAAGGAGCACTCATCAGCTTAGTCAGGACGATATTAAGCTCCCAGGGAGGGGAGGGGGACCTCACCGGTGGGAAGACTTTCCTAAGACCTTCTAGGAAATCTTTAACTACAGGCATAAGGAAGAAAGATGTCTGATTAGGAGACTTCCTATATGCTGTGATTGCAGCTAAATGAACCCTGAAGGAGGGGTATTTCAGGCCTGATCTCGCTAAAAGCAATAGATATGGAAGAATCACCTGCTCTTGGCCATGTACCGGGTCAAGAGAGTGTTCATGACACCATAAGAAGAACCTCTTCCACTTGAAACCATAGGACTTCTTAGTGGAGGGTCGTTTTGATTCCTTAAGAATAGTCATGCAGTCTGCTGGGAGGTCTAAATGTCCATACTGGATGACCTCAGGAGCCATGCCGTCAAGCGAAGTGAAGGAAGGTTGGGGTGAAACACCTTCCCCTGGCCTTTGGTCAACAAGTCTGGACGGCATGGTAGGCGCCGGTGCGGAACCTCCGACATCTGTAGAAGATCAGGGTACCACCACTGGCGTGGCCACTCTGGTGCTATCAGGATCATTCTGGTGTTGGTCCTGTAGAACTTCTGGATCACCGCAGGGATCAGAGGCAGGGGAGGAAAGGCGTAGAGTCATGTCTGCGACCAGCTGATCAAAAGACCGTTCCCCAGTGATCCCTGTTGGGGAAACCTGGACACGAAGACGGGGCATTTTGCATTGGCCGCGTCTGCGAACAGATCTACGTCCAGTACGCCCCAGCACCAAAAAACCTCTTGCGCCACTTCCTCGTTGAGCACCCAATCGTGCGCTTCTACGAAGATTCTGCTTAGGCAGTCTGCTTGGACGTTTTGAATTCCTGGTAGATGAACTGCCACGATGGACAGGCCTCTTGCTAGGAGCCAGTGCCAGATGGCTTGTGCTTCCAGAGACAAGACCCTTGACCTTGTGCCTCCCTGTTTGTTCAAATAGAACATAGTTGTTGTGTTGTCCGTTTGAACCTGGAGGCAGTTGGTGTGCAGAGGAGGATAAAGAGACTTGAGAGCCAGATGAACTGCTCGTAGCTCCAGGAAGTTGATATGGTAGCCTTGCTCTACCTCGGACCAGAGGCCTTGAACTTGAAGTCGGTCCATGTGAGCGCCCCAGCCTTGAAGAGCAGAACAACAGATGGTTTTGAAGCAGTGATGGAGTGGAGCTTTTCAACAGCCAATCGTCTAGATATGGATAGACGAAGATCTTTCTTTTGCGAAGAAAAGCAGCCACCACCGCCATGCACTTGGAGAATGTCCGAGGTGCAGATTTCAGGCCAAACGGCAGCACTCGATACTGGTAGTGACGGCGTCCGATCTGAAACCTTAGGAACTTCCGATGCTTGACTGACACTGGTATGTGGAAGTAGGCGTCCTGCAAGTCGATGGCACACATCCAGTCTCCCTAATGAAGATGCGGGAAGATCTGGTGCAGGGCGAGCATGCGGAACTTTTCTTTTCGTATGAATTTGTTTAGCATTCGAAGATCTAGAATGGGCCTGTATTCCTTGGCAGTTCCTCGTTTTTGAACCACGAAATACCGGGAGTACACTCCTTGATTTCTGTAAATGGAGGGAACCTCCTCTATGGCCATCTTCTTCAGGAGGACGGAGACTTCGTCTTCTAGTAATTGACTCTGGAAACGTGGGAGGTGTCGCGCCTGAAGGAGGACTTGCGGAGGAGGAGATTTCAACCTCAGCAAGTAACCATGCTGCACAATATTCAGCACCCATCTGTCTTTTGTAATGGATTTCCACTCTTTCAGATGATGAGAAACACTCCCTCCCACCGGAGTGGCGAACAGACGTGGAGGAAGCAATGGCTCAGGGCTTAGGAGGTTGCTTGGAGGAAGACTGCTGCTTGTTATTGCCACCTCTTCCTCTGCCAGGACGATGCTGCTGGAACTGCGTCTTCTGCTGAGACTGGGATTGCCACTGAGGGTTTTGAACCCTCTGCTGGAAAGACCTCCTGTCTCCCTGGCGAAAGCGTTTCTTGAATTCCTTGCGCTTTTCTAATCCCACAGCTTTGACAGTGTCCATTTTCGCTTTCATTTTGGACATTTCGTCGTCCATGTGTGGACCAAACAGAGATTTCCCATTGAATGGCAAATTCAAAATCTTCTTCTGGGCGTCTGGTTGGAGCCCTGTCAGGCGGAGCCAGGCCGAACGACGGGAACAAATACCATTTGAATAGCCATGGGCCGCAAGGTCAGAGGCATCCACTGCAGCGCTAATAACTTGATTGGCTACCAGGCCTCCCTCCTGTATAATCTCCAGAAAGTCTTGGCGATCTTCCTTGGGGAGCATGTCTGTAAAGCGAGTAAGGGAGTCCCAAAGGGACCTGTCGTACCTTCCAAGCAAGGCAGAGGCGCTAGCCACCTTCATAAATGAAGAGGAGGTGTTGCATACCTTCCTACCAAACGAGTCCATAAGTTTACTATCTTTTTCAGGTGGTACTGAGGAAGAAGTAGAGCCTGCATGGGACTTCATGGCAGCCGCACAATAATGGAGTCCGCAGGAGGATCAGATCTGAGGAACAAGGGATCCTCTGCAGGGGCCTTGTACTTTTTGGCTATCCGAGATGGAACAGATCCCACAACTGCTGGTGTGAGGAAAGTAGCCATAGCCGGTTCTAGGAGGCCGGGGACCAGGGGCAGAAGAGGCCTGGGCGCTGTGCGATGATGAAGAGTATAAAACATCACAGAAGTGGGAACCACTGGAGTATGTAGCGTAATGTTCAGCTTTTTTGCTCCCCTGCTCAGAACATCGGAGAAAGTCTTGAGGTCATCAATTGGAGAGACTCGGGAAGGAGGCGTAGATGAGAAGGTCGGAGAGTAATCTCGGTAAGACGACCTAGATGAGGACGACCTTGTGGAAGATCTTGTACGCCGCCTGTTATGGGACCTGTCACGATTCCTGCTGTGACGGTCTCTGGACCTAGAGCGATGTCTTGATGGAGACCTCGGTCTTGGCCGGATTGGTGAACTTGGTCTGACAGGTGTTCTTGGCCGTACTGGAGAACGTGATCTGATCCGAGATCTTGGCCTGGGTGAAATCTTGGGACTCCGAGGAGATCTAGATGGTCTGACCGGTGTTCTTGCCGTAGACGGAGAATATGTACGGGAGTAACCCGAGCCCGGGCTACTCTGACCTCCAGATAGAGCCCCTTGAGGATGCTGAGACACCAAGCTGCGTGGTATGTCCGCAGATCTGGGCGAAGGTTCCGGGGAGATTTCCACGATATTGAAACGAGGAGATGATGGCTTGCCTCCTGAAGATCCGGAACCAGGAGATTCCACCACTGCCGTCACTTGATCCCTCGACGGCGAAAGCCTCGACGTCGAAGATGTCTGGGTGACTAGTGGCGTCGAGTGGTATGCTCTCGACGGCGATCGATCACGTCGAGAAGGGCTCGACTGAGAACCTCGACATCGATCCGGAGACTTCGACTTCGATCTCCCTCGACGTCGACCAGATGGAGATGCTCCATGATGTCGTATCGACGACGACTCTCGACGTCGTGTCGACGATGACCTTCTTCGACGTCGCGTCGACGGCGACCTTTCCTGGCGTCGCCTCGGCGTCGACCTCCTTGACGTCGAAGGATGGGATCTGACAGTCCCTCTCGACGGCGGCCCGTCAACCGGCGGCGACCTGGATGCGGTCCTAGCTCTCGACGCCAATCCCCTCCGGGGCGGCGGAGAGTGTCTCGACGTCGACGGAAGCCTCGACGTCGACGGAGACTTAGATGTGGTAGCAGCCATAGACTTCGAGCCCGAAGTATGGCGCCTCGACGCCGACTTACTTGACTACGGCGGAGATCTTCGACGTTGTGAAGATGATCTTGGCCTCTTCGACGGCGACCTCGACGTCGACGGAGTTCTTCGACCTTCCTTCCTCTTCCTGGGAACAGGAGAAGCGGAATGACGCCGTTTTTGGCCGTGCTTGCTTGTAGGAGAAGATCTGGGGCTGTAGAAGCACCCACCTGGTGACTTTTGTCCATCTCCTGCATGGCATGAAGTCGAATCTTCTCCCTGTCGCGAAGAGTTCGACTTTTAAACTTTTGACAGTAATGACACTGAACAGGATTGTGTGTAGATGGAAGGCACACAATACACACAGAATGTGGGTCAGTCAGAGCCATCTTTTTGTCACAAGAAGGACATTTCCGGAACAGAGCAGGCATTCTGACAGGAAATTCTTGTGGGTTACCACAGAAAAATAAATCAGAAGCCTTATTTATCCCAAACGTTTCGAATAATAAGAGAAAATTCTCTCAAAAACACAATTTCAGTTGCAAACTGAAGAGCTCAAGCTCCAGGATCCTCACAGAAGGAGCCGGAAAAAAGAACTGACCCAGCTGTCACCTGTGGTGCACCGTGGGAGCAGGGAGTTGCCTTCAGGTCTTAAAGGCACGGTACCCCTACTCTAATGCCTTAAAGGCAAGGTGTCAGTTTTCTTTGTTTGCTTTATACTCTACTGCAGCCTACTGGCAAATGCCTGCAATTACAGGTTTTTCCTATGGCAATAAAGCATTGTTGTATACAAATGTTTTCTGCTCTCTTTCTTCCTTAGGGTTTGGAAGAGTACTACTGTATGTATGCTAATTTATGTAATTTTGCGGCAATTTTGCCAGTTAGGAAATGTTTTAGGCTGCAAATATATGTTTTCACATATATATATATACATATATATTTATATGTATTTTCTATATGCTCCGGGATCCCGCACATGGGCAGGGATTATTCATAGATTATGACTTTGATGAGTATCCCCTGGATGAGAATTAATAATCTACTTTATGACTGCTAAACTCACATCAGACTAGGAAAAAAGTGATGAAGTACTGTGGTTCATCTCACCTGCCAGATTCATTTCAAGAAAAGCAGAGAGAGGCAGTGCCGGACTGGTCATAGCAGGCACCAGGCGTTTTTCCTTTGGGCTGGAAGGGTGGGGGCCGAGGAGGTGTCGGACCCCTGTAACAAGAGTGCAGTGTTTCCCACCAGCTCCCCCATGCCCTCCCCCCACCCCCGGGCTGGTCCGATGTAATTGCCGGGGCTGGTTTGCGCTCCCAGTCTGGCCTCGCTGACAGGGGGTGAGGAGTGCTTTAATGCAGAGGAGAGACGGGGCAAAGACAGATGGAAGGACGCACCCTTAGAGACCCGGAGAAATAGGGAGGGCAGAAATAGCAGGAGAGACTGGGGACAGAGAGATGGCAGGAAGCAAGGCCAGTAGTGAGTGAATGAGGGGTGGGAGAGAGCAACCAGTTGCAGGAAGGGACAGGTCCTCCTGAAATAAATGAGCTGTGATGTGAGAGAGGTACACATAGAGTTCTGGGGCAAGGATAGGAAGGGAAATGCAGCACACTGTGGAGAGATGAAGACAGCAAATTGATGCATGCACTCCAAACAATGCTAAATTAAAAAAAATTCTAATAATGCTTCCTTGAATGCAGGCACCGCCAGCAGTGGAAGGATCAAAGTCAACTAATCAGAAATATGGGAAACATGAAATGCTTCTGGTGTGTAACAAACACAAAAAAATGTCAAGGAAAACCATCGAATAAGGAGCAGCGAACTGAGATAGACAGTATGGTCATCCAACCATAAGCAAGGGGCTGAGCCAAAGCCCACTCTGTGTATTGTCTATATATTGTCATGTAAACTATAGGTCTTAGCCAACAGACAGCCAAAGCAGTATGTAAAGAGAGACCTAATGATGTGGTCCCTGCTCAGTGCCATTTGAGTGCCTGAATAGAGGAAAGTGCGGGATGGAGGGTGGTAAATGTGTTAAATATCTTCTACAAAAAAATTGCCCTATTAGAGTTATTAAAAAATCTTCGCTCAGCTGAACAATACTTTCATAAACAGTTTTTTGAGGAGAGCGATAGCTGTTGAGACTTCTGTCTGGTGCAATTTACCATATGATGACGTAAAAACTCTACAATAAAATTCCTTGTGACACTATTGCTACCTGATAATAGTGATACCATCCCTAATCGATTGGAAATGTATTTTGTTTGATTTGGATGTAAATATAAATCTGTGTGTGACATATTGCTCCAAGGAATATCCCAAAGAGAACATCCTGATTTCTTTCAACACATACTGTAATGGATGGAAGAGAAGGGTAATCCACCAGAGCTGATATTTTTGTTCAGTAGAGAATACATACATTTTTCAATAGGCAATCCTACTTAGGTCTGAGTAGTGCTATAGACTATAAGAATTGCTAAATATAGTTAACAATTAAATCGAAATGTGTGATGGGTTGCATAAAAAATGCCAAAACTGGGGGGTGAAAAGGGTTAGAAATCAGCTAGTATTTGGACCAGAACTTAGCTGAGCCATCCAAGCCCCTTTGCTTTCACATTCAAAGTACAGGTTGAAGGTAGGGTTGATGATGTGTTGAAGCTTTGACAGGAGGACAAAATAACCTTTTCTTTTTTTGGAGATAAGGTGGAATCACAGAGGAAACTCAAGATACCTCCATAACAGGTGACGCCATTTACAATCCTTTCAGTTTACTCTAGTCTGCAGTTTAGAATATAGATAAGCATTTTATGCACATTATTATAAACTACAATTAAATGTTTGTGGCAAAACCAGAAGAAATGTTTGCTAGATTAAGACATCCTCCTGGTAGGTGGGCAGCAGGCACATCACTCCACATGTCTTCAGGTGTTACGGCCAGCTGACAGGGCTGTCCTGTACAGTGGGCACACCCACAGAGAATATGGCTGCTAATTTAGCAGCAGGTGTTGGTAGAGGTTTTGAAGTATGCACCCACTATTATAATTAACATCTTAAGGTTGTGTGTTAAAAATCGTCCTTCAACAATAAACAAAGTCACAGCTTTCGTCACCCCATCATCTCACAATACTGAGTCTTCATTTGTGTGGTCTCATCATAAACACCTTCTGGCTGCCCCAGTTGCTATCGATACCCTTAAAGTCACTCCTGCCACACCTATTAAAATGTCAAAATAATTGTACTTCATTGGCTTCCTTAAACAATAAAACAATACACTATAGGATTAATTAGAACATTGGAACGTTGCGAGTTCCGCTGAATATATTGGAGTGGCTCTGAGCCAATTCTTGCTTGGGCAGGCCTTCAGCTCCCACATTCAAATATTTGTCTTGCCATGTCTTCCTTTTTAATTTAGAACATTCTACTTTCAGTGGATGGAATTATGTTCGAATAGCCCTTTGCCTAGGGCTTTTCCAATTGTTATATACACCATCTCCGTCGTTATTGGCCAATTTCTCTGGTTGGGCTTTTAATAGCGATAACGGGCTATAAGGCTATATTTAGCAAAATTAATATTATACAAGCAAATATACAATCTGGCACTGAAGTACTTGTTTCAATTAGGTATTGACACATCTATAAAATAAAATGCTCTACAGAAGTCACCACGTGAATTACAATTTCTATTCTATCCTATTTCCTAAAAGTCTTGCTTCAAATATCAGATTGTGCATTAGGTGTGCTTAGCAAGCAAGAGCTCAGATAAGCCCTTTATAGTATTTTCTTTAGGTCTGCGTTTCCCTCGAAAGAAAGCACGTCTCCGAGTTCAGGTATCTCGAGATAAGCATTACAGTGAGTTTCAACGGCGAGTAAACAGAGACGTTGTCGGATATTTCTGGCATAGTAATGGCTATTTCATTCTAAATAGGTGCTGTGTAGCATGACTGCCCTCTTGTGGCAATTTCAGTCTTCTTATGTTGTAGTTTACATTGACATCAAAGAGAATGACGTGACCAGTACGTTTCTGTATTTTGAGTTAATAATTCTTAGTGAGCTGCCTTAGTCAGAGTACGGATCATGCTATCACGTTATCCTTATAACGTTTGATACCGTCACAGGATAAGCGCTATAGAAGCGCAGTGCGCTGCTCTTCACACAGTTGACTTTCATCATGCCAAGTAACCTCACAGTCTCTATCAATATATTCTTATGCCATTCTCTCTTGCCTAGTGCGGCAAATCAACGACACTGATCGATATTCAGGGAAGAAATCCACAGTTTTCTTACTTTCTTGTTCCCACATCTGCTTGTTTGTCAAATGCATGCAACAGACATTTGCAAAAGTGCCCAACACAAAACCCCACTCATCCGCCTTTGTGTTATGACCTAGGGGTACTGTTGTCACAGTGCCATTGGATCCAAGCCTCACTGATGAGGTGCAACAGGTCTGCAAGGCTAGCTAGCTTTGTTCCTGTTTAGAGAAAACCTGGCCTGACAGTTTGAGCTGAACTGTTACTATTGGAGAAGAACCAAGTCTGATTTGCTTACAGTTGGTTTCTGATTGGAAAGGCACTGTAGGGAACAAAAATATGGGCTAGAATGCGGCCAGAATAATTACCAATGGCTAAGATTAATTCAAGCATTGCACGCATTAGGTCTCATTTACAGGAAACTGGCACATCAGCATTGATGAGTCAGTTTCTTTGAGCCAAATATCCTTACAACACCATGGATGCACTGTATTTACAATACAGGGCTCCATGGTGGAAGGATTAACTGATGTGTCAGAAATTCTAACACATCTGTTAGCGCAAAACCAACACATTACTGGAGTTGCCCGTAAAACGGACGCAACTCCAGCAATGCATCAGAACACATACGCTAGTCCTATTGTAAAAGTCCTGGGTCATTCTTTATGCCTGATCTGAGCAGGCATAAAGATTTTGACACAGTGAAGTCGTAGGGTGATGCAGTGAAATTGCACTGCCCCAGTTCTACATGGCTTTTTTTGCATGGGAATGCCTACGCTGCATATATTTTACCTGGTGCAGGCATAATGTGATGCATGACTCTACAAACTAACACTCTGGACCCAATGCGTCAGCTTGTAGATATGGCACAGTGTGGCGATATGGCACAGTGTGGCGCACTGATTGCACTGCCACTGAGTAAAAAAAATGAGTGACGCAGCGGCGGTGCAAGGGGGTTGAAAATTATGCCTCTCATTTGTAAGCTTTTCTAAGGAAGATGCTCCAAGTTTGATGGGTATACTCAGAAATGGGTCCCATGCTCACTGTAGCATTAGACTCATGGTACCAGGTGAGACACAGAAATTACTAAGCCTGTTCTAGGGTAGGTGATTTTAAAAAAAATAATTTTTATTGAGAGTGCAGATACAGTAATAAAATATTACAATGGATAAAAGAGATGTGAAAAGTGACAAAGATATAAGAATTGATAAAATCATTTGGAACAAGAAAAATACTTAACAACCTTTAGATAATGCTGAACATTGAAAACTATGTGAGTAGAGAAATAAAATAGTAAAAAATAACTACATCAACATGATAAATGAATATTTTACAGAAGAACATATCTAAATTTCATTTGTTTGTTTTTGTTTTTTTATAAAAAGGAAGAGAAGAAAAGGGGGGTAAAGGGGAAAGGGAAAGAGGAAAGAAAGAAAGAGGAGGTAGATAGATAAAATATGATAAAGGTATTTAGGCGAAGGATGCGTGTGAGGATAGAAAAGTGGAAAAAGGTAACCATGATAAATCGGATTTAATCTTTTGAAATACAGAAGAATGAGAAACAGAAGCAATTCTATGTTCATCACAAATCAAGTTCCTACAAAATATAAAGGATAGTTTAGAATTGTCTTTCCAACAGGTTAATATAACTTTAAAAGCAAGAGCGATAAAAAGGTCAAATAGAATAGTCTTTGAGGGAAGATGATCAAAATCAGGAGATATAGTTCCCAAATGGGATATTACATGAAAAAATCAGTGAACATTTCGACCATAAAGCTTTCCAAAATTCATGTACATTAGGACAATAATAAAGTAAATGTGTCAAAGTACCTTCAGAGGAGAGACATGACCAACACAAGGAAGAAATAGAATGCTCAATTCTGTTCAAAAATTGGGGAGTAACCACCAGTCTACTATATATTCTAGGGTAGATGATGATATGCTTTTCTCAAAAAAACACTGGCTCAGTAGTTCAAGCTGTACAATTACTTTCAGTACAGGATCAAGACTGATTTGCACATGACTGTCTCTATTTGGAGTGGAGCAGTGGTTAAGAAACACCTGAGAAGTTTAAAGTGGCTGACATTAATGCAATGGATCCAGAAGCCAGTGTACTGATGGGGAGTGATCAACCCACAAGGCTGCTGAACAAAGTCAACAAAGACATATGGAATGACGCTAACATTCTAGGGTTATGAATGTAATTTTACAACTCATATTTGTTCTTATGCCCCTGCTTGTGCCATTATGTGCACACCTTGTGCATTCTTCAACTGTAGCAAACAAAAGTGTCATTTTCTTCATTTGAATATAGCATCAAAGGCCAAACCTAGCAAGATAGTTATTTTGAAGAATTGAATGTGAGCTGATGAGATGTCTGCGTTAAATGCACATTTAACATTCAAACCGATGCACAGAATCCCAGCCTTTCACCCTTTTTCAAAGCTTGAAAATAACCAGAGCACAGATTTATATTCTGGCTTGCTCTGGTCTGTAGGATTTATAAAAATAAAACTTATACTGAAACCCTTTTCAAAGGGCAAGTTATGAATCTGTTTAATTTCATAAGATATTTTTCAATCATGACAGCCTTCACATTGAAACAGTAGACCAAGTTTAATAAAAGTCCTGTCAAGGAAGCAGAGGCAGTGGGTTATAGGCGAAGGTTTTAGGATTATTACTCATTAATCAGTAATTTTTCTACTGATCCTAGCTGGAGTGACCTGAGGAAATGTTGTACATTTATTGCATCCCAAAGGTGTTTGTTTCTTAACTATATGTGTAGCAATGCTTATCTTTAAGAAGTTCTATAGTTTAGAAGCATTTGACATCAGAAATGTTTCTTGCAGACAATTCAATAAACAGGAACTTACACTCTTTTTGATGTGTTTCCTTCCTTCAGCCACCACCAGCCAGTGCAGCAGCCTTGAATGGGACAGATCAGTTGCATCATCACCATAGGTCCAGCTAATGTATAGCAAATTGTTGAAATATTCCACTGAACTAATTTGTGGAGCCACAGGTGCTGAGGAGACAAGAGAAGATAAATCACACATATTGCAGTGTGCAAAGACTAATGTGAATTTGATACATTATACTTGCAAAGCATGATCCTTGAAGAAGTACATGTAATTTTTACAATTCCTTTCAAATGTCCTCAATGACAGTAGCTGCTTAAAATAATTGCCCCATGTCGGTACCATCCATTTTGCTACTAAAAACAAATCCCTGAAAAAGCTCTTCGAACAGCAAAACCTGTGTCTGTTGCTTTAGTGCAAATGTTACAAGTAAAGTGAGAATTAGTCACAAACATGTGTCAATTCTGAAAATTGGACTTTATTTTACTATTTGTGTGAAAAATTAGCCCGTGCTACTTGTGATGGTCGTAGATGGATGGTGGGTTAACATGCCGAAGTCAATACTGCTAGATTTCACAGTTGTACGACTGTTGACCCCATTGAGCCGTCCGACAAAGTACCTCCTCCTGGCAAATATTTTCCTAAGCCTTTGAACTCCTTCAAATTGATCTCTCTCTTGCCAACACAACACAGTCAGAATTAGATGTATTGTCATCTATACCCTCCTGGGATCCAATCCTCTTTTACAAATATGCTCAATGAACTCATCACCTCCAACCTCCGCTCGTCCTGGTGACATCCTCCTAGAGAGTTTAATATCAGGTGGAATGACTCCTCTAAAGCAACAATATCTCAACTGCCATCCTTTTTCTCATCTAAGACCTCCTTTAAATTTTGTGCAAACTTATCCACGGCATAGTCTCGGTCCTTGGCCGTACCAAACAAGATTGCATTCAAACAGAAAATCTTCATACTGCATGGGTGGCCTGAACATTTCCTAACTTCTATCTCCTCTAGTTCATTCAAGCTCCTGCCTCCTACTGATCTTCTCTTTGAAAAAGACAACTTTTTCATCAAAGCCATAAGTGATCTCACCACTCTCTTGATGAGAACACTCAACACGAGGCCTCTTAGTGGTCCTCTTCTAGCCTCTCTCTTAGTAAACACATTGGTAAAAGGAATGAAACATTGAAAAGAACTATGATAACTCTTCTGTCATTTACTCAGCTGAAACACAAACATTTTTTGTAAGTCCTCCATCTTCTCAGTGAACTCAGCTAGTATGACCTCTCAAATTAATCCCCCCAAGAACAGAGTGAAGTACCTGTTTAAAATGATCAAATCACTATCCAACATTTTCTCTATTTTTTCTTGTCATGTGCATAGATGCAATAATCTGGCCTATTCTTCAAAGACAAGACAGGGACAAGATGTAACTTGATGTGTCTAATAAAATTACTTCATTCAGGGCAGAATTTTCCAATATCCCTTTTTTCCTGTTTGTTTCCTCATTCTATCCTAGCACCGGGCATGTATCCCCATGGAGTTATTTCTCCTTCATCTATGAGGATATCCTTCTCTCAAATGTGTTAAATTCAAAACCCTCCATGTACTCTTGTGACACGATCCAACCATTTGCTGCTAAAGTCATAGTTTAGGTTTTTCTCCGTCACTGTCTGTCATTAACCAAATCATCGCTACAAAATAGTACTCACTGCCTTAACGCCTAATTATGCCTCTTGAGCAAAACCGCTGTTAGAGAACCCCAAATTTGTTATCCCACATAAAGCACTGGAGCCACATGACAAATGTAGAACTGACCAGCCCGCTACGTTGCATGCATTCCTCATAGGCAGAGAACACATGTGCGATCAGTGAAGAAGTCTATTTTTGCACATTGTTGTACCTGTTATGAAGCTGATGGTGGAGCTATCACAGCAGCTAACTTCCGGATCTCCCCAGGTTACCATAGTGACACGAAAATTGTAGTACCATGCTGGCAACAGATTGGCAATTCTCTGGAAAGGAAAACCAATTGTGTTAGACTGGTCAATGTTATTATAGGTACATTTAAGGCGAGAAACATAATTCAAATGGACATCACCAGAGTTAATACTTCAACAGTGCATTTTCTGCTACAGCATATGTCATGATGGAAATTGGATACATTGAACAAGCAAGAATATGTAACACTTCGAATGTGGTGGTTGTCAACCATTGGCCAACGTTTATGGCCTTGTGCTTCCCATCATAGTAAAACTGCCCTCAAACACATGCAGACCTGACCCAAAACTTCTATTAATCTATGTAATATTTGACCTTTTGTTCTGAAGAGTAATATTAAATTCCTGCAGGATCTCTCTTTGGCAAATGAAATCTTCTTAATAAAACTTACAACCACCTTGCTGTCATGACGTGCAAATGGCTAATTTAGTTTGCTTCAAACATCCTAAGGTAAGAAAGAGAACCTAGGGCCTGATTTACAAGTACCATTGGATATATTGTACTTGTAATGCAGCAAATGAGATATCTGTCCTTTTTGTGACAGAATAATCCAATAGGCAAACTCTAAAACAGGCCCCTAGCCCGTTTCTCCCCTACCTAAATACACCTTGAAGGAATCACATTGTTTCCTCTCCTTTCCCTCACTAACTCTTTTCTCTTCAAATCCAAGACAAAAAATCTTTAATTCATCTTTGACATTAAACTATTTCATAGATCAAATCAGTGACTTCCACCATTTTTTTCAACCTTTTCACCTAAATCAAAATCTTAATTTTTCAACATGTCATGAATGCCCAGCAGTGTCGGGTTTTAGGGATGAATTGTGCAATTTTTCTCTATATATGAACACTAGCAGGATGTTCAAATTGTGTCAGCCCAGTTTGCCTGAAATCTTGAAAAACCATGCATTACCTCTGCACATACAGCCCTTTTCATTGACTACATAACATATGATTTTTGCCCTAATTATGAGTGTCCTGTACATTCTAATAAGGTTCACTAGCAGAAGTTACGTGTTCCATCGGAATTATAAGTTCTGTGTTTGTTACTGCTAAAAGCACCAAACTCTCTGTGGGAAGGCCTGAGGAAAAAGATGCTCGAATCAGTGCAGAAACACTGATTCCACATGTCATTCTCCAAATTACCAGGATTGCCAAGGGACAAGGAAATAATGGGGATTTTAATGATAAGCTCACAATTAGGACTCATATGCTAAATCATGCTTGTATATGAAACATGGATGCATTCATCGACGAACCCTGCACAATTACAAGTTCATAAACCCCTCTGCTTTAACACCGACTACTTTGTGTACCCTCAACCAGTGCAGTTACCGAAGGCAACATATCCTTACTTGTCAGGAGACCAATCTAACGGATTCTCTTCTATATCGACATCATATTTAAAATGATCTTCAAATGAATCCAAGATGCCCAAAGTAGCACCCTAAGTAGCACCACAGACGTCATTTAGATTAGTTGCAGCGTAAGCTATGAAACTTGTCTTACTGACTTAATTGAAAAAGGTTCCCCACTGAAGCGCGCAAAGCCTGAGCTTTGAACATTAGTTGCTACATATAGAAAGGAAGACTTCTCACCAAGTGGGAGGGAAGATATCAGCGTTTTAGGTTAAAATGTACTTAACTTGAATGATTTGCTACACCAAAAAAGTTCTTTAAATGGGGTGCTCGGCTGCACAATGAAATTTTAATCCAGTGGTATTTTTTAACAATCTGAGAGTCTCATTTAGACTTTGACGGACAGGGTAGTCAGACCTTAAGCATGTATTGTAATTGCATTTATAAAGCGCTTACTTCCCTTGATGAGGCGTCAAAGCGCTTTTTCGGCGAGGTGCACGCTACTCCAAGACCCAAGAAGGATTGGTGTTGAATTAGTATAGTGAAATATGTAAGTAATTTGAGTGGTGGATAGGTTAGTCAGTTATTTGGATTCAGAAGGATAGCGGACGGATAGAAGAGGGAAAAAGGTTTGCATTTATATAGCGCCTGTTACCCCTGATGGGGTGTTAAAGAGCTTTTTCGGCGAGTAGCACGCTACTCCGGAACCCATAGAGGATTAGTGGTGAATTAGTATAGTGACATATGAAAATTGATAAGTAGACATGTTAGTCTGTCATTTTGATTAACAAGTGATGATTCAGCGAGAGAGAGAATAAAGAGAAAACCGAAGAAAGAAAGGGGGCAGGAGAGAGAGACTAAACCAAGAGAGGAGTTAGAGAAAGAGAGGGTTAAGAGAAAGACTGGAAGAGGCACATAGTTTATACAGAGGAGATATGGAAAGTAAAAGAGGGAGAAAGGAGAAAGTTAGAAAGGCAGAGACAAGGGTGGAGCAGTGAATGGGGGAAGAAGAGTGTAGCAGAGGGGTGTCAGCGAATGAAATGGATACAGAAACAATGAGAAAGAGCGTCTGACCAAGACAGACAGAAGAAAGAAAATGTTAGAGAGAGGGGGGGAATAAAAGCAGTGCAGGTGGGAATGGGATACGGGATGTGAGAGAGAAGGGAAGTAACAGGGAAGAAAGGTGGAAGCGGAGAGGGAGGATAATTAGCGAGGAGAGGAATGATGAACCTGGAGGAGAGAAAGTGAGGATACCTCTGGGGGAAATTATTATTATAATGTAATGTAAAAATTACTTATAAAGCGCGGCATACACCGGACGGTTTCTTGGCACTATTCACTTTATTCGGAGAGAGGCAGAGGGCGAGGAGAGGATAGCTTATGTGTAGATGCTACGGAAGAGGTGAGTTTTAAGGAGAGACCTAAAGTGAGGGTAGGAGGGAGAGAGTCTCAGTTCCAACGGAAGAGAGTTCCAGAATGAAGGTGCCAAAGAGGAGAATCTGAGACCTCCGTGTTTTTTGCGCCTAAAACGAGGTGTCTGAAGGAGCGCGAGATAAGAGGAACGGAGGTGCCTGGAGGGAACGTAAGGGTGCAGGAGGGAAGAAATAAAGGAGGGACCGATGCCGGCCAAAGATTTATGAGTCAGGCAGCCCAATTTGAACTTGCAGCATTCTGAAACAGGAAGCCAGTGAAGGACCCTGAGGAGGGGGCGAACGTGATGATGTTTAGGTTGGTGAAAGATCAGGCGAGCTGCCTGATTCTGTATCAGCTGCAGTCTGTTAATTTGGTATTGTGGAATGTCAACGTACAGAGCGTTGGCATAGTCAATCCGAGAGATGACTAATGCCAGCAGTGCCAGGGTGAGGGCTTCATTGGTCAGAAAATGAGCTATTTTTCGAATCTTCCTAAGCTGGAAGAAGCAGGAGGACACAGTAGCACTGACCTGGTGCTTCATTGAGAGGTCCTGTGAGATGGAAACCCCCAAGCTTTTCACTTTGTCAGCAGGGCGGGGGGGGGGGACGAGAGAAAGGGGCCAGTAGGTGGAATTCCAGGGATTGGATGGGCCTCCGATTATAGCACTCAATGAGGCGCGTGTTGGGCACAGGGCAGAGACACATGAGACTAGGTGGGCACTGTGGGGGCTTCGCAGCCTTTCGTGAGAAGGAGGCAGAGAAAAGGTGGAATCACTGAAGGAGGAACGGGCAGACATTAGCAACAGGTTAATAACTACATTTAATTTTACATCGCGTTAAATGGCGCACGGGTGGCCTCGGAGCACCTAAAAAGAAACAGCGAGGCCAAAAACTAAAGAAGAGTCGTAAAAACGTAGGACGTCAGTGGGGAGCTCAGGTCCCCACTCCTGGGCTCCCCGTAATCCTGGCGCAGATGCCTCTGCCCTCTCCGCGGAGACCCCCCTTCTGGAAAGGGTGCCCTCAGCACTGCCACTGGCGGGGGTTGTCTGGTTTTGCCCAGTCCTTGACATATGGGCGCGCTGTGCCCTGCCACCCTGCACAATCCGTGCTCCCGGATCCTGTGCCTGGGCTCCGCTTCGGGTAGTGCGCTTGGCTGATGTGCACAGTCCTGGTTTGGGCAGCAGTGGGAGCCAGGGAAAGGGGAGGAGAGGAAGAGGAGGAGGGTGGATGTTGAGGGGGAGGAGCGGTCCCGGCTCCAGCCCAAGAAATTCGGGCCAATCTGCAGTCGCCAGAGCCGGGTGTGGGCCAGTGCCAGGGTCCAGCAGATGCCAAGCTCGCCAAGGAGGATGTGCACAAGTGCCCACCAGCTCCATGGCTTGAACAATCCTGTGACCCCGTGCCCGCGACCTGGGTCGCGGGGTCACCACGGCAGCCCAGGCGCCAGCTCCCTGAAGGGGGGCAGAGGTGTCTAGTGATGGGCAAGGGGCACCACAGATGGAGCCCCTCCCTACAGCTTTTCTGACAATCCAAAGTAATACCTGACCAGGTGGCACCTCTGTGATTCTTGTGCCGGGGTCCTGGCGATGACAATGGGCACGTATATAAGGAAATGAAGGCCTGCTAGCCACCTTTCCTACCCAGTTCTTGCTCGAATCTGTGAAGAGATACCTTTGCATTTGTGTGCCGTGGTACAAAGTTGGCAGTGCCAAAGGGAATTTCAAAAGGCCGGTGAACCAGCCCCCACTCTTCGTATGCACTGCGTACTCGAAGGAGCACTTTAAAAGCTCATATGTGCCACTCTTCCCGTGGGGTACTTCATTCTAAACTGGATGAAGTCGTCACGAGATGCCGGTGTGGGCAAGTCCAGCGAGCAGGTGCGTCTTCCCACTAATGAACTTCTATCATAGCCCAGCAGCAGCCCAGATATCTGTCCGCATTGTAGAGAGGGTGCAGTCTTGGCAGATGAGGAATGCACACTTTTTGTCCGGTGTGGGACTTGGGCAGGAGGAACAGGCTGCCAGCAAACACAGAAGACAGCGAAACAGAAAGCAACTCAGCAACCGGGCTGTGACTGAGAGGGTGGGGGCTGCCCGCGCATGCGCGCTGTTTGTTATGAAGAGGGAGCCCGTGCGCCATAACGAAGTGCGGTAGCTGAAGTCCCGGGTCCCAGGAGGGGGCCCGGGTGAAGACCAGCAGATAGCACTGCGGAGCTCCCATGCCGAGACTGACCCACTGGCTGCCGAGGGAGAGAGGGACATGCGGAAAGAGCCCGGTGAGTGGGGTGGGGGGGTGTGTCTGTGTGCGCGTGTGTCTGTATGTGTGTGTGTCTGTCTGTGTGTGCGCGTGTGTCTGTTTGTGTGTGTGTGTGTTTGTGTGCGTGTGTGTGTGTCTGAGTGTATGTGTTATCCACTTCCTAGCAATGTAGGTCAGGAGATGTGCAAGGCGTGTGGGTGACCGTGCGCGCTCACATGGGAGAATCGCTTGCGCGTGCCCATCCCCTGTCTCACATTCCCAGGAAGTGAGTAACAAAAGATGCTTTGCCGGACACAGTGCTTCGCACTGCTTACACCAGCTCGACCTAAAAAGGATAGTGGAGGGATAGAAGAGTGAAGGATTTAGATTTTTTTTGGGACGTCACAGCAGTAGTGGGAGGCTTGGGATGAGTGAAAAAGGATGTGGAGGGGAAGAGTCAGAGGAAAGAATTTAGAAACGCTTGTTTTGGGAGATCAGCATAGTAAAAGAGGTGTCAGATGGTGCAATGAGGGGTAGAGTAGGGGATAGTCTAGAAATGACTATTTTGGGGTTCATAGTAGTGGTATGGGGTTTGAGATGAATGCGAGAGTGGATGTAGAGGATATTTTGATAGAGATATAGGGTGAGAAATATGGTAGTGCATTGGAAAGAGTAGTAGAAATAGTTTTGAGGCGAGTCACAGAGTTGAGACAGACGATATATTCAGAGAGGTATAGGGTGAGAAATAGAGTAGTGCATTAAATATGCTGAATTAGAAGAAAATAATAAATATATAGATCCATAAGTACATGGAAAGTTTATAGATGCATAAAGGAAGCAAGTAGATGTTGATTAAAGATATTGATAGAGGTATAGCGTGAGAAATATCGTAGTGCATTGAATATGCTTTTTTTGGGAGGAAATTAATAAATACATTGATCCAAGTACATGGAAGGTATATAGATGCATAAAGGAAGTAAGTAAAAGTAGACTAAAGATGCATTCAATAAACTCTGGTTTTCAAGTGTCGTACTTAAAAATTTATTTCTTTATTTATTCATTTTTTTAACATAGTTATTTGTCATGTTTATACAGAGCAATACACATATATAAGTACCTGTCTATAGTACAAATAAATGCTTATATACAGAGGGATATGCTGTATATTTCTGTTTGCGTATAGTGCTTATGTGGGGAAGAGCCAATTCTTGAGTAGTTTTCTGAAGATAAGGTATTTATCGGTGGATCTTATGTTGGGTGGTAAAGAGTTCCATATTTTGGCTGCTTGAACAGAGAAGGATGTGCCACTCATGGTTGTTTTCTTGTATCTTGGGATTTTGAGGCGAGGTGCCACTCTAGAGCAGAGGTTCCTATGATGAATGTGCTTGGTGATTTTATTCCTGATGAAGAGGGGGCCCCTTCCTTGCATCGCTTTGTGGGTGATGCAAAGCAACTTGAACGTGGATCTTCTGGCAATCGGTAACCACTCCAGTCTTGAGCGGGTGAGGGCCCGTAGTATGGAAGGAGTAGAGCGCTCGGTCAGACCAACGGATTTACCTCTATCCATCAAAGTGTAAAACAGTCCCTTGTATTTATGTACATATGGATTCACTGACCAAATCAAACAGAAATATTGGAGAGAGGTGTCAAACAGTCTGTAAGATCTTGTCAGGAGAAGGCAAAAATGAAAGATCATTACCGCGGTTCTCATCGCGATAGGGGACCCTCACTGGACCCAGCAAAAGTCAGTGTGCAGAAGAGATTGGCCTGCTGAGGAGGGTTGTCAGTCAGGTCTGACTGAAGTCCAAGCATTGTGGCTCACCCCCCTATGTATGATCAAAGGCTTTATGCACTACAATCCCCTGGTGTTTCCACTGATCACATTGGCAGTCCAGTGGCACTACTCAGGTGTTTCATATCATAAGGTCCCCTCATTGCCCATGGGGACGAAACATCATCATCACATTCTACAAATGAACCACCTTCACAGACCTTTAGCATTGTACTAGAGGACTGATTGATTAGCTGAACATATTGTATTGTGGTCGTTTGTTGTCCATAGAAACCCTCTTACGATTTATCCACACCCCCTTCCCTTTATAAGGTTATATTTCACTTGGTACACCGCACACTTATATGTGTAAATTTTTTGTGAAAAATATCATCACTCAGTAAAATTGTCTGCTTTGATAACCACGTCAAGATAAGGACTCTGATTCTCCTTCTGAAATTCACAGCCCACACATATATTTGCAATTGGACATCCTACCTATTAACTATCCAAATACAAAGGCCTTAGGAACCGTTGTTCTGTGCTACAACCTTACACACATTGCACCCACAATACACTAAACTACCTCTTGGCACTTTAACAGTTAGTTTTGTCATTCCAACAAATTTGGCACTCATTTTAGCAATAAAAGTGTGAGCAAGATTATCTCTAATTCGACCAGCAGCAAATTTAGAGTCAGCAGTTGAATGGTCAGTTTTCAGTCCACCTTACTGCCAGGTAAAACATGAGCTTTAGGGACAGTGAAACCTGCTAAATGAGCCCCACACCAAGGTAGAGGACTCCCATGATGTGGAATTCATTGGTTTTTGTACCTTCAAAAACAAAATCCTGCTTTGGGATTATGTTTTTGAAAACACAGAAACATGTTAAAAGTTTTGTTAGATAGTTCAGTCATTTTGCCTGTACCATCCGTCAAACATTTAATACATTGACAGGAACTGTTGTCAAGGAGATGTCTAATGAGCCCGCGGGTGAGGGCCCGTACTATGGAAGGAGTAGAGCGCTCGGTCAGACCAACGGATTTACCTCTATCCACCAAAGTGTAAAACAGTCCCTTGTATTTTTGTACATATGGATTCACTGACCATATCAAACAGAAATATTGGAGAGAGGTGTCAAACAGTCTGTAAGATCTTGTCAGGAGAAGTCAAAAATGAAAGATCATTACCGCGGTTCTCATCGCGATAGGGGGCCCTCACTGGACCCAGCCAAAGTCAGTGTGCAGAAGAGATTGGCCTGCTGAGGAGGGTTGTCAGTCAGGTTAGACTGAAGTCCAAGCATTGTGGCTCACCCCCCTATGTATGATCAAAGGCTTTATGCAGTATGATTTGAGCACACCAGCTTTCAATGCTCCTTACGTAATCAGAGATTAGACGTGTAGTAAATATATGTATTAATGCCTAATGGCTGCTATACAGATTTCACAATTCCACAATTGCCCTGCAGTTGGTGCCTATAAAGTGCTCCCCATTCCAGTACCATCATTAGCTTTTTAGGTCTCGCCCCTCACGATGCACTGCGCAGCAGTGCCCGCGCAGGCAGCCCTTTTGTCTGGGGTTTGAAAATGGACCCTGGAATCGTCCACGCTCGTGCGTGTGCCTTTCCTTTTGGGTTCCACTATTGGGCTTTGTGTGCGCGTGTTTTTTTAACAGAGCACGCAATAGGCCAAAGGCGGGTGCATTGCTCTGCCCATGGCCTATTGGTGTCTGTTACGCGCACCAAAGCCCATATGTTTTCAATTATCGTGCCCAGATACGGGCGCGATAATTGAAAACATATGCCTCACAGTGGCGCGTGCGTGCACCACTCGCGGATGTGTTTTTTTTTTTTTTTACAATAGTGATCACAAAAGGGCCGCTTGTTCATTTTCTGCCTTCTCACGTCTGTGCAGTCAATCACCTTGGTAGATTAACAGCATTCATCTCCCCTGCTCACTATTTCCAGAATTTAGTGCTGGGGTAGGACTGAGTGTAGCATCTCTCACCAATAATGTGGCGCTAAAACCCACTCAGTAGTCTAGCCGAGAGCAGGCACAGGCTGTTACTGGAGGTCCGAGGACCAGGAGATGCAATCAGAGACAAGCCAAGGCGAGAGCGCACTGCTCATAAAAGGAGCCGCGGATGTCGATGAAGCACCAGTCAGGGATGCGAGAGGCATCACTTCCGCCTACCCATCTGGGAGAATATTATAGAGCGGTACATGTGTGATGGGGCATTATTTGTTGAGGGAACAGAAATGTTGCTAAATGCTCAGGGTAGTGACAGCGCACACGTGCAGTAGCCAAACAGACTCCACCACTGTATGCCAGCCGGCTCATGCTGAAAAACTTCCTTGTCTGCTGTTCTAACAGAGGGCTGCGTACGCCTCTCATCCAATGACGGCGCACATTGTTTTGTAGTGCAGAGGCCTGGCGGAAGGGAAGGGCAAACTGTCAGGAATACTGTGTGTTCACCTTTCGTTGCCCGCTACTGTTTCGGAGGCCGCCTGTGACTGGCAAAGGTGACCTGCAGCTCGCAGTTTTCCCGCCTCTCCCCTACTGCCAGCCCCGGCACAATTGGTGGCAACAGCAGCACCCAGTGCGTCTCCTTCGAGGCTGACGAGATCGATAACATCACTGTGGTGAAGGGCATCAGGGTGAGTGAGCCCAGGGGCGTGCAGGAACTTGGGGTGCGAGGCAGCACTGACTTCCTAACATGAACACTCAAACCTCCTTAGCTGGAATATTAAGCAAACTCCTGTGTGAACTCACTAATGTGGGTCAAGAAAGTGGTGTTCGGTACTTTCCTTAAAGTACTCTGAATACGTTTAAGTGTGGTTGCATTCTAAATGGATAAAGAGGCTAAACTCAATAACTTTGCGCATTTATTGCTTTAAGTAAATCTTTGTATGCCTTCTGAATGATAAATATTGGAGCCTGTGAAGGGAAATCTAATTTGTAATATTTCCTTAAAAAAGTAATGGTCAGTGTAATTTATTTTTCTGTTTACCAAATTTCGTAATCTGAATGAGAGGATCTGTTCTTTTTGAATTATTTCCAGGTTTGTAATTTCTTGCTCACAGGAAAATCCTTCCTTTATTTGTTGACTTTTCTAGAAGGGAACTGTCCTAGCTCGTTATATATAATTGCGCGAGAGACTATTTTCAAAGAGCAATTTCTTGCAGCATGTGGTATCAGGAAGTATTACTTTTGGGTTTACTTGGCAGTAGAGTAATCGAATGCAATCTGGTGTGGTGTTAAAAAAAGATCACTTCAAAGACAATTTCTCGTGGCATCTTCCTTACAAGGCACAACACTCAGAAAGCAAACTCGTGCTGGCCGGAAAAACAGGGCTGACAAGGAGGGGCCATTTGGCAGAATTGTAAGGTGGGCAGCGTCACCACTCGCCTTCTCTGTTGAGTGCCAAGCCATCATTTCTTTTCTGAATGTTGGTGTTCCCACTGGTGGGATGTGGTGCCCTGTGAAGGAAGAGAGAATGGAGGATACAGACTCCGGACATCGCAGAGCCCTCTGTGTGCAGAGGAGGAAGTATAGGTGATTAATGAGGCTGCTGTCAGCCCTCAAGAGTCATGACCACCCGAAGTGACCATTTCTCTCACAATCACTCAATCAGACACTGGCTGTATACTCGCATGTAGCCGCGTTTTCAGTGAACTGTCTATTGAGGTACTAGGGGGCAGATTTACAAACCCCTTGCGACACTTTTACGCCGCTGTTGCGTCACTTTTGTGACGCAGTGGCGGCGTAAACCATGCGCCACGTTTTGACTTATTTACCACGTGATGCATCTAGGCAGATGCGTCACATTGTAAAGCCCTGCGCCACATGAAACCTGCGTCAGGTTTCATGTGGGCGTTCTGTCGCAGGGTGGGCGTTCCCTCGCAGGAAAGCCATGTAAAACGGACACAGTGAAATGTACAAGATTTCACTGAGTCAGTTTTACGACGCTGCTGCGTCAAATCCTTACGCCTGCTTGAAGCAGGCGTAAGGAGTGAGGCACCATGTTGAGTATGGGCGGCTCCTGTGCATTGCAGGAGTAGCGTCGCGCTGGCGACGCGACTCCAGCAATGCACCAGCCGTGCGCCTCAAGATGCGTCACACATCTGCCCCTCCTTGCACCATGGTGCGCCGCATTGTAAATGCGACGCATCTGTGGTGGCGCAAGGGGGGGATTACGTGACGCACCTGTTCTGGCGCATCCCTGCTGATTTGCAGAGATGCGCCAGAAGACGTAAATATGCCTCGAGCTATTTAATTATTATCAGATCGGAAGACCAAAGCTGCGGACTTTGGAAGTGGTGAATCAGGCTCAAGTCTCGGCGTCAGCTCAGCATCCTGTATTCTGGCTAAATTGCTTAATCTCACTGTGCCTACCAAAAATGAATGTGTCCTTGGGCAGTATAATGTAATGTAACTTGTGCTCAGCTAAAGCGCTCTAATACCTTAGGGGAGAGTTCGGGCTATATGACACTGCAAAAAAACTATACTTAAGAAAAGTTAGGGGTTTCTTGAGATTGGGATTATTTGTAATGATGCAGGGAGAACCAGTTATATGCATTTTTAATTGTAACCTAAATGCTAAATACACTTGCTACCAGTAAAGATGGACGGTGTGGTTGCTGTGTTTCAATGGCGTCTGTGGCCTAGGGGCGGGCACATTTTTAGACTTTGAAACTAGGAAACAGGTTTGAATCCTGGGATCGACTCCGCATCCTGTGATTCTGGACAAATCACTCAATATCATTGTGCCTTACCTGTAGCGTCTGCTTCTATTATAACGCGTTTTAATGCACATGTAAAATTTGCGTATTTAAAAACATATTTTTTTAAAACAGCACATCCCTTTAGGCAGGCAGATGACGGGCTCTTTGAGTTTGAACAACTAAAGTTTCATCAAATAATGTTCTATATTTGGGATGTCGGAGTCTTTATTGTATTAAAATGCTAATATTTGTTAAACATACTTCACAAGCCTACAATAAACACGTATTTCACAATTGTAAACAATCTTATGGGAGGTTTAAAATTGTGTTCTTTTGTTAGCTCCATTGTATAGATCAACAGAACAAGCATTTGCAATGCAATAGGTCTCTCATTTGCGAGAGTTTGAGCTATTGGCAAGGCTTTTTATTTATGTATTTTGAAAACGTGCAAGCGGTATTTATAGTCCTTGCTTATGAGAAGCAAGGCTGGCAGTAACTGCCCCTCTTTTACTGCCAGCCTTGCTTCTATAAGTACAAAGTGCGTATTTACACACCGTTTGCAATTTTTCAAAACACATAAATAAAAGGCGTTGTCATTTACAATGCCAATAGCTCAAACTCTCGCAAATGCAAGACCTATTGCATTGTAAATGCTTGTTAAGTGAGCAGCCATTCCCAATGAAGTAACATTCTTTCTCTTTCTGCATCTGTCTTGCATAAAGAATAGGTAAGATGGGGGCAGGTGAGTAAGGTTGCACAACTTAATGTTAAAAAGAAGGACCCTCCAGACCAGACAAAATAACTGTAAATAGCACCAGGCAGAGGGGAATGAAACGATGCCCCACAGTTACAGAAACATTGGAGTAGCATTGCCACTAGCAAAGTATCCTTTATTTTGGCCCAGGAACTCTGGAAGTCGGTCGCCATTGCTCACTAGACCTGCAGATTGGAAGCTGCCATATTTTTGAGAAAACAATCTCTCATAAGGTCTTTGGCGACATAAAGGGTGTTAGGACACTAAGGGGCAGATTTATGTTAACTGGCGAATCCCCAGGGATGCGCCAGTTAACATGCACCACAGTGCGCCACTGCTCCGCCACCCATGGTGCGCCGCATTTATGATGCGGCGCACCATGGTGCAAGGCAGTGAGGATGCGTGACGCATCTCTCGGCGCACGGGCGGCGCATTGCAGGAGTCATGTCGCAAGTGCGACATGACTCCTGCAATGCACAGGGGCCACCTATTCAATGTATGGTGCGTCACCCTTACGCCTGCTTCAAGCAGGCGTAAGGAATTGACGTAGAAAGTGACTGAGTGAAATCTCATAGATTTCACTCATCCACTTTTAGGAGGCGTTCCTGCGTAGGAACGCCCCCCCCCTGCGCAGGAACGCCTCCTTATGGCGCAGGCGTTTCCAACGTGACGCATCTCCTAGATGCGTCACATTGTAAATAGGGCGCATTGTTTGCGCCGCCGTTGCGTCACATTACGTGACGCAATTGCGGCACAAGGAGGCGCAAGAGCCTCATAAATCTGCCCCTTAGGATAGAAATGCACAGTTAAGGCAATCCAGTGGTTTGTTCCCGCCCGAATGAAGCTAGGCTGACATGAGAGGGAATTGGGTTGGTTCAGTTAAGGAGCACACTGCCTTACTTACCTGTGTTAGTTTCTGTAATCTTGTCATGTTCACAGCAATTTATGGATGCTATCATCACCAAGTAGTTTGCAAGCACCAGAGCAAATGGCTGGGGCAAATGGCTGCATGGTTTCTACCTGTGCCCAGCTCATCTACATCATTTTGAGATATAAATACACACATGCTCAGTACCTTTGATGAGGACCAACAGCAGCAGGGGCTGAGAAAGGTCATGGGCATCCCTGCTAGAAGAAACAGATCGAGCCGGAGCCAACAAGATCACTAGCTTCGCAGCTTCTTTGGGATTAGCCGGTGGGCGGTGCATCCTTGACACTGGACTTCACATCGCGCCTGCAGCCTCATTAGAACTGTAGTTGAGCTACGCATCCTGACACAGGCCCTCTTATTGCAAGTCACTTGTCAGCGGCAGCTTCAATGATGATGCAGGACTCAGCATCACAAGTGTTGCAGCTTCAGCCGGTGCGCGCCACACCCTCAACGCTGCATTTTACATTGCAAGCCCCTCTCTGACAGACTCCTCAACAACAACACAGGACCTCACATCACAGCCTCACAGGTCCTTGGAACTGATGCTGTGTGATGCCTCTCTTACCAGAACCTTGCATTGCCTCGGCTGTGCGATGTATCCGCGACGCAGGACTGCGCAACTCTTCGACGCCAGGATTTAAGGTAGTGTTTTTCAGTGGACCTTACTGGGTCCCAGAAGGCGTACCATTCCCATGCTCCATTGCTGTTGGCCAGAAATTGTTTTTTTGTCGCAGTCTACTGTTACCAGATACCCCCAGTTAACGCTTTGTGCCTTTTGGTGCTATTTACACTTAAATCTTTTAAAATGCACGGCTCCAGTTTGGATATTTGTCGTTTTGGTGTTAAAGTATTTATTAACTTTTTTCTATTTTTATAAATTGGTGAAAGATATTTCCTGTGTTGTGTGTCACTTTAATACTGTTTGAAGTACTGCATAAATACTTTACACATTGCCTCTATGTTAAGCAGGGCTGCTCTGTGCCAAGTTACAAGGGGGTTGAGCACAGGTTAATTTGGGGTTTTACTTGTGACTTCACCCTGACAAGGATTGTGGTTTCTGCTTGGGTAGGATTTTACTTCCCTCAATCTGAAACCCAATTTCTTACAATACATCAATACAGGAAGACATGATGATAGATGATTAGCACTGATAATGAGTATTAACACAGACACCTGTTCAGGCATATATGTGCTATTGAAATGTTATGTTAAGTTATGTTAAGATAGTTTGTATAGCGCACGAATCACCGGGGGGCATCTCGGCGCTTTTTCTTAGTCACAACAAGAGACAAATAACCAGATAAGGCAGCATTAGAACAGGTATGCTTTAAGATGTTTCCTGAAAGCCATGTAGGAGGGGATACTTCGAAGGGTCACGGGGAGACTGTTCCAGTATTCAGGGGCCAAATAAGAAAAGGCCCTGCCTCCTGAACTACTGCGTTTGATACGCGGAGTGTGGAGTAGTAGCAACGAGCTAGACCTCAAAGGGCAGTTGGGAATATGCTTTTCCAGTTTCTGCTGGAGATATATTGGTCCTATACCCTGGAGAGCAGAGAAGGTCAGGCAGCAGACTTTGAAAAAAGACCTTTGTTTAACTGGAAGCCAGTGCAAAGTTTTCAGCAGTGGCAGTGAAGGAGTACCCGCTGGTTGATTCAAGACCAACCTAGCGGCCGTATTCTGAATAATCTGCAATTTCCTCATGTGGGTTATACCGACCTCGGCAAGCAAAGCGTTGCCATAGTCCAGCCGGCTTATAATCGTTGCCTGGGTTATGGAACCACCATTTGCCTCTCTCCAGCACTGTCTATGTTCTTTGCTTCCACTTTGATTATGTTTTTGTCCTTATACTGCAATCCATAAATATTCACTGTCTAAAAAAAGTGAGGTTCTTCACAAATGATGGGGAAAAGGATGCCATGTTCGCACTATTGGCTCCTGGCTTTACAATGCAATTTTTTTTATTGGTATCTTCAAAAGGACTCTATTTTCTTCAGGAAGCCATTGAGTGGTTTCTGGTGTTGTCCATGTTACAGTTTGTATTTGTAAAATAATTTAATCTTGCATTTCTTCAAGATTAATCAGTTCCTCCTCTTCTCCTTTAAAATAAAATGGTAATAAAGCGTATATTATTTTTTAGCAATTGCCCCATCCTGAACTGAGTGACAGGATGGGGGGCGGGGGGTTGGGGAGAGGGCAGTGCTGTTGTGCCGAGTGGTAGCTGCAGGGAGCTGTCTCTTAGGCCGGCTGTCTTGGGGCAGCCAGCCACACATGCACATTTTAAAGTTTGCTAACCTAGCTGTCTTAGACAGCTGGGTTAGAGAAGGCGCAGGCCTCCAGTGCTCTTAGGAGCGATGAGAGAGCCCATTCCTGCCAATCCTGGCCCTGCTCTCATGATGTGGGAGCAGCGTTAGGATTGGTTAGTGCAGTTTCTTGGTCCTGCTGGAAGAGAGACGACGGTAGAGGCGGGCGTAGAGTTGCGCTTTAAGGTAAGTGTTTATTTGTTTTTATTCCCTGCCCCACCACCCTTGGTACATAGCAGCCACCACTGCATCCTAGGGCCATAAAAAATCGCAGGTGTTTCGGTGCTTAATTAGTATCATTTAGCACAATATGAAAAAACTCTACAAGGCATCTTGGTGCTAAAACAAAGTCAGTCCTGAGTGCTATGCAGTCAATCTTAGTGTAACAGAAGGAATTGTGAGGCCTAAGTAAATGAACATGGCCTTTGATAGTCCAAACACTAAAGCTGCAAGCATTTTGTAACCAATTTAGTGATACTCTCAAAGGTCAACCTCCACATCATACCCTTTCTATAGAAGGGAACCACCAAAAATGACTGTGAAGCAAACAGCAGTGTTCTGGAAGGGAAAAGTGCAACACATATTGTGCAAACGCAAGGGGCTACTTCATGATAGAGCTTAGTGAATAGTGCGGAGAATCATGAAAAGGATCAGATACTAAAGGGCAATGAGTAAAGTGATCTTCATGCCGCAGTGATGTGGTAAAGTTTCTTGTGTTTTACCAGGGGGAACACAGGCTTCCTTCAATCTTGCTTTCATAGATTTTAAAATGCAAGGCATGACTTTCCACAAACTCAGAGCTGGAGAAAACAGGATGCGATTAATTCCTTAATGTGTGGCTCTACACAAAGACCTTGATCCAAAGGGAAAGGGAGATTTCTGACTTTTGATTTGTGTGTGTCATATTTTTATACGAATATATTTCATGGAAATAAAGTATTACCGAATCTGAATCTGATATATGGTTAGCTGCCCCTTGTGCGAAGTTAGGTTAGAGATGTGGGAACCAAACTAAAGGTTCTGTTTAATGACCAGAACCTCAGTTTTTTCTACATTCATGTTTCAGGAGTTGCTAGTCTTCCAAAGTCAAACTGCTCTAAGACACACACCCTCAGACGATCCATGTTGTTATCTGGCGGCTTCGGCTGCTTTACCATTTTAATTGACTTGGTATGGTCCTCTGATTGAAATACAAAGAATCCGATGCACAAACTTTTCATATAGATGTAAAAAACAAAATCTGGAAAGCGACAACCACTCCTGGAATCAATGAGAGACCTGATGGGTGGATGATTAAAAAGGTTTAAGGGCAATAACATCCACCCTTGTGGCTTGGAATGAGATGAACTAATCCAGGGCTATCCCACTCTTCTCTGCCATTCACATTCAAAGCATCTGAGAGATTCAAGGGATTTGAGCAGGCAAAGGGTAAATGCCCTGGACGTGGGATCTTTGTTTCAATTGCCATCTGCTGAATGAGGTCATTCAGATGTGGTGCAAAGGGTTTATGTTACAGAAGTGGAAGATGATTGCTTGCTCTATGTCCTGCATCTAACACCCAGAAGTGCCTTTTGATCATGAAAGATTGATTTGAGGATGTTGTCCAATAGACCAAAGCATATCAAAAATAATGTTGCAGAGGGTTCCTTGGACTTCATAAAATTGTGTCATGTTCATCCATCTGTTGCACAATAAATAAAGCCTCAAAGCTGAGTATGAAAAAGCGAATCCAAATGCACTGCTGCCACCAGCACGTTTCTGGGCACGGACCTTTTTGTCACTTACTCACTATCCTTGTCCCGTTGCCTTGTTTACGGAAACAGGAGACAGCAGATTGGTCACCCTAGGCTGTGATTCTTATTCCTTCAGTGTATTGGTAGCCCTTCCTTTATTTCCACAAACTTTATGGAAATGAAAGACCAGCTGCTGAACATTCCTCGTTGGTGTGTGTGGTGCTCCCTCCCAGGTTGTAAAGCCAATGGGTAGGATGTTCTGGGGTAATGGCGCTGCAGTTTCTGCCAGGACATGATCAAAAAGCAAGGAATCTAATGTCTGCCTCCCTGGCATAAACACCCTGTTCCTTCAGTCTCTCGAGAACATGATTGGGGGCCTGTTTACATGTTTTTTTTTTACAAACTAAGACTCTCTGGATGCAAACCCGCAACCAGTGAGCCTTTCACGATCCCAAGCCAGGGACCATGATTAGGGAGGAGCAGGGAGCTCACACTGCATAAAACACCATAGGCTGCAGCATAGCTGAGGTGCATGATAAACGATTTACTAGAATGCTTATTGAAAGCAGAAACACAGGGGCTTATTTATGATACCGTGTGGCACTTTTGAGCCACTGTTGCGTCACTTTTCATGATGCAGCAGTGGCATAAACAATTCACCACGTTGCGCTATATTTACAAAGTGACGCATCTAGGCAGATGCGTCACCTTGTTAACCCCTGCACCACATTATACCTGCATCAAGAATAACACATGCAGGGTGGGCGTTCCCCTGCAAGAAAGACTCGTAGAAGTGACGCATTGAAATTTATAAGATTTCCATGCGCCACTTCTAGGCTGCCATTGTATCAAAACCTTATGCCTGCATAAGGGTGACACAGTGCATTAAGGACAGGCCTCCCCCATGCAGTGCTGAAGTTGCATCATGCTTGCGACAAATCTCCAGCAATGCATGACTTTCGCAACAAAAGATACGTCAGGATGCCATACGTACCATCTTTCCTTGTGACATGGAGCGCCATACATTAAATACGGCGCATCCATCGTGTCTCAAGAAGAGTGCAGCGAAAACTTGTTGCATTGCTGTTTTGTCTCAGCAATGCAACAGTTTTGATAAATGAGCCACAGAATATTTACCTCTAAACATGGGTTACTTTCTTCAGAAGAAGACTCAGATCGAGAGGAGGGGGTTGTTTGGAAAGGGATTTAGCTAGATGTTAAATGAGGGCAAGAGCTAGTCATCACCAACATAGAAAACACAGTAAGCAAAAAATGTTGTGTCTAACTAGGCTCATGTGTCTGTCAGAAAGTTATCGAATGACACAAAAGTTATTTAAGAAACAGTGCTTGACTTCCGAGTTTTTCTTTGAAAAATCATTGCTTTCAGGGATGCAAGTTTAATATAAGTGAGTCTGAACTATACTTTCAGAAAAAACAGGACTGAAGCACTACATCATTGGTCAGCAGGTAGCCTTAGTTTTGGGCTGAGGGCTCGCCCTCATGTACATAAAGACTGTAACAAGAAAGACTGTGTGGTAATTAACCCATTACTTACCCGTAATCTACCTTATCACAAGGATAGTCCTCCTCATCATAGAGTTTACTCCTGAGACTGTCCCTCCTCCCCAAAGGGTCAATATCCAAGCTTTCTTGAAGTATATCAAACATGGTTGGTGCTTACAGATCCTTCTCACCCCAGCCACTTCATGTTAGTTACCAAGGTTTAAATTGTGTCACAGGAACTCTGAGAGAGGGAACTTACTATGATGAGGAGGACTATCCTAAGGGTAATGAAGAGTATGGGTAAGTAATGGGTTCAATACCCCAACGTCTCGTCCTCCTCGTCCTAGTCTTTACTCGTGAGGGTATGCCAAAGCCAAAAAGAAGACAGACACAATATATACTGCTCAAATAATAATATTATATTCTATAATTACTTCAGATTTTAGAACTTATTATCCAAAATGACTAGAATAATTAAGAGACATTTCCAACCTATAATGTTGAAGAAAGGTGTTAGGATTAGCCCAGGTGGCAGCTTGGTATATGACTTGTAAGAGCACTCCACTTGTCTCTGTTCAAGAGGTAGCCATAGCTGAGTGGATCTATCCAACATATTATCTGCAGTGGACGCTGTTCTCCTACAAAAACATTGAATTCAGAAATGGCCTGTTTAACCGATCTACTGTTGGTCACCATTGCTGCCTCCCTTCCTTTGCTTGCTGATCCATAAGAAACAAAGAAAGACTGAGATCTTCTTAATTCCTTTGATCTCTTTAAATACATCATCAAAGCTCTTCTGATATCTAGAGAAGAAAAAACATTTTCAGACATGTAAAACTGGGAGAACAATCTCTTGGGTTTAATGGAATTGAGACTGCACTTTAGGTTTGAATCTAGGGTCCGATCTGAGAACCAGCCCGCCTGGAAGGAACTTCAAATAAAGGTAGGAAATTAACAGAGATGTTAACTCCAATAACCTTATTGCAGATGTTATTGTTACCAAAAAGGCAATAATTGGAGAAACCCATTGGGTTTTGTGAGTTGAATATAGCGTTTCAAAGGGTACTTAAGTATACCTTGCAAAACCAGTGAAAGACCCCACAAGGGATTGGGTTTGATATTTTCTGTCTTTCGGTAAAACAATCCAGAATCTTGAAAGGATTTCCTGAAATGGGAACACAATCTGATTTATTACACCATCATGAAAAATGTACCCTGTGCTTCACATAGGACTTAAGAGTTGAATCTTTCTTTGAAGATTGGATGTCACAGGCCACCTCTTTGGAACATCTAAATTGCTGTAATATAAGCGTTCCAATGTTCAGGCCATCAGGCTTCACTGACCCAACCAGATGTACATTAACACTGGAAACTAAAGGGGAATGGGATGAAAAGGAAGCATGAGATAGGGTTCTGTTGACATCTGTGATAGGAGAGGAAACCAAGGTTTCATCAGTCACAAGGGTGCAATTAGGGTTCCTATTATTTTCTCCCTCCGAATCCTCTGAAGAACCCTCTGGAGGAGGGGCATTGGAGGGAAAGTTTAAAATAGCTCTTGAAGCCACAGGATTAAGAATCTATCCCCATGCCTCCATGCAGTTTGTCTTCATACAAAAATGATCAAGAAGGGCATTTGTGGGTGATGCAAAAGGTCTAGAGTTGGCTGACCCCACAATGATTTACATATCGAAAAACCTCCTAACTGAGGTGGTTGTCTCTTGAGGATGGATGATTCCAACTGAAATTGTCGGGCTGGAAGTTGTCCTTCCAAGGAATATACATAGCTTTGAGGGAGGGAATATTCTAATCTGCCCATAGAAAATCTTGTTGGCTAAAGTAGGTAAAGTCAGAGACTTTGGCCCAAAAAACCCATGTCTGTTCCCGCAGGATTTTGCGACATGGTTGTCGGTTATTACAATCACAGGCCAGCTTATAAGTGCATTCTTGATCCGCAAAGAGTCCTGCTAATCACTGCTAACTAACGCCAGTTTGAGGAGTTTTGGCTCTCTATGAGGGACCAACTGACCCTATTGTTATGCCCTGGGGCAGAGGTTCTATCTGAAGGTTTTCTGGGATTACCCACCATTGGAGGGTCTGAACAATGGCCTGGGACTCTGGTATCTGAAAATGTTAGTTCTTGGAAGCCGGAGACCATTGAGACAGGACATGTAGCTCCAGAGGCTTCAGATGGTGTCATCCCCATGAGACTACTTCGGTATAAAAGGTCAAGAGACCTTGAACTCCCAACCACTGATAGGCTGAAACAGAGTTGAATTAGAGTTGTTTTTGTTACTGGAATGAAGGTACAGTCTCCTTGGTTCTAGGAGAAATGATCTTGCACGTTACATGTTGAAGAAAGCTCCAATGAAGGTTTTCTGAGATGTTGGAATCAGTTGGGACTTCTTTTTCTTGATGAAAACCCCAGAGATTCCAGGCTTTGCATGTTCCTCTGTCTTAGAAAAACAAGGAACAAACATTAGTCAGTCATTCAGATATGGAAATATAGCACCAAGTGTATGAAATGGAGATATTGGTTGAGGGGGGAGGAAGCTCAACTCAGGCAACAACCACAATCCTTGTCAGGGTGAACCACAAAACTCACCAAAGGTACCTTTGCTTAATCCTATTTAAGAGATGAAAATATGTGTCTTTTAGCTCTACTGCAGAAGGACCACCAAAAGAGAGTTCGCCTTGAACAACAGACATTTGTGATACTTCTTCAGGTTCTTCATAGTTATTACTGGATAGAGAGGGTATTGTATGATTTCAGAACTAGAACAATAATTGAGAAGAATCTTAGCCCATTTCCTGCGAATGGAACTGGAACGAGATTGCCTTAATTTCTAATAAGGCTTGAATCCCATGAATCATTGATTGCTTTTACACTGGTTCCTGGGGTAAAGTAATCTTGACAAAATAAGGTTGAGGAGAAGGTGAGAGGAACTCTATGGAATATCCCTTATGGATGACGTTGAGAACCCACTTGCCAGATACTACTACTTTCCATCTTTCGCAAAAGAGGCTTATCCTTCCTCCCATGATAGGTAATTTTTAGGACCTTGGGCCTGCAGCTGTGGTTGCAAATTGCTCCCTCCCGTGACTCCTCGACCTCGAGCTTGGCCTCAAAAGAGAGGTCTGTCCTGGAGTTTTTTTGTGAATCAATGACTTTTTCAGAGGAAATTAATTAAATGTTTGAATAATTTTTCTCTCCTTCCAACTTTATTGAGCAAATTATCAAGTTTTGTGGAAAACAGCTCATCTTCTGTGGAAGGTAAGTGGAGAATTTGGGACCTTTGAGCCTGCTCCAGTTTCCACAAATTAAGCCACAGATGGTGTTTTGCAGAAATAGATGCTCGCGAATACAGTAGCTGAAGCCCTAAGTGAATTGAAAGAAATGATGGTGAGGAACTGGGAAAGCAGCTCCATATTCACTAAAATGTCTGTGGGAACTTATGATCCTGCAGGCAGTTGTAGAACAACTGAAAGTTCTTTAAGATTGGTTGATGTGCATATGCTCCATATGAAGATGCATGCAAGAAAATATTGTAGGCTAAGTAAAACCGTTTAATATCTACTTCCCCTCTTTTATCTGATGGATCAGAAAGGGTGATTCTTCTGAGGCCAAGAAAGTTGAAGTAGACATGCAGGCTAATATAGTGTTCACTTTTGGAATTAGGGGATATTTCTCTTTGCACTTCTCTAATGCCTATCTTTTAAAAAGTAAACCCTGACTTGTCTATATCTTTCCACTCCTTGAAAATTATTTTCTCGATTACCTTATGAATCAGCAGATCGTCTGCTGGAGGTACATCATATTGCACAAAAAATGTTATCGGTTAGGAGATCTCGGGCTTGGAATCCTGGCATCTTTCAGGTTTGCCAGGTCTTGTTTCAGGTCTTCCTGGTATTAGGACACATGAATATATTTCCCTTTAGAACAGAGCTCATTTTCCTAACTATCCTCATGGAGACTTTTCTACTTCTTTAATGAGGTTGGACTAAAGTATTTGTTTACAGCCTCATTGAATTCAACTGTGAAAGAGACACAGCCCTTCCAAAGTGACTCTAGAAGTGCTCCCGATGGGCTTCTTTGTAAACAGCGAGTCGCGATAGAGGCAGCAACGTCCCGTTTATGATAATTGCTTAGTAATCTGAAATCTCACAAAGCAAGACTCACTAGGGAAAAAGAACCTTGTGCGCACCTCCTATCAATGTGCACGCACCGTGTGTGCACTAATATAGTGGTGAACAAAGGTCAATGGCAGAATTCTTTGCTCAGTATACCTGTTTGTAATCTTCCCCTGCACCAGCTAAAACACCTAGGTGGTGTAACAAGGAACCAATGCAATTTCATGGTAACTGCTAAAGCAGGATGCAGTAAGTACTTACCTTTAAGTTAAGCAGCGACTCCGGAGGGCAGGAAAACAGAACAGTAGGCATCTGGGGTGTAAGGGATCCTTATGCACCAAGCACGCTTTTTGTACTTCAAGCAAGCTAGGGTTCTGATCCTATGGGGGGGGATGAGGCAGCCTCACGAGTAAAAGCTATAACGAGGAGGACGAGGTGCAGGGATAATGTAAAGTGATGCAAACAAAAACAACTAGCTCTGGGATATCAGTGGTAAATAAGTTTGGTAATATCCTCCAATGATTTTTAACAGCACCTCAATTATCACCTCCTCTTCACTATTCTGAGTTCCAAAAACCCCACCACAATCTTTGTTGGCCAAGACTACAGATTGGAAATACCAAGTGACAGCAGGACGACTGTGATATAGGCAGTTATACTTAGAATGGGGCGGGCCTGCTCCAGGACTCTAGTAAACTCTGTTTATAAACTAATCTGAGTAGAATGAATATACATCTATCATAGTCCACAATTCCCCAACAATATCCCCCCAAACACCACCCCAAGTTGTGTCCAAGTGTCAACCCATCCAATATACACATATGTCCCAGCATGGGTTGGCGCACAAGCAAATCAGGACCCACTTTTAAGCCCACTGTAGTCCACTTAAGGGGCATATGTACAAGCCCCTAAAGCTAGCACGCCACTTTTACGGAGTTGTGGTGGCGATAGGGGCTGCGCCTTATATACAAGGCAGCGTTAAGTCACTTAACGCTGCCTTGTACATAAGACCGCCTTTCACGCTATGGTTAGCGTGAAAGGGGCGAGCAGTAGGTGTTGTGGTGGTCATTCCACCGCAACACCCATTGTATTTGACGCTGCCCACTATGTACAAGGGTGGCGTACATAGGAGGCAGTGCCAAAATTAAGACCAGGAAAACCATGGTCTTAAGTTGGCGAAAAGAGGATAAATGCATTATTTCTCCTCATGTTTGCTTTTTCTATGTGTGCTGCCTTGTGCAGCACATATGGAAAAAGCAAAATGCCATGCTTTGTTAATGTGTAGGAAGGTGCCCCTTCCTGTACATACACAAACCTTTAAAAAAAATCAATTTTGTCACTTTCATGTCTGTTGCATGAAGCAGCACACATGAAAGTGACAGAATGGCATTTTAGGGTTGTTTATGTGCAGGAAGGGACACCTCCCTACACATAAACAAACCTCCACTGCACGCAGACACCCTTGCACTCTGGTACAAGGGTGCCTGCGTTGGCACTAAGTCGCCAAACTTAACGCCATCGCAGGGTGAAACGCAAGGCTGCACCACATTCTTGTAAATGTGGTGCAGCTTTGTGTTTCGGAAGTGGTGGAGCGTGTATTTAAGCCAAGAAGGCTAACGACACGCTCCGCCACTTCCTTGCACATATCTCCCTACATTTGGTGGAAAGCAGCACCATGGAATATTTTTGGTCAAGGTTCACTCACAAACAACAATTGACATAAATGAATCGCTTATAATTATTATTTTATTTAGCATTTCTTCAGGTGTAGATTAACAATGGAATTTGAAGTTATTTTGAATGTTTGTATACTGTAATAAAATGAACCTTTTATAAGACGATTGTTACGTGCTTTATCTAGAAAACGAAGTGAAATATTCTGAAAACATACACTTTTAATGATATATTGTAAGATAATGTATCATTTCTAACTTTAGAAACCAAAAATAGGATTCGTAATAACTTCAAATAAATAAAATAAAAAATAGGATACATGACTATTTTTTCCCAATTATATTCCTACCCCTGAATCGTTTTTCCCATATGGCAACTCAGTTAGTGGGTGCACTTTCCAAAAATGATGCTATCTTTGAAGAAGGTAATTGGTTTTAAAATTGCTAAATGAACACTTAAGAAAGATTTTTCTGCTATACGGGTATCTCAACATCATCTAAAGACCATTCTCAGCAGTGTTTAGGTAACTTTCAATATACGTTTATTGTTAGTCAGTGAGAGTATGTGCATATACTTTACCACTGATGCCGTTAAAGAGACAGTAGCCGCGATCTCATAGTAGGGTGTCCACTCCGACGTCATTGTCACCGGATTGAAGAAAAACATTTCCACCATGTACTTCCGGAATACCCCATAGGAGGGCCTGCTCCAGCTCAGAACCACAGCTGTGGGCCCCACGGGGTAAAGCACCAAATCTTTAATTCCTGTAGGATCTAAAATTAAACATACACATATTGATGAATGCATTTGATGCATAGTATTGACAGTGTACCGCAACATTTCAAGATATGAACACGGAGACAAAGAAGAGTAAATATAGAAGGGTAGGTTGACGGTTTAGCCCATATAAAGCAGGTGAGGTAGGGATTGAAACCAGGTAAAGTCCAGCCTGTATGTGAGCGTCTGGAGTCCTCATCCAGAACTCCGCACAAGGCTTGATGGTGGTTCTTTATTTTTGGTGACGCTTGTATCTGGTGATTTAGTGCAGCCTGTTTCTGAATTGTGGACAAATAGTGTCTCACTTAAATAGAACTAGTATCATCGATTTGGGGAATGGCAACATTATTTTGACTTAATCCTCCCTAAACTCAACCATTCCCAAAGAGAGATTGCTGCTATGTTTCGACACAGATAATTACATTAAACATGCTGCCTTATTTTACATTAGTAAGGGGGCGGGGCTCTCCAAAACAGCCTCCAATAGGCGGGCCCCAACTCATCAGGGAAATGGGCAGTGGAATAAAAGGCAAGTCCAGCCGTGCCTAAGAGATGCTAAACTTATTATGTGCAGCCTATTTATACTGGTTTGAAATCTCACCAAAGGGGTTGAACCCAGAGACATCTTAAGGATTTTGGGGCCCTGAGCCAAATGTATTTGGGGGCCCCTGTTCAGAAAAGTATGATTCAATTTCAGCTTTTTCAAGCCTTCTTTTGCAAGGTCGCTGACAGTGCACAGGAAGGCTCGTCAAAATTCTAAATGTGTTTGCATCTAAAATTCAGGGATAGGGATGTGTTTTCAATATTGTAATACAGTTGCAGTGCACTAAAATTACTGCAAATAATCTCTATGACCCACTCTCATTTTTCATATCTGAGGTTCTGTTTTGATCGAAAAGAATTGTTTTATTGATGTTGCAGTGGCGTAGCAAGAGGGGGCGGACCACCTCGGTGACACGAGATTTGGGGGAGGCGGCCTCCCTCCCCCACCCTTACCTGCAGCATCACCAGCCCCCTCTCACACACAGCACGGCCTCGGGCGGCGGCCGCAGGTATCACCAGCACGCCCCACACTCTTACATACAGCTGCAAGGAGGACGCCACAGGGGCCGCCACAGGCGTCAACTAGTCTAGCTACACCACTGGGATGTTGCATGAAACATAAACACAACATTTCTCTGCAAAATGTCTGTAGTAGATTCTCACACATCAATCATATCGAAAAATAAATTAGAGCAAAATGATAGTTAAAACGATCTGTTTAAGAATTCAAGTTCAAATTCAAGTTCAGGAATTTGTATAGCGCACTACTCACCCAGAGGGTCTCAAGGCGCTTGGGGGAGGGGGTGCATTATTTATCGAATAGCCAGGTTTTAAGTTCCTTCCTGAAGGAGATGTGGTTCTGGGTAAGGCGGAGGTGAGTGGGGAGAGAATTCCAGGTTTTGGCCGCCAAGTAGGAGAAGGACCTTCCTCCCATGGTGGATCTATGGATGCGTGGAACTGCGGCGAGGGCTTGATTGGAGGATCTTAGTTGGTGGGTCGGTGTGTAGAAGGACAGTCGTTTGTTGAGGCATTCGGGTCCTAGGTCGTAGAGGGCTTTGTGTGCGTGGGTGAGGAGACAGAACATTATTCTCTTGTTGACGGGAAGCCAGTGGAGGTCTTTCAGGTGACCGGTAATGTGAGCTTGGCGTGGGATGTCCAATATGAGTCTGGCTGATGCGTTTTGGATGCGTTGGAGTTTTTTCTGTAATTTGGCTGTGGTTCCGGTGTAGAGGGTGTTTCCATAGTCCAGTCGGCTAGTGACCAGTGCGTGGGTGACAGTCTTTCTTGATTCGGTGGGGATCCAACGAAAGATTTTTTTGAGCATACGAAGTACGTTGAAGCAGGAGGATGAGACGGCGTTGACTTGTCTGGTCATCGAGAGGGAGGAGTCTAGGATGAAGCCTAGGTTATGTGCGTGGTCTGTGGGTATGGGTGCCGTGCCCAGGGCCGATGGCCACCATGAGTCATCCCAGGCAGAGGGGGATGATCCTAGGATGAGGACTTCTGTTTTGTCCGAGTTCAGTTTTAAACGGCTGTTCTTCATCCACTCGGCTACTTCTTTCATCCCTTTGTGTAGGTTGGTTTTGGCGGTGTTTGGGTCTTTGGTGAGGGAAAGGATCAGCTGGGTGTCGTCAGCGTAAGAGATGATGTTAAGGTTGTGTTGTCGCGAGATGGATGCGAGGGGACTCATGTAAACGTTGAAGAGGGTGGGACTGAGTGATGATCCTTGTGGTACCCCGCAGATGACTTCAGTGGCCTCTGATTTGAATGGGGGGAGTCGGACTCTCTGGGTTCTCCCGGCGAGGAACGAGATGATCCAGTCCAAGGCTTTTCCTTGTATGCCGATGTTGTTGAGGCGTTGTATGAAGGTGCTATGACAGACTGTGTCGAAGGCTGCGGAGAGGTCAAGTAGGATGAGGGCAACTGTTTCTCCGTTGTCCAGTAGTTTTAGGATGTCGTCTGTTGCTGCAATAAGGGCGGTTTCGGTGCTGTGTTTGGCTCGAACGCCGGACTGTGAGGAGTCGAGGGAGTTGTTGGATTCAAGGAAGGCGGCGAGCTGGCTATTGACGGCTTTCTCAATGACTTTGGCAGGGAATGGGAGGAGGGAGATGGGGCGGTAGTTCTTAAGTTCAGAGGGGTCCGCTGTGGGTTTCTTCAAGAGGGCGTTGAGTTCGGCGTGTTTCCAGCTTTCTGGGAAGGTAGCGGAGTTGATGGAGCAGTTGATGACATCACGGAGATGGGGTGCGATGATGGAGTCTGCTTTGTTGAAGATGTGGTGGGGACAGGGGTCGGTTGGCGAGCCTGAATGGATGGAGTTCATTAGGCGGATGGTGTCTTCAGTGGTGATTGGGTTCCAGGCGTTAAGGATGTTAGAGGGCAGTTTAGGTTCGGAGGTGGGTGAAGTGGACTGTTCTTTGGAAATGTTCTCAAAGCTGTTATGTATGTCGGCGATTTTGCTGTGGAAGAAAGAGGATAACGAGTCGCAGAGGTCTTGGGAGGGAGTAATGTCGTTTGAGGCTGCGGTGGTTGTTGATGTTGAATAGTTCCTTGCTGTTTTGGGCGTTGTTGTCGAGTCGATCCTTGAATTCTGATTTCTTCGTGGATCGGATCAATTGGTGGTGTTTGCGGGTGGCTGTCTTGAAGGTGGTCAGGTTGTCAGTGGTTGGGTTTTTTCTCCCTGTTTTCTCGAGAGTGCGGCATAGTTTTTTGGATTTCTTAAAATTTCTTAGAATTATTTAAGTTAATCAGGGCAAGACTCTCAGCAGAACAGAACTGGATCTACAAGACACCCCTGAAAGGCTGGGGCCCTGGGCCAGAGCCCACTGTGCCCATGCTTTAAAACGTGTATGGTTGAACCTTTTGGATATGACCCAGGCTTGGATTTGTTTTTCTGCACTTTTGACTTCAAGCGGATGTGGGTTTGCCGATCTATTTTTACTTCTCTGACAGGCTCACTTCATAATGTGCTCTTAGTTTTTACTTGTGTACACTTAGGTCTGTTAGTTATATGGACGTTTTGCTTCTTGACGGTACCATTTTATGACGTATTTATCAATGTATCTGTCTTCCTATAGGAAATTGTTCCTTTACTACTCTGCGAAGCTCTGTGATGCTTTAGCACCTTGTACATGATATATTAAAAGGCTAAATAAATAATAAACACATAAGATGGTTACGCTCACACGCCCTGTCTACTTTTATGTTACAGAACGCTAAAGCCTCTGTTTTTTCTGAGATTCATCGTTGGCAATTTAACCTGCAGCAACTCAGGCAATTGTAACACCAAAAGCCTTACAACCGGAAGGCGATCTGAGTGGCGAAACAGAGCCCAGTGGATGCATGTGAATTCAATGAACGTCTACGGCCCTTCAGTCCAGGAGCTAATAATACTATTATTCTCTGCAGCCCTGGAGTTATATGACGCCCGACGGTGGTGCTATTGGCCGAAATGGTAGGAGTAGCAACATTAAGGTCCCATTCCTTGTGAACTCTCGATGCCATCTCAGGAAGTGACCTCTCGTGACCTCTGACTACCAATCAAGGAAAATGTAAACACTTTTTTTTTTAATAAAACAGAATCTGTGGAACTATTGAGACTGCAGCCTGGAAATGAACTGTCAGCAGGTAAACAGCTGAACAGCTGAACAGTCTTAATTTTAAAACAGCATTACTAGCGTGGGTTAAAACACAGAAGATGCTGAACAGTGAAAGGACATCAATATAGAGGTAGCTGTAATGTAGTTCCTGACCTTAGTTGTGGAATTTGAGACATGCTAACTTTGAAGAAAATAGTGTTCCCTGTCTGGGAGCATTTTAGCAGACCCCAGCTCTTTGTTTTGTAGAGAAAGTTGTTGCTTTTGAGATCCTGGTGGTGGGGAAAATATTTTGCTTCACTCCTTATCACTTACAAAGATGGCTTAGCCTTAGCCCCAGTCCCCCTTCAGCGTACTTGGAGACCATTTCAAAGTAGAAAGAGGCAGATGTCCCACCATTAATAACAGGGACAGGCCTAATCTATGTGGGGAAATGCCGCTTGGGGCCGGATTACGAGTTTGGCGGACATGTTACTCCATCAGAAACGTGAAGGATATCTCGCCTGCCATGTTACGAGTTGATATATTGGGACTCGTAATAGGGCGGACGAGATATCCGTCCCCTTTGTGATGAGTAACCCATTCCCAAGCTCATAATCAGGCCTTTGTGTGCAGCAAGGAGCTGGCAGTAGGGTTGAATCTGTCCATGAGCCAAAAACAGAAATGAGCACAGAACTAGACAGAGTGTTATCAAGAGGTTGGGAACACCTTAGGCCAGATTAAACATCACCAGGGCGAGAGGTAGGTCCTGCGTAGCAGTTCTACAGGGAAGACAAGGCTTCTGTATGTGGAAGTCCTTGGAGGAGATGCCAGCAGACCAGCTACAGATCCTGCCAAGTGGGGATGGGACAAACACTAAAATGCTACAGGAAATTTAGATTTGAGGAGCATTTGAGCTGGTGACAAGCGCCTAATGGCCTCTCCAGTGGAGGTTATCTAATTTATTTCAGAGGGATGCATATAATATGCTGTCCAAAGACCAGAATGGTGTTAGTGGAGCTGGTAGGAATCCCTTGCAATATAACTGGTAGATTGAGATTTCCACCTGTGGTATACAAATCGAGCCTAATTACGTTTTCACGTTAGGACGGTAATGAGATACTGTTGCCTCCTCCCTGCCATGCCCGTCTTGTGAAGGAGAAAACAAATTATTACATAGAAGGAAAAAAAAAAAGACTATGGCACATGCATTTGACACCGCCCACCTGGCCCAATTACAGCTGTGCACTATTTCAACAAAAGAGATGATGCGTAGAGAGCTTACCAATAGAAAATGTTAAAGGGTCCGACGGTGGACCAATCAAAGGGCCTTTCCGCAGATAAATCGTCACTTGATACTGTGCGCCCGGAACCAGGTTATCGATAATGTTGTTCGTCATGTTGACCTGCATGAGAGAAAAAGACATGAATGTACGGGCTTGAAGTTTTGGAATACTTCTGGTCGTTTGCTGTGTCTAGCCACTGCTAAATGATTACAACTGCTACTAATATTAATACTACTAATTTTAATAACAGTATTATTCTTATTTATTATAGTCTTTTCATCAAATCTCTGGGCCTTAACTACGTATTAATCACTTCAGCTGTGCCTATTTTATTGACTTCAAAAGGATGAAACACTGAGGAGCATATTTATGGGATTTTGGTGTAGGAAAGCCCAGCAAGGCAGCTTGCGGTGCTGCGCTGCCCTATGCCAAAGTGAAAGGGCAGGAATGCACTGTATTTTAGCAATATGGTGCATTCCTGTACTTTCTCTCTGAGCTGGTGCCGTTTTGGCCGTCTAGCGCCAACATAGGCGCCCTTGACTCCTTTGCAGGGAGGATTGTTCTTGTGCAGGAAGGGGCATTCTGCAGCACACATAGAAAGAGCAAAAACCGAGGAGAAAATAATATCTCCTCATTATACCTCACCTCTCCAAATCCATGAGTGTTGCGTGGGGAAGACTACTGCAATGCCCATGGGACTCCTCCCGGGGGCAGAGTAAGGTGTCACAGCGATTTGCGCTGCCTCGCCTAGCTCAAGATTTTTTGGGCCACTTAAAGCCATACAGGTTGGCCTTGTGTGGCTTCATAAATCTGAGTAGGAACACTGCATCACGCATGTACCACTTTATCTGGTGAAAAGTGATGCCGGGCTTTCCTAAATAAGCCCCTCAGTGTAGGAAGCGGATCTTTGTAGTTGGTGAATTAAGCTACTACTGATCTATTATATGGGCAACGACACAGCTTCGAGGGGGGGCTGACGTTTGGGGTGTTACACCACTCCCCTTCAACAAATGTATTTTCTGATAAAAAGTTGAGCACAGGTGCTTTCACATTTGGTATTGCGAGATGACAGTCGGATTTTTGCAGAATTATTTTTTACATACCCACAGATAAAAACGCACACACACACTCTCTGTTTTGAAAGTCCTTAATAATATTAGTTATTTAACAAAAATGTTGTGTTTTCTCTCTTTGTACTGCCACCATTCTGCATGCCTCTCACTTTCCATTGCCCCTTAGGCCCCCCTCATGCACCATGCTTGTCATATAAAATATTTACACATTACACGACAGCCTGATTGTACGAAAATCTAAAGCCTACTCCCCTCCAGTCTTACTATGCTTCTGTCCTTGGTAATACCAAGACTTATCTGCGGTAAAAATCGCCGCTGCTCAGCGGTAAAATTTTGCCTCTAACAAGCAATAGCGATAACTATCACTATTGCTTGGTAATATGCCCCATTGTATTTCTCTTGGCCTTGGTGCAGTCTGTCTGTGGCGTATTTGTGTCTGTTGTCACTGACATCGTTAGTGTGCATGGAGAGAAAAACTATAGGGGCCAAGGCGATTCCTTTATTTACTCCCGTGATAACGGTGAGGTTAAGGAGACCAAATAGGCCATATTATCAAGAAAGGGTGATACATTATCGCCGTTTTTATCGACAGGAAACTGCCGCTAAAGCGGCGATAATGGGTTTGATAATATGCCCTTGTGAATTCCCATAGCAGCCAAGGTTCTGGTGTTACCCTGGGCTTCTATGGGAATTTACAAGGGCATATTATCAAGCCCATTATCACCGCTTTAGCGGCAGTTTCCTGCTGATAAAAGCGGCGATAGTGTATCGCCCTTTCTTGATAATTTGGCCCCAAATGTTTCGTGAGCTGAGGATCCACTGTGGAGCGGAATCAAACGGATTTTTGAACACTTTTGTGCAGAATGATGGGAAGGCTGGATACATTGAACCATTTCTCTGGACAGGGCTCTTTTGCATGAAGTGATGTCAAATAGGTGTTTGGTCTGTCATGGGGATGATTTATTTTGAGGGGGAGACATGCTTTCATGCTTTCATGCTCGAGACGCCGATTTGGGAGTTACATCGTTAACTTGGTTGAATACATTTGCTGTCACATGCAAGAGGTTCATTGGTTTGTGTGATATTGGGTTCAAAGTATTTTTATATTGCAGAAAGGGACACATATGGAAATTCTGATGCACTGTGTGAGCGTTGAGCTGTGAGCTTCAACAGTGAAGATATGTTCAGGGTGTGCCTTTCATCATTTGGAAAGTTCTTTTAAAAAGTTGACTTTCGTATTTGGTGCAGTGGCTCTGTTTTTGTGAGGTAATAGCTTTTACAGCTGCATTTATGAATGAGTCAACTGCTGCTTTCCTCACTTTCAGCCTCATGTTCTTTCTTTTATGGTTGTTCTCCGCCTTGCCCCTTATTATTAAGGAAGAGGCATTTAAAAAGAGATGTCCTGTTAGAGTTTCTTGTTGGTGCATCCGCATCATTTTCATTAACATATTTATAGATTGCAGTCTTCTGATCTAATTCCCTTTGATTTGAATCCCCCTTTAGATATATTTATTGTTAAGCATTTTATAATTATGGAACTGGACAGCACATGTTGGCTATACGTTTGTGTTGGTCTACCTAATAACATACAGAATATGCCTGCATCTCAATTATGGTACTTTGCGCCTGATTTAGGCTTTGACGGAGAGAGTACTTCATCGCAATAACGAAAGAGTACCCTCTGCGTCAAAGTGAAACAGTGCACAACTAAAAATCTGTTTGGGGCATATTATCAAGAACTGTGATAAAATTATCTCCGCTTTAGCGGCAGGAAACTGCTGCTAAAACGGCGATAATCGGCTTGATAATATGCCCTTGTGAATTCCCATAGCAGTCCAGGTTAACACCAGAACCTGGGTCGCTATGGGAATTCACAAGGACATATCATCAAGCCCATTATCGCCGTTTTAGCTGCAGTTTCCTGCCGCTAAAGCGGCGATAATTTTATCTGAGTTCTTGATAATATGCTCCTAGGTTTTTTGTCCACATATTTTTGTTTATGGATATCAGTTATTAAAACATCTTATAGCATTTTGGCTTACATTTGGATGCCTCCAATATTCGTTATTTGTGCATCAGAATCCAAGCAACAACGTTTTCTATGTTTTTATTTGTGGACACTTTCGAACATCTTACCATCACCCAGCATGGGATCCATCTTGTTTTTGGCACAACTGGAGTGAAACACCTTTTTTTTTGTTCCATTTGAATGCTTTTTTTCCCATTACCTAACTGCTTGTCTTTCCTTATGCTTGTCTTTACGTCTAGCTGCACCAACTAGTCATTAGGTTTTCATAGAAACCCTTGAGTAAAGCGCTCTCTTTGTTATTCATACAAGTAGGAATCATCTTTGCTCTCCATGCGGGCTCTTAATCTTTTAGATTTATATGTCCCCATTTGCATCTTGCATAGTTTAGTTTCCCAGTTTTATATTTCTGCCCCCGTTGCATCTTTGGCTGGTATTTTTCAGTAGTGCATTGATAAACTGTTAGAAATGGAGGTCTCTAGTTGGCAATGGTTTGCGCCTTTGTCCAAGTAGGGACCCTTCTTCCTAGTCAGGGTAAGGGGGATACACTACTGAAATAACCCCTGCTTACCCTCTTTGTAGCTTGGCATGAGCAGTCAGGCTTATCTTAGAGGCAGGTGTAAATCATTTGTGCATGCATACAGTAACTCAGTGAAAACACTGCAAATGGACACCACACCAGTTTAGAAAAATGAGCAAATCTTTATCTATACCAACAAGATCCAATACGACAGAAATCCAACATATGATAGTGTAAAAATAGTTAATTTAGAAGATACCATTCAATTTGCAAGAATGGCTGAAAAACACAGTTCTTCTTAGTCAGTAGCTTCTTCCGGGGCTACGGCGATGCTGAGTGTAACAGTTCCAGCCGACCGCATGGGTACAGGTCAGCTAAAGTATCTACAGACTCATAGACAGCACCTTTCTTGTTGAGGCTGACATGTTGCTGCAGGATGGTTGGAGCAACCGTCGCGGGTGCAATGTGAAGTGAAAGTGGTGCAGCTTGCGGTGCCCTCATGGCACGGTGCAGGCAGCGGCGCGGTGATGGTCATCCAACAGTATCGCTGAGGCCAAGGCTTATGATGCAGAGTGAGGCGGTGCTCGATGCCGTGCCGGCAGGTCTCGTTGCAGGCAACAGAGCTAAGTAATGTTCAGGTTGGGCAGCAACGGTGTCGGTGATGTTCGGGCAGGGTGAAGTGAGGCGGTGCGGAGTGCAGTGCCAACAGGGCGCCGTGCAAGCAATAGCTTAGTCAATGAGACCAAGGATGCAGTGCGAAGGGTGGCAGTGCCTTCTGCAGTGCCTTCAGATCACTGAACCTGCGATGGACTCAGTGACAGAGTCGGCTGCACTTTTCTTCTGCACCGACTGAAACCAGCGGTTCCAGAGATGGTGCCCTGAAGGATAATGAAGTCTTTGCTGCTCCTGAGACTTCTTAAAGAGGACGCAAGCTCTACCTCAAGCCCTTGGAGATACTTTGTCAAGCAGGATACACACACAGTTCCTCTCCTTAGCACAAAAAGGCTACTGCTGGCCAACCCCAGACAGCACACAGCAAAGGCAGTACTACTCCTCCAGCTTCTACCAGCTCTTCTCCATGGCAGCTGTTCCTCTTGATTTCCAAAAGTGATCTAAAATTGAGGGGTCTGGGCCCCAAAATGTATAGTCCATTTCTCTTTGTTCTCTGGTGTCAGAGAGGCTCGGTGCTCAGTCCAAACTAGTTCTGTCCTCTCTGGTGCAGCTTCCCGGCAGGAGGTGGAGATAGCATTGTCCAAGGTGACCAGGCCCATTCAGGTGTGAAAGAAATCTCCTCCCCTACACTGAATGCAGCCCAGGCCTATTCAGCCCAGCCCTGACTCACCCTGGGAAGGCAGGACAAACCTCACCCCCCTCCTCCTCAAGTGGCTGTCTGAACAGAATGCATATCCCCAGCCCCTGTCACTCCAGAGCCAGACAGTCAATACACAACCCTAGCAGAGGCACAATGGATGGCTAAGCAAGAAAGTACTCACATACTAAATGTGGTATTTTCAAACCCAGAATGTAAAATCATCCTTAATAAAAGATGCACCTTTAGATTCTGAGTTCAGGCATGCTAAATTCCCTTTTCCTATCTTGTTCCAATGGGCAGTTATACTTATAAGATGTTATAAGTAAACTTTGTATTCTATCCTAAGGGACAGATGGCCTTTCAATAGCGAAAAACAAAATTGTCAGTATTTTACTATTAGGACAGGCCACACACAGCAGGGCATGTCCTACCTCTCACATACTCTGCACCCTGCCCAAGGGGTACCTAGTGCCTACTTTAGGGTTGCCTCACATGTAAGAAGAGGGAAGGTTAGGGCCTGGAAAGTGGGTGCACTTGCCAGGTCGTCATGGCAGAACTAGACTGCACAGAGACACTGCAATGGCAGGCCTGAGACCCTTCTGCAAGGCTGCTTGTGTGGGTGGCACAATAAGTGCTGCAAGCCCACTAGCGTCGCAGCAAACAAATGATGGACGGAATGCTGACAATGCAAACATTCTCCCGCAGTCAAAAGATCTGGGTTGAATCCATCATTCTTTTGCCCACTACGCCACCCCAGTTTGGAACCAGCCATATGCAAATCAGTCTTGATCCTGTGCCTCATGGGAACAGTCCAGACCGAACTGCCAGGCCAGGTTCTCCCTGGACCTGTAACAAGCATTCTGGGACAGGTTTCAGGGTATGTCACCCTTCTTCAGCCAGGCTAGCTTGAATCCAGACTGGACTGTTCCCCTGAGGCACAGGGTCAGAGCTGATTTGCATATAGCCAGTGTCTAACCCAGGGTGGTGTGGAGTGCAAAAAAATGATAGATTTAGGCCCAGATCCTTGTACTGGGGTGAATGTATGACATTGTTCTACATTCTGTCCATCAACTGTGTTTTTTGCAATTTTCACCCCGAGTGGGCTGGGTATGCTCAGACGTGAGTCCCAGGCTCTCCACACCACTGGAGTCAAGCTATTCAGGCTGATGAAGGCTGATAGCCACAAACCGGTCCTTGGATGCCTGATTCCCGTCTGGGAAAGAAATGGCTTGGTAGTTCGGACTGGACTGTTCCCATGAGGCACAGGTCAGAGCTGATTTGCATATAGCCAGTGTCTAACCCAGGGTGGTGTGGAGTGCAAAAAAACGATGGATTTAGGCCCAGATCCTTGTACTGGGGTGAATGTCTGACATTGTTCTACATTCTGTCCATCAACTGTGTTTTTTGCAATTTTCGCCCAGAGTGGGCTGGGTATGCTCAGACGTGAGTCCCAGGCTCTCCACACCACTGGAGTCAAGCTATTCAGGCTGATGAAGGCTGATAGCCAGAAACCGGTCCTTGGATGCTTGATTCCGGTCTGGGAAAGACATGGCTTGGTAGTTCGGACTGGACTGTTCCCATGAGGCACAGGGTCAGAGCTGATTTGCATATAGCCAGTGTCTAACCCAGGGTGGTGTGGAGTGCAACAAAACGATGGATTTAGGCCCAGATCCTTGTACTGGGGTGAATGTATGACATTGTTCTACATTCTGTCCATCAACTGTGTTTTTTGCAATTTTCACCCCGAGTGGGCTGGGTATGCTCAGACGTGAGTCCCAGGCTCTCCACACCACTGGAGTCAAGCTATTCAGGCTGATGAAGGCTGATAGCCAGAAACCGGTCCTTGGATGCTTGATTCCGGTCTGGGAAAGACATGGCTTGGTAGTTCGGACTGGACTGTTCCCATGAGGCACAGGGTCAGAGCTGATTTGCATATAGCCAGTGTCTAACCCAGGGTGGTGTGGAGTGCAAAAAAACGATGGATTTAGGCCCAGATCCTTGTACTGGGGTGAATGTATGACATTGTTCTACATTCTGTCCATCAACTATGTTTTTTGCAATTTTCACCCCGAGTGGGCTGGGTATGCTCAGACGTGAGTCCCAGGCTCTCCACACCACTGGAGTCAAGCTATTCAGGCTGATGAAGGCTGATAGCCAGAAACCGGTCCTTGGATGCTTGATTCCGGTCTGGGAAAGACATGGCTTGGTAGTTCGGACTGGACTGTTCCCATGAGGCACAGGGTCAGAGCTGATTTGCATACAGCCAGTGTCTAACCCAGGGTGGTGTGGAGTGCAAAAAAACGATGGATTTAGGCCCAGATCCTTGTACTGGGGTGAATGTATGACATTGTTCTACATTCTGTCCATCAACTGTGTTTTTTGCAGCTTGAATCCAGTGGCACAGTGAGCAAGGGACCCACGTCTGGGCATACCCATCCCACTTAGGATGAAAAGTGTTGCAGCAAACTAATGATGGACGGAATGCTGACAATGCAAACATTCTCCCCCAGTCAAAAGATCTGGGTTGAATCCATCGTTCTTTTGTGCACTACGCCACCCCAGTTTGGACACAGCCATATGCAAATTAGTCTTGACCATGTCCCTCATGGGAACAGTCCAGACCAAACTGCCAGGCCAGGTCCTTCCTGGACCGGAAATAAGCATCCTGGGACCACTTTCAGGGTATGTCACCCTTCTTCAGCCAGGCTAGCTTGGATCCAGTGGCACAGTGAGCAAGGTACCCACGTCTAGGCATACCCATCCTACTTAGGATGAAAAGTGTTGCAGCAAACAAATGATGGACGGAATGCTGACAATGCAAACATTCTCCCCCAGTCAAAAGATCTGGGTTGAATCCATTGTTCTTTTGCCCACTAGGCCACCCCAGTTTGGACCCAGCCATATGCAAATCAGTCTGGACCCTGTGCCTCATGGGAACACTCCAGGCCAAACTGCCAGGCCAGGTCCTTCCTGGACCGGAAATAAGCATCCTGGGACCACTTTCAGGGTATGTCACCCTTCTTCAGCCAGGCTAGCTTGAATCCAGTGGTACAGTGAGAAAGGGACCTACGTCTGGGCATACCCATCCCACTTAGGGCGAAAAGTGTTGCAGCAAAGAAATGATGGATGGAATGCTGGCAATGCAAACATTCTCCCCCAGTCAAAAGATCTAGGGTGAATCCATCGTTCTTTTGCCCACTACGCCACCCCAGTTTGGACCCAGCCATACGCAAATCAGTCTTGACCCTGTGCCTCATGGGAACTGTCCAGACCGAACTGCCAGGCCAGGTCCTCCCTGGACCAGGAACAAGCATCCTGGGACCGGTTTCAGGGTATGTCACCCTTCTTCAGCCAGGCTAGCTTGAATCCAGTGGCACAGTGAGCAAGGCATCCACGTCTGGGCATACCCATCCCACTTAGGGCGAAAAGTGTTGCAGCAAACAAATGATGGACAGAAGCATTTGGTTTACAGGCCCTGGGCACACTGAAAACTACACTGTTCTGATTTGTCCCTTCTTTGTTGATTATGGCAGTCTTAGCGCAGAGATACCCTGATGGGGTGATTCGGGCGGTTTATAAGTAAATGAAACAAAATAAAAATACTAGGGACTTAACATTAGACCAAATAAGCCAACTATGGAAACACTAATCCATGACAACAGTTTACATAAGGAGCAATTGCACTTTGGCACTGAACAGCAGTGGCAAAGTGTCCAAAGCATCTAGAGGAGCAAAAACGAAGTCCAGCACACAGTAAAAACACAGAAGGCAAAGACAAAAATACAGGGGAAACCCACACCAAGGATGCCAGGTCTAACATAAACTGAGACCATTCTGGTTACTCTTGACCTTCTAGATAAATCTCACCTCCTTGAAGGACGCTCTTTTCAATATGAGCATTAAGAGGCAATCAATTAGGAAGATATGTTTCCTTTGGCTGAATAAGTATACTTGATTCATGGTTAGTTTCGCAGAGCTTGTGCAATGTGAGCCAAACAAGGCATCTTTTTCTTGTCCTACTTATCTAGGGCACGTGTTAAGATTGTTTAGCTGTTTTCTAAAACATATTTTTGTTTGCTAAAAGTTCTGCACCTATAATCAGTCTGTTTATGTGTGCTCTCATTTTATCTCGCTCCACTCAAATGAATGGTCCTTTGAACTTATAGCGAATCCTCACTGTTTTAGGAGCGTGTTTAAGATGTAGAGATATTAAAGTGCTGTTTCTCTTTACCATTGCAATGTGTAAAATTAATACTGTGCTTCATTGAGCTCTTTCAGTGCTACCCCCATTTTTATGTGATGTCATCCCTTGTTTTTGCTTGAACACTGAGTGGCCGCCCCACAGATGAATGTATAGGTGTGCCACAGGCGTACCAATGGAAAATCCACCTGCATGCATCCGCGCCTTAAAGCAACCTACAACCTGTTATACTGCTTAAAAGGCACCACAAAATTGGATCTGTCAAATACTTGAGATTTTTGTCAAGTCTCTGCTTTAGTTGCCCGTCATTTCGTCTAGTGATTTAACACTTAAAGATAAAAATGATTGACGTACTGAAGAGAGGACATTTATATCAAACTACACCTCTATTATCAGTAATAGCTTTGTTGCAACATAAGTTCAGTTAACAAATCTAACCTAAAACATTTACTTCACAATGTGAGAAGAACTCTCGCTCAGTGACACTTTATTATTGATCAATGTAAACAACATGAAGTTGATTTGTTCTGTTTGACTGAAACCTGGCGAAAGGGCCGGGTCCATAACTTCTAGATCTGTTCTAGACTCACAATCCAATGGTTCTTTTTAGCAGCATGAAAGCATGCATTGAGAGGAGAAAGATTGTTATTGTAACCAAATCAACCCAACAGGAGATTCTTTAGACACATAATAACCAAAGACAACTACGTAAGGTTAGTTGATTTACTACAAAGCCAGGAATAACTGAACATAAAGACAGCTCAAGATGTGAGTGTAAAAATACATTGAAATCAGCATAAAGCCAAATCTGCGCACCCAGCGTAATCTATGCAGCATAAACAGAACAATTAGTTCAAGAAATAGAATGCAGAGTATCAAAGAGCACAAGTCTAAATGTCCCTGCATCGAGGGTTGATGAAAATAAAGCATTAGTATATCCCCTACTCTAACCTTAATGTAGCATTCCTACCGTAGCATTCTCAGAAGAGAAGTGAAGTAAAAAGTGTCAGCATGTGGAGTCTTCCTAAGAAGTCTCTCCACATCAATGGGACAAGTAGCATGAAGCTACAGAGCTCGTTCTAAAAAGCTCTCTCTCCAAAGGCAGAGAAGGAAGATGTGGGGCACTTTTTCTACTGGCGTCGTATTATTATGGGTAAATTGCCCAAGAGGCCTTGTGATGAGTCTCTCCATTCGCTCATTACAAGATCTCATAGGTAGGTTTCCACTGGACGCTTATGTTCCTGAACTGCAACTGTTGACTTTGATTCCCAGACCTTCTCTGGTGTGAAACGCAACAATTTTTCTTATCGGATTCAGCTCACAAAGTATCCCCTTCTCTCCTCGCCTGACCATGAAAACAATGACATTATTCTAGCTAGTAAGGATGCTTCTTCCACCTGCAACACAAACATGAGAGAGAACAAATCCACTGCGCACATGTACTTCAAGCTGTTAATTACAAAACGAGGGCTTCCAGGGAAAATGCATTTCAGGCCTACAAATTCAGCCAACATAATAAAATTGCAAATTTGCCCTACAAGGTTGCATAGGAAATAAGGCAGACTCAATTAATATTACTACCTACATGGAAAATGGCACGTTAATAAACACATTTAATAAGTGAATGATTGTCAATAGCACAACACAAATTCTTCATGTTATAGTTTCTGCCAGTCACATTTACTTTCTTTGTTAATTTCTACATGTTACATTCAAATACTAACACTTGTTATTATGACAAAGGAATATGTGTGGATGCGGACTATACATGTGATTATAAAGCATCCCCCAAAATAATATGTGTTTTCCGATACATCACTGGCTATCTGAAAATAGTAGTCCTTCATTGATAAATAATTTTTTACAAACTTTAAAATGTATCAATGTTATCCACCCTGTAACCTTAAGTATTTTGGTGGCCCTGGGAAAGACTTACATTGGAGGCCCCTGTTCAGAACAATTTTTATTTTTACTATGCATTTCCTGCTAAATCATGCCAGCATGTTGCCAAACTATACCCAATTGTACATTAAACTTTCAGAAATAAGGTTACACAAAACAGTTGAAATATGTCTTACTGAAGACCATAAAATCCTTAAGATGACACTTGGTGGAGAGAGGCATAAGAAGACTGAGATAAAGAAAGATGTTTAGATATTAAAATTGAGAGAGAGAAAACTAAGGTAAAATAAAGAGAATGTTCACTTTCCCAAGGGGCCCCTTAGAAGGGGGTCTTGGTCCTTTTGCCACTTTGCCAATCCATTAACACATCTTTATCGGATTGTGCTAATAAATTTGGAGGTGGAGTAGCAACTATTACCATCTGTCATCTCTCAGTTACAAACAAATCTCATCTAAAAAATCCTGCCAGGGACTCTCTTATTCACATGTAATCTTAGCAAAAATGTCATTCTAACCTCCCCACTCTGCAAAACTCTTCAACAAAACTTCCCAAGTTTGAAGAAGGCGTGTCCAATGCACCATACAGAAAATTAATGTCATTCTTCTAGAAATATTTAAACATCCTACCAGGCCTACCTACTTCAAATTTAAAAGAATGCCTTTATCTTTTAAATCTTTACTTACTAAATTCAGGTCTAATCTACTGGATGGGCTATTTATTGGATTCCTTCTTTTCTATATTTAACCACACTGAGGGCAACAAATCAGTTCCTCTCATATTAAGTAATAAATAGACAATCCCTTTTGCCAACTCCCTTTCTGAATCAGTCTGCCTGCTCCTACTGGTTTTCAAAGCAATATATACTTCAATATTCAATATTTTCCTATTGCCCCATAGTTAACCTACATTTTTAATTGTCATTAATTTAGGCCTTCATTTCCAAGTCCGATTGTGACAAAAATTTTAATGGCTGTAGAGCCCAATACGAAGGGCTCTGAGGGTATTAGAACATTCCACCCCTAGAGGGTAGAATATTCTAATTTGTAAAACAAAGGCCTCACGGAGCCTGAGGGGGCAACAGTTGTGAAAAAACATTGGAATTTTGATGCTTCACGCTTCTACCAGATATTGGAAGCACTGGGCACTCAAATATCTACAGTGGAGTGCTCAATTTTCCAATGATCTCATGAATGTGCATATGAAAATCTCGATTACAGCACATTTCTTCAAAAACACAAACAGAATCATTACTTAACACAATCCATTGTTTCTACCCTAAAGTTAGTAAAATGAAATCTAGTGCTTCCTAACTTGAGAGAAAATGGAGATCTTATGACCATATCCTTAAAATAATTGTACTTTCTAAAATATACAAGGAATTGACTAAAGGTTCTAAGAAGACAAACTGTCTAACCATATGAGTAAGGCAATTATGTTAGCTCAGGAACTCTATAGAATCATTAGTGAACTGCAGGGCCCTCCAGCTTATCTAACAACTACTAGTGCATCTGACAAAATATGTAATAACTTATACGCCCACCTTGAAGGGAAAATCCTACATATATAGGATGAAGTGAATCTGAAAGTATTTCTATGCCAGCATTTCACAAATTGTATATGGGTGCTAATGTGCAAGGAGTCTGTTTGGATCACTTTAACGATAATCCTATTTTGCAAGAGACTCTTCTAGATATCCTAAATAATGATCACCCTTCTGGCTCCCCAGAAGATATTTGCCCTGCAAGATAGTTTAAATATTTTGCCCTTATTCCATCGATATAAAGCTTCTTATTTTCTCTCACAGCCCACTCAGCACTGTTATCATGCCTACCTTGTGGAAGTCCACTATAATTAAACCGCTCTTAAAAAAACCTAACTTAAATCCTGACAATTTTAATAACTATAAATGTATCTTCTTACTATCGTTTTGGGGCAAAGTTTTAGAGAAATTAGTCTTCAGTGATCTGCAAAAATTACTTATTGGACAGCCATCAAACTAGCTTCTCTCTTAGCAGATGTACCAGACTGATAAATGGATAAATGTATCACTCATTGACAATCTTCATAGATTGGTTGATGTCAGTGGTGTCGTGGCCCTGACCCTACTTAAGTTTTTAGTGGACTTCAATCAATCAATCACAGAATTTGTATAGCGCACTACACACCCGGTAGGGTCTCAAGGCGCTGACTATTGACCAGTGGCTCTTAAATGGGTAATGTATTTTTTGACCGATCGTCCAACATTTGTTTTCCTTATCTATTCTCCTCTAAACTTAAAGTACTTAGCTGTGGTGTCTCAATCTTCCCTTAGCTCTTAACACCTATATATGTCTCTGCTGGACATGGTCCTTTTTACAGTGGTTCCCCCAGATATTTTCCTTCTGTTGCTGAACCCTTTCCTGTTGGTATTATGACTCTTCGCACTTTTTCCTTGCTAACCCAGTGGTAAAGTGCTTGTGCTCCCTCCGTAAAATATGGTACAATCTACCTGACTGGTACACTCAGTTTACTTGTTAGTCCTTAGTAAATGGTACTACATGTACCCAGGGCCTGTAAATTAAATGTAAGTAGTGGGTGGCAGGCCTCATTGTGCCACCCACTAAAGTAGCAATTTCAATCATGTCTCAAGCCTGCCACAGCAGCCTATAATGCAGTTTATAAACTGCAATTTGTACCTGGCAAAATAGCTCTTATGGCAGGCTTAAACCTTCCTTTTTTATACTTATAAGTCAGCCCTAAGGTAGCTCCCAAAGGTTCATTGGACAAGGTGCATTGTATTTAAAAATGAGGATGTGTGCCCAGGTTTTTCATGTCATGGCAGTGTAAAACTCCTAAAGTATTTATTTTGCTGTTCTAATGCCAATTTCTCCTATTGACTAACACTGGGTTACCCTTTTAAATTTAATCGGTGATCACTTTCGATTGGGAGCGTATAGAGATATACTGTTTACACTCAAATGAATTGTAATTAGAAATACATTTTAGTGGTGTAGTCAGAATTGGAGTCACATTTCTGAAAATGCCACTTCTAGAAAGCCAACCAGAGAATAACCCAACACAAATCCAGAATTAAAAACAAAGTTCTGTCTGCACCCATGGTGCAACATTTTGTGGATCAAAAACACAATGAAAACGATTTCAAGTGGACAGTATTACAAGCGATGAAAGTTCCTCCCAGAGGAGGAAACATCGATGCCATGCTACTCAAACAAGAAGCGTATTTAATTTTAAAATTTAATTGTGTGATGGACGGCCTGAATGAAATGTCTGAACTGCAAAGATCCTATCAATAAGTCCTCCGTGAACCCCACAGTCGCAGACAAACATACTATTCGAAGAGAGCATAGCTAATGTAGTTTGGCACTTTACCCCCCATACTTCACAGCATCACGTTACATCTCACGGAAGATGCAAATAGAACGTAGGACTACAAATCCCATAATACTTAGCAACATATATAAACAGGAAATCGCGTCCCACCGGGTTAGCAAAATCCTTTTGACTATCCACACATCGAGCGAGAACAGCGTGACTTCACAGAAACCCGAGCGCAGCTAGAGACTCTCTGACTAAGGTATGACGCATAGCGCACCAAAAGTTTAAGTACCGACTAACATTATCGTTGAAAACAAATGGTAGACACTGCTTTTAATTTTCTCATAGAATCAGTATTGAAAAACAACCGCCTACCGATTAGGAAGTGAGAAACGCCAGGGTCGTCTGCCGCGCTCCTCCCAAGTAAGCAAATCATATGTTTAACGTTCAGTAAAACATAAAGACAAGTCAGACCGGGACTGATTGTTAATTTTTAAACCTCACAGAATGACCGGGGAACGCGCAAATTAACTACTTTCAAAGAACAGTTTGAGTTATGACAACAACCCACAAAAATCACGTAAGTGCCAGCACATTTTTTACTGGGAACTACTTCTATAAATGGAAGTGTAAAACACACAAATTCCATTATAACCGCCCAACCTTACCTCTGTTTAGGTGGTGGTGTATAAATCCAAGCTCACTCGATGCCCCATCTTTGAAAAAAGAGATACCGTGAAATAAGGTAATAACTTCACAAGCTTCGTCCACACACGAAGCTATTTTTGAATTATAGGAGAAGGAGATATTAAATGTCCCCAATTTCTACACCGCAGGTACACAGCCCAGCCCTGAGGAAGAACCCCATTGATTATAAGAAGGGTTTGGAAACGCGTCGGCTATTTGGCTGTTGAAAGAGACGCAAAATAGCATAGGGCAACTTAATTACAAAACTGATATACTACAACCTTTTTTGGTGTACATGATTTATTTCTGTTTTCTCGAAACAATGAACATATAACTGTTGGTGTACATGATTTATTTCTGTTTTCAAAATAGCATAGGGCAACTTAATTACAAAACTGATATACTACAACCTTTTTTGGTGTACATGATTTATTTCTGTTTTCTCGAAACAATGAACATATAACTGTTGGTGTACATGATTTATTTCTGTTTTCTCGAAACAATGAACATATAACTGTTTCTGAATTTTTCTTTATTTATTTCTGTTTGAATACACTGCAACAATGGAAATGTATGAAATGTTGCTTACATTGTATCCCCAGTAGAAGGGAAGTTTTTTTCTCTCTGTATATTGTTGAAATGTGTAAATATTTGAAACAATGACGATTGCATACCTTCTAGAAACCAAGCAATGAAGGTTTACACCAGCTGAATAAATAAGTTTGGTGGTTCAAAAATCGAGCCCTGGCATTTTTCTTCTCTAATAAACTTCTAGAAAATTGGCATTTTTATGTCCTAACCATATGCGCCTTTTGCCAGTGTCCTAGGTCACTTAATGTGAATGGCTCTGCTGTTCGGGTGTGTGTATGGCTTACAGACAGGACCTTAAAGGGTCCATCTTACATTTGAAAACTGCTTTGCCTCCTACATACACAAAATAATCTGACACCATGCCTGCCCTGTCTTTTGTCATCTCAGACTGTTTGGAGCCTTGATAGGAGAAGGGGAACAATTTTCCCAAACAGATGTGTGGCAGTATAGGGAATCCTTCCACACAAAGGCTGTCAACAAGTATAAATAATGGATCTGCAGATCCACTCATTAGAACACTCCTGGGCCTGTAGAAGTTACAGAGGAAGGACTGCCCTGCTGCCAGTTGACTGCCCTGCTACTTGAGGACTATCTTGCTGCCTGAGAAGGAAGACTCGATCTGCTTGTCCTAATCCCAGGTTACTTAGAGTGATTCCAAGGGTCAGTTGGCTGACTTCCTGTGTCAGCTACAGGGACACATTAAGCTTCTGAGGCATCTCTGCAACTGGCAAGCTGCTCTGCTGCACTGGACATGCAACTGGAGCTGCCTGAGCCCTGATGCTTGCATCTGCTGCAGTGGGTTCCAGATTCCAAAGAGGTGTCGCTCCAGGTCCTGGACCCTTGGCTGGCATCAGAGTGTCCTCCTCCCTGCCTAGCTGTGGGTACCATCAAATCTGATGCAGTGCTACACAAACTGAAGCAGGACCTCGCATTGCAGTCCTTGCACCTCCTTATCAGAACTGATGCAGTGCGATAGAACTCGATGCAAGACTTTACATTGCAGTACCATGCAGCTTCTGAGGACTTTACATTGCAGTACCACGCAGCTTCTGATCGGAGTGACACTGAGCAATGCACATCAAGGACATAAAGTACATCTCCCAGTGTAACTTATCTGGTCCTAATGCCTGGAATGCGCTCCGTCGGACTGAACTTGTGACTTTGACCCAGGCCGGGGCATCCAGATAACTACAGTTGGAGCTTTGATCTTCTTTGTGCTATTTTCAATTTAAACTTTAAATTCAATATCTCTGATTGGGGTTTTGTGGTTCTGGGATCCTTTTATTTATTAAAATGTACTCTATTTTTCTAAATTGGTTTGGGATTTTTTTGTGTTGTGTTTTCACTTTATTATGGTTTGTGTGCTGCATAAATAATATACACATGCCTTAATATAACATATCATCTGCTACCTACCCAAATTGAATATCTGTTATGGACTTACATAGGGAATCCTGATATAATTGGGTAATATAACTACTCCAAGGGTCTACAGAAACATTGCTGCCACACTTGGAATATTTCTTTTTAGATATGTTACTTATATTATGTTACATATATTGGCATTTCTGAAAACTGATTAAGTGATATTTGGTGTGAGATGCCATTGATCCTAACCCTTGAGGGGTGATTTCTCGACCACAATGATTATTAGAGAACTGAAGAAGGTGAGGAGAAGGGATTAGTCGAGAGATTGGATATTATTACTCCCCTTTCCTGAATGTAAATTTCCTCAAACATAAATGGGGCCTCAATTATAACCTGGCGAACAGCCCATTGTCCCACAAGGGCGAGGTAATAAATTACTCTATCGCCATTTGCATAAAAAATTCCTCTAAAGTTGTTTTGTCTCACTGTTTAGAAGCACACAGTGACATTCTGAGATGTATGGTCAGCAATTAATCTTGGAATACATTTAGTAAAATGCATATGTTGAAGTGCAAAGTTCATAAAATATTAATGAAAATATATTTTTTGAAAGCTGCCAACCCAGTTTATACCTTCCACACTATTGAGAGACAAAACCATCGAAGGAGGGCATGAAGGACATTTGGGCCAAACCATTGCTAAAAGGAAAATACACTGTTCATTGGTGGCCCAGTATGGATGCAGATATTATTCAGGCTGTCAAGGCATGTATAATATGTTCCACCAGTGCTAAATCCCTAAAAGGCAAAACAGCTCAGCTTCAGCTCATCAAATTACCTGGTGGACCATGATAAAAATTAGCTGTTGATTTTATTGGTCATTTCAGTAATCTCACAGAGAGGTTCAAGTATGCTATTGAAGTAGATGACTTTAGCAAATGGTGGGAAGTTGAGTGTATTGAAGAACCCAACACCAAATCAGTCTCCCAGTTTTTCGAGAAACGTTTTCTTAGTGAAGGTTTTCCGAGTGAGTTTGTGTCTGAGAATGGCATTCAATTAATGTCCAAGGAGCTGGAATATTTTTTGACCAAATGTTGTATCGCTCACAAAATTATTGCACTGTGTCACTCTCAAGCTAATGGATTGGTAGAGAAAATGAATTAAACATTGGTTGACTGTGTACAGGTGGCAATGAAAAACAGGGTTGCTGTATGCCATGCAGTTGAGAGTATGTAAACTGCAAAAAAGATATAAAAAGGTCTCATCGTCTTTTTAGAGGGCATCTCACGTGCTGGTGTTGGCAGGGGCAGCACAGTGGTGGATCAAAGCACATAGTAAGAAATTTTCCAGATCTACTTTACGACCAGCACCCTGTTGGGAAGTGGATTCTGCCATATACAATCCATCAATTCTAAATGATGTCAGGATACTCTCATATCGTTAGTAAGGTTGTGGCAGATGATAGGTTTGTCCATTCACACAGAGGCAGTAGAGGACTGAGGCAAACGTACAGGCCTCAGTGCAATCACAGAAGGAATATGCTCACCTTCTTCTGCATGATGACGTTCTGTCTGCCAGAAGAAGTATGGAAGGATAATTTTAACTCATTACATGAATCTTCGTGCCTAGGATTATTTCCAAAATTTGAGGATCACATTTCCTAACTTGGGTCCTGATAAGCTAACATTTTGTGTTGTGGTTGTGCCATTTTTTTGGCACAGCCATGACCCAAAATGTTAGTCCAAATTTAAAAAGCCATGCAAGGGCCAATTTGCATCGCCATATGTGTCTATTTAAAAAATAAAGTAACACCGTGTCTTGTGCTGTGTTCTGGTATACTTCATCTGATAGGCGTTACATGGATAGAGCAAGGGTATACCCATTCATTCATCCATATACTTTGATTCCTAAAGGCATTAAACCTGGGTTTGTGCCAAAATGGTGCACCTACCTGAGAAACGCATAAAGAGAAGAAATACCTTTATGTCTCCTAGTTATTTCCTCTTTCCATGGTGCTGCATTCTGCAGTGCACACAGAAGACAAATATAGCTCTATAGATTGTTTTTGTGGAAGATGTTATGCCTTCCTGCACAAAAATAAACATACCCATTAAGCAGGTACCCATGTACCATGGTCTAAGGATGCCTGCTTTGGTGCTATGCTCACTTTCACTCATCATAGTGCAGCAAGTTGCCTTGCTGTGTTGCATTGTGTGAAAGGTTAGTAAACATCGGCCTTGGTTTACTGGGCTTTTTTTCATGTCTCTGCTAGAAAAACTGCATTCAGGAAGGACCCTGCTTCAAGCAGCTTTATGCTGGTGACTTGCAAAGCTCCTGGCTCATGTGAAAGTGGTTTCCTGGAGATGGGTGGATAGATCTCAATAGTTATGTGAAGATACGTGGGTCATGATCTGTTTCCCTAGAGGAATTATTTTCGTTTCTGTGTGGTATTGCTATGGTGGGTCAGAACCTTTGTGTTTATGGAGTTGTACCAAAACAATTTGCCAAGAGAGCTGAGAACTGCGGAGCTCACAAGGCAACGTCTGAAGTTTGACACAACTTTGACATTTTCTAGGACCTTTCTTACAGCATTCTCCTCACTCATTGGAGAGCGTTGTGCATCATATGAAGGTAATTAACCTGAGGGCCAGCAAATATGCAGGAGTCATCTGGCCTTTAAGGTGGAAAAATACAGAAACTGCACATAGTCATATTGTAGGGCTGCACTGGAGATCTTAGAATTTTGTCACTCTGAAAATTGCACTTCCAGAGTACACCAGGTAATTATTTTGTCCACTAAACAATCAAGCAAATACCAAACAAAACATTTACATTGCTCATTCTACGAGGTTTCTGGAAAGTGTAAGTATCATCCTGTAGTTATCTTGTATTGCTGCCAAGGCATAGGTGGAGATTTCTTTGCTATTTTTTGGTCTTGCTTCAGCAGTTCTTTATCAAAACACCTATAACAACTCTGTGATACCATCTGTTGGATACAGTACGAAATATAGGGTTTGTTTTATGTCCTTTGGGACAAAGCAATTTATAAGATTGTCTCTACAGTGCTTCTTTGACTTCTTGAAACATCAAGTCCCCTCATCCCCAGTTTAGCTGACACCTATCAAATAAACCTTTTAAATTAATTAAAATGTATGTTAAATAGAAAATTGCCTTTGTTCTTATAAATGACATGGTTAGAAGGAATTTAAGTGTGATACACCATACTACAGTTTAAAAGTAGTACTCTCTGAAACATTGAAGAACCAGAAAGGCGGCAAACCTATGCCTTAGTAATGCAAATATTACCTCGGTACAATAATGCTTTTCAAGTCGTTGACTCTCCTTTTGCTTTTGGCATGTCAGCGACACAACAGAGAGGATGGTGTCATTGTTATTCTCTTGTGAGGACGTCCACATCACAGCAGCAGTTGTTTGGCTCAATATGTTGACTGCCAAATTCTGGGCTTTTTCTGTCAGTTCTTCAAACCATTCTCCTGTAGGACCTAGAAAATACATAGGGCATGACATGTTAGAGTATGTTCTCCATACCACACCCTCAAATGCCTTGTGGTGCAATCATACCTTTTTTAATACAGTCTTCTGAGCAGTTGCTAATTTATGTAACTTTGCCATTTGCTTTTGAGAATTTATATGTAGCATTGATCCCACTTCTGATATTGGGATTTTCTCCTTCTTCATTTACATTTGTGCTCACATGAGCAACAACTACAACATCCTTGTGCTCCTTCATTAAATAGCGATTGCCTATGATTTTGGAGAATTTGGGAAAAAGTAATATTTTAAAAATGTTACTATTGACTAAGATAGCTAACATTATTTATTCCATGCATGCGCTCCTTTAGAGTCGCTTTTTTCACAACACCTCATAACACAAATTGTGTTATATTGCTTGATGATCATGATTTTACCAAAAACAAAAACCTAGAATGAAATGAGGAATGCTATTCAGATACTTTGACCTAGATTTAATAAGCATTTGTGTTGTCCTGGCATCTTGCAAGGTGACAGAAGGACAACTTCCGTAAAATGTACACGTCCACTCAAGGAGCTATTTGCACCAACTTGTGTGACTTTGCAAGGAAATGTAACGCAATGTAATTGCTTGCACTCATTTACGTTTCCCATGCATCCACCCATTGATTTGATGAAATTCCAGGTTTACAAATGTTTGTAAACGGAAGATTGCATTAAATCGCTACACCTCCCAGAGAATGTTTTTACGAGGAGAAAATATTTTGTATTCCGTGTTATTTCCTCTTTCTGTGCGTGATGTATTCTACATCATGAATAGAACGAGGAAAATGCCTCTGGATTATTTCCAGGTGCAATTTTTAGAGTATTTGTGAATGTTTGGATGTAGGGTCACAGAGCTCACACACTTTATTTGGCATCACAGCAGGGGAAACGGGTTGACACTACACCACAGTCAAGTCTCACCGGCTTTCACATTCAAATCAGGCACCAAAATGAGAAAAGGATCGAGACAAGGAAGGTTCTATTAGCAGAGAATCCAGTGTCATCTTCACTCTCTCCTTATGTCCCACACTTCACTAAGTATCATGATCTTGCATGATCTGCGCAGTACGTACACGCATTCAACCTTTTACAGTCACTCTAGCACAAACCTCAGAACACAACACACTGGAGAGCTGTACTCAGGCTCTGGGCTAATTGTTATTGTTATTGTTAATTGGTATTTATATAGCGCTAAATCACCGTCAGGTCTCTTTGCGCTCAGGGGGCGGGCGTAGCTGCATAGACGACAGTCGTGTCAGGCGTGAAAATAGGGTTAGGCTGTGCTTAGGGTTTCCCTAAACAGGATTGTTTTGAGCTGTTTCCTGAAGTGGAGTAGGTTGGGTTCCTTACGGAGTTGCTCAGGTAGCTGGTTCCAGAGCTAGGGGACAAGGTCAGAGAAAGCTCTTCCCCCTTTTGAGGTGAGCTTGTACCGTGGACAGGACAGAAGACAGGCATCGGAGGATCGCAATGAGCGTCCCGGGGTGTAGACCTCGAGGCATTCTTTTATGTATGTAGGGGCTAGACCGTATACCGCTTTGTGGGTGATGCAAAGGCTCTTGAATTTCACTCTTTGCTTTATGGGGAGCCAGTGCAGTTTGTGCAGTAGCGGGGTGGCATTGGTTCTTCTAGGGAATCTGGGGATCAGTCTGGCTGCATCATTTAGGACCACCTGTAATCTATTTGCCAGTTTCTGGGGGAGACCAATGTATAGGGCGTTGCCGTAATCTAACCTCGAGACGATGGTGGCCGAAACGATCATCTGAAGTGTGGAGGTGGAGAGAAGGGGGACCAGTTTCCGCAATTGCTTAAGCAGGTGCAGGTGCCGACCACAGAGGAGATTTGGTTGGCCAAGGAGAGCTCGGCATCAATTTTCATTCCAAGGCTCTTCACGGCTGGCATGGGTCGGAGGTGGGGCCTAGTTCTTGGGGTCAGAACTGGTCGCCCCAGGGGGAATCTGGTGTGAGGATGACCAGAATCTCTGTTTTGTCAGACTTGATTTTCAGTGAGTTAGCTGTCATCCAACACACGGCGAATCTGAGGATGTTTTGTGCCTGGGACTGATTCTCTTCATTCTTGGCCGTTTGCCTCCTGCTCTTCTTTAGGTTACAGGATCAGCAAAGTAATTACATCAGTTCTGGAGTATTTGAGATACTCCAAAAGAGGGCCACCAAAGTATCCTGACAGGGCCTGACTAGGAACACAAAGCGTGAAGCACTGCTACTTTTATTACTGTGAGTTGATATTGCAGCTCTGCTGCAAGACCGGCCCCCAGTGACAAACATGGCCCCCACAGCTTCAAAACCGGCCCCACCCTTCCAGCCTCCCAGGGAAATGCCAGATGCCTGCTATGGCCAGTCCGACCATGTATCCCAACTCTGCACTCAGGCCTTTCTTTACAAAAGTGTATAGAGGTATTCCAGGTAAAAAGAGAATGCTACTCTGATTTTGCAGATTGGAACCCGATGACGTGTTTCCAATCTTGCTGGGTCTTTCTTCCTGAGTAGAGTAGCACACATTATTCGGGAGATGGGAAGGCAGCATATTTCTTTGTGTCGCTTTGGCCATGTTTTTAGACTCAGTGTTTTGTGAAGATTTCTCACGCCAAAAGCAGATTACCAGTTGGAAGTGGCTGCGCCCAGGAATTGTTAAAACAAAGGATCCTTTCTGCTTCATTCAAGTGTACTTTAGCTCAGACCAGGCATTTTTTACTTGGCTTTGCAATAGCAATTGCAGGGATTGGGAAAGTGGAGGGCGGCATAAGTGAACAAGCCAAGAAGGGAGAAGACTGCCTCAGTCACTTAATTACCTCTAACTCTATTAATAACCCAACTATAGGGTCTACAAACTTAAAGGAGGACACAACTTTAGTGTATTACTCCTGGTATATGCCTATGCACTTCATGCTCATAGCACTTTCACACAATTAATTAAGGAAGCCCAGTCCTGACGCATTTTGAAGTTTTTTTAAATGCACAATTTGGGTGACTATTTATTTTTGAATATTTATGATTTTTATGACGGACCTAGCCGTAACCAATGAATTGTTAATGTTGCACTTGAAATAATTTTTGTTAGAGATTTAGAAGTTTGTTTATTAGTTTAGTTTCGTTGTGCCACATTTTTACAAGGACAACATTTTCATTAATATCGATGCTGTTTCGTTTTTGTATTCATCTTGCCATTTATACTCCCAATCAATGTCCACCTTCATGTCTTCTCTCCTTACAGTCTTTGCAGAGTGCAGGACACTATTATTTAACTGTTCATTTTCATTAGAAAGCACATATTGTGAATTAAGCTTTTTTCGTGTACTGAATATTGCAATCCCACGGATATTCCCGCAATAGTTCCTGTATGGGTCTGTAAGAAACACACTGGTGCATAGATCTTTGTTTGAAATATGACTTATCTATTTGTAATGCCCATGTTAATTTGTTGCTAAAAATCATGCTTAAGTACTTGTAATATGAAACTTCTTCCACCCTTGTCTGCCCAATTGACCATATATCTGTGCTCCTTTCGACAGAACAATTTTTTTATTGAAGTTAATCTTTAATTAGTTTATTTGACAATAGTTTGATAAGATCTTGAGAAGTGTAGCTAGATACGGGGCAAATTGATTTGGTGCCAGGACAATCCATTCCCTCAGCTGATTTTCCCAGATAAAGTACCTTAAGCATCTAATTCAACCCTTGCCCAGATATTTCTATGCAAACAGTAAAACTCTTGGAATTTGTAGAGCTTTGTTTTTGTGATTACAATATCTCATGAGCGACAAGGTCAAATCCAGCCCAAAACTTGCAAAACAACAATACAGGGAACCCCACTCTATCAGTGAAAAAATGACCATGGGTTGTATGGCCTTCTTTAAAATCTTTAAAGTTCAACTTCGAATTGAATTTTCCTCAATTTGCTTGTAGTCCCTACATTGGTTAAACTATTCAGGCGGTATTTCGTTGGGTCATTATCTTCATCCTTTTTATAAATAAGTTTTAAAATGGCGCCTTTTAATTTTTTGGGACAATCTCTTCTTCAGGTAAGTGCGTACAATGCCCTATATAAAAGTATGTCATGTGCAACCGGCCTAGAGGCCAATAAAAAACATGACTATAGGTTTCTATAATGCTCCACATGAAGTACCACAAAGTTAAAAGTTAGAAGTGAACATGAACATTTATTGTAGATTTAATAAAAATCAACGTTTTGACTGTACAAACAAATGCTAAATACTGTATTTTATCATTCAGCCCACATTTATCTATCTATGCAGTTGTTTAAAAGACATATTTTTTCCAGCTGCGGAGGAACTATGCTTATTTCAATAGTCATATAATATAAGTCTTATGAGCCTGAAACCCTTTTCTAGGTTCACTAGTTTAGTTCCCATGGACCTTACTTTTAGGATGTGATCTTTAAACCTGAATAGCACCTCTTTGCAGCAATGTGTGTGAGCCATCTCTTTGTGTACAGACCCTTGACAGTAGCTCTTCTATCCAGTGGAAGCCAAAGGACTGATCCCAAGAGAAATTTCAAATATTCTCCTTTTGGAGATTCGAGTCCCTTATTGGTGCCCGATTCTGGAATATCAGTTGGCCACCAGTTTGACTGATGTACAAGTTGGGGTTACACAAAATGTCTACCACAAAGCAGATGGCACACATGCTGCGATTGTTACCCAAACATATTTTAGGACCATGCAAAGATACCAGTGATATTTCAGGTGTCCAACATGAAGGTGTTCTGTCATACACTGCACAACACCGGTGGAGGGTTAGGTGGGTCCTTTGCTACCTTTTCATTATACGGCAGTCTGTGCAGACACCAAGATTTTGACATAGCTCATGGTCTCAGTAATTGTACAGTGGCCTTCTAGCCTGAGACTGTACCCGCCCTTTTGTGGCATGCAGGATACCTAGAAGGATTGGATTGGGCACCGACACAGAAATCCAAAGTGAGAGTAAAATTTCACTGTGTTTCTGTGCTTCTGTTTTTTATGCATGTGATGAGGAAATGACATTATTGAAATTGTGTAAAAGAAACCCTTTTTTTACAAATAATTTAATATATACTACTTAGGGCCTGATATCAAATTGGTCGGACTGGTATCTCCCATGAAGGATCACAACTGGCCCAGTGTTTACACACTCACCGGTTACTGGGTGCTTGTAAATTAGACCAAATTTATATGGTGTGAAAACCACACCTGATAACATCGTTTGTGGTACCTGGCATGGGCTGCAGACACAGCACTGTGATGGCTATGATCAAAGCTGCAGAGGAAATCACAGTCGCCCTGGATAGAGGTACAGCTGCAACACTTATTCTCCTTGATTTGTCAGCAGCATTTGACACAGTCATCACAGGTTGTTGATCAACCATCTCAGCATTCTAGAAATTAAGAATAATGCCCTAATTCTACTCACCTCTTTTCTCTCAGATAGACGGCAATCAGTAGCTCTGGGTCATTTTGAATCTTCCCTTTTTCACTCCGGTATAGGGTTCCACAGGGATCTTCAATCAGTCCTACACTATTTAATATTTATGTCACAGAATTAGCTTCGCTAGTCAAATCCTTTGGCCTTTCCTTGACCTCCTACGCTGACAATACACAAATTGTTCTGTCAGCCTTCAGAAACGGTACCGAGGTAGCCACTCATTCCCATGACTGCATGCTGGCAATTAGCTCATGCATGAACAGACACTGCCTGAAACCTAATTTGAATAAAACCAAGGTTGTGCTTTTCGGGAATCTCTCTCTGACTTGGTCCCCTACATGGTGGCCAGAAGAACTGTGTCTTCCCCCTAAACCAGTGTCCAAGATAAAACATCTAGGCATTCTTATAGATGGAAATGTAACCCTTGGCCATCAAGTGAACCCTACAGTTTACTCCTGCTTCTATATGCTCAGGGTGATTAAGAATATCCTTCCCTTCATCCCAACACATCCCAAAAAGACAGTGATCACAGCCTTATTTTTCTCTAATTAGATAATTGTAATGGACTTTACATTAATATGCAGGAACAGCTCCTCAATAAGCTGCAAAGGGGAACAGCCATTACAACGCGGCTTTTACCACATGTTGCTATTACATCGCATGCGCTACAACGCAAGCGATGTTACAATGCGTGGTAAAAACAACGCATACCATTACATCACATGCGCTTTTACAACGCATGCGATGTGATGTGTAATGGCGGCGGCGGCTATTCAAGTCGTTGTAAGGAAACTGAGGCTGTTTCCTCACAACACCGTGCACCAAGCAGGAAGGAGGAAGCAGGAACTGGGGGCAGAGATGGTGATGCTGGAGAGGAGAGAGGTAAGGGGGTTTGACCTTGGGGTGGGGGTTACATTTGTAGGGTTTAGGGTAGTGTAAAAGTAATGTTGTAATGTTTGTGTGTTTTTTTAACGTTTTAGTGTGTTTTTTTGTAGTGTAGTGTTGTGTTGTAGTGTTTGTTTAGTGTAGTGTATTAAGGTTTAGGGTACTGTTGTAGTGATTTAGGCTTTAGGGTAGTGTAGTAGTGTTTGTGTAGTGTAGTGCTTTAGGGTTTAGGGTAGTGTAGTGTTTTAGGGTGGGTTTAGGGTAGTGTAGTAGTGTTTGTGTAGTAGAGTGTTTTAGGGTTTGGGGTAGTGTAGTGTTTTAAGGTTTAGGGTAGTGTACTAGTGTTTGTGTAGTGTAGTGTTTTAGGGTTTAGGGTAGTGTTGTATTGTTTGTGTAGTGTAGTGTTTTAGGGTTTATGGTAGTGTAGTGTTTTAGGCTTTAGGGTAGTGTAGTAGTGTTTGTGTAGTAGAGTGTTTTAGTGTTTAGGGTAGTGTAGTGTTTTAGGGTTTAGGGTAGTGTACTAGTGTTTGTGTAGTGTAGTGTTTTAAGGTTTAGGGTAGTGTTGTATTGTTTGTGTAGTGTAGTGTTTTAGGGTTTAGGGTAATGTTGTAGAGTTTGTGTAGTGTAGTGCATTAGGGTTTACTGTAGTGTTGTAGTGTATGTGTGTAGTGTAGTGTTTTAGGGTCGTGTTGGAGGTCGTGTAGGGTAGTGTAGTGTTATTGTAGAGAGAGGACTGGGGGCGGGGGAGGGTTGTGTAGGGGTAATATATTGGTGTGTAGGGTAGGGTAGAGTAGAGTCACTTACCTTTTAAACTTTTACCACAACTATAGCTTTACCACGCATGCCTTTGCGTGGTATTAGCATGCGTGGTAAAAGCATAGTCGTGGTAAAAGTATGCGATGTAATGGCATGTCGTTGTCATTACATCACGTAGTAATACCCGCGTTGTAATGGCACGCGTGGTATTGGTATGCGATGTAATGACATAAATCCAGCTGCAAATTGTTCGGAACGCAGTACACAGGCTTCTTTTAGGAATTCACCCATTCAAATCGGTTTCCAAGGAAATGAGGCAAATACACTGGCTCAAAGTGAGAAGCTGTATGGAATTTAAACCCCTCTGCACAGCCTTCAAGGCATTAAATAATATTGGCCTTGAATTCCTGAAGTGCTCCTTTGAGTGGTATGTCCACAGCAGACAGGTACGCTCCTCTGGGGCCAAGTTAATGAAGGCTCCCAGAGTCCGCAAGGCAAAGTGGGGAGGCAGAAGCTTTATTACATGAACAGCCAAACTTTGGAATAAGCTCGCTTCCCACATCAGAGCCCTGCCTACACTGATCTCCTTCAAGAAGGAGCTCAAAACTTGGCTATTTAACAGCTAAACTCCTTTTCGCATTCGGCTAAAGCTAGCAGAAAGACACCCTCGGGTAGACGTGCGCTTAATAAGTTGCAATACCATAAAATAACATTTGCAGGTGGGCTCCAGCTCAACCCCTCTTATGGGAAATGGGAGCTTGGAATGCTTCTCCTGATTGCCAGAACTCTACCCTGTCCAGGGTGACCTCCTCACATGATAAAAGTGGGTTGTAAACTGATTATTTGGACCATAATAGAGGCATGACTGTGATTTTGACCCCATAAAACTGTGTGAGCATGTTATTCCCTTTCCTAAATCATAATAGTCAGATGTAGGCATGGAGGATGTCATCTGGGTATGGTAATTCCAGCCACAAAGTATCCTCTTATACCTACACACCTCACTCTGGGCAATAGGTCCAAAGTAAAACTTCTGTCTGCCCTCACTCATGATTAAATGGCTTGCTTGCCTGTAATTTCCCTACTGTTTCATTGGCTTTCCTCCCTGTTCTTGTGTTTGTCCCGCCTCTTGAGTATTTTTTCCATCAGTTTGAGTTTTACCGTTCAATAAGGCGCCCTGGGCTCGTTGTTCTTGCTGGTCACCCCTCACTTTGCCAATGTTTGCTCTGCAACTGCACAAGCATTGGAAACGTAAAAAGGGCAATAACACAATTGCATAAACATTCTCAATGCCAGCAGTACAAGTGACATCAATGTGATTTAGCAATGCTTTTTTTTTCATCAAGGTGCTCATGATGCAGGTCTCCGCTGGGCGCCCCATATTTATGCCCTCATGAGTGTAAACTGGGGTGATATTGTTGCCCCAGGGATAGCGTTACGCCAAAAAATCTTCATTTGATCTTTTTAGCTTTTAGATATCAGGAGCCCTATTATCAATCAATCAATCAATCAATCAATCAATCAATCAATCAATAATACATTTATATAGCATGGAAATTCACCCAAGGGGTCCAAAAGCAATGGAACAGTTTGCTGCTGCATGAAGCATTATTTAAACATCCTGGTCTTTAGTTCTCTTTGGAATTGCTGGAGAGACAGTGCGGTCCTGAGGTGGAGGAGGAGTTTTTCCAGGCCTTTGCAGCCAGGTGTGAGAAGGCGCATCCTCCGCTGTTGGCTCGGAGGATATGTAGAGTGTCTGAGAGAGAGAGGGAAGCTGAGTCAAGGTGTCTGGTTGATTGGTGGAAGGTCAGGCATTTGTTGGTGTATGCTAGGCCTTCGTTGTGCAAGGGCTTGTATGCGTGGGTAAGCATCTTGAACAGGCATCTCTTCTGAATTAGGAGCCAGTGTAGTTTCTTGAGATGGGGTGTGATGTGGATCCTTCTGGGGAGATTGAGTCTTGCTGCAGAGTTCGGTATTATCTGGAGTGTCTTCAGGAGGCGTGCATTGATTGGGAAACATCCATTACATTGCAGTTATTACATCGCACTGCTTTTACAACACAACTGTTACAACGCAACTGCCTTTACATCGCATGCTATTACAACTCATGCCTTTACAACGCATGTCACTACAACGCATGCCATAACAACGCACACCATTACAACGCATGCCATTACAATGCATTATAAGGTAAGTAATGGAGATTTTCTAGTTTTAGAGTGGGTATGAGTTTTGGGGTAGATGGGAATAATAATTTTTACCCCTACACTATCCAACACTTACCCTACTGTTGCACTCACTGAAGAGGGAATATTCATTTTTACCCCTACACTATCCAACACTTACCCTACTGTTGCACTAAAAGTATTATGCTTTGTAATGGTATGCGTTGTAATGGTAGTTTTAAAAAATGCGTTGTAATGGCATGCGTTGTAAAATCATGCAATATAATGGTAGTTGTGATGTAAAAACCGTGTTGTAAAAGCATGCATTGTAGCGTCATATATTCACAGTGATTTCCACATAGAGTGTGTTTCCATAGTTCAGTCTGCTAGTAATGAGGATCTGCTTGACAGTCTGTCTGGAGTTTGCCGGGAGCCACGTGAAGATCTTGCGGAGAATGCGGAAGGTGTGGAAGCAGGCGGATGAAATTGTGTTGACTTGTTTTTTCATGGATAGCATACTATCCAGGATGATGAAGAAGTTGCGGACATGGTCTGTTGGGGCTGGGGGTAGGCCAAGATCCGCAGGCCACACATGCCGTTCCATGGCGAGGGCTTGTTTCCAAAGATGAGTACTTCCATCTTTATCATGCTCAAAGCAATCTATGTTTAAACGCAGGCACAACGCTTTTCCTGAAATGTTGGTATTTACAGAGCATTCACTAAATTGCTAAACCTGGGAGATGGAACATGAGCTTTAGCCAGGACCGCTCGAATCATGGAGCAGGGGTTGCCTCTCTGTGATTCCGAGGTATGGTATCTGCAGCTGATGTTCTAACTCAGCGATGCACAGTCAGTGCATGTCTTGTAAGCAGCACAAATTCATGAAACATGGCTGTGCAGCTTTGATCCCAGCTGCGCACATGCACAGAACATTTAAGATGAAATGCACGGAGAACTTTGCCTGCCTGTGTTACCGCTAGAGTCTTGCAGTGAGTGACGACCTATTTGTTTAATATTTGGCCGTGCAGCTCTTTCACTGCACTGTATTGCTTATTTATTACAACGAGGGCCAATTAGTGGCCCAATCTGGATGAGCAGTTTGCAATCTCTTCCCAGCCTACTAGCCTGATAAATCTTTCATTCGGCCCCCTTCTGATATACGATGTTATGTAAGGCGCTGCTTGCAGCAGAAGCTACGTGCCAGGGCGCCGTGCCCCGGGAAGGGTGCTATTTCAGAGCACGGCCCTCACGTCAGAAGCTTTGCCTTTACGGTTTGAAAATACAACTACAATATCGATCAGCATCCGGTCTTGACCAAGGAAACAGACGTGACTCTTACTAGAACAGCAAATGATGCTCCAGTTCGATGAGAACATCAGAGGCCGGTTTCATTAGGCCTTGTCCATGTGAAAAAGCCACGCATTGGCCATAGCTCTGTACATACATGCCGCTATGTGAAGCCCCTTCTGTGATAATGTATATACGGCGATTAGGCACAGATTATTTTTATTGCAAGAATGTACTACAGATAGAAAAAAGAAAGCATGTGACCACTTAAACATGGCCACCATATACTTGATTCATTTGTAATGAGAAAAATCACCATATGTATGTATATATATGGATGTATGACGTTATAACGCATGCATTTACAACGCATGCCATCACAACGCAACTTTTACATCGCAGGTGCCATTACAACGCATGGCATTACAACGCAGGTATTTACAACGCAGGGGCTATTACAACGCATGCCATTACAACGTAAGTATAGGTAAGTATATAATTTAAATTACAAATGTAAATAATTCTAATTTAATTAATTTAATTTAATTTAATTTAATTTAATTTAATTTAATTTAATTTAATTTAATTAATTTAATTTAAATTTAATTTTACTTTATTTTTTACCTTGTACCCTTTTACCCAAAAACCCAAAACTGACTCTGAACCCTAAAAATACCCCTTTACCCAAAAACCCAAAACTGACCCTGAACCCTAAAAATACCCCTTTACCCAAAAACCCATAACTGACCCTTAACCCTTAAAATACCCCTTTACCCAAAAACCCAAAACTGACCCTGAACCCTAAAAATACCCCTTTACCCAAAAACCCAAAACTGACCCTGAACCCTAAAAATGCCCCTTTACCCAAAAACCCAAAACTGACCCTGAACCCTAAAAATGCCCCTTTACCCAAAAACTGAAAACTGACCCTGAACCCTAAAAATACCCCTTTACCCAAAAACCCAAAACTGACCCTGAACCCTAAAAATACCCCTTTACCCAAAAACTGAAAACTGACCCTGAACCCTAAAAATACCCCTTTACCCAAAAACTGAAAACTGACCCTGAACCCTAAAAATACCCCTTTACCCAAAAACTGAAAACTGACCCTGAACCCTAAAAATACCCCTTTACCCAAAAACTGAAAACTGACCCTGAACCCTAAAAATACCCCTTTACCCAAAAACTGAAAACTGACCCTGAACCCTAAAAATACCCCTTTACCCAAAAACTGAAAACTGACCCTGAACTCTAAAAATACCCCTTTACCCAATAACTAAAAACAGACCCTGAACCCTAAAAATACCCCTTTGCCCAAAAACCCAAATCTCACCCTGAACCCTAAAAATGCCCCTTTACCCTAAAACCCCAAACTGACCCTTAACCCAAAAAAGACCCCATTTAAAAAACAAACATATAACATTTTAAATATAATTATATACTTACCAGTACTTACGTTGTAATGGTATGCGTTGTAATAGCACCTGCGTTGTAAATACCTGCGTTGTAAATACCTGCGTTGTAATGGTTTTTGCGTTGTAAAAGTTCGGTTGTAATGGTAGTGCGTTGTAAAAGTTGCGATGTAATGGTTGTTTCCCATATATATACCATTCAGATGTGTCGTCTACTATTATTATTTATAAAGGCCACACAAATAAATTACCACCAAACCGAGCACTTAATAGCAGCCTGGTACAATTTTGCATCGCCTACATACATACTTCTTATTACAAAAAAGAGAAAGAAAATAAATCACAATTGAAACAGGCACAAGTTACAGCTAAATACATTTAATATGAAAAGAATCTAAAATTAAAATCCATACTTGGAGTCAAGTTTATTAATAAAGATGAAGGAATTATTTTTAGGAGGATGTGTACCTAGAAGCACATAGATCCATGGTAGACAGAGAGTGATCATTGCAGGGCTGGACTGCCCATTGTGCACCCCTGGCATTTTCCCAGTGGGCTGCAGCCTTAGAGGGCTGCGTCCAAGGCAGGATGAACTGCTGTGACACATGGGTCCACTTTAGTTGTGGCCTCCTGCAGTGAGGGGAAGGTTTGAATATTTTTGTCAGAGCTGAATTGGGTCTCCAGCCTAACCCTGGTCATTGCCCGCTGTGGTGACTTTGCACAGGAACTGTGGACAGTACAGGCCCAGAAAAAAAGAATATGACCTCAAATGAACACCAAAAGGATAAACTAATGGTGAACAAGCATTTGCAATGCTATCGGTCTCGCCTTTGGGGCCTTATATGTATTTAGTTATGCAGCACATTAGATTGAGTGCTGAAACATCTACTGGTCTTTCACATGGTGGGAAAGTAAGAACCAAACTGTGTGACATGCCAGGTATGAGAACACATGGAGAGAAATATTGCCTTTCAGCTAGAAATGGTATAGTCCAAAGCTCTGGCGTTTTGACTTAGTCCATACCTGCTACTTGGCTCTTTGAAACCACCCTGCGTGCCTGCCCAGTGAGGAGAACGCCAGCGCCTCGCCGGACCCGCTTCGCGGGTCCCGCAGCGCCTTTTATCAACAGAAGCTGCTTGCAGTTGGGAGCTCCTCGGAGAGGAGTGCGGGGTAGGTAAGAGCGTCGGCGGGGCTGCGAGCACAGGCAGGGACTCCAGTGTCCAGGAGTCCCTGCGCGCCCAATTTGCCACACCTGGGCTGCTCTCCCCGCTGGCCACGCCCCCGCTCATCAGCGTATGAGACTGTTGCATCCTTGCTATAGGTGATCAGTGCCACCGCTTCGCGGGAGCGCGCCGGGAGAAGCCCGGGACAAGGGCGGAACCGTCTGTGGCCGTCCGGGGCCGAGGGAGGCCGGGCTGGGCCACCCCACTGACATTGATTCCAAACGATTATTATATCTCTTAGTGCATTGCTGTGCCACATAAGTGCTCATCAGTAAGTGTTGAAAAAGGGCTGATAACCTAAAGGAATGCCGGAACTCCCAAGTAGCACCGCATCGATGACACCACCGGGCGATGCCGGGCAACTAGTTGTTGGTCCCTTGGACAAATTCTTCAATCGCCCACTTCAGTTGATTGACAAAGAAATATCGCTTGCTGAGAGGCGTGCAGAGCGGAGATTATCTATTGAACTACTAAAAAATCCTGTGGATAAGCGCTCTGCACAAATCTATCCTGCATTAGTTACACCTCTGTCATCACTAAATTTACCTGCCGTATCCTATCCAGTTCATGATGCAACTACTAATAAGGAGAACCAGGGTATTGTGGGCGATTTGATTCCTTCTAGTGTGAGTCATATAGAGACTATAACGTGTACAGCTGAAGTATGTGCTCCATTGACCCACCCTAAATCAGGTTTTAAAAGAAAAAGTAATTGTGTATCTAGAAAATGCCCTCCAGCTAAGCCACCTCACAAACTTAGAAAAGTTAACAAAAGTATGCACTCTAGTAAGGCTGTTACCGAAGTAAGCCGTGGTAGGGAAACTGTGCAAGAGGGGGTTGTTGTGACACTAGATAGTCCAGATCTTAGCTCTACCATTCCTACAGACACAGGGCTGGTAACAGCAGATAAACAGCCATCCCTGAGCAGTTTGCTCCCTGACTTAGAAAGGTTGTTGCGGTCAATATTGCTCCCATTAGAGGATCGTATTAGTAAGCTTTCTGGCCGCCTAGACCATTTTGAGCAGGTAACACTAGACAATTTCTTTTCTACCAAGGCATTGATAAAAGTTCAGGCAAGGTTGGTGGAAGCAGCAATTGCCAGAACACTACTCAAGCTCTACCACAAGCCAAGGGACAAAGGCAACAACCCAACTCTCCATTACCTGCAAAGATTGATAGTGCGGCAGTGAAGAGACCCCTGAAGCCCCCTAATTCAGCACCACTGGGACTTGTCCCAAATCCTCCCAGTACTGTAGCACCTGCTCAGACTGCGGCGCAACAACTGCCGCCTAGCCCAAAAACTTCGGCCACTGTAGTAGCAGGGGGTGTTGCGGGCATCAAGGGACGCTCAAGGGCAGCCATGCGCTTTATAAATTTCTTTTCATTTCATTTCATTTCATTTCATTTCATTTCATTTCTTTCATTTCATTTCATTAGAAAGGGTACTGTCTTATCATCTGCCCTACCTACTGGTAATCAACTTTTAGCAAACAAATCTATATCCCGCCCTGCCTCTATTGTCCCCAGGCCGTCCGTACCACCCTCGACAAAGCCACCACACAAGAAACCCCCCATGAACCTCACCCCAGACTCCTTCCCCTTTGTAGCAGTCCTAATAAATGTCCCACCACTTCCACCGGGACAGAGAGAAACCTTCCAGATGCTTAAAAACAAGGCTATGCACTGGCTAAGGGTGAATCGGCCTCTACCAGGGGAAGTTGATGGTCTTATATTGGGGGTGAGACGAATAGATTGGATAGGCTCCACCCCTAAAAGCCTGGGGGGGACTGTATTGTGGTTAATTTTCAAGATCCAAGGGTGGTAGGATGGCTAACAAGACAGGGTTGGTGCACAAGTAAAGGAGGAATTGGTATTGTTGACCTCACTTTCTTTTACCCACGTCCCACTAGTGTTTCGACCCGTCTGTTTAACGAGCAAAATTGCCCTTTAAGTTGTCTGTGGCCAGGAATTGCTACATCAGTTCCGCCCCCACAGTACTATAACCATACTACTGTCCTGTTTACTAATGCTTCGGGTGGTTGGCAAGATATAGGGAGGGGAGGGTGACAATCCCTTGATCACCAGGAAAATAGTAGGGGTATAACTATCAATAAAGTGGATAAAACATCTAATTCTAGAAATTCCAATTCTGTATTAAGAAACGACCTGCTGCCTACCTCAGGGGAGCAGGTCGCTCCAGGTGATACGGGGGAAGTAGGGGTGGCGATGGTCCAAATTGAGCCTACCATTGCCTGGCCTCCTACGGGAGATACAGACTTGGTGGGCCCTGTTGAGCCCGGTAGCATTTCGGCTGTGACGGACCCATTTGTTAGGGTTCTCAGTTGGAATGTGGCAGGTCTGGACAGGAAATTGGCCCTGCCAGACTGGAACGCTCTTGTGGAGGAATACTCCATATGCCTGTTCCAGGAAACCTGGTGCAGGGAGCCCTCTCAGAAGGCGGGATATCCATCCCACCATATACCGGCAGTACAACTAGAGAGTGGTAGGGGACGTCCCTCGGGAGGCCTCCTTGTTTGGGTAGCCTCTGCACTTAATTGTAGGGTGGAGGAGCATGATACCCAGTGTCCGGACCTCCTTAATATCACCTTGAAAAATCCCAAGGGTCAGGTTATTTTAAATATTTTTAATATCTACGCCCGAGGCATGAAGGGGGGTAGAGAATCCCCCACTATAGCCCGCCTGGAGGCCCTGCTTCAATCCTCTCCACATAAGCACCGCACCCTGGTTGCGGGTGACTTCAACTGCACCTTCGAGCCTCTTGGCCCTGAAGTTTTACAGGATCAAGAGGTTGACGATAATAGGTGGGGTATACCCGCCCTAGAGCTTAGCCCAATTAAAAAATGGACGGAAGTGGTGCTTCAGGTCAATTCCCTAACAATGGAGTTTGACCTGAGGGCCCTTAATGGCAGGACTAGTTCTGACAAAAAGGGAGCCCATACATACAATAGGCCCGCGCATACGTCTAGAATTGATTATTTTCTCCTTGACACCCACTTATGGAGCATGGTAAATGATATGGTTGTCATACCCTCTGTTGAGAGTGACCATAATCTTCTCTCGCTTACCCTGACCCATGGGTGGCTAGAAAGGTATAGGGAGCAGAACTCTTTGTTCTCCCATCCCGGATATGTCATCAGTATCTAATTGCGGTCGACGGCTAAAGTGGGCTAAGCTGTCGCTCTCAGCGGAGAAAAAATCTTCGATAACGCAGCTTTTAGCTGCAGCCCTAGAAAACCTTGATTCTCTGGGGGGCGGGCTGGTGGATGTGCCTGCCAGGTTTTGCAACTTAACTCAGGCTCTTAGCGATCTTTTTGTTGTTCCAGGTAGCGCCAATGGGAAGAAACCAGGTCCCCGGGCTAGACAAGGCTGGTTTAACCGTAAGTGCAGAGAGGCGAAGATTCTGCTTGTTGACGCAGTTAAATCTAAATCTCAAATAAGGATTAGGGAGGCCAGAAGGTTATACTCACACTGCCAAAAAACCGCTAAGAAAGAATGGGAAGATAACTTTTGGCAGGATCTTTTGACTGCTAGTCGAGGGAGAGATGCCAAAGCGTTTTGGGACTTGGTGGGCAGTAGGAATCGTCCTGACGACACCTTGAGGACTTGTACTATTACTGCCAAGGCGTGGTTTGACCACTTTTTGGCTCTCTATTGTGCTATTGAAGGCACACTTAATGTTCATTTTATCCTTCCCCCCTATACTTTGGACAGAGATACGGATCTTTTCTCTGCACGCGAGGTTACGAACCTGATTAAAACTCTCATTCCACTAAAAGCAGCTGGCCCGGATGGGTTACCAGGGGACCTTCTTCGAGCATATCCAGGTGAATGGGGGGTGTTGGTTTCTGCACTTTTAAATGCCATTATTGAGGGAGGATCTGTGCCAGAGTCCTGGAAAGGGGCAGAGGTAGTCCCAATTTTTAAAAAGGGTAGTCGGGATCTACCAGGAAACTACAGGCCTATAAGCCTTTTAGACTCGACCCAGAAGGTGGCGGGAAAAGCAATTCTGGGGAGGATTCTTTCATGGGTGGATGATAACCACATACTGTCCGAGATGCAAGCTGGGTTTCGCTCAGGCACAGGAACAATTGAACAAGTCTTTAGACTCCTGTTACTATACTGGAAGGTGGTGGAGCTGGGCAAAGGCAGTCTTTATCTGGCCTTTATAGACCTGAAGACTGCCTTTGACCTAGTTCCTAGGGAGGAACTCTGGAGGGTGTTATACGGCCTTGGGATGCCCCCCTACATCTTAAACCTCCTAATGAAATTGCATAATGCCAACTATGCTCAGGTTAGATGGGGTATGAATGGGGGGAAGACTGATAAGATTCGGGTTGAGAGGGGTGTCCGGCAGGGCTGCGTTTTAGCTCCCACCCTATTCTCTCTCTATGTGAATGGGGTGGTAGAGCATCTGCTTGAAGAACCAGCAGACGCCCCCATACTGGGTGGCGTTAAGATTCCAACCCTGTTGTTTGCCGACGACACCCCTCTTATTTCGAAAACCCCCCAAGGCCTTCAGAAGCTCCTGAACCGGTTTCAGGATTTTTGTGTAAATAGAGGACTTGTCATAAATGTGAATAAAACGAAGTACCTAATCATGCACCCCCCAGGAAACTTGGCGGCCCCCCCATCCTGAATTCTATCCCTCTTGAAAGAGTATCAGAATTTGATTATCTGGGAATCCGTTTGAGTGATGTTATGAGCTGGTCTCCCCACATCAATAAAATTACTCTGGGTCACAAAAGGGTGCGGGGAGCCTTGTTGAAGGAGTACAATAACTCATCCAAACACTGTGTAGCTCCGATAATTGATATATACAAGGCTAGAGCAGTATCTGCATCACTTTACGGAGCAGAGTTATGGGGTCTGGGTAACATGGAGACTCTGACTAAGGCTGAGAATAAATTTATTAAGGACCTCATGGCAATCCCGATGAGCACCCCGACAGTTCCGGTGCTCATGGACGCGGGCTGTAAACCAATCAAGGATCTGGCCCGCCTCCGGCCTCTTTTATTGTGGGCTCGCTTGTGGAGGGTTCCGGAACTAAAATCCTATGCAGACGGGCTGGTAGAGGTAATGCATTCGGATGGCTGGCAGAAGATTAAATGGCTTAGGGACATTAAACACCTGCTTGGGGATCTGGGATTGGGTTCTTGCTGGTCCATGTGCTCAGCTCCCCCGAAGGAGACTCTGAAAAAAATATATTGGGAATGGGTTTCCTCAAAGCTTATCAGCAATCAGCATCACTGCAATTCCACCGCAGCATACCTGAGAATAAAAGATGTTGTTGCCTTTGAACCCTTTCTGGACATCATTACCATCCTAATGGATCGGGCCCTTTATATTAAATTTAGACTAGGGACTTTACCCCTAGCCGATCTCCTCTCCAGATGGAACTTGAATAAGCAGGTATCACGCAACTGTGCCCTATGTACTGACAGACCCGAAACTGTGGCACATTTCCTCCTTGAATGCCCGGACTATGTGCGCCCCAGATCCCACTGGCTCAAACCACTTTGTAGAGAGATGGGTACTCGTCAGCATTCGGTGGCTTTACGTATTCTATTAACTGATACAGCTCCTCCCATTGTTTGCGCTGTTTCTAAATTTTTAAAATGGGCATGGTTGATCCGCTTAAAAAGACTGTCTATATCGATTTAATGTCTTTTTAAAATTTATTTATTATGTATAATTGCCTTTTTTACTTGTTGTTTTTAATGTACAGTCTATGTTTTACGATGTGCTGTTTTATATATCTTTGTGTAATGCTTTTATGATATATGCATATCGAAATAAAGCAATCAACCAACCAATTAATATAAAATCATGGCCTTCGGTGGTCACATCACTGAAAATACAAGATTTGAAAAAAATATTATTGTCTACGGGTGCTCATGGAAGACAATTTCGATGTACTGGAATCTAGAGAATGCTACAGTGATTCTGGTATTTTACTGACCTCTGCAGGTGGTTTTCTATCAAAAAAGTTAAATAGAGGCAGTTGCCAGAAAATTTAAACAAAAGAAAGTCAGTCAGCAGAAAGCAATTCTTGTATTTTACTGACCTGTGCTGGTCGTTTTCTATCAAGACAGTTAAGTAGAGGCCGTTGAACAGAAAAAAAGTCCCTAAGCAGAATCAGACAAATCCTAAGGCTGATCTCCAGAGCCCACAAACTACATACACATATAAATATATCACAAGAAATCTTCAGACCTCCACTTGCGCGGCAAAAGAAGAGGCGGACCCCACGATAATCAGGCAAGTTAATTTTATTCACAAGCCTTCAAAATGCAACGTTTCGAGTACTGACGTACTCTTGTTCACACCTACATATAAATATATACTAATGTATATACAAGAGGTCTTGAATGCTCGACCTAATAAGAGGCACAGAGAATGGTGTCTGCTATGGGATGGGGTATTAGAGACCCCAAGTCAAATATACCAGGCTTGCACCCCAGGGGAGTATCTGTGTGATGTAACTTTCATGATGGTCCTGGGGTAAACTGCAACAGAAAAGGACATCCTAAGGAAAGCTCAAGAACAATTGTGAAATGATACTAGAAAAATGAGCAGCAGTAAATATTTTTTCCTGTGTTTAAGATAGCTGTGAAAAATAACATTCCTTTTCAGATTACATTACCTGTACTTCTATTCATTTATTTAGTTAGTAAGAGTATTTATACATAGCACAAGACAAGCCAAATAGGCAGCAACGTGCTACACAATCAATTTGAAATGCTCTGTAGTACAGAATTTCACATTAATGACCATGATGTCAACAGCATTGTGGTCAGGATGCATGTGGAGCAACTATATAGAAATAGACATGTTTCTGTAATGTACAGCACTTATTGAGGTCTAAGGATTTAAAGTTTGGAGTGGCACAATGGGGAAAAAATAGGAATGCTGCCAGAATAATGAGCAGATGCTGTGATTAATTTAAGCATTTGACCCATCACTTTTTTTGTTTCTCTCACTGCAGTCGCCAAAGTGCTAAGGAAATGCCAATACAGGCAAGAGGATGTGGTGCAGCGGCCAGAGCTTTTCGACTCGGGAGCTGGGGTTCCGGGTTCAAATCTCAGCATTGGTGCAACATCCTGTGATTCTGGGCAAATCACTTAATCTCCCCGTGTTTATAGACAGCGCCTGGATATCCTCACAGGTGATAAGCAGTGCTATATAAATCCACAAAGTACCTAATACATGGGTCTAATACCTCCCAGTGCCAGTGGACATTTACTCCAGCTCGTTGACTAAGCCCACCCTGGGAAAAACCAATCAGATGTTGCTTGTGTTGCCATTCAGAGATGATATGGCCAGGAAGTTTGGCTATGCTGAACTGATTCTATTGTAGCACGACAAGGCTGACTTGCATATGGTTGATTTCTGTCCAGAGTGGCAGAGTGAGCAAAAGAACAATATTACATCCATCAGCATTGCTTTTTTGTTTTTCTCACTGTAATTACACTAATGTTGACCATCACATGGAACAATATACAAAGTGATTTTTTTTTATTGTGCACTTAATAATAGATGTTAAATACTACTGAAAGTATTAGAACATTACACCAACCTTCAAAGAATGAAAGGTTGAGTTTTAAATTGCAAGCATTCAGCTTGCAAGCAAATACATTTAGTGGCCGCATACCTTGCTGAATTCCTGTACCACTAATTTAAATGGAGTCCTTCAGGTGACACAAGGGTCTCGCAAACAAACACATCAACCCATTTTGGGATCTTTCTAGAACAGCAGCATGTGTCCTGCAGATTGCGCAGTTGCTTTGAGTTGCTTCAAACTTGTAATCGCAAAAACAACAGTTGATGGACAGAATGCAGAACAATGTCATACATTCACCCCAGTACAGAGATATGGGCCTAAATCCATAGTTTTTTTGCTCACCATGCCATTCCAGTTTGAACCCAGCCATATGCAAATCAGTCTTGACCCTGTGCCCCATGGGAACAGTCCAGCCCGAACTGCCAAGCCAGGTCCTCCCTGGACTGGAAACAAGCATCCAAGGACCGGTTTCGGGCTTTCAGCCCTCATCAGCCTGGATAGCTTGACTCCAGTGGCATGGAGAGCACAGGACTCACGTCTGAGCATACCCGTCCCACTGAGGGTGACTTATGCAAAAACAACAGTTGAAGGACAGAATGCAGAACAATGGCATACATTCACCCCAGTAAAGAGATCTGGGCCTAAATCTTCATATTTTAGCTAAAGAATCAATCAAAAAGCTGAGCGCCTGTTTCATCATGCGCAAACACAATCAGTTTGCATGTGAAATTATATAGGACTAGAATTATTGTATTAGTGTTCTAAATAGGAAGCGCTTTACTTTGTTAACTTCAAAATCTGTTAACTGCAGTACCTTCTGAACTTTGCGCACTTCTAAAGATTTGCAACAGCTAAGAGCTAAAAAATATTTTCATACTCACTGATATAAAAACTGAACGTGTTGGTCAGTTGACTGGTTCTAATTTCACAGGGCCCAGAGGAGCTAAATGTTGTCACTGATAATTTATATTTTCCTGGCTGCTTCAGGTCGGCCGCAAATTCATGTGCGTTCTCGTCCATGGTTGAAAATTCTGTTGAGTTCCCTAAATCAGAACACATGAAGTACAGGTTAATTAAAATGTGAGAAGGCCTGCCTCTTACAGGAATTGATTTATTATGAAAAAGACGATAGTAGCCTCCCCCTAAGAGAGACATGTGGGTATATCATTTACAGAAATTATTCTAATCTCCTTAAATCATTTTGCAAAGGGCCCATCAGATTGCATCCAATGAAACAGGTTACATTACTGAACATCTGTGAGCCTATGGGAAATGATTTCAAGCAGGAAACATGATTATAATCACAAAAGCTGACAGACATAACAAAATAAAAACCAAGTAAATAAATCAAAGGGAAAACAAATTCCCGAAATATAGCAAAAGTTATAACAAATCTGTTTAGTCAATGTATTTTGCTCTCATCTTAGTCAACTAGTTAGATGCATAGCTACATTATATGACAAATGCAGTCGGTAAAATGTGTGCAACTGTCTGTGTTCTTGCAAATATACCCAACATGTTGTTAAAATCTAGATTGTGGCGTAAACATTATCGGCGCCATCTTGTCTCCTTTCGGATCCATGCGTGCGCGTAAGCAGCAGCCATTTTGAATGCCATGACCCCTCTGCCTACTGCCGATAGCCAGCGCGTCTCACCCCCTCACACCCCGGCTTCGCAAGCACACCCCCCCCCCCCAGGACAGCCACCGGTCTCTCCTGCTTGGCCCTAACGCACCTCCAGCGCGACCCTGCCTCCGAGCCACATCCCACGCTGAAACCCCCCCACACCCTTTTCATCTCATTCATAAAACAGGCCCTTTGATAACCTCTTCCTCCTTGCCCGATTGTTCGGCCCGACCCCAGGCCATCACTTAGCCCAACAGATGTGGTTTATTGCCTCTACAGTAGGACCTCGCCTCACTTCAAAGGAGCGGGGATTAATCAATGCCCTCACACCCCTAGATCCGATCGATTACCCGCATTTCTGTTCCCAGCGGAATACCCAGCTGCGCGATGGCCATCATGCTGAGATTAGGGGTGGGGACTCCTACTGTAGATATGTGTGGGAGCGGACCTGAACCGGGGATTCCAAAGACGCCTTTCTCTGCACTTCAAAGCATTACTAAGAATGTGTTGCATGTAATAAAGTAATAAACCAGTGTATAAGAGGCCAGGCCTCAGAGATGTCGAGAGAGCACCTCGAGAAGATACCCTGTTGTCTGATTTGACGTGTTCTGTTCCGTCGGAAATAAACTCCTGTTTCCTGCCTTCCAGTCTCCAGCGCCTGCCTCTTTATTTGGGTAATCGTGAGTTGGGTGAGAATCGGCTAACGCCGGGCAAAACTAGCAAAGGGGTAAACGACCTGATCTGCCTGAACCCTTTTTCATCAATTGGCGTCCCAAACGTGGGGCCCATCAGCGACACGTGGATCCAGTGGCAGAGGTACCGACGACGGAGTGAACGACTGCAACGATCGGGAAGAGCTCCTGCCCGATAGACCCTCGTCTGGCAGCCGATCATCCGAACTTCACTGGTTCCGAACAGACCTCTCTCGAGTGATCTACGGTCCTGACTGGGAACCATCAGGAGTGCCACAGCAATTACGGAGAGTAGAGGACGATCGGGCGCTGGAAGCGGAAGACGAGAAACTGTCCATACGGTCCGGGTAAGGTCGTGTAACACGACAAACTAGGAAATATTTGATTGTTTGATTGGAAAATACTAGTATTGCTCTCCGAATTGTTGGTTCTCTTGGAGATTCTCTGTCTGCAAACTGAGAGGGATAAAAGTATTCTCTCTTCCTTTGCAGGCAGTGAAGGGTAGGTAACGCAGGCTTTTGCCCCCGTTGTAATCCGTCGTGCCTATCTTTTCTCCCCCACTGATTGATTGTTTGCCCGAACATTGTTTGTTCGAGGATTGTTTTTCTCGAGAATTCTCTGTCTACAAACGGGGAAGGGTAAAAATATTCTGTCCTCCTTTGCAGATAGTGAAGAATAGGTAACGCAGGCTTTTGCCCCCGTTGTAACCCGTCGTGCCTATTTCTTTCTCGCCACTGATTGTTTGATTAAACGGACATTAATTGTTCGATATTGGTTCTCTCTTTGGGTATTCCCTATTTGCGAATACTGCAGAATAGAAATATTCTGTCCAGTCTTCACAAAGTAGTGAAGGATAGGTAGTGCAGACTTTTGTCCCCATTGTAACCCGTCATGCCTATCTTCTCCCCATTGGTCAGTAGTTGGTTCAGCCCGGACCGCTTATTAGAGGTGGATCATCCGGCTCCTCTGGAGGGCACCCCTAATAAGGATATGTTTTTAAAATATGGACTAGTCGCCGTAGCTTATAGTAAGTTATGGAATAAATATACTAAAAAGGATCAGGAAAATCAGTGGACACTGATAGGATCCTTCGATGACACAAAAATAAACGTGCTGGAAACAGCCCTTTGTAACAATAAAACCACGCCCACTATGCTTGATAGTTTCGGCATGTGGCGCAAAGAAGCAGAACAGCGAAAGAAAAGAGAAGAAGCGAGAATAGGAAAAGAGTTACGAAAGGCAGCCCACCTGGCCGCTAAGAAACTAGAAGAAGATATAAAAGAAAGGGAGAAAGCCAGACAAAAACAGGAATCTGAATCGACAGGCCAGTGTCCTGTTAGGACCCCCTCTTCGCTCTACCCTGAGCTGACCTCCAAACAACGGGCGAACGATGAGCTGCTGCTAAGTCCTCCGATCATCTATATGCCCCCCCCTTATGCCCCCTCCCAACCCCTAGTACAGCACTTGCCAGCTCCGAGTGCAAATGAGAATGACCTTGAAGCTAGTGCCCCAACCCTCACGACCTCCGCTCCGGCCGCATTAGAAATAACATCAGATGAACACAAGACTAGCAAGCAGCCACCGGGTAGACTGAATAGATTGAGCAAAGATGAGCGAGAGGGAATTGACAAGATAGCAAAGGCACTGGTAGAACGGAAGGAGAGCGAAGAATATACGATGGATATGCACAATTCGCATGCCGGTAGCCACAGACGGCATTTCATTTTACGGTTTAGTTACCACACCCTGAACGCATATGAGGATAGGTATCAGAATCGGGGTCCTACTAAACTGACAGCATTATATAGAAAAGTCGATATTGGGGACGAGGCCGAGCGTGACGCGGCGGACCTCTTCATGCAAACGCTTGAGGTTTTCCGCCACCTCACGGAAAAAAACCGGAAGTTAAGATTACAGTTCCCGAAACGACTGGGTCCTCATCAGAAGTAGGCAGCACTATGATGCCTATCAGAGAAGCCGCCCCTTACTGGGTTCCCCCACGAGGTCAGGGAACGAACGACGATATCAACCATGCAGATGCAAAGGGGAGGGTTGTGTACAACTGGGTTTATCAACCATGGGACCGGCAAGATATTTTAACTTTTAGGCAAACCCTACCCGATTTAAGAAAGAACCCGACAGCATTTTATACCGAACTAGGTACAGCCTTAGGTTCAACCATAATGACTCTAGCGGACATTGACTTGTTTTTCGGGTTATGTCTGCCGGCTGATGTGTGGAAGCAAATCCGAAAAGCCGACCACACAGATCTGTTCGGACATACCTGGAATCAACTCAGTGAACTAGATAGGCAACGGGAGCCCGGAAAGAAACCTGTAAAAGACATACTGGAACTCCCGGACAAAATAGTTCAGAAGCTAAAGACATTGATCCCAGAGAAGAAGGTAGACTGGTCGGTAGTCACGGCTTGCCGTCAGAAACCCCAGGAAGACGTATCAGAATACTTCTCCCGATTTGAGACGGTGTTCTCCGACTACAGTGGCCAAGACATGACCACTGCAACCGGACAACACCTATTCGTGCAAAACTACGTGAAGGGCCTATCGCAAGAGGTCTCCCAAAAGTTACAGACGAGCGAGAGTAGTTGGGGGGCCTCCAAACCTGCAGCTATCCTTCAGATGGCTCAGTATTACGAACACCAAAAGAACGAGAACGAGAGGGCGACTGAGAAAAAGAAAAAGGACTTGAAAGAGCGAGTGATGATTGCTCAATTGCAGGGAGTGACGACAGGAAGGGAACGGTATAGAGGAAACTACCAACCAAATGCACCCCCTAGAGACCGCACACCCACACCCGGCGCTCCACGAACAGACCTCGATGAGAACCAGTGTGCGTTTTGCAAAGGATTTGGTCATTGGAAGTCTCAATGCCCGGTCCTCCTGGAAATGCTTAAAAATAAAGAGACAAGAGACATGGCAAATGGCCCCAAAACTAGAGGGCAGGGACGAGGGCACACCCACGACACCAACAATGACAGACCTGGCAGACCGAAAACATTTGACCGCCCCCGACAGAACCAGTGCCAACAGTCTGACTGCGACAACACTCACGACTTTGCATAGGACTGCCAAGGGCAAGGAAGGGATCCAGTCGAGCTCTATGTTGACCAGCAAGGTCCTTACGTCACCGCTAAGGTCCTAGGTACGAAGTCTCCATTTCTGGTAGACACTGGCGCGACACGTAGTGCGTTATCTAAACGACTGATTCTAAGGGCACCCTTGTCTGGCTCACACATAACATCAATAGGCTTTGATGGAACGCCCTCCACTAACCCTTTATCCGCACCGGTTTCCTTCGACTTGGACAGTAACCCCACTGACACGACGTTTCTGCTTTCCTCCAACACCCCCGATGCCATTATGGGACTTGATTTACTAAAGCATTTCCGAGCTACTATCAGGTGTTCACAGGACGGGGTTCGAGTCATCCTGTACGATAACCCGACCCTGCTCAGACATCATCATGCACTACACATGTCTTCCATCTCAGACGCTGACGCATCCTTACTTGACTCTCTACCTCTGTATCTGTGGGCTAAAACTGATGCTTATGTAGGACGAATGATGATCGACCCCGTGCGCATAACTGTCCGCCAAGATGCAATACTCCCCAAACTCCCACAATATCGGATATCGCCCGAAGGTGAGAAGGCATTGGTAATGATTATTCAGTCCCTGGTAGAGGCAGGAGTGGTAGAGGAAGTAGTCAGCAATATTTGCAACAGCCCCATCCTACCCATTGTGAAGAAGCAGGGCGAGGGAGATGAGAAAGCGTACCGCTTCATCATCGACCTTCGAGAGGTCAACAAGGTAGTTGTACCCCAGTACCTTGTAGTCTCAGATATCGCCACCATTCTGACCCTGATTCCTTCCACAGCCACCTCCTTCACTGTAATTGACCTCAAAAACGCTTTCTTTTCCATCCCCATCCACCCGGACAGCCGCTACCTTTTCGGCTTCACGTTAAAATCCCGCTCATATAGATTTTGTAGAGCTCCCCAAGGCTACATAGAAAGTCCCAGCATCTATAGCCAGGCCCTCAAGAGACAGCTGGATGCCGTTCAGCTACCGGAGGGAGTGGTGTTGATACAGTACGTCGATGACATCCTTTTGGCGGCCGACACCACTCCACTTGCAGTCACAGCCACCCTCCAACTCCTGCACTTCCTTGCGGAAAATGGCCACAAGGTCTCCAAAAAGAAGTTGCAATTCTGCCAACCCCAGGTCACCTACCTAGGCCACCTCTTGTCCAAAGACGGGAGAATGCTTACACCCGATCGAATTCAGGCCATTCTAGAAACCCCTGTCCCAAAGACCCAGAAACAAGTCCGCTCCCTGGTAGGCCTCACCTCCTTCTGCCGGCAGTGGTTGCCAAATTTCAGCCTCATTGTAAAGCCACTACTTTCCCTACTAGCCAAAGATGTCCCCTTCCCACTCCCTTGGACCCCCGAATGCCAATCGTCCTTCAAAGAACTTCGAGACTCCCTTTGTTCTGCACCGGTCCTAGGAACCCCCGATTACACAAAGCCCTTCTCTCTCTACACTCACGAAAGGGAGGGGTGCGCTTTGTCTGTCCTGACTCAAACCATTGGCCCCAAGCAACGACCATGTGCCTATTTCTCTGCCACCCTTGACCCCGTAGCGAGAGCCTTGCCTGCCGCCTTCGAGCCGTAGCTGCCGCTGCTGTCTCTATCCGACAAAGTGAGGGGATCGTACTCTCGAATTCCCTCACGGTATTAGTGCCCCATGCTGTTGACACCCTCTTGAACCAGACTAAGACGCAACACCTGACCAGTACACGACTGACCGGGTACGAACTAACCCTGCTTGCACCCCACATCACGCTGAGAAGATGCACCACGCTGAACCCAGCCACCTTGTTGCCCCTGCCCGAAAACGTCCCGAACGTCCCCCCTATACATGACTGTGTGACCCTCACAGACGAACAGACTAGAAGTAGAGTTGACCTCCGAGACACCGCCTTCCCGGACCCTGACGGAGAGCTATGGGTGGACGGTTCTTGCATAAAACTCCCCGACGGCACCACCTCAGCTGTCTATGCAGTTACCACAGCCCAAACCGTAGTTGAAACTGCCCGCATCGCACAGCGATCCGCACAGGCGTCAGAGCTGATTGCCCTCACACGAGCATGTATTATAGCGACAGAGACTACTGCAAACATTTACACGGACAGCCAGTACGCCTTCGGAGTGGTTCACCATTTTGGACTCTTATGGAGGGAGAGGGGATTCCTGACGTCCCACGGCACGCCCATCCTTCACGGAGATTTAGTCTCCGCCCTGATTGAAGCAGTTCTCCTTCCCAAACGATTAGCGGTAATCAAATGTCAGGCACACAAGAAGGTGACAGACTTAGTCGGGCAGGGAAACGCGCTGGCCGACATCACTGCCCGAACCACAGCTGAGAATAGGACAATGACACGTATGTATGTGACCAGGTCACAAGCAGAAAAATGGACTGACGCCAGGGAAACGATTAGGGACATCCAGATGGCCAGCTCACCACACGAATTGACTGAATGGGCACGGGTGGGATTGAAAGATGAGGAAGGCTGCTAGCGGACAAAGGACACCAACAAATGGTTGCTACCCAATTCATACTTGATCCCCATACTGACTATGGCACACTCCCCCGCACACATAGGATCTGCCCCCATGATCGACCTCATCTCCAGGGTCTGGCACAACGACAAGATTCCCGACTCAGCCAGACGCCTGGTCCAGCAATGCCTTATCTGTTTGCAACACAACCCTGGGAAAGGAACTGTGGTACCCCGGGGAGGGTTTGGGGTCCCCGACCATCCTTTTGAGGTCCTCCAGATGGACTACATCCAACTAGAAAGATGCAAAAGCCTGAAGTATGTATTGGTCATTGTGTGTGCTTTCAGCAAATGGGTAGAAGCATATCCAACCCGTGATAACACTGCCATGACCACTGCCAAGGTACTGCTGAAAGAGTTTTTCCCTCGCTACGGTCTTTGTCGAATTCTATGGAGCGACAACGGCCCCCACTTCATAGCTGAAGTTATCCAACTAATCTTGAAAGGGTTGGGTGTAAAACAGAGGTTTCATGCAGTTTTTCACCCCCAATCTGCTGGCTTAGTTGAGCGACACAACGCCACACTGAAACTAAAACTGTCAAAGATAGTGGCCACCACAGGACTTAAATGGCCGGATGCCCTCCCACTGGCATTGCTATCGATGCGTTCCACTCCCACTAAGCACCATTTGACCCCCTAAGAGGTGGTATTTGGGTGACCGATGAACCTCTGGACTGCCCCTAAACCGACCTCCGTTCACGACGTCCCAGACGTCCTACTATCTGATTGCTTGTGCAAATTGACTAAAACATTGTCTGTCATTCATCAGCAGGTGCAGCAGGCCATCCCCGATGCTTCCAGGGGTCCGGGTCACGATATCCAACCGGGAGATTATGTGCTGATCCGGAATTTCCAACGGACAAAGAGTCTGGAACCCCGGTGGACGGGCCCCTGGCAAGTACTGATTACCACCCGAACGGCTCTTCGAGTGGAGGGGAAGCGGCACTGGCTACACGCGCACCACTGTAAGAAGGTCTCCTCGACCGTGACCACAACAGAAAACATCAGCACCCAAGAAGAACTGCTGAACAAAGACCGGCCATCATTGAACTGTTATCCTGATATCGAGGCACTCGAACTTGCAAAATTCTCTGATCCCACTGTACCATCCAGGGAAGGGTATTTCCTGCGTCGAAAGGAGGGAGCTTCGGCTAAGTAGACCACAGACTAAGTTGAATCTCAGAACGGTAGCCTAAAACACAACCAAGGGTTACCCGAAGAGAGGCTAAACGAAGTCAGCGGTTCTGCCCACTACCGAGCACCTTGAAGATGATGGAAGCGCCAGATAAGAAGACAACGGAATCAACAGGAAATACCCGTTATCGGAATCCAAAGACTGACAGTATACACAAATCGAAGACAATTGTTCTTTTCATTGTCCTCCTCTTTTGCCTCCTCCTCATGACTTCTTTCTGGATCATGGAAGAGAGCGCACCCGCTCATCAGATATTGCTGACCACTGCACAGCCAACTACTACGAAGGAGCATCACCTGATCTCCCTTTCGCCTCAGCTCCGAGAAAGGCGTAAGGAGTTCTGGAACAATTCCTTCGTGCAACTGTTGCACCAACACAACCTTGCCGCCAACGCCACAAACTGCTGAATCTGCGGGTTGCTCCCTTATGCCACCGGACACTCCATCCCTTTCATCCCTTCCCCTTTCTCAGTTCACGGTTCTTGCCTTGCCTGGTTGACCCTCTTGCAAGAGAGCTACAGGGACAACGCCACTTCTGGTCAAACAGTGTCGCACTTCTACCACGGGTTCTGGCTGAACAAAACCGGAAGGACTTTTGCTCCCTTTTGTCCTTTGAACTCTGGCTCCTCCTTCCAGATGGACATCCCTGCCAAGGAGCGAGTCGAAATGCAGGTGTTCCATAATCCAGCCAGACCCACCTTCTCCTACTTACGGAAACGAACTGCTGCCACTCTGACGGTGGCTCTGTCTGTTATCAATGTCACGGGCCTCGTGTGCCTCGAAGGCTTGGGAACGCAGCCGGTGGGTCACAGCTCCTGCCACATCACCAGAACATTGGACGCCATCGATCCCCCCTCCTTTGTTGCTTCTCCGAATATGTACTTTGTTTGCGGCACCAAAGCTTACACTTGGCTTCCAAAAAGCTGGGGGGGTACCTGCTACGTCGCCTTCGTTCTCCCTCCAACGTACGTGGCCCCAGCAAACCACCACAGACAGAAGCGCGCAAAGGACATTGAACAAGCCGACTCCACTGGAGCACAGTTCTTGGATGCAGTGAAGGGACTGGTTCCTTTGTGGGGCCCAATGGCAAACAGCCGCGCCATCCGCCACCTGACCCAGGCAGTAGAAACAACCATGAACATCACGGCTGGCATCCTCACTAACAATACAGCCGAACTTCAGGCAGTCTGCCTGGTGGCTCTTCAGAACCGCCTTGTTCTAGATGTGGTTCTAGCTGACCGAGGAGGAGCATGCCGCATCATTGGGTCCAGCTGTTGCACCTACGTGCCAGATAACTCGCCCTCAGTCTACAAAGCAATCGAACACCTCCACAGACTTTCCTCAGAGGTTCACCAGGAACAGGAAGGATGGTCGCTTGGAAGCTGGTTTTGGGGCACCTTGAAGGACTGGGGATGGAGGTTATTCACATTTATATTGATACCGGTCGTGATATTGTGTGGGTGTTGCCTAGGTATTCAATGTTTGCCACCTCTGTGTTCGCTCATTGCTAACTGCATGTGCCCTAAGACTTCGGACTTCAAAACTGAACACATGAAAGCATTGTATGACCTCAAAATAAGAAATATAATGGGGATTGACGTAAATTGACAAGCTGGCTAGATATGTTGAAAAGGGAGGACTGTTAAAATCTAGATTGTGGCGTAAACATTATCGGCGCCATCTTGTCTCCTTTCGGATCCATGCGTGCGCGTAAGCAGCAGCCATTTTGAATGCCATGACCCCTCTGCCTACTGCCAATAGCCAGCGCATCTCACCCCCTCACACCCCGGCTTCGCAAGCACACCCCCCCCCCGACAGCCCCCGGTCTCTCCTGCTTGGCCCTAACGCACCTCCAGCGCGACCCTGCCTCCGAGCCACATCCCGCGCTGAAACCCCCCCACACCCTTTTCATCTCATTCATAAAACAGGCCCTTTGATAACCTCTTCCTCCTTGCCCGATTGTTCGGCCCGACCCCAGGCCATCACTTAGCCCAACAGATGTGGTTTATTGCCTCTACAGTAGGACCTCGCCTCACTTCAAAGGAGCGGGGATTAATCAGTGCCCTCACACCCCTAGATCCGATCGATTACCCGCATTTCTGTTCCCAGCGGAATACCCAGCTGCGCGATGGCCATCATGCTGAGATTAGGGGTGGGGACTCCTACTGTAGATATGTGTGGGAGCGGACCTGAACCGGGGATTCCAAAGACGCCTTTCTCCGCACTTCAAAGCATTACTAAGAATGTGTTGCATGTAATAAAGTAATAAACCAGTGTATAAGAGGCCAGGCCTCAGAGATGTCGAGAGAGCACCTCGAGAAGATACCCTGTTGTCTGATTTGACGTGTTCTGTTCCGTCGGAAATAAACTCCTGTTTCCTGCCTTCCAGTCTCCAGCGCCTGCCTCTTTATTTGGGTAATCGTGAGTTGGGTGAGAAGCGGCTAACGCCGGGCAAACCTAGCAAAGGGGTAAACGACCTGATCTGCCTGAACCCTTTTTCATCAATGTAGCAATCATAACAGTATCATCTACCTAACACAAGCCATTTACCAGTCTATTTCATTTGCCAAAACTAACATTTATAACATTGTTTCACTTATAAAAGATGTTTGAGTTATGAAATGCAATAAATCAAATAGGACACTTTACCCTGCATGTGTTATTCTGCAGTGACATTACCCCACAGTTTTTACACGCAAAATCTTTTACAATGCAGAGCTTGACACCGTAAACAATTTACAACACAAACAGAGTCAGCTTGCCTTCTTCCAGCAGCTAGTAAAAAATAGCCTGGCACTTTGAGACATCAACTTTACGACTGTTCAAATGTATTAACTTTTTGTAAATCTGTTTGGGCTATTTGTATGAAAATTTTTATTTGTGATTTTACATTATCGTTACAAAATGTTTTTCTAGGTTCTTCTTTGCCTGATATTGATGACTCCTCTTCTGTTTCTATGTTATTTGACCTTTTTATTGCAGTAGCCTTCAAAGTTATTTTATCTTCCTGGAAAGATAATTCTAAAAAATCTTCACTAACTTGGTGGAATTTTATTTGTGATGAACATAGAATTGCTAATGTTTCATCCATGTTTCTCTCTCAAAAAAATAAACCTGATCTTCTTTGGCTACCTTTTACAACTTACCTCTCTACACATGCTTCCTTACACTAATTCTTCTCGCCTTTTCTATCTTTCTTTTCTTTCTTCTTTTTTCCTTCTTTCAATTATTATGCTCATATGGTTTATAAAGGTTATTTGTTTTAACTATAATTTGTAATATGTTTCATAAATGTATGAATGCTTTTGCCTTTTTTTTGCTTTTGCACCTGAAATTCCAATAAAAATTCTTAAACAAAAAAGAAAAGATGTTTGAGTTATGAAATGCAATAAATCGAATAGGACACTTTACCCTGCATGCGTTATTCCGCAGTGCCATTACCCCACAGTTTTTACATAGCAAAATCTTTTACAACGCAGAGCTTGACACCATAAACAATTTGCAACGCAAACAGAATCAGCTTGCCTTCTTCCAGCAGCTAGGAAAAATAGCCTGGCACAGTGAGTTATTTAGAAGAGACCTCAAGGTAGGATTAATGGCCTCAGAGTTAGTGATCAAAATCTGAGGGAGGCAGGGGTTATCAGGGGAGCTGGATTTACAAGCTTTGGGAGCTTCCTCAGAGTCCTCCATCGAGATGGTGGTAAGCTCTGTCAGAGAGCAGGAGAGTAAGGTTAAAACTGTTGAGGGCTGCCCCCAGACCAATTGATCTAATTACTACTAATAATAACTGCAGGTCCATTCTGGCCCTTTGACCCATTTGTGTCAACACTACTGTTAGTTCCAGCTACCGTTAAAGTCTCCACAATACCCAGAATCTTGTTCCTAAAGAAATCTGAAACTTAAGAACAAAGTTTTGGTGAAGCCCCCAGGGGCTGAGCAAGGGCAGAACAACTAATAAACCTTTTTGTGATTTTAAAAACCTCTTTAGGTTTGTTGTTGGACATGGCCATTTCATTAGCGAAATACTTAGCGCGAGCCTTTCTTATTCCCCAATGGTAAATATGCAGCTCTTTTTATAGCACCTTATGTCCTCAGGTAAATAGAGCTTACGGCAGGAACATTTGAGTCGTTTACAGTGCTGCTGCTTTAATTTAACCTCCTCATCAAACCAAAGGATCGAAGAACTTCCTAGGCCATCAGACCCTGGCTTGGCGGCTACCACCCCATCAGCCAATTTACCTAGCCAGGAATTTACTGCCACTGCGTCTGCTTCCATCCTGCCTTATAGCGCTGGAACACTATTATTAAGAATTTATGTTATTTCCTCTGTCTTAGCCTTAGACTACTTATGGTGAGGTAATGAGGGATTAAGCTCTCTATATCTGGGACCTTTTTCAAGTATCCAGTAGAAGTAAATTGTTTAATTCTCTGGCCAGGTGTTACATCTGCAACCTTGATACAGCCAATGAGCAGCAGTAAATGGATCGAGCAGCTGGCCTGCAGAATGGGTATGTTTGTCCAGAAATTACCTCATGTTCCAAGCAGGCATAATGTCCAGGAGGCAGGCTTGATAATCATCTGTGTTGTCTAAATGAATGTTCAAGTCTCCCAAAGGAGAGGAGTTGGAGTACTTTAAGAGATGATTATAAAGACGACGACGACGAGGACAGGAATTCAGTATCTTGATCAGGGGGACGATAAATTAATACTCCAGCCAAGGACTTATTTGCTGAAGGAAAGAGGCAAATACCCAAATATTCGCCCCCCCCCCAGAGTTTAAGAATCTCAAAAGAAGTACACTGCAGGGAATGTTTGTAATTATGGCAATACCCCACTTCTCTTACCCACTCTAGTATGATGGACCAAAGAGTAACTCTCGTGTGTTGCTAACGCCATATTCAGCATTGATCTATCCCTCATCCACAATTCTGTGAGAAAGAGAATATCCAAATGTTCCACCCTGTGGAGTTTAAACATGTGAAATGCGTTTTTGTGGAGGGATTGTACATTTATTAATGCTGCATGGACCCTGAGAGTATTGGCATGATGCTTACTGACATTTAGAAAGGACTGGGAGGTGTTAGCCTGTGAGGTGCTGGCAGGTAACATACAACCCAGCAGCTTAAGGGAACACATCGAACAGGTCCGAAGCTAAGATAGAATAAACTGGTCACATTGACCTGAACATAATGCACTCTGATTGAAAGCATGAACCTCCGTAGGGGAGTACCTTCTATATGGACCCGCTGAGAGGGGATTTGGGCACTATGGCTGGCGTTGAGTACTTGTGTGGACAGGTGCAGATGGGTTTGCCTTAGAATGCACAGGAAACCACTATCCGCTCCAAAGAACAACATATCAGACAACTGATATATCTAAGCAAGAGACGTATAAATCAACAATTGCATGCCACCACATTGGTCAAATACCATCGGAACCAACGCATACCTAGAGGCCTACGGATGCCATCAAGCCATCCCTGTGTAAGAACTCTAAAAAATTCCAGGATAAAAAATTCCAGGATAAGTGGTACGAAATCCTAAATAAATGTTCCTTGGACCTTATCCTTTTAATTATCGAGGAATTATCCGGAATATTGGAAGAACTAACCGTTGAGATTACACAAACGTCTACAGAACTATCTAAAATGCTATCAGAGGAAGAGTTGAATACCATCTTAGAAGATATAAAAACACAAATGGATAAACACACTAATGAAATAAACGAACGCAAAATCCGAAAATATAAGAGGGATACCCTAGACTATCGACTGGGGGAAGTATACACATGGGCAGATATATACGCCCAAAAAAGAAGGAACAGACCATATAACTCGCAGACAGATACATCCTCTTCGGGTAGTGACAACTCACAACGATCTAGACGAGCTCAACCCATAAGAACCCATCCAGAGACTGATCAAGCACAGCAACCAACCACGAGTCAACCTGTAGAACCAAATTCTTTTTTAGAGCAGGGCCAGTCACAAAGAGGCGCCCCAGGAGAGGACAGAGCAAAGGACAGAGAGAAAGAAAAAGACAAAGAGAGGGAGAAAGAACCTCCTATCACGAGGAGCACAGCGGGAACGATCAAGGACAAGAAATCTACGAAAAAATAAATCCAGATCAATTAGTCATTAACATTAGTAAATACAGATTAACCCAACACGAAGAAAGACTCCTACAAAAAGGCACTTCATTTGTACCCACCACCCACACTGATAACCTAGAACTGGAAGTAAGTTTTTTTAAACTTATGCGGAAGTTACGACTACGCCATTTTTTTGAGAATGTGGTGCCCAAACCACCCAAAGATGAACCAGATCAACTATTAGGACTACGACCTCACAGTACATTCCAACCACCCATAAGCCATAAAACACTGGATCTCTTTGAAAATAGAGTCAAGCAAGATCTTACTAAGATCAGACATGGAAAGAAACATCACAAAAACATCACACAAAAAGACACAGACACGTTAAAAAGGATCTCATCAAATGAACAAATCAAATGCATAAAAGCTGACAAAGGGGGAGCCCTAGTCATCATGGACCAAAGTATGTATAACCTAAAAGTCATGGAACATATTACTGATACAAACACCTATATGAGATTGGACAACAATCCAACCATGGAATTCACTAAACTATTGACAACCCTTTTAGAAAAGGCATACGACCAAGGTATTATCAATGAACGCACAAAAAAATTCTTGACTAAATCAAATGCGAAGAGTCCCACTCTGAGAATGGTGCCGAAAATACACAAAAATCTAATGGACCCTCCCATGAGACCAATAGTCTCCACATGTGGAAGCATCCACGAACCCGTGGGACAACTAATAGATAAATATCTACAACCCGCAGTACAATCGATGAGGACTTATACGAGGGACACTACTGATTTTATCTCCAAACTACACAGCATTGAAATTAATCCGGAAGAGAAATTAATTCTATGTACAGCAGACGTACGCTCCTTGTATACGTCCATACCCCACTCCTTGGGCATCGAAGCGATTGAGAAAGCTTTGTTAGACTCCTCCATAGACAGTGGATTCCAAACATTTCTCATGGAACTTATGCTGTTCACTCTCTATCATAGTTATTTTAAATACCAAGATACCTGGTATCTACAACTGGTGGGCATGGCCATGGGCAACTCGGCAGCTCCCGTCTATGCTAACCTCTTCATGCAACAATTCGAAGAAACCCACATCTTCACAAAAAAGGAATGGACGGATAACCTGAAACTGTTAACCAGATACATTGACGATATCTTTATCGTATGGAAAAACAGTAAAGAGACACTAACAAACTTGTTAACCCAATTTAACTCGATTGATGAAAGGATCCAATTAACTTGGGAAATATCTGACACAAGTGTTAATTTTTTGGACGTCAAAGTCACAGTCAACCCTCAAGGATTCGAAACTGACCTATTTACGAAGCCCACAGACAGGAACAACATGCTTCACTTTTCGAGCTTCCATGAACCCAACCTCAGAAAACATCTCCCATTTTCCCAAATGGCGCGAGCCAAAAGAATAACATCAGATCCTCACAAATCTATGTTGAGAATCACTGAAGTAGCTCAGAAATTCCACCAAAGAGGCTATCCCCAGGAAATCATTAAGGAATCCACCAACAAGATTCTTACAATAGAAAGATCTAAACTCCTAGAACCCAGAAAGGAAAAAGTACAAGCCCGCATAGTGGCGGTTTCAAAATATTCTACAGCCAGTTCCAAGTTCAAAAGTATAATACATCAACATTGGCCACTACTCAATCTGGAACCAGATTTCAATCAGATATTTAAGGAACCTCCCTTGTTTGCGTTTACAAGGGCATTGAACATTGGTGAACTAGTTCAATACAGACACACACCAACTACAAAGTACACGGGCACCAAACCTTGCATGAACTGCGGGAACTGCAACAACGTCATGAAGGGAATTGTAATTAGCCACCCCATGAGAGGCAATACAATAAAATTACAAGTGAATGCTACATGTGATTCGAGCAACCTTATCTACGCTTTAAAATGCCCGTGTGGTAAACTCTATATCGGGAAAACAGAGAGAAAAATCAAGACAAGGCTAACTGAGCACAAATCAAACATACGGCTAAAGAACAGTAAATCCACTGTGGCTATGCATTTTCAGGAACACTCCCACAACATTTCCCAATTGAAATTTATTGTATTGGAAACCATCGTGAAAGTTGAAGGTAGAGACAATACCAAATATCTCCTGCAACGTGAGAATGTATGGATTCAAAGACTATCGACCCAGAAGCCATCTGGGCTCAATGAAAGAATTGAACTCGCTTGCTATTTATGATTAAGAACAATGTGATCTCATGAATGGAGCAACAATGGGACACCTGTGTATTCTCATGTCGACCCCCACACAGTTGTTTTTCACTGTCATTTGTTACCGTTTTCAGTTTATATTATTTTTATCCTTGTTCGTTATATCTTTATAATGTAACTTCTCTGATAATTACTTTGGTTGGCCCACCGATTTTAAATATAATAGTGAATTATAGGACACTCCACTAACACACGCTTGAACACGGACATTTATAGGCTTTCTTCACTTTCTATGACCACGTGATCGCAACTAACATCACATGAGCCGATCACCAAACCGATACTAACACTCCCGCTCGGAACACCGCGGCAGCTTGGAACCGTTTCAGCGAAACCAGCACCCATTAACAGGTCAGTCCTTAGAGACCCCGGCAGCCTTCCGGCGCACTAACGTTTTGAGAACTTTCTCCCAAGAGAACTGTAGTATTACCCTTACCGCTACTTTGTAATCCACAGATTGTACGAGCACATAGAACAGCGCTACACGTAAGCATGGTGACGATAATCTCTGACCACGTTGCACAGGTTGCGGGACATTTTTTAAGGTGCCACTGTAAAACTACACGTTTCCAAACACAACCTTCCCTCCTTTCCTTCACCTTTAAACCCGAAACATCACTTACACTCCACAAACCCAGCCCAACACTCATCACGATTTATGTTTTATTCCATTTCAGTATCCTTTTCCCTGATGAAGAGGCGGATATGCCTCGAAATGCATTGGATGTTTATAAAAGGACAGTGCTGACATATTAAATATGTAGTGAATACTTGCAAAAATGCTGCCAAAAACGAAATAAATGAGCTACTAAAAAAGAAAAGAATGAAATACTGCTGAATAAAAGCATATTTGAAACTGCAAAACAAAGTTTGCAACCTCTTTCTTCAGGAGAGGAACTAGGGTGTGCAACACAGGATGGGACAGTGACCCACTGATCCTACTACCAGCCACTCCAATCTGCCCCATTCAAATCTGCCCCACTTTAATCCACCCACTCCTATCTGCCCCACTCCAATCCATCTCACCCCAATCCACCCATTCCATCTCAATTCACCCCACTCAAATACACACTAATCCAAAACAATCTGCCTCACTCCACTCCAAAACGATGTGTCCCACTTCAATTTGGCCCACTCCAATCCAAAACAATCCACCCCACTCCAATCTGTCCCACTCCAATCCACCGTACTCCACTCCAATCCAATCCATCCCACCCAAATCAAATTCACCTCAACCCAATCCTATCCACCCCACTACATTTCAACCCACACCACCCCAAACCAGCCAAATCAAACCCATCCCACCTCAATCCAAGGTATCACACCTCAATCTAATCCACCCCACCCCACCCCAATCCAGTTCACCTCACTCAATCCAATCCACCTGACTCCAATCCAATCTACCCCACTGCAATCCAATCTACGGCACTCCAATCCAGCCCACCCCACCCCACCCCACCCCACCCCACCCCAATCCAATTCATCCCAAACCATTCCATCTCACTCAAAACCTGATTCCTCCATTCCACCTTAATCCAGTCCACCCTACTCCAATTCACCTCACTCCAATACAATCCACCCCACCCCATTTCAATCCACCCAGTTCAATCTAATTCTCCAAATCCAGTTCCTCCCACTCAAATCCACCCCACCACACCACACTCTACTCCAATCTACCCCACTCTTCCCCAATCCCACACATCCCATACCATTTCAGTCCACCCCACTCAATCCAATTAATCAAGCCCAACACACTCATATCCACCCTAGTCCAGTCCAAACCATCACACTCCGATCCAATCCACCCAACTACAATCGACCCCTCCAGTCCAATCACCCGCCTCCACTCCACTCTAGTTCACCCAATTCCAAACCACTCTACTTCAATCTAATGTACCCCAATCCAATCTGATCACCCCAGCCACCCCACACCAGTCTAATCCACCCCACTCCAATACAATCAACCTCCCCCATTTCAATCCACTCCACTCCAGTCCTAGCCACTCCATCCAGTCCACCCACTCCAATCCACCCCACTCCACTCAATCCAAACCACTCTACCCCAATCCACTGCAATCTACTACAATCCAGCCCACACCACTACCTAAATTCACTCCATCACACTCTATGGCACTCAAGTCTATTCCACTCCACTTTATGACACTGCACTCCATGACACTCTCTACCAGTGAACCACTGAACTCTACTCCCCTCCCCTCAACTCTACGACACTCTACTCCCCCTACTCACCTCTACAAACACTCTACTCCAACAAATCCAGTCTACAACACTCTACTCCTCCCACTTCACTCTAGGATTCTTTACACGACTAACGTTTAGCCATGCTGAACAGCAGCCACACTGGTGTTTAACATAGCAAAAACACATTGCCAGTTCCCATATGAGGGTAATAGGGCCTTCATGTTTATTTTTCGCCGCCCTGTTGACTGAGACGCCCACCAAAAACTCCACTGAACGGGTGGGAAATGCTAAATTGCGTGTGCTAATGCCAATGTGCTGGAGGAGGTGATTCTACAGCTGCACCAGTTGGTAGTCTGTTGGCTAGCAATGCTGAATATAAGAACCTCAAAGGGTTCAATCAGAAAGAGCCTGGATGGGAGCATTGCCATAAATGTGTGGTGCTCCCGTGTGGTGCTCCCACCTCACAAAACTCGTGGTCCCACAGGCAATTTGGAACTTGGGAACTATCAGCATTTCTGACAGCAGAACGTCAGCTGGCTCCATTTGCAGAAACCTTTGACCTAAGGGTCCGTCGACTACTAGGCCATTAGGTTATATCAATGGTTGTCTTGCCCGTCTTTCATTTTACAAGCCCAGGTCCGCTATGGGAGGCATAGCACAATCAGGCAGGAAAAGTTTACAAAAAACATTCGTGCACATCAAAGTGATTGCTGGGAGTTTGTTTGACTAAACCAAAAAGAATATCAAGTGCAGCCAAGAAAATATAGCACCCATTTGTCATTCTAGGCAGGCTTGTGGCATCTGCAAAAGGTAGCTATTCAAGGTAGTTTATCCATACCAGGCAAGTGGAAATCTCAATATATTGTATGCTGTCCTCTGTCATGGTAGTGGAGGGCACGGCCTACCCTGACCTACCGTACAACCAGATTCTTCTAACAGGACTTCGCATCTCCTGAGCACTGTGTGAAAAGTGGATTTGAGCTCTCTCTCCTAGCGCCAGTAAAGGCAATTTGGCTTGAAAAACTGGACAGAGTCTCTGATTGGCCGTACAGTATACCAAATCCATCAATGCATATCTTCACTGAAATTGATAAGGCCTGTCTTAGATTGATAACATAGCTCTATAAACACAATTTGAGAATTTTATCAAATGAAAAACGTGAATGCTATATTATTGAGAAATGTGACCTTATTTAGAACAATCAAACTTGGAAATGATGAACCTATTTTTAAATTTTCAACAAAAATATCTTAGTTTAAAAGAAGCTACGATCCTACTTTAATGTGCTTTTATTATTGTTTAGCAATCGAGTACTGTCGGAAGGGTGGACTCGAGAGTATAAAGTTAATCCATTGAGTGTTGCTTTTTTTCACAACTAGGGGCCATATTTACAAGAAACTGGGTAGCGCGGAGTTAATGCCAAAAAGACGGTTTCAAAATGCAGGGATGAGCGGTATTCACAAGAATGTTGCTCACCCCTGTGTTACCCCTAGCGCTGGCACTAAGAAACAGCCACCCTAGTGCCATTTTGCTGGGGTACCTGCGCTGCATGGGCAATTCTTAATGTGCAGGAAGGGACACCTTCCTGCACATAAACAATCTTTACAGGTGATTTGCTCTATCTGTGTGCCCTGGAGAATGCAGCAGACGTGGAAAGACCAAAATATGAAGAGAAATATAACATTTATCCTCATATCGCCTGCTTAAGACCAGGTATTTACTGGCGGTATTTTTGGCGCAGCCCCAGACCTTGTAAATATGGAGCAGTTTCAATACGCAATTAGTGTTGCAGCGGAATGCCCACTGCAACACCCATTGCAGGCCCCTTTCATGCTAAGTGCTGCATGAATAGGGACATTATTTACAAGGCGGTGGTAAATACTGTTAAGCGGCTTAACGCCGCCTCGTAAATAAGGCTAAGGAGGTAATGCCACCAGAACTTCGGAAAAAGTGACTTTCTGGTGGCGTTAACTCTATGTATATATGCCCGTGAGTTTTCTAAGACCCCTTTGCACCTGAATATTCCATGTTGATTCTATGTCTCACCAGTAAACTTTTGCAGCCCTGGATCTTCTTTCTTCGATGGGACTCGAGTAGCAGCGCAGGAAAAACAAATGCCAAACCTTCTCAACATTCTCTCAGTTCTGCTCTGACAATGAAACACATTTAAAACCGTCTAATAATTCTATCTTCTGACTCTTGACTATTTTCCCTGTACCCTGAACTGCTCATTTGAATTACAAATGGGACTGATCGTTTTTATTGTGCTCATTGACCGTAATGCATGTCCTGCACTATGGGGTAGATTAGGATAGCGGTTTTTCCGCATCCTCCGGGCCGGCGGAAGCCACCGCCGGCCCGGAGGATATGGAAAAACCACAGCGGACCCACCAAAGACCCACCGCCACATTAGGATGGCTGGTGGGTCCTGGTTTCCGTCCGCAGCTTTTCCGCCGCGGTTGGCTTACAACCGCGGCGGAAAAGCACTAATATGGTGACGGTGTCTCTCAGACACCGTCAGCCATATTAGGATGCCCAAAAAGAAATGCTTTTCCACGGCGGGTTTTCCGCCGTGGAAAAGCATACGGAGCTTCACTGCGGGGGCCCGTTGCGAGCCCCCTGGGTGAAGGGGGGTGGGGGGTGCACATGGGGGGTACCTTTGGTACCCCCCTGCATTTGTATGCAGTAATCGGCAGGCACCGCGTGGTGCCTGCCGCTTTCTGCATACAAATGCAATGTATGCATTTTTAACATTGCAGCGGGTGCAGCTTGAAGCTGCACCCGCCGCAATGTTAAAGATTGAGGATGTGACCGCCACCCTGGAGGTCACATCCTAATCTGCACGGAGGGACCGCCGCAGCCCCTGCGGACGGTCCCTCCTACTCTATGGTGGCAGACGGACTCAGGTCCGTCCGCCATCATAATCCGCTCCTATGTGTTGCAATGTGTACTGTATTATGGAAGGCGCATAACTTGTGGAGGTTTATCAGCAATCAATCATATGAGGGAGGAGGAAGTTCTGATCCATTCAGTTTCCTTAACTTTAATCTCAATTAATCATAGGGGGAAGGATCACTTTTCCTGCACAACCAGGGTATGCAGGAGGTATGTGGGGTGTCTCAGGTAAAAAACCCTCATGCATGTGATGGGAAGATCGTGGTAGCGGTATATGTTGATTCTCCGCTCTTCATTCACGTGTGTGCATAATCATCGGGTCAGTATGGTTATGCACCGGGAGTGACAGGTGAAAAAGTGGATGTTTAGAACAAAAAATTGCCTTATTATAAACAGTGTAAGAAAAGGAAAAATTCAACCTGTTTCTTTGCAATACGGGAGGTCACAGTGTACCTCAAGTGTGAAATTGTCACAATTCCTCTTGCGCTGCTTGTGCAATTTTCCGGGTTAGCGGACGAAGTGTCAGCACAAGCAGCGCATGAGGTTCCGAGCCACAGTAAGGCATCCTCACCTCCTGCCATAACCCGAGGAAGTGTGACGATTTCACACTTGAGGTACACTGTGACCTCCCGTATTGCAAAAAAACAGGTTGAATTTTTCCTTTTCTTACACTGTTTATAATAAGGCAATCTTTTGTTATAAACATCCACTTTTTCACCTTTCACTGCCGGTCCTGAAGAAAGCCCACAAGACCTATCTAGGCAATTTGGGCTGAAACATGTCGGCCATTTTTAATCACTAACTTTCAGTGCGTTAGAATCCCTAATACATTCGCGGAACGCACGATATTCAATACCCTTTGACGGGCTACCCGAATTCAGACCCAATAAAGCGAAGAATCTGGCTGTCCGGGTATTTTAACGAATTTGAGCACTATCCACATCACTTGATCACTACTGTTTTAACCATGGGTAAGAACCTCCAGGTGGAGGCTGCATAACCATACTAACCCGATGATTATGCACACACGTGAATGAAGAGCGGAGAATCAACATATACCGCTACCACGATCTTCCCATCACGTGCATGAGGTTTTTTTACCTGAGACACCCCACATACCTCCTGCATACCCTGGTTGTGCAGGACAAGTGATCCTTCCCCCTATGATTAATTGAGATGTTTATCAGCACCAGCACAAAATGCTCATATGTTTCTCAAAGGTGCCTTTTATCTTGCTACAGTATGATTTGATTATGTTTTTATAAGTTTCAGTCTAGTGTGGAAGTTCTTGTATGTGCGCCAGTCTTATTTTGACTTGGAAGACAAACCTCTCCTTTCAGATATTCTTCACTATATGTATGCATGTATGTATGTGTGTATGCATGTATATGGTATTTCAATATAGCAAACTTAGCCGAAAGGCAGTGGAAAGCTGGATTTGGTGAAAGACAGGCATGCAGCTAACGAGTAATAGGAGAGGACGTTGGGTTGTAGCCTGGGTATTCCTTGAATTTCCCTCCATTATCCAACCTGATATCTTGGAAATCACACTTAGTTTGGGTGTTTTTACAGCTCATCCTGTTTTTCTTTCCAGTGTATCGCTCCTCTGAGATCAGTACTGAGCCCATTTCTCTTCTCTGTTTGTATCGCTTCCCTTTCACTCATTCTTTTCTCAGTCGACAATCACTGTCCTTTCCATGCCAATGACTCTCTGATCTACTCTTTTTTTCACCTTTTGCATAGTTTCTTTCCAACTGTGTTTATGATTGCCTCACAAATATTCACCACTGAAAGTCTTCTCCCCCTCTCCATCCATTCTGCCACCTGAATCTTTAAAATGTTCACTCATGAAGTCTCACAACTAAATGTGCAAAATGTAAATACTTCCTGGGCTTATGGGGTGCTTCTTTGCACAAGAATGTCTCACAGAAGCCTTTGATGTGACTGCATGACACAGTGAATCTTGATTGTTAGGGCTGGCGTTAGCCAGTACCTTTTGATGTACTAAAGTTATACGCATTATATATTAGAAGGTGCTTTCAGCCACCTGTCTCTATCAATTGGTCTATTGTTGAGTCATTCACACTTTGTTTTCATCCACTACAGCATACATCATGGGGCAATGGGTTGCACTCCTTAAGTCACCAGTTAACTTCACTTTGAGTGACCACAGTTTGCTCCCGCACAATTACCACATCCAAGGTAGTCCCTTTCAGTAGCAGTGTTTTTGTTTTTCCTTCATAATTACTTTAGTGTAGCCTTTGTGTTCAGAGCCTAATGTGAAAGCAGGGAGCTTTATGTCACATTCCACGCTTTATCAGATCCTGCTTATTGCCAATACTGTTTTAAATTCTTCTTTGAGTGCCCTTTGTTTATCGGTAGGTATTTCACAGCATAACAGATTGTCACTGTTAGAAATAGGGTTTCTGGTTGGCTAGGGTATAGACCTAAGCCAGGCAGAACCTACCATTCTGGTCAGGATAAGGGAGTTACACATCCAAGATAACTCCTGCTCACCCCCATGAGAAGTTGGCCTGGTATATGCTGTCCACTAATTAAAGTGGACACGTTGTACCAGTCCAAACAACCGTAATGGTGATTTAAGTGGTCAAAGATAACCCTAGAAAGCTATCCAAGTAGTAGGTGTTGAGAGCACCCTTCAGGCTTAGGAGCACCGTTCAGGCTTCGTCTTGAAGGAATGTTAAGCAGCTTGTTTTACCAGAATGCAATCTTATTGTATTGGTTAAATGAAAGAGAACCACACAGTAGTTATAAAAATATGTATTTAATATTATAACACACTAAATACTTCACAGTATCTGCTACATGCAGATAAACACAAAGCACACAATACTGTAGCACAGAAACAATCATCAATAGCACTAATGCACAGTGGGCTCCAGAGGGAGACAAAACCATATACTAAAAAAGTGGTATAAGATTCACAACTCTAGTCAAGACAGTGACTAGAGGATGTTAAATCACTGGGACCCCAAGGAACCACCAAAGGCGAGTTAGTAGGGACCCGATGGAGGACGGGTGCAGTGTGGGAACACGGCTGCGTGCGCCGTACAATTCTATGGGAGAGTCGCGGTTGCAGTTTAAAAGTTTAAGGACCCTTCGAAGTGGACTTCGAAGAAACCCCATTGAAGTTAGGAGGTTGGAGAGCCATCCCACCCATGGGTACCGTAGTACCAGAGTTATCTATCCCAGGGAAGCCGGCTGCATAGGTCTGACGTGGTGTTGGACACTTCTGTTGATCTCTATGGAGGACTTAGAAGAAGAGCCACTACTGGGAAGAAGGAAAGTGTCCGTTGGAATCTAAAGGTGGATTTTTGATAAAGAGTCCCTGAAAGCGAGGGATAGAGTCTAGGTCACTCAGCAGAGACCAGGGGCTCGGTAGACGAATGCCCACCGATGTCGGGTGCTTCAGGTGTGAAGAGGGGGTTCTTGACTCTGCAGCCACAGGGACCAGGAGACGTTGAGGATGACCAGGAACCATATATGAGCTGTTCCATGAAGGATGTCGAGTGCTAAGGGGTTGGTGTCTGGCGGGAGCACCAAAAAGCTTTGGCAGCGGCCACCCACGAGAAAGGTCAAGACATGTTACGGTTCAGACCAGCAAGGTCCAGGAGACTCACCAAACACAGGGGAGTCAGGGCAGGACTAGAGCAACCAGGGAAGCCCAAGAAAAGCAATGTTTATCCTCAAGAGGACCCACAAGATAGAGGCACATGAGTCACAAGGGGACTCGAGCAGTTTCACAAAGCAGCAGCTCACGGAGCACTCAGTGTGAGGAGGCCAGAGTTCTTTGGTGGAAATGATGCCAGAGGTTGGGGCTACTCGGAGCTCATTGCACTTTTTTAGAATCATCAACAAGCATATGCACTTGCAAAAGTACACAGTGCCCAAGGGTACGGGCATTGCAGCCTCCACGAGGGATCTTGACCTCAAACTTGTTAAGAGGGCAGCTTGGATCTTGAGGGATTTGGAAACCCACCTCTTGTGCTGCTGGAGACTTCAGAATCCGTAGGAGCTCAGGAGCAGCAGACCGGTCAATTGCAATGGGGTGCCTGCCGTTGCAGGGGAGTGACTCCTTCACTCCAAGGAGATAGCTTTGGTTGTCCTTGATGCTCCATTGATCCTACACTGAGCCGTATGGTGCACGGGCACAGACGATAATTCAGACGAAGAGAGAGACGAAGTCCAGCGAAGTCCAGAGTCCCCGGACGGTTCAAAGTTCAGTGGTTTCTGGTTCAGAATCTTGTCCACATCGAATCTAGGGTCCTACAGCAAGGTAAGCCCTTTTTTACCCACAGCAGAGGGTTGGACTGATTATGGGGAACCTCCCAGGGAACGGTCAGGACAGTGGGGAGGTTACTCCCATGTCCTTTGTCCAATTTCGAGCCAGAGCAGGAGCCAAAGCCTCCCAGGACTGGTTTGAACTGAACTATGCACAGGGATACCAGCTGTGCCCCTTATTTATTTTATTTATTTATTTATTTTTCACATTTTGAAAGCGCACTGTTACCAGACGGTGTCCTGGCGCTGACTGACCACTCCTTAGCCTGACCTGAAGCTTATTGTTTAAAGAGCCAAGTTTTCAAGGCCCTCCGAAAGGACATCAGATCCGGTGCTAGTCTGAGGAACATTGGCAGGGCATTCCAGGCTTTCGCTGCTCCCAGGGAGAAACTCCTTCCCCCCAACGGGATTTCCTGACTCTTGGGACCATAATTGTCCCCTGGTCGGCTGATCTCAGCGATCTAGCTGGTTTGTACCACTGGAAGAGCTGGGTCATACAATGAGGGCCCACTCCTTTGAGTGCCTTAAATACTACACAGAGGGGCATATTATCAAGTAAGGGCGTTACATTATCGCCGCTTTTATCGGCAGGAAACTGCCGATAAAGCGGCGATAATGGGCTTGATAATATGCTCTATTAATTCCAATCGAAGCCAATGTTAGATGTCTTCACATCTAACATGGGGATCGATTGGAATTCATAGAGCATATTATCAAGTCCATTATCGCCGCTTTATCGGCAGTTTCCTGCCGATAAAAGCGGCGATAATGTAACGCCCTTACTTGATAATATGCCCCAGAGTGCTTTGAATATGATTCTTTTGCGCACAGGTAGCCAGTGTAGTTTCACCAGAACCTGGGCGACCGAGGCAAATTTCGGTGTACCCGTAATCAGGCGGGCTGCCGCGTTCTGCAGGATTTGAAGCTTGTTGAGCAGCCCTTGTTGAGCATTAAGCAGCAAGCTGTTGCAGTAATCCAGGCGGGACATAATCAGTCCCGTCACCACTGTCTTCCTGCACTCATCCGGAAGAAAAGGCAAGACTTTACGTACTGTTTTCAGAACGTAGTGGGTTGCAGAGGACAGCGCATTTACTTGAGGCCTGAATGACAATGTATCATCCATCAGGATCCCCAGGTTTTTAGCCTTAGCAACTGGGGTGGGTGGGACGCCCATTTCCTCCGGCCACCACCTTGGTGTCCAGAAATTCTCTCTGGCCCCAAACAGGAGAACTTCTGTCTTTGATGAGTTCAGCTTTAGGCAGTTCCCTGCCATCCAGCTGCTGACCGCACGCATGCAGTCTTTAAACCTGTTGGCCGTGCCTACCTCTCCTACGGGTAGCAGTGACACCACAATCTGCGTGTCATCCTCATATGATGTTAGGTTAAAGCCAAATGATCTAATAACTGGGGCCAGAGTGGAGACATATATGTTAAAAAGAGTCGGATTCAGGGATGACCCCTGAGGGACCCCACAAGGGAGCACAAACAGGTCCGACTCTAGATCTCCTAGGGCCACCACCTGGCTGCTGTTGGAAAGGAAAGCCTGCAATATCTTGAGAGCTTTACCCTGAATCCCACAGGCCCCTAAGCGGTCCACCAGTAACCTGTGGTGGACCGTATCAAAGGCTGCGGACAGGTCCAACAGGATCAAGGCGGCTCTGCCTCCTGCATCCATCACTGTTCTGATATCTTCTGCCGACTTAATTAGGGCCGATTCTGTGCCATGCCGCGCCCGGAATCCATGTTGCGATGGATCCAGATCTTGGCCAGTCCCCAGAAAAATACTCAGCTGAGTATTCATTATTCCCTCTATGATCTTGGCGGGCAGTGGGAGCCTGGTTATGAAGACTTTCGGTCGCTGGCAAGCGCATCCACTCAGGCCTAATACATTAAATCCTGTCTGGAAGGTGGTCACAGCTCCATGTGACATGATGCCTATTGTTCTGCCTTCCCCTGCTCAAGCTTGACTCAGCAGCAGGAGGGAAAAAATGTCTCTGGTCAGCAGCAACCATTTCGGGCAGCCTGGGACTAGAAGGTTGGTAGCGAGAAACCTAGGAACCTCACATAGCTCGTTTCTGAGGGGCAGAATAATACCTCCCACACCGGTAATGGGTGTGGGAGGTATGATTCTACAACACGATAGGGTTACTTTCAGCCATTTTAGAGTTGGTCCTTACGCGGTCGCATAATGCCACTCTATATGTCGTAAATTACTGATACACTGACAACCCAGGAGAATGGACTCCATAGGCTGCAGGGGTGTCCTGCTGATGCAGGGGCACCCTCTCACTTTGAACCAAGCACCCTCCCTTCAGGATTGTTAAGGCCTGCTATGGGGTGACTTATAGGTTTTAAGTGCAGTGACACTTAGATATAGGAAACCTATATCTAAAGTAAGAGGTGCATGCACCATCTTGCACAGGCTGCGATGGCAGGGATGTAGTTCCAATTTGCATGGCCTCTCATGGAGGGCATAATACATGCTTCAGCCCATGGGAGGCCTCTGGGGTACCTAAGCCCTGGGTATATGTGTACCATTAAATGAAATGAAATGAAATGAAAGGTGGACTTATAAAGCGCGATTGCTGCCCTGGGGCATCCAAGTGCTGCAAGAAAGTGGCTCTACGTGTCAGAAACAGTCAGCTTGGGGGACTAGTTGTGAGTGTTGAAGAGAAAAGTCTTTAATTGCTTACGGAAAGAGAGCAGGTTAGGGTTGGCCCTGAGTTGAAGAGGGAGCGAGTTCCACAGTCTAGCGGCGTTGTAGGAGAACATCCTACCGCCATCTGTAGCTCTCTTGATTCTGGGAACTGTTGCTAAAAAGGCCTGACTGGAGCGAAGGTGTTTACTCGGATGGTATTGTGTAATCAGCTCACGGCTGATTACCGGGCCTTTTTGCCAAAAGGCTTGGTGGGATATACACATTGCCTTAAAAGAAATTTGTTGTCGCACCGGGAGCCAGTGTAGGCTCTTCAGCCCAGGTTTGGCTGACAATCTGCGTGGCAACTGAAGCAGTGTACGAGCCGCACAGTTTTGGATAATCTGCAGCTTACGCAGTGTGTAATCGGGGGCGCCTAGATACAGGACGTTACTGAAGTCCAGTCGGGACTGGATCAGGCCTTGCACGGCGACTTGCATGGCTTCCATAGGTAAGAGTGGGAGGACTTTTTTCAGTATCCTGAGGAGGCCAAAACAAGTCGCCGAGAGCTTAATGGGCTGAGTGTTAAAAGTCAAGGCTTTATTCAGCCACACCCCCTGGCTTTTCATGTTATCCTTAGGTACAGGTGGAGTGCCTAGGCTTGGAGGCCATAGGGAGTCAATGGTCATTAAACCGACGGGACCCAGGAACATCAGTTCTGTTTTGTTCCCGTTAAGCTTAAGGGAGGATGTCGTCATCCAGCTGTTCACTTCCTCCAAGCATTTCATTAACCCCATTTGTGCTGATTGGCCGTCCTCCTGCGCTAGGGAGACCACTAGCTGAGTGTCGTTCGCATATGAAATGATCTTAATGCCAAATGGACGAACAACCTCAGCCAGTGGCCTCATATAGACGTCAAATAGCGCAGGGCTAAAGGAAGAACCCTGCAGTACCCCACAGCTCAGAGGTTTGCTGGAGGATACCGTGTCTCCCTCGAAGATCTGAAAGGACCTATTGTTCAGGAAGGATTTGAACCAGAGCAGTGCCCTGCCTGATACTCCAACGGCAGAGAGGCGGCACAGCAGAATATTGTGATTAACCGTGTCGAATGCTGCGCTCAGATCGAGGAGGACCACTGTCACTGATCCCCCTCGATCCAGAATCCTTCTGATTTCCTCGGTGACTGCCAGTAGGGCGGTCTCGGTCCCGTGTCTGGGTCGAAAGCCCGTTTGGGTGGCATCCAGCAACTGGTTGTTCTCGAGAAAATCCATCAGATGTATATTGATGTGCTTCTCAAGAATTTTGCTCACCCAGGGGAGCAGGGAGATGGGGCGGTAGCTGGCGTAGTCACCAGGATCCAGATTCAGTTTCTTCAAGAGCGCACGCACCCTGGCCTGCTTCCAAGGGGGCGGGACTGTGCCAGAGGTAATGGAGGCGTTAAGGAGGTTCATGATGGTGGGGAGAACAACGTGGATTACCGAGACCATTGCCTCAGGTGGGGCTGGGTCACATGGAGACCCTGACTTTACTTGACGTGATAGGGATTCCAGGGATTCCTGTTCTAACAATGGAAAGTGTTCCAGGGTTGCAGGGGACTGAGGAAAGGTTTCCGCCGGACTAGACTGGGCCTGAGCAGTGAGATCTGGGTCCATGACAGGAAAGGAAGCATAGATTTTGTACACTTTTTGATGGAAGAATTCTGCCAGGTCATTGCAATGGGCCGTAGTTTTATACCTGGACATGGATGGAGGGGGAGGTTTAGTGAGGCTCTTTACTATCTGAAAGATTTCTTTGGGTTTGGATTTTGCCCTCATTATTTGTTTTGAGAAGTAAGTCGATTGAGCAGTTTTAACTCATATTTATAGGCTCTAATCGCCTCTCTGTATCGGATTTTGTCGTGGAATAATCCAAGCGCCACCTTCTTTCTATCTTCCTACAGAGCCGTTTTTTTTCCCTGAGTTGCCCGGAGTAGCAGGGGGCGTTTTTTTGTGACCGCTTCATAGTGTTTCTGCGGAGGGGGAGTGTGGCCTCAAGAGAATTCAAGATCTACTCTTCATATTCTCGATTGGCTGCGCAAGGGTCCCCATTACAGGGGGATCTGGAGGTCAAAAGACTGTTAGACCAAGGTTCTACTGAGAGTCTAGACCAGTCTCTGGAGTTCCTCACAGTGGGGGTTGAGTGGGGGGCCTTGCATATAGACCATGTAAGGGGGACAAGTGAGTGGTCGTCCAGGGAAGACTGATGGGGTGCCCCGCCTTAAGCTCGGAGCAGTTACTAAAAACTGGGTCCAAAAGATGGCCCTTAATGTGGGTGGCAGAGTCGACCAGTTGATCCAGTTGTAAAGCCGCCAGATCATCCGCCAGCTCCGTTGCAGCGTGGTCATAGGCAGCGTCAAAATGAAAGCTAAGATCGCCTAGCAGCGTATAGTTGGAGGAAATTGTGACCGACTCAGCCATAATCGATGGGAGGGCCTTATGAAACTGCTTTGGGGGGCCCGGCGGCCGATATATGAGGGTACCTGAGAAGCAGTTATTGGGGGAGAATTCAATGCTAAATGCGAGACTCTCTCAGTCTGGAATGGAATCAGAGGAGCATCGACATAAATACTGTTCTTTATATATTATTGCCACGTCCCCTCCTCTCCCTGCAACCCGGTCCTTCCGCATAATTTGGAAGCCCGGAGGCAATGCTGATACTATGTCAGGGTCGGAGTCTGGCGTCAGCCAGGTTTCTGTTAAGAAGACTGCATCTGACATATGCTCCTCCAACAACAAGGCCACTCCCGTCCTGTGTTTTGGTAAGGAACTACAGTTTAAAAGTAGCATGTTATAATCCTGTTTACCATCATGATGCTGGGAAGTGTTCAGCTTATATTTTCAAAGGGGACATACTGCGGGCAGCTCCAGAGCTTGAAATAAGTGCATGCAGCCTACTTCACCAATAGTCCTCATGCTAAGAAGGGACTCAGAGCTGAAATACCTTGTATGTGGAGGGAGTGATGCAGGGGTAGTGGCCCCTGGCCCCAGCCGGCCGCGGACGGCCGCAGACAGGCTTGCCTTTGGCACGCCCGCTGCGCTTCCTGGGTGGAGGTATCATTTTATGGGAGCGGGGGTGGGAGGGGCCGAGCACTAGACCGCTCGCCTGCTCCTCACCCAAGATGGTGAATTAAAAGCTGGACCCCGGCAGCGCCTGCTCGGCTGCGGTGGGGACAAACGGGGCAAGGTAAGAACAAGGTGGCCAAAACCTAGTAATCAGTGCAATGGCCGTAGTAAGCTCAATAACTAATTAAAAAACAAAGAAAGTGCAAAAAGAAAGATACAGGTGCAATTTTAAAATAGCAATCACTGATGCTTCCTCGCACACAATCCGTCCCGGCTTTCCGCCTCAGGACACTCACATTCGCGTACACACACTCTCAATAAGCCCTGGGTATATGTGTACCATAAACTAGGGACTGACAAGGGTACCCCAGTATCCAATATGGAGTGCACCTAAGTACATGGCATAACAGTTTAGGGAGAAAGTAGATAGACTGGCATCCTGGCTAGCAGGATCCCAGTCAGACTAGTCAAAAAAAGTATCATATGAAGCAAAAATCAAGCAGATCCTACTTTCCTACAACCCCCTTGCTAGCTTTGCAGAGCAGTCAGGCTTCCCAGAGGCAATCTGTAAAGCTTTTGCACAGCCAAAAACACACGAGTGACACACCTGGCACACCACAAACAGAAACGCCACACAAGGTTATATCGAAAATATCCTTTTTATTTATACACAAAACACATTAGCCAGATAGACCACATAAATCACTTTTGCCAGCTAGGCAATTGTCATAAACAGTTAGTGCCAATATGACAGTACTCATCAGTTGTATGAGTCATGAACACGTCATCAAAACACATTACTGGGCATAGCATACAGTTTCTGAACATAATACTTTTTATGTTCTCTTCATAAGGACTCAAATGTCATATATCATGGCATCAATGCATATAATGTAGCAGTTAGGTTCATACAAATCACCTATGCACTTGCATCAGGGCATAACAAAATAGACAATAGGACACACATAGCTCACCAGATATCCCGGTGTTCTAATATAATGTAGGGCCTGGGAACCTCTCCGCCCATTCCGGGATACTCCGGAACTGCGACAAATTTTCCTGGCGGGGGCCTCCGTCGAGGCTACACCCTGCGGTATCCCTACATGGAACAAGTGCCCCCTTTGCCTGGACCCACGTTAGCCTGGTTCTCCCCATGTGCATACCTGGAGTAGAGCAGCCAGCGATCACACAGGGCTGCTACTGCAGGCAGAAATGTTCACCACCTGTGAGGAGACCTCGTCGAGTTCCCCACACAGCTGCCCACGGGAGTGGGACTCACCCTAACTCTGGGCAAGACGGAAATTCCTCTGACCACCATGGACCCCTTTTGGTCAAACAGCCCAGCCCCGGCAACTACCTTTGCAGCTCCTCCTGGCTGTGGGGGTTTTAGTCCTCGATCAAGCAGAGGGGCCTTTCTGGGCTTCCTGGGTGGTGATTGTCTCTCCAGAGGCTCAACGGCTGCGGCAACTTCCAGGTCAGAGCCCTCGCACTCCAGGGGATAAGTGGGGCTACACTCTGCTCTGGCCGGTTGCCAAGCAATCTTTTCCCTGCATGTGGCCCGCGTCGGGAGATGCTGATGCGGCTCCTCTGCAGGGCTTCTCGCCCCGAGCAGGCACATGCGCTAGAGACTGGAGATGGGGGAGAGCACCTTCATGCTTATACTCTCCCCTCACCAGGCCCCCAAACCTGTGGGGTAGCTTGGGGCACACACCAGGCTTCTTGTTCTGCCGCCTGGGTCAATCAGAGGCTCCAAATTACGCTGATGGTAGTGGAAGGGGATTGCCCCATTAAAGCACTCGCTACAAGCTTTCTGCCACATGGGGCAGATTTCCTCTCTACCAGATAAGGAAGTACAGTGCTCACCACACGCTGGATGGTCACAAACAGTGCTCACCCGTAGCTTAAACATAAAAAGAGGAAGAACAGTCCAGTCCTTCGCCTGCTACAGACAGGTTGCCCAACCCCACACACCAGGGGCAGCACTCCTCACACAGTTCTCAGCCCTCCTGCCAGGCAGGTTACTTTAAGATCCAGCCAGGATCTGTCTTGAAATCTTTTGTATCCCTGAGATTTCCAACAAGAGGCCAGCCACACACAAGCCCTTGGAGATTCCTCACAAGCAGGATACCACAGCAGGGCAAAAAGAGTCAGACCTTTTCCTCCACCACAGACAGAAGCAGCAACTGCAGGCCAACCCACCCCTCACAAAGTACAGGCAGTGCTCCTCACACAGTCCTTCTGCTCTTCTTCTTGGCAGGGTCCTCTTGTTCCTTGAAGTAATCTAAAGTACTAAGGGTTGTAGGTGTAATACTTCTTCCCCAAATTGTCATTGTTCTCTTTATTGTAAGGGTCTCTGAACCAAGTCCAAACCAGTACTGTCCTCCCTAGTGCAGTATGACCACAGGGGGCGCAGACTCTATAGTGAAAAAGGAGACACAGCAAGTGCAAGTGAAACTCCTCGCAGCACTCTAAATGCAGACCAGATCTATTCAGCCCTGCGATGAGTCACCCAGGTAACTCCCCTACTGACTGTCTAGATTGAATGCACATCCCAGCTCCTGTCACTCAAATACCAGACACTGAATTCACAAACAGCCAGAGGCACACAGAATGGTAAAGTATGAAAATGCCCACTTTCTAAAAGTGGAATTTTCAAACACAGAATTTGAAAACTACCTTCACCAAAAGGCGTGTTAATAAATTCTGAGTCCAGAGAGCCTAAACTCCATTTTCCTATCTTGTCCCTATAGCAAGTTACACATGTAAACATGTTACAGTGCAACCCCAATGATAAGCCTATGAGACAGATAGACTTTGGATAGTGAAAACTAAATACACAGTATTTCACTACCAGGACATGTCACACACACACAAGTACATGTCCTACCTTTCACATACACTGCACCCTGCCCAGGGGGTTACCTTGGACATACCATAGGGGTGCTTTTCATGTAGGGAAAGGTTGGACCGGGCAAGTGGGTGCAGTTGCTAGGGAAACATGACAGTTTCCACTGCGTGCAAAGACACTAGAATGGAAGGTCTGAGTTACATTTACAGGGCTACTTATGTGGGTGGCACAGCCAGTGCTGCAAGCCCACTAGTAGCATTTGATTTACAGGCCTGGTACACACAGTGCACTTTACTAGGGATTTACCAGCAAATCAAATATGCCAATTATGGATAACCAATCACTGCCACAATTTATACAGAGAGCATATTCACAGAATCCTATTGCCAACAAAAATAGGGTCAGTAAAATAGGAGGCAAAAGGCAAAAGGGTTGGGGATAAACTTGTCAAAAGGGCCAGGTCTAAAAGTCACATTTGAAACTGTTCTGTATTAAGCTATCCTCGGTTTACTATGCGTGCAGTACACCAACCTAAAGCTTCAATTTCACAGATATGAATTCATCAACTGATAATTGTTCCAAACACATTTATTCTGGACTCAGTTTCATCAATGATTTTTTAATAAAGTTTGCCGAAAGAAAACTGGCCTTTATCATGTTTCAATTGAGGAACTTGTAACAATTTTCATTCTTTCTTTCTATTTTTCTTTTCTTCATGATGCTTCAATTCTTCTTTAATGCTTTCTTTCTTTCTTTCTCTTTCTTTCTATCTTTCTTTCTTTTTCTTTCTTCCTTTCTTTGTTTATTCTTTCTATCTTTTTTCCTTTTCCTTCCTTCTTTCTTTCCCTCCCTCCTTTCCATCTTTCTTTCTTTCTTTCTTAGCCAATACCTTTTGATTTTACAAAAATTATATGTAGGACATAGTTACCTATAGAGTTTTTCAGCCATAATTCATCCATTGGTGTGTGGCTCTGTCATTCACATTTTTCTCCAACCTTTTCGTGCATGTATCAAGGGGCAATGCATCAACCCACTTCACCCATTGGCTGACTGAGTTACAGCATGCTGCCCTTTCACAAGGTACTATTTCGGAAGACAATGGTCCCAACCATTAACAAAGATGGAATAAACCAATAAATACAGACCATGAATCGAATCTATATTAACTGTCCAGCCGGACAGGGTTTAATAACAGGTATAATTATATGTAACCAAGATGTTAAAAAATTTCCAAGTGGAACACAACCTGTGTCCAACTACCACATATGTGAAAACATATGACATACATATAAATGGGAGGCAAGGAGGAGGGCAGTCTGCAGGTTATTCAGGTTAAAACAGACAATTGGTATTGTGGTACACTTTAGGTGATTTTGCATTAAAACATTTAAATCATCAAGCGTACATTGTCGACGACATTTCGATCCCTATTTAATATAGGATCATCATCAGGACATATTGATTCATGCCTCGATATATAACACGAGGACAATGTCGTCAGTTATTGCATGGTACAACGACCTATGCATGCGGTGACCACTGAAGAGTGCCAAGGGGAAAAGGAACACGTCAGGGGCAGTAAAAATCCCGCATTCTGGTCTGGAACCAGTTGGGGCAACAGATGGTTCCGGTGGAACGACAAAGAAGCTCCTCAATGGGAGTCTGCAGTAGCCAACGAGTCAATGCTCACAAGGAGCACATCCACACACACAAAGTAGTTCTTCCAGTACCACGGAGTGCTAAGCTAATGTGTGATTTTTGAGACAAAAACACATTTTTGCCTTTAGTCAATATTATTTGCTTCAGATTTACTAACACCTGGCAGTTTCTCAAACAATAAAGTTTTGCAAAAGCAATGACAAAACAAAACAAGAATTGCCAATAGGCTGGCGGTCCATGCCAGAACCATTGACTTTGCCAATGTTTGCTCTTTTAAGGAGTCACTTTAAATTTGATGTGCCTATTGATGGTAAGTTCTACAATGCTTGATCCCAAACACGATAGGGTTACTTTCAGCCGTTTTGTTCTCCTGGGCACTAAAGCACAGTGGTGATGGACAGCTGCAAGATTTCTTGTTGATCCTGCACTGCCCAGCAACGTACACATGTTGCTGGATGTGAGCAACGCTTCAGCCAAAAATAATTGGAACACTTGTTCTTGAATTCCCAAATGTAATTATAAGTCCTTAACAGGCCACAACCAGGTCAGTTTTGGTCTTATCTGTTACAGTGCTACATGTGTGTTAGGCAACAGACTACCTTGCTCAGCCTGCACACTCCTGTGCATCTGAGTAAATGATTAGCCTGTGCGGAGGCTCTTACCCTAACGGTGCTGAAGCAAACCTGCATTTTAAAAGGTGAACCCTGGAGATAACAGCTGAAAATCATTTTAACACGGAGTTCACAGAAGGTGAGACTTCATTATAGCGTTCCATAGCACAGCAAAGGTCTCTAAACTATGGACGGTGAGCCAAAAATCTAGGGGGTATATTACCAAGCAATAGCGATAGTTATCGCTATTGCTTGGTTAGAGACAAAATTTTACCGCTGAGCTGCGGCTATTTTTATCGCAGATAAACCTTGGTATTACCAAGGTTTATCGCAAATGCGATAAAAAACGGCCGCAATGCATGAATATCGCTGAAAAGTGAGCGATATTCATGCATTACCGAGTTAGCCATGTTATCCACCTCCCATTGGATAACATGGCTAAGAACAGCTCAGGGGCAGGTGTTAGCTTTTGGAGATATTTGCGCTTAGCGCGAATATCTCCAAAAGTTGGTAATAGGAGATAGCGATGTTAGCGACTGTTTACAGTTGCTAACATCTTGGCACTCCCACTTTGCATGTCATTAGTGATAAATATCACTGACATGCAAAGTGGGGCCCAAGATGGTCGCTATCTCCTACTAGCTGTCGCTAACTGGTGTTAGCGACAGCTAGGTAATAGGGAGATAATTTTATCTCCGCTTTCTTGGCTTTTAAAGCCAAAAAAGCGGAGTTAAACCCCCTTGATAATATGCCCCACGCTGTTTTCAAGGGATAGAACTGGATCTCCTACACTAATCCTCACCAATGAAATAAAAATAAGAATCCAAACAGCCCTGCAATTTCATCTCGATGAGACAAATATAATTCAACAAACTGTTAAGAAAATACCACTATCAGGCTGCAAGTGCATTGGATAATGAAGGGTGCGCTATTTAATCGCAGTCAGTTAATGAGCCACCTTTCATGAAACTATAATAAAGCAGGGTCCCTGAAAATTGAATCATTGGAATTATTAGGAAGTCACCAGGAGCCGCAGCTGGGGCTCCTGGCTTGATCCTTGCTATGCCTGCCATCCCTGACATTTAGATGCTTCTGAGGTAGTATTAAGAAAAGACAAACCATAGTATTTTAAAAGGCAAAGTGATCAGTGTATAGTTTCCAATGTGCAACTGTTCGACAATGGAGGAAGAGGTGGTACCTTAGAAACATGGGGCCTCATTTATGAAAAGTGACGCATCGCTGCGAGAAAACAGCGATGCGTCACTTTTCATTGCGCCCTCCTTGCGACCCCAATGATGTATCATATTTACAATATGACGCATCATTGCGGAAGGACTTACAGATACATCAGTATTTCTGACGTATCTGTAAGCGCAAAAGTGACGCATTGCTGGAGTGTGTCACAAAAGTGACGCAACTCCAGCAATGCGTCCTTTCACATGGGGAAAGCCCCATGTGAAAGGGCTTGCGTCAGTCTTATGCCTGCTGTGAGGCAGGAGCAAGATTTTGACGCAACAGCGTCCTAAAAGTGATGCAGTGAAATCTCATAGAATTCACTGCGTCACTATTACGAGGCTTTTTGCGGGGGGACGCCCCCTCTGCATACATTATACCTGACGCAGGTATAATGTAGCGCAGGGGTTTACAAAGTGACGCATCTGGTTAGATGCGTCACTTTGTAAATAGTACGCAAAAGGAGGCATGTTTTATGCCGCCGATGCGTCACAAAAAGTGACGCACCGGCGGCGTAAAAGTGATGCAGTAAATGAGGCCCATAATGTCAAGGCCTCCATGGCCCAGAACACTACTCTTGAGGCCTTCAATTAACCAAAATAGATGGAGCTAACAAGTATAGCAAGAAGAGTCCCTTAAGCTGGCACTGAGCTTTTTCTGGTGCATGGGAAGATGAAACATGCAAATGCCATTTCTGCAGGGTCACCCCCAAAGTTTTCAGCTTTCTCCTCCCCTTTTTGCTGAATTAATTTTTGTTGGCTGTTGGACTCTGTACACTTTACCATGGCTAACCAGTGCTAAAGTTCTTGCACTCTCTACTTTAAACATGATACTATTGGCTCATACCGATTTGGGATACTTAATTTACTTATAAGTCCCTAGTAAATTGCACTATATGTGCCCAGGGCCTGTAAAGGAAATGCTACTGGTGGGTCTGCAGCACTGATTATGCCACCGATACATGTAGTCCTTTAAACTTGGCTAAGGCCTGCCATGGCACAGCCTGTGTGTGCAGTTTGAAACTGCCCTTTTGACTTGGCAAAATAAACCTTTTGCCATGCCCTGGACAGCCCAGAGGGCAGAGTGCTATGAATTTTAAAAGCTGTACATATACTTTTAAGTTTTACATGGTCTGGCAGGGAACACCCTTAAATTTGTTCTTCAATGCTGCACGGCCGATATCTCCCTTAGGATAACATTGGAATTACCTTTATTACATGTTATGTATAATTTCAAAATGGGAAGATATACCTGATTCAGATTTGATGTCTCTGGAATCCTAATTTAAAATTCAAACTTATGGTGAAGTCAGATTTTAAATTACAATTCTGAAAAGTTGACATTTTCTTGCCTTAGTCATTTGTTGTCTGCAGCCTGTCTCTGGTGCAGTTTGCAGTTAGGCTTTGTGTAGACCCAATGGAAGCTTAGGTGTGCCTCAATGGCCATCTTTGTAACTGCAACAAACGATGGACGGAATACTGAATGATTCATTCTCCCCCAGTTAAATTCATCGTTCTTTTGCTCTCTACACCACCCGAGTTTGGACCCAGCCATATGTAAATCAGTCTTGACCCTATTCCTCATGGGAACAGTCTAGCTTGAACTATCATCTGTGGCAGATGAGAGGGAGGAGATAGGCACAGCCTTGCAAACACCTGAATAGACTGTATCCTGTTTCCTGTCGGTACACACAGGGCTGATGCATACTCCGTCAATAAATCAATCAATCAGGATTTGTTTGGTGGGGCTAATCAACCGCAAAGGTATCCAGGGGCTGGTTCTGGCTGGGATCAGTCAAAATACCAGGTTTGAGTACCTTTTTGAATTCCGGAAAAGAGCATGCTGTCCGGAGGTGAAGTGGAATGTCTTTTGAGGATTTGGCAGAGAGGTATCAGAAAGAACGTCCTCCACTGTAGCTTTGGCAGATAGAGGGATTGTATGAGAAGCTGAGGGCGGCAGAGTGCAGGTGGCTGAAGGGAAGGTGGAAGTTCAGGCGGTGATTGATTTATGATGGTCCTTGGTCGTGGAGGTAGTCAGTCTGGAGCCAGGGCAGGGGAGACAGGGTATTTGTGCCTTCAAAGGCTCCTTGCTTTAAAGGCACCACTGGGTATAAAAACTGGACCTCAGAAACCTCTACATCAGTACACTTCTGCTCCTGTGGATACTCTGCCAGAAAGAAAGACTGCTCTGCTGCTGTAGCAATGCCACTCTGATGGACAGTATGCTGCAGGATTCCTGCTTTGCTGTGTGATCTGCTGCCTGCTATTCCCACGTCTATATGAGAAGGACTGGACCTGCATCTCTTGACCCGAGGGACGCCACAGGCTAGTTGGTTGACCTCCTGATCTGAAGCCTCACGGACATAACAGGCTTCCAACCCCTGCACCTGGACTCTTCCATCTGTGATTATACCCTGCCAAGTGGTGCCATCCCAGTCCTGGAACCTAGAAGTGGGCCTTAGGTGCTTGCCAGCAGAATAGACTCATCTTCTAGGCTGAGCAGCACATCTCCGAGCAGAACCACTGCCTCGTCGCTGCTGTGTGGATGGGAACCATCGCAAATGAGTCACATCGCAACTGCAAACCACATCCTGGGACCAATGCATCACCTTCGGGACAGCCACTGAGCGACACTTTACCTGGCACAGCTCCTCACATCTCTCATCAACAGCAACCTCAACAACAACGGCAAAACTCTGCATTGCAGCAGCACCACTCATCATAATCAACGCATCGCCTTAGCTGTGCGACACATCTTTGCGGATCCACCCAATGCTCCGCAACCAGGATTTAACTTGTGACTTTGTCCTGGTCCGGTGTGAACATTTATCTCCAATAGCACATTGTGCTTTTTGTGCTATTTCTCACTAGAAACTTTAAACTTCAATAACTCCAGTTCTACTCATTGGATTTTATTCATTTAGGTCTTGTTTTATTTACTAAACGAAGATCTGACCTAGTGTAGGATCCTTTTTGTGTGATGTTTTTGCTATCTTACTGTTATCCAGTGGGACAGTTAGGTCCTACAGTAGAGAAAAATGAATGTAGGTGTTTTTCATTACCAGGACATGTAAAACGTATACCCATCTGTTCTGCTCGTTAAATACAATTCACCCTACCTTATGGTCCTTTAGGTCCTACCTTAGGGGTGACTTAAAAAAGAAGGTTTAGGCCTGGCAAAATGCCAAAAATTTGCCAGGTCGAAAAGGCAATTTAAAACTGCACTGCAGGCTGCAATGGCAGGCCTGAGATAAGTTAAAATGCTACTTTAGTGCGTGGCACAAGGAATGCTACAGTCTCATTAGTAGCATTTATTTACTAAAGACACCTTTCCCAAAAACAATGCCTCCTGGACGGAATTTCAGCCAGTTTCAGAATCTACTGTCCTCAATATCATCTCTAAACTCAAACCATCTTCTCACACCAATGACCCCCTACCCGCCCAGTTTGTCCAGGAACTTAAACACATCATTGTCCCCATCTGGACTAATATCATCAATTCCTCCCTCGCCACGGGTTGCGTGCCAGCATCCCTTCAACTTGGTCAAATCTCTCCCATCCTTCAAAACCCCACTGCTGATCCTAATGACCTGAACAACCTACACCCTATCTCTAATCTTCCCTTCCTCTCCAAATCCCTTGAAAAATGTGTACTTTTCCAGTTAGACAAACATATCACTTCCTTCAATCTCCTCGACATTTTCCAATCTGGTTTTAGAAAAGGTTGCTGCACAAAAACTGCCATGCTTAGTATCACTGATGACATTCATCGCTCTCTTGACAAAGGTGAATCCTCCCTCCTTATCCTCCTTGACCTCTCTGCAGCGTTCGACACTGTCCACCATCCCACCCTTCTTAATACTCTTAAAGACCAATTCGGGTTTGAGGGCACTGTTCACCAATGGTTCTCTTCCTATCTCCAAAACAGATCCCAACAAATTAAACTCAGTCACTGCCTCTCCAAACCTCAATCTGTCTCACTTGGGGTCCCTCAAGGCTCTATCCTTTCTCCTACCCTATTTAATTTATTCATGGAACCACTCACCCTCATCCTTAAACAAGCTAATATTAGTTATCACCTATATGCGGACGACACACAACTTTACTACAAGATTAAATCCCGCTATGACATCCATCTCCTCAACGATACCTTGAATAAAGTCCAAGCCTGGTTCCATCTCTACCATCTCAAATTGAATCCCAAAAAAACTGAAGTCATTCTTTTTACCCCAAAAAACTGCTCTCTGCCCATTCAAACCTGGATCAATGACATCAATGCACTCAACTGCTCCCTCTCCACTTCTAACTCGGTCAAATCCTTGGGCATCAGCATTGATAACAATCTTACTCTCATCCCACACAAACAAAAAATGCCGCGAAAGGTGCTCTCTTCTCCCTTCTCCACCTTAAACAAATCAAACCTTTCATTCATGCAGACGATTTCAAAATTGTTGTCCAATCTCTTGTACTTTCCAGACTTAATTATGGTAATGCCACCCTTGCCGGCACCCCTAAAGTCCACCTTACCCCGATCAAATCTGTCCTCAACCTAGCTGCTAGACTCATCTCTGATTGTAAACGTTTCAATCACATTTCTCCTATCCTCAAAAACCTTAACTGGCTCCCAATTGAAGGTAAATCCACCTTCAAGTTGGCATGTATTACTCACAAAGCCCTTCACCAGAACACCCCCTCTTACCTCTCCAACAAACTGCAAAAATCTGGGTGCTCCAGGTCCTTGAGAAGCACCAACGCCCTCGTCCTCATCCCCCCGAGACTCAATTGTACAAAGACACAATCACGTGCATTCTCTGGTAATGCCCCTACGATCTGGAACTCGCTCCCCATAGATCTTCGCTGCAACCCCTCCTACCCTCTCTTCAAAAAAAGACTCAAGGTACTTCTTCTTAATAAATATTGGGGCACCTAATAGTCCCTACTCTGATTCAGTCCTCATTTCATTCTCTTCAACCCACCCTGCCTCTCTGCTTTTCATACTACCTCCCCTCCTTCTCACACTACCCTTTTCCCTCCTATCTTTCTATCCACCCTCATCCCCCCTACCTACCCCTAATTTACTCCCTTTCCTCAATCTCCTCTTCTAACTGATATGTTTGTTCACATGCCAGTTTTTATTCACTCTGTGACTGTGTTCTATTTTGTTTTAGTTGTTTATTTGTTCTTATGTTTATTATGTGTACTTGATTTGTATTCTTCTTATCTGTCTGTAAAGCGCTCTGATACTCCTGGGTCCAGTAGCGCTATATAAAACCTTTTAAATAAATAAAATAAATAAAGCACTTTGGCACTTAATAGCAGTGGTAAAGTCCAAAGAGTCCCAATGACAACAAAAGCAAATCCAGAAAAACAGGAGGGGTGAAGGTGAAAGGTTTTGGGGGTGTCGGGTTTACCCTGAAGAGAGGGCTAACTCCAACAGCCACATTAATTGGAGATGGACTGAAGGGCAATATGAAATGCTATGTACTTATGCACCAATGTTTCTCATTATTTCACAGTGCATTCACACTATTCAGCAAATGGAGACCAATAATCATCATATGTGCAGCACGATGAGCATTGTGTCGTAGCCCAGGTACAGTTGAAAATGTCACCACTGTTACATGAAAAGATTTAATCTGGACTGGCCAGGTTCTCCCATGCCACTAGTTGCCATTGATTGTGAATAACAAGGCAGCATAGTGGTTCTCCTCTGGACAATATGGACCCTGAGGGTTAGCAACTTAAATGGTGACGCATGAAATATGTGTACACTGCTATCCATGATAGAAACAGTGGTGCTGTGTCCTATATTATTCAATGTGTAATGAATACAAAGGGCACATTTCGAGCATACTTTTTCATAAATATGTATTAATACAGCAACAACAGCATGCTTTGTATTGGACCTTTTTTGCTAGGGCCCGAGGACCTATTGATACTGAAGTCCCTCTGAGAAACAGGCAGACAGCTCATCACATCAGTCAAATCAAAATACTATACCAACACTATCAATGAAGCCACCAACAGAAGCAGAATGCATGCTGTTCAAGAGAATCAGGCACTTCATCAACCCCTTGCCAGACCAACCTATTGCTCACTCCATGGAAAACCGCAATGCTATCCACCTCTTCTACCTTGAAAAATACAGAAGATGAGACAGCACATCAATGAAACCAAGCCTCCTTCATCTGGTATACCCATCCATTCCCATGGAATCCAATAATGGCCAGCCTGCAAAACTCTATCCCTCCCAGAGCTCACTGACATACTCAACTCCCTAAAAGCCACACCTTATGATGAAGTCTTACCATTGTCCTTCATCATAGCTCTCTCTGGGGATGTTCTTCTACCAGTGTCTGTGCCCCTCACTCAAAGCATCTTCTCAGAAGCTCTCAAGGCAAGCCAGATCATTCCAGTCCTAAAGAAACTTACACTAGACCCTGATGACCTCACCAACTACCGGACCATGAATCACCTACCATTAATCAGTAAAATAATACAAAATGAAGCCTCGGTTTAACCCCAAGGTCACATCATTGCTAAACCTCTCCTGCATGACTACCAGATCATTCAGCAGCAGAGAGACTGCTACCGCACATATCGTAGACAATGCCCTTTTGACCACAGATGAAGATGACACCAGGTTCTTGATATTGCTGGACTTTTCAGCTGTCTTCGAGACAGTCGACCATCCCACCATAAAATCCCAAACTGGATTCACTGGCAATGTCATTCACTGGTTCCTCTCTTATCTTTACAAACGTCACCAGTTTGTTCAAATGGGCACCTCCAGGATACAAAAGATCCCTATCACGTGTGAAGTCCCCTAAGCTTCAATACTGTTTCCTCTCAACATCAAGCTTTACATGAAGCTGCTCGATGCTCTATCCACAGATAACCTAAATATTCACCAATGTGCCAAATGAGACACAAGTCTACACAAAAGTCCTCAGCTTCAGACATCCAACACCTCAAACACTACTTGCACATCAGGCAGACCGAGATGTTCAGCACCTACCTGAAGATCAACCCAATCAAGACAGAATTCTTGTTGTTTGGCAAGAACAACAAACATGATATAGTACAAATCAAGCTCAATGACATGGCCCTTGGCAGCTTCGAACCCCAACTCTCACCAAATGACAAGTATCTTAGTTTCACCCTGGAGACCAACCTCACCATCAAGAAAACCATTCCCAAAAAACATTGATGGGCTAAAGAAAGTTAACCTGTTTTGTCTAGAAAGTCTTTGCACTCTTGCATCAGGATAGTGATAATTCCGGCTCCAAGGCCTCACAGACTTCAGACTGGGATCCCTTAGGGGCATCCTACATGCCACAGCATGTCATCCAGTGCCTTAAAAATGATGGTCACATCAGCCCATCTTGATGGAACTCTCTTTTCTCCCCTGGTCGGTATACACCATCTTCAAAACTAGCTGTGTCATCTACAAAGCCATCACGACCAGCACCTTATCTTCCATACAAGCTCATGTCCGGTGATTCTTGGCACACCTGCAGCCAAGACACCATCCAACTGCAGATCAAGAAGTGTAAAACCGAAAGAAGAAGACAACAGGCTTTTTCCATCCGTGCACCCAGGATCTGGAACACCGTCCCCATATGCATCAAGGTCACTGCAATGGTGCTCCAAAAAAGAACACTGGATCACAATGCATTAACTGTCCAAAACACAGCTTCCTCTCCTACTACTGGTTGAATTTCTGTTTCTCTTTGATCATGTGCAGCGCTCCACTGCATTTTGGCTATATTGGCTCTATGGAAATATAATATGTATAAACGTGCACTAGTGATGATATGAACCAATCTCAAAGCCATACAGTACTATTCCTTTCGTATGTATCAATGTATACGGTTTCATATAGCAGAACAAACCACAAGACAACCAAGCCCTTCATGGGGAGCAAATACGGTGAAAAAAACTCAATGGGGAAAGGCATAATCAGGATGGTGAGAGGACAGCCTAGTGAGCTTCTTCCTCTTTCCTAAAGAGGTGGATAGGTTGTTGGTGGATTTCGACAGGGCTAGCATTCCACACCTGAAGCGCCTTAAATTAAAATGTTTGTCATTTTGCCTTTTTTATCCAGTATTTTCTGGTCAAAATGACTGCTGTATGTCTGGCCCGGCCCACTAGATGGATTGATCTTGGATACCAGACAAGGAGGACTCTCACTGTGGAAAATATGTATTTTATGCAGTTTTTAAGGTTACATGGGCCGGGATAGGGAGTTAGTGGTGCTCTCTGAGCATGGCATTATCCTGTTGCATTTCCAGAGAAGGTTAATGAGCTATCCAGCTTGATGAAGCATGCTTTTCACACAGATCTCATGGGCTTATGGGAGTCTATGCAGTAGAGCGTTATCTCAGTTGTGATGGAATATGACTTGTGCCTAGATGGCTGTTGTGAAGATAGGAGGAAATGTTTTACCGTGCACAATATAGCTAGTTGTTGTGAAGATAGGAGGAAATGTTTTACCGTGCACAATATAGCTAGTTGATGCCAGGTGGTATTGGCCTTGTGTACGATGTATGTTTTGAAGCTGATCTGTGCATCAATGTGGATGCCAAAGGATTTTCGATGAGCCATGCCATGAGATCGATCTCTTTTAGCCAGTTTGATAAGTTGAAATTGTCCTTATCGTTAAGGCCAGCAAGCAACTTTCACGTTGACAGCAGTATCAGATTAAAAACACACAACTATCCTGGTCTGACTCCATAAAGCCTAAATTTGCATTTTAGTTTCTCATAAATGACTTAAGAGAAGTGACATTATGATTTAATTGCTACACTTCTGGTTTTATATAATTTGAATTATTTTCTAACTAAAAGACCTAAAAGGTTTATTCGCAGAACTAGGATGTTTGGGGAAAATGGAGACCGGGTGGAAACTAGAGTGGCAGCAGTAAACTAGAGTGGCTGCAGCACACAAACCGGCACAATCACACTGCAGCCGGGCATTTGAGGAGGAAGTGAGTCATTATATATGCTCACCCGCTGCAAAATGGGTAGTTTTCTGTCTTTGTGCAATATTCGTGGTCGCCATGTTGAGAAAGAATTCAGGGGCATATTCACTTTTTATGACGTACCCATAGTCATTCTGTTGTACATATGCCCTTCAGTCTCTTCTTCCAAAGAAACATGTTTGTTGACATCTGTGAGAAAGGCCCACATTCTTGATGTGTTAGAGCTGAGGCATTAAGGGGCATATGTACAACAGAATGACGGCGAGTGGCAATAAGCAAAACTTGCTGACGCCATGCTCCACCATTCTGAAAACGCTGGGACGCACCGTATGTACAAAGACACGGTGCACCACTGTGCTTCCCCTAATGCTGGTGCTAAACTAAGCTGCCTAGCGCCAATGCAGGCACACTTGCACCATAGTACAAGGGTACCTTCATTGGGGGAATTGTTGTTTATGTGAAGGAAGGGTCTCTTCCTGCACATAAACAATCACAAATGCAATTTGTAACTCATATTTGTGTTCCACTGTACAGCACACGTAGAAGTTGCAAATTGCCATTTTTGTAATGATTCTTTATGTGCAGGAAGGGACAATTTCCTACACATATATAATAATTCATGGCATTTCGCTGTTTCTGTATGTGCTGCACAATGCAGCATACATAGAAACAGCAAAAACGAAGAGATATAATAAATTTCTCCTTGTTTCTCCATGTGAAGACCAGGTTTTCCCTGGTCTTAATATTGGGGCTGCTCCATATTTACACCAGCATTGTAAGTATGGGGAAGTGTCAAAATCAATGGGTGTTGCAGCTGATCGCACACTGCATCAGCTATTTCACACCCCTTTCTCACGCTAAATATAGCATGGAAGGATGCCTTATTTAGAAGGCGGCGTTAAGCCACATTAAGTGGCTTAACCCCACCATGTAAATAAGGTGATGCACCTCTTGCCACAGGAACGTTGCAAAAAGTGACATTCCTGTGGTGATCAGAGCTTGTAAATATGCCCCTAGATACTTCTATGGCTTTGCTGTGGGTACCACAGGTGCATGAACCAAAAGCATGAAATCTCTGGTTGAGAATGTGACCATGAAGGCAGCGGCAATAACATGTGGGATGTGCGCCCCTGGTATGATCTTACATGTGCGCTTTTACGTATGCTTTGTCACCAAGATGCCTCATGGAAAATTAATGTCATCCATCGCCCCACTTTCGGAAATGTTAATCCCTCCCACCAATATATAATAATAATAATAAAAACATTTATTAAGCGCCTGGTCACACAGGAAGACAGTGCGTCCCCGCGCTGTGGGTGCATACCAACAGAACTCCGAATGAAAGCCCAGCAACCCGGGGGGGAGAGAGCAGAAAGCAGCAGGACAACTAGACCGTGGGGAACAAGTAAGTTTTCAGTTTCAACCTGAAGCGCGATTCCGAAGGCTCCATCCGGAGCTCGAGTGGGAGTTCATTCCAGTATTTGCTGGCAAGGAACCTAAAGGATCTCCCTCCCATCCGAGCACGACGGATGCGGGGGACCATCATCTGCATGCTCCCCATAGATCTCAACGATCGTCTAGGGCGATATATGGTCATCATCTTCTGGAGGTATGTGGGGCCACGGCCATGAGTGATGCGGTGGGTAATGCACAAGGTTTTAAACCGAATGCGTTCTTGCATGGGAAGCCAGTGCAAGATATGAAGTGCCCGCTTACCAGATGACCTCCTAGGCAGTTTTAAAACTAGCCTAGCCACCGCATTCTGGACACATTGGAGTTGGCTCAGGCCCTTTCTACTAAGCCCACAGAGCAGTGAGTTCCCATAATCGAGGTGTGGGGTGACTAGGGCGTGCACTAGGGTTTTCCTAGCTTTAAATGGAAGAAGATCTAAGATCTTACGGAGGACCTTGAGTGTGCCATAACATTTCCCGGCTACAATCCTCACATGTTGGGAATAAGAGAGATTAGAATCTAAGATAACACCCAGATTTTTCACACCGTGGCAGATGGAGTGGGCATAGTACCCAAGTCAGCTGGCCACCAGGCTGAGGTCCAGACGGAGGGAGACGGACCGATAATCAGGAGTTCCGTCTTATTGCCATTGAGGCGCAGACAATTACCCTTCATCCAGCCAGCAAGAGCCACAAGACAGGAGGAGAAGTTCTCTGCTGCCCCAACTGGGTTATGAGATATCGTAATCACCAGTTGGGTATCATCTGCATATGAATATCCACCCCATAAGACTCCACCAATCTTGCAATGGGGTTCCATATATAGATTGAACAACGTGGGGCTCAATATAGAGCCCTGCGGAACCCCTTGTCTAAGAGATCTCGGACTGGATTTATATGGGGGCAGTGAACTTGAAATTTCCTGTCCGCCAGAAAAGAGCTAAACCAATCATAGGCTTGGCCTGCTATTCCCATCTCACTCAGGCATACAAGAAGACCCGAGTGCGACACGGTGTCAAAAGCTGCACTCAGGTCAATAGTATCAGCGCCGCAGTGTGACCGTCATCAACTTTACGGCGGAGCAGTTCGGTGGAGAAGAGGAGGGCCGTCTCCGTAGAATACTTCGCCCTAAAACCCGATTGGGAGGAGTGAAGAAGAAGGTTGTCCTGACATTAATGACTTAATTAATGATTAATTATGACATTAATCATGAGTCTAAATGTACCAAATCACCTCTCAAGTCCACTTTCAATTTTTTTTATGGACTTGTATAGCGCTTGAATCACCCCGTAGGGTTATCTTGACGCTTACAGACCTATAGTGAGAAAGCCGTCACATAGGAGCAAGGAGCTAGACCAGAACAGTTTTCAGCACTTTCCTAAATTGCAGATGGTCTGGGCACTGCCTCAATGCAATGGGGAGCTGATTCCAATAGAGAGGTGCTAAATATGAAAATGTTTTTCCTCCTGTCTTTGACTTCTTAACCTTTGGTATCTTGAGGAGGGGTTTCGAACCACAGTGGAGATCCCTACGGGCAATGTAACCGTTAAGTTTCTCTGCAAGGTAAATAGGAACTTTACCCGACACTGCTTTGTGAGTAATGCAACAAACCTTACATTTTATTTGTTTGCATACGGGCATCCAGTGGAGCTTTTGGAGAAGGGAGAGTGAGGCAGTTCGATAAGGGGCATTCATTGTTAAGCGGGCCGCCGTATTCTTCACTACCTGTAGGCGTTCCAGAGAAGACTCTTTGGTTGCAATCAGCAAAGCATTGCAATAATCTAATCTGCTCAACACTAGAGACTGAATAAGAGACTTCCTTATTAGAATCAGGAAGGAAAGGGAAGACTCTTCTTAAGAAGCTTAGCATGTGGAAGCAAGATCCCACCGTATGGGTCACATGCTCCTTCATGGCTATGGTCTGCTGAATACGAACCCCTACATTTGTTACCATTGTCTCTAGTACTGGAAGAGTCCCCAGCTCTCTTGGCCCCCACTCTGGGGTCCACAGCAGTGGAGCCTCTCCGAATAGCATGATTTCAGTATTTCCGGTGTTTAGTTGTAAAAAGTTGTTACGCATCCATTGAGATATTGCCAACATGCTGGAGGAGAAGGAGGCTTGAGCCGTCTGGAGAGATTTCTTAGAACAAAAAGTAAGTTGGGTGTTATCAGCATATGATATCAGGATGAACCCAAAGTTCCTTAGATGTGCGGCCAAGGGAGCGATATAGATGTTAAATAAGGTGGGACTTAAGCAAGACCCCTGGAGCACTCCCTTGGTCAGTTCTTTAGACTTAGAACGATACGGCCCCAGATTCACGGTCTGGGATCGGTTTGTGAGGAAACTTGTCATCCATTGCAGTGCCACACCACTAATACCAGATTCCTCTAGTCTCCTGAGCAAGGTCTGATGGTCAACTGTATTTAATGCGGCAGAAAGATCTAATAACACCAGGAGAATAGATTGACCGCTATTGAGTGCTAACGTGATGTTATCTGTGACAGCCACCAAGGCTGTTTTGGTGCTATGTTTCGGTCGAAAGCCTGATTGAGAAGGGTCAAGGCAGCTGGCCGATTCGATATGGTCCGACAAGTGTTTGTTAATTTGCTTTCCAACAGTTTGCTCATGAGAGGTAAGAGAGAAATTGTATGTAGATTAGAGAGGTCTTCCATGGAGGCTTTGGTATTTTTCTGAATCAGAATAATCTGTGCCGCCTTCCATGCTAGAGGCAACTGTCCTTCCTTCAATGATAAGTTAACTAGAGAGCAAATTGGGGCTGACAGCTGTTTGGCCAGAGAGGAAGAGATTCTGGGAGGTATAATACCAAGTGGCGAGCCTGATTTCACATTGCATATTAAGGTGTCCACCTCTTCCAAAGTTAAAGAGGGAAAACTCGCCAATGAATTTACCTTAGAACAAGGTGGAGGTTCTATAATAGCGGCAACCAGCTGTGAACTGCCAGCAGAGGTGATATTATTATAGATGGTATCTATTTCTTGTATAAAATAGTCAGCTATTTTATCTCAGAGGATTTGAGATGAAACTTCTTCAAGATCACAGGCTTAAGGATTTGTAACATTTTTCAAAATTTGAAACAATACTTTAGGTGTATTCTCAGCCTGACTTAGCTGTTGGGTAATATAGGATTTTTGGGCCAGCTTTACGTTTTTATGATACTGGGTGAGGGCTGTCTTATATTTCTCTTTGTCATCGGTGAGATGAGTCCGTCGCCATCGCCTCTCCAAGTTTTTACAATGTCTTTTTCCGTCAAGAAGCTCGGCTGTAAACCAGGCTGCCTGTGCTCGCCTGGATTTACTCACTCGAGTTCTCAATGGGGCGATATGGTCAATGGCGCACTTAGCCGTCTCATTGAAATGAGCTAGGCCCTCCTCAACATTTCCAGGTTCAGTATCCCACAGAGGGTGAAAACCGCTAAGAAGGAGTCAGGGGTGACTTTGTGCCGTCGCCTATAGTGGAACTGATGGTCTGGACTATATGATTCCTGTCCTCTGGGTCCCTGTATATGAAAGTCAATGAGTGAATGATCCAACCAGCTGAGTGGCTCTGGGGCTTTACAAGACAGGTGTGGTGAGTTAGAGAAAATGATGTCTACATTATGTTCTGCTTTATGTGTTGGACCGTCATTAGTTTTAATTAGGTCCAGTGTGGCTAAGTCAGCCAAGAAAGACGCTGTCTCCGCATTGTCTTGGCACCCGCTGTGTACATTAAACTCTCCCAACAGCATAAAATTATTGGAGGAGATCACATGGAGTGCACTCATTTCCATTAATTGAAGTGAGAATTCGGCAATAGGACCTGGAGGAGGATAAACTAATGCACCATTCCAACTGCACTGTGGGAGAAGGTCCATCCAAAATATCAAAATATCAATTTTCTCCTTACAGCGTTGCTCTAGTACCGTAACTATCGCCCACTTTCGTCTGCCTATCCAATCTCTGAATCCTGTAACCCTCTGGAATTGCCATGGTAATAGCAGGGGTGGAACTCGGTTTTAGCCAGGTCTCAGTTAAGAAGCCTAGATCAGGTTTCTCTGAGTTGAGAAAATCACATATTTCAATTGTGTGTTTGGGAAGCAATCTGGCATTGCCCAGAAACCTTTCCAGCTCTGCCTGAAACAGGCAGGTTAAGGCCCTGGATCCTGTCTTATATGCCAAACAGTGATGCCATGTATCCACTTCTTTTTGCAAGCATAATAATGCTCTTCAAGGACCACGTTATAGATGACTAATAAATGATGAAATGAAGAAAAAACATGTTCATCAAAAGTCTTTATGACTTGAGTATCAGGATCGCTTTGAGTGTGTCTATCAAAGTACATATTTGTGTTTTTCATGTATTGCTTTCTTGAGACCACTGCTCAGTAAATGGATTATCTTGAGAAAGCAGTAAATGTGAACCATTTGGATAGTTGTGAACAGAACGTCAATAATATAAATGCTGTTAATATTTCAATGTCAAAATCACTGCATCTGATTAAACTAGTTATTACGTTTTTTAGCTAATACATTTTCTGTTACCTGCAAAAACTCAGACACTTTTTTTCTCAAGTACATAGTGACCTAGCAGGAAAATCGAAAAAACATTAACCAGTTGGTCACGGGTTTTAAACTCAGTGGCTCAACTTCTCATCTTTTGTGATTGATGAAAAGATACCCATTCATTTTGGTAATAATAAACAGTTGTTGTCATCAGTCTGCGGATACGAACATGTGCTTTACAAATATACTTTTAAGTTATGCAATAAAAGTGATAAACCACAAAAACAGAAATCAGTCATTCAGAGTTAGAGGGTTGCCCAGACCCTTTTCACATATGTCTTTAAATTAATTATTTACTTTATCCTAGTCCCATGTTTTGTATAAAATTAATTGCAATTTTTCACTTACCATCTTTTTCAAAAAATACATAGAAGCCATCAAATGCAGTAATTGCCTTTGGGGGCAACCAGTTTAGCATCACTTTTAATGGTGGGAAGGCAAAAGTGGTTGGTGTTGCTTTCACAGGTATACTGGTAGCGTAGTTTTCATAATCCACGGGTGCGCCATTCACAAACCCCTCATTGTCCGGAGTTGTGGGTTCATTGGCCCACCAATAGGGCTGTGAAGTTGTCTCATAATCTGTATTGTTATAATAATACTCTGTCCAAATGTTGGCGCCATTTGTCAGGCTCTCTGGTTGATCACCAGAATATTGGCCTGGGCTGTCTTTCTCCATTGCTTCCTGCGATTCTAGGAAAGTCTCAGCTGGACTAAAGCTGGAATTGGCCTCCAAGCTACTCTCGTTCTGGAGCACTATCTTCACAGAAATATTTCTGGGTGGGTAGGGAACTGGAAAAAATAAAAACATAAGTACAGTTTATTATAACAAACATTCATATTTGAGTCTCCCTGGATTGATATTGGTCACAAGAAATGCCAATAATTTTCATAGTACAAAAACATGTAGAAATATAAGTATCAATACATATGTGAAATACATTTCTATATTTAGATGTTGATGTGTTTGGTTAGTGTTTTCAATACATTTTGGCTCTTTTCAACTACATCCTGGTCTTAACGCTACGTGAACTCATTATATATTAGCTATTTTATTTTTAAATGTGTTTGGTAGATAACAGTGTTTCTTTTATTTTAAATCTGATGGATATAGTAGATGCTTTTGGGATAAGACAAATGTTTTCAGAGATTTTGATAATTCAGTTGACAAATGTAGTTTTTTCAATGGGAGCTGCTTGAGAGTTTATAGCGCATAAAGTTTATAGGTAGGTCCCAGATGTAATTATTATTATTATTATTAGTGAGTTTGTAAAGCACAATGGTTACTCCAACTTGTAGTGAGCATCTTAAAATACCTGCAAGATGGTTAAAGTAGGTCAATGTGGTTGCATATCATTAGATAGAACCTACTACATCAAATTTACAACTACTGAAAATGACACTATTGAGAACACCACTACTATTAATAAGCTAAGGCCAAGAGTACATATACTTACATTAATTTTAAACTTAGCCTGGGCCCAAATATAACCCAAATTCTAACCCTAAGACTAAACCTTAAAATAACTCTAATACTAAGACTAAACCTAATGCCAAACTCATCTCATTACCAGAGGCCTAACTCTACACCTAATCGAACACTATCCCTTATACTATCCCTAACGCAAAGCCCACCCTTACCCAACTCCAGCCCAAATCCAAAACCTAACCCTACCTCTTTCCATAAATCAAAAACAAGCCATTACCCTAACCATAACACTCAGAGTAAACATTAGCCTTCTCTTACACTTACCCTTGTTCTTCCCTCACTGTATATAGTGTTATTCTCAGCAGTGGTTGGCTGTAGCAGATTCTCAGTAGTGTAGATGCAAATGTCAGACCATCAGAAAGCTTCCTTTTATGCAGTTGAGCCATTCAAGTGGAAAAAGAATGGTGCACCGTGTTCCTCTCTCCCATTAAAAAGTGGCAAGGACATGTGCATGCCTGCTTTGCTTTCACAAAATAGATGTTCAATGATGCTTGCTGCAGCTGCGCACAGGTTTCACTCAATGTGTGTATTATTTAATGATGAGGTTTGAAATATGGTCCCGTCTGAGCCCCAGATCCCAGGACCAAGTGCCCTTGAGCTTCTCTCTTAAACGTGCCTGGCAGACATGTTTTTATCTTATAATAACATATCGTGCTCCAGTCATTCTTTTATTGTCAAACCTGTATAGTATTCTTTACATGTCACTAATTGAGTGGCTAATACTAAAATGAGAGGCAATTCCAGGTACACTAATAAAGTTACTACTCAGCAGCATACTAGATTTTAAGATTTGCGCAAATTAATCGAAAGTATGATCCAGAAATCATCAATGTATTGTTTTGTGCAATTAATTGCAAAGTATTTCCCCCAAACGTATGCTTACAATAACCTTTCATCTGATGTGTTTTAAACTCCAGTATCTCTTATGTCTATACCAGAAACGAATTGGTAAGTTGTGGTGACTCCTGAACCAGGCAGATAGACTGCCCATCAACCTGTCTAAGCAGCACAACATCAAACCATCCTCTAAGGACTACTGTGCCTCACAGTAGATGCCAGGATTAAACTCCACGTCTTGGGCACTGTCCATAAAAGCAATATGGGGCAAATGTCCAGCATTCCTTTAGAAGCACACATCTCAATTTACAACACCAAAACCAGAGTCCCTCATTCTGTGTCTGCCCATCAGAACAACTAATGATTATTCAACAGGCAGAAACTGAGAGGAAGATCACTGGGTGTACAAGCACCTAGAGACTGGAGCACACTCACCCCAAATGTACAATCTAAAACAAATTACAATCAATTGCGAAAGCTCTGGAAAATTGAACGGTTCAGACTTGCATTTAACTGAACGCATAAAATTGAACAATTTAGGACATGGCAACCCTGCCATCTACCTGCACCCTGGGCTCCCTTCCACACAACCATTGATTTTTAACCCACTATCAAACAATCTAAAACAAAGCAAAAGAGACATACAGCCTTTTACAAAAGTTCCTATCAATTAATACATCGTTCAAAGATTCCTCCCCTTCTCCTTTGACTCGTAATACAGTCCACTCGCCTCTTTCCTGACTCCTCACCTCTCCCTTCTTTCCTATTTCCCTCAGACTCACATTATCTATACTATACAACAGTGTTACACACAATATATATGTTTTGATTGCTAGTTCTAGTTTTCAAATGTAGAATTATAGATGGTTAACAATGAATAACATCCCAATTATTTAATATTTACCCCTCTAAAAGGTTATGCCATGTATCACCCCAAACACATCTTCCCTCGCTCCCAATTGATACAGAGGGGCCGAGAAGTAACGTGGAAGTCTTGCTCAACATTAGGGTTAGACCTAGCATCCTTGTCATGGTTTTATCCCTAACATATGCCTTTAACTCTCCTGTTTGCCACCTTTGTTTTGCTAACTTTAGGACTCTGCACACTTGACCACTGCTAACCAGTGCTAAAGTGCTTGTGCTCTGTCCTTAAAACATGGTAGAATAGGCTTATACACAGTGGGCATATTTAATTTACTTGTTAGTCCCTAGTGAAGCAGCACTACCTGTGTCGAGGGCTTTTAAATTAAAGGCGACTAGTCGGCCTGCGGCACTGGTTGTGCCACCCACTTAAGGAGCACTTTACACATGTCTCAGGTCTGCCATTGCAGCCAGTGGGTGCAGTTTTAAAAATTCAATTTCAGGTTGACAAAATAAACCTTTTGCCAGGCACAAACCTTCCTTTTTACTACATATAATTCACCCCTCTGGAAGTCCCTGAGCAGCCCAGAGGGCAAAATGCATTGTGTTTAAAAAGTAGGACGCATGCTTTTAAGATTTACATGTCCCAGTAGTAAAAACTTGTACATTCGCTTTTCACTACTCCAAGGCCTACCTCTCCTACAGGATAACATTTGGGTTGCTTATTACTTTTAATAACCTGTACTTTTCAAATGGGAACAGGTGATCAGTTCATGTTTGGTGACTTTGGAATTGCAATGAAACATTCTAACTTATGGTGAAGTCGTATTTTAAACTACAATTTTAAAAATGCAACTTTTGGAAGGTAGCAAACACAAAGAGATGATGGACGGAGCGCTGAATCTTTTCAGACACTCAACCCCAGTCACAGATTTGGGTTGAATTGGACGGAGCACTGAAACTTCTCAGACACTCACCCCAGTCACAGATCTGGGTTGAATCCATCATCATTCTTTAGCTCACTTTGGCACCCCAGTTCAGACACAGCTATATGCAAATCAGTCTTGACCCTGTGCCTTATGGGAACAGTCCAGTCCGAACTGCCAAGCCATATCTTCCCTGTACCGGAAATAAGCATCCTGGGACCTGTTTCGGGCTAACAGCCCTCATCAGCCAGGCTGGCTTGAATCCAGTGGCAAAGTGAGAAAGGGACCCACTTCTGGGCATACCCTGCCAACTTAGGGAGAACAAAGCAAACACAAGGAGATGATGGACAGAGCGCTCAAATGTTTCAGACACTCACCCCCAGTCACAGATCTGGGCTGAATCCATCATTGTTCTTTAGCTCGCTTTGCCACCCCAGTTCAGAAACAGCTATATGACAAATAAGTCTTGACCCCGTGCTTCATGGGAAGCCCAGCCCGAAATGCCAAGCCATGTCTTCCCTGGGCCAGAAACAAGCCTCCCGGGACTGGTGTTGTGTTCATGTTTGCTTTGTTCACCCTAAGTTGGCATGGTATGCCCAGACGTGGGTCCCTTGCTCACTTTGCCACAGGATTCATGCTAACCTGGCTGATGAAGGGTGTTACCTAGAAACCGGTCCAGGATGCTTGTTTCCGGTTCAGGGAAAACCTGGCTTGGCAGTTTGGGCTGGACTGTTCCCATGAAGCACAGAGTCAAGACTCATTTGCATATAGCTGGGTCTAAACTGAGGTGGCGAAGTGAGCTAAAGAAGGATGATGGATTTAACCCAGATCTGTGACTAGCGGTGAGTGTTTGAAACATTTCAGCACTCTGTCCATCAACTCCTTGTGTTTGCTTTACTCGCTCCAAATTGGCAGGGCATCACCTCTGCTGTGCAAAGCAACCCCGAGCCCTACTGACACATCACCTCAGCTGTGCAGATTGAACCCATCGCAGAGACCTGCATGGCTCCACAGCTGAGTGACACATCCTCAGGGAGACCCTCCCATCGACAGCAGCCTCAACAACCATGACGGACTCTGCATCACTGCCTCGCAACTACTTGGAACTGATGCATCGCCTTGCTGCGCAATCCCTGATGCCAGACTTCGCATTACAAACCCTTGTCAATGGGTTCCTTGATGCCGATGTAGGACCTTCCATCGCAGCCTCGTCGAACATCGCAACTGACGCATTGCTTTGGTTGCGCAACACGTTTTCGATGCAGATCCTCGCAACAGTCCACAAACCAGGACTTAAGGTACTTTTTTCAGCTGGCCTAACTGAGTTTCCTAAGCTGGGCTGTACATCATTGTGATTGGCCTAAACATGTGACTTTGCCCCGGTCTGTGTGACCAGATGTCCACAGTTGGTGCTTAGTGCTATTTGGTGCTATTTTCACTAAAATCTTTAAAATTGCTTATCTCCAGTTCTACTGATTACATTTTTCTCATCCTGATCTAGTTTTTTAATTAACTTTTGCTCTATTTTTCTAACATGGCGTGGGATCGTTTTTGTGTGTTGTATTCACTTCCGTACTGTTTGACATCTTGCACAAATACTTTACAAGTTGAGCTTGACTACTCTGTACCAAGCTTCCAGAGGGTTGAGCACAGGTTAATCTAGGGTTGGCTTGTGCTACACCCTGACAAGGATTGTGGTTATTGCTTGACCAGAGCTCACACCCCAGTTCACCAAAACTCCAATGTCTTACAATTAGTCTCTCATCCCATTTAAATGTAAGAAAAGAATGCCTTAAAAAGCAAAACATTCCCTTCTTGTTGTTGGAAATTTCTGCTAATTTGTGTGATCAGAATTTAGACCACACACACAACTTTAAGATACACTTAAAATGTTCACTTTAGCAACTCATTTTCAGTACTGTTTAGAACCATAGTTACAACTTTCAGATCTAATTTTACTTTTCAAATAGGCAAACCAAATGAAGGCCTAGAAAGTGTAGATTCTTCTTCTAACTATTTCTATAAAACACATTTGCAACTTTTTTTCAGACTTCATTGGAATGCTCAAATTGTCATACAAAGGAGAACTGCTTTATATAATCTGTAAATCTCTATCAGTTCTAGCCATGTTGGAGTCTTTGATAGCCAGGAAACCATTGCAATGTATTTATCTAACAAAGGCCCTCATCACCAGCCGTCTGGACTACAGCAACACCCTCTATGTAGGAATCATAGCACCCTGCTTACAGAGACTTCAGACGATACAGAACACCTCAGCCAGACTCATCTTCGGCCGTCACCGACGAACCCACATTACACTCCACCTCTGGCAACTCCTCTTGCTTCCCGCAATGAAGAGATGCCAATTCAAGTTGCTGACGCACGCATATAAGGCTCTACAAAACTAACTTCGTCCAGCTGGAGTTGTTTTACTTCTATTTCGGTGACTAAGTCCGAATGTAGAAATATTCACCACGGCTTCGACCAAAGGTCATCTGAAGGCAAAGCTCCCTCCTAGGACACCTCCTGCAGCCTTGCCCCACTGAACTTTACCTACTCAGGTAAGTGCTGACCGGGCCCAATCCACTTCTTGTATACGAACCACGCTCTGTTGAGGTTGGCTTTGACTTTTTTATTTTGACCTGGTCTCGCACCACTAGATGTTTGCGGTTGGCGCTTTGATCTTTTAGATGCTAATTTGAACCTTAATCTTTAAAAATTAATTGCTCTGGTTCTACTGATTGGATTTTTGTAGTTTTGGTGTCAAACACATATATTAAAATGTACTCTATTTGTAATCATAGGTTTGGGTTTTTTTGTGTTGTGTTTTCACTTGGTTGCTGTTTGTGTGCTGCAGAAATACTTTGCACATTGCCTCTAAGTTAAGCATTGTGTGCCAAGCTTCCCAGGGTTACGCTCAGGTTAAGTTACTGTCTTTTAGTGGTTCACCCTGCAAGGGATTGTGGCTGTTTCGTGACCATCGCTCACATTTCCCAGTCGTCCAGCAACCCAATTTCTCACAGTCTGCCTTTCTGGAAAGATCATTCATTCATGCCTGTCAATCTTGTTGATATATTCCCATTCTCTTAGGTGCTTTTTTTGTCATAAAATGTAAACCAAAAAGAAACAAAACCTAAATGCTAAACGTCCATAAATGTCAAGGACACCTACTCAAACCAATATTTAATACTATATTCAAAGTTATCAAGGGTATGTGCCATGTATTCTTATTTTTACCTGTAAGATCATTTCTAACACAAAGGGTAAGGATATGCGGATTGCATTAGGTGTGAGAGTTATGCTCTCACTGAAGATAAAGTATCAGGTTGGAAAAGGTTTGAGTGGGACCAGGTCACAAAGTTAGGCAAGTGTCCCATGAAGCCACAGGATTCTGGTCCTAACGGCTGTCACAGCAGGATTTGGCATAAACAAATTGAAATTACATCCCCCGTCCCCACCCGGAGATGAACTTTTTCCAGTAATTCATCACCAGATTAGAACATTTTAAAACTTAAAAGGTATGTATCTGAAAAAACTAATTAGATATTCAACTCTGTCTTTTGATTTGTGTATTTCCAGAAATAAACTAGCTACTTGAAGTAACTATCATCACAATTACTACCAAGTAAGTCTAATAAAGGATGTATGGTACATTTCAATTTTTCCTGGATGGGAGAATACTGTTACAGACTGACTGTAACTGAAGGCCACACAAACGTATTACTGAACGAGGATATAAAAATCATACTTTGCAGTTCCACTCCATAGCTAAAATATATGAACCAGGACACCGTATTTACGTGGAATACCAATCTGTCACTTAGCACTGTTTTGTGCGAAATGTGTCCTTCCATTAGGTGTGGGTGGAATTTGTGAAGTCGCTGCAAAACGGTAAAAAATCTCAGCGAGCACGCAAAAGTTCAGCGAACACGCAGAATTGCCGTTCGGAATGCTTTTTTCCTGTTCGTGAATGCTGTTTGCGTGCTCGGGGAGAAATATCTAGCGAACACGCATTTTGAAAGCTTGAACATGAAAAAAATTCCGCGAAGCTGCGGATAACAGAATATTTGGCAATTCTGCATTGTCCGCGGAATATGAAATTACCCAAATTTTGCAAATTCCGTGAGCGGAACTGAATGTACCTCCCAGGCCTACCTTCCATCCGTTTTGAATACCAAGCACGCAATATGTGACCCATAAACACAAGTGCCACGATCAACGGCTGCGTGTGTTTTGGGCATTCTTGTTGGTTTCGCGCCCCTGCGCTACAATTATGCGACATGACTTAATTTCGGGAATTTCGTGTGACAAGCATACCACGAAATTCCCAAGATTAAGAGAATTACGGCGCTGAAACATAAATTTCGCTCCCAGACCTAGTCTGAATAGCAAACATATTATAACGTATTTGCACTAAAGAATAAAAAAAATGTAACATCGTAAGCCACTACCAAATAAATGCCTTATGGGAAGACAGGCGGATATTCATTGTTGTATAGGGCCCATCTAAGGTAAGTTAAAAGGCCTCTCAGTTTTTCTAACTAAACTAATAGAATGCCTTTGAGGCATTTTGTGTACAGACTGAAAAATTATACATAAAAATAAAATGGCTGTTTCCCCGCATTTGATTTTCTGTCAGGCTTACATCAGAAGTCAGCATAACACAGAAAAGTTAAAAATTAAAGTGACTCTCTTCCTAATTGATATATAATGCAATAACACTGAAACTGGAAGCAGGAAAACTATGCGTTCTCAGCATTAGTTGTATGAATATTTCATTAAGTTTGCTAAGTGGCATTTTGTATCTAGATTCTTCCACAGGGAGCTTTGGAAGATGCTGTCAGTGGGCTGCAATGATTGATGGTGTTGACAAAGATTTTAGTATCATTTAGAATTTTTTTTCATCCTTGTCGGATTATGATTATTACAACCACGCCTCTCTTTACTCATTTCTGCACCAAACGTCTCCAAAATAAAACATTATGACGAAATGTGCTGTATTCAGCTGTTGTGCATTCTGTCTTCAAGTGAAGTTATCCTAAATGAATTCATCATGAAACAATGACTAAAGTATCCATGTGACCAGCTAAGAGAACACACGTGCCTCTTGAGTTTTATTCAATATGTTCGTAAGGCTCACAAGGCGAGGTTTAAACTAACATAGCCTCTCCCTTCGACCAGTGACAACAAGCTAGTGGTCAAGGGGAGGGGGAGGGGTACTCAATTTATTCAAGGTGTGTTCTAACCAACATTACTATGAGAGAGCGCAAATCGAAAACAAAATTAGAAGTGCACCATATTTACAAGCACGTTGTATTAGTTTAGTAAAGATTATATGAGTGTCGAATTTATAGGGTGAAAATACATACGAGTGTTTAACTAGAATAGAATGCATATATCAGTGTGAAAAGCTAATGTAGAAGTGTGTAAAGATGTTTTAATGATGTTGAAATCCCATGTTATGTGGCTGCTGTAGAGGAGAATGTAATTCTGCTAAACGTAGAAATGTGTAGGCCACATGGCGGTTCACAGAGAACGAAAGGTGATGTTATGCTTTCACCTGATATGGATTTTAATGTTGTTATAATTCAAAGTATTATTGATCATAGAACTGAAAATATGTTTTATGGAAGTGTTTCATATAACCATTGTGTGTAATGAGTTAGAATACTGTTTAGACTAAGAAATTAAATGTTTTACAGAGTGCACAGGCCGGTTTCATGTAACTCTAATAGGCCTGAATAGAGAAGGTCATTTCTTTTGATCTGCATGCGCTAGTTAGAAGAATGTCATGTTAAGCATAAATTGCGGAGCCTGCTCGATGGTTTACGACTTAAGAAGATATGGTGGAGGCCGGAATTTGGGGCCCACTGTACAAGTGTCTGTTTGCAGGTGTGAGGAGGTTCCAATCAAGAAAGTGATGAATAGGGTTTTGTTCAGGGCGCCAGGCACAGGCCTGGAGGAGGCTTCAGGAATTTCCTGGGGGGTACCGTCTTGCCGGAGAAGAGTCTGAGAAGCAAGGTCAACGCTAACGATGGGTCCAGAGGAGTATCAGCATGGAAAATGCCAGAACCAACACCACGTGAGGGGCGTCTCTAAAGGGCGTTTCCATTGTAAATGTGATTTTGTATTAGGGACAGCACCCCTGGGTGGAGTTAGGGCAGATGGTCTGAGGAACCTAAGAGAGCGGATGGGTAGGCAGATAGGTTAACTGCGAGACACCGATTCACAACGAAGACTAAGGGAAGTGAGTGACCTTCTATGGAAGTCACCACTGCTGACACCTTTTTAGGTTAAGATTTTGCTAAGCAGGGATGTCACTTAGTCTAGTGTAGGGACAGTCTAATCTGGATTTTCTTCCTTTCTGTAAATGACTCATAAGCTACAGCTTGTGTCTATTCTTGCTACTCTGATGATTTTCGAATTGGTTTTGGTGATATTCTTTTGCCGACTAAGAGCATTTAGAAAATTTATGTTTGTATTGATACCAGTATATCTTTTGAACCTTATTTTGAGATGTTTGTATCTCCAGTTAACTTTGGCTTTATAATAAACTTTTAAAACTTATTCGTAGTAGGTGGTTCTTTAGAGTGGTGTAAGTCCTTATTAATTGACCTAGTAGTGGATTGCCTTTTACTCTATGACAGGTATCAACGGTTCAGTCGACCTGAGTTGGGATCTCGACCTATAGATATAGATCAAAAATCCCGCCGTAACAGTTGGTAGCAGAGACGGATGGTTACCTTCTAGAGGAAGGTTAGATTACCCCAAGGTCCCTAGAGATCGAGAGATGAGCAGCGGAAGAATCGCCTGCCGAAGAAGGTGCTGACGGTGCGAGGGAAAAGCAGCAGTGTCGGACGAGAGTGAGTATAACAAGGGTCATGCGTTGACAGATTGCGGTGTTTTGTGTTGTATTTGTATTGTAATGTCATGCGGAGTTGAATGCCAGTAGAGTGAGTGAGAGAGGGTTGTGAGCGCGCGCAACCTGGCAAACTGGGAAAATCTTAAGTTCGGGGAAGAGCTTAAGTGGTTCGGGTGTATCGAACATCCAGAGTAGTTGTCGACCAGAGAAGGGGGTCATGAGGTACCATTGATCTTCCGCAGGACCGAGATAGGGGGAACGCAAGAGTGAGTGTGTGGGTAACGGACGCAGGTCGAAAGTTACCGTGTGTAAGTAACCTATCAGTTAAGGCGATTGTCTGGACGTGCACGGAAAGACATTTCGTCAGTTAAGGTGACAATTACAGTTAGACTGTGGGCGTACAGTCAAGGAAAGTGGTCGCTTGGTCGGAAGTAATCATTTTTCAGAGTATGAACGGGACGCATGCATGACCGGGAGACGAGCGGAGAAAGGAGGGGAACTGCTGCGAAGGGGTAGGAGTGACGTCAGCGAGAGCCGCGCTGTGATAGGCCGGTTGGTGTGAAGCCGCGCTGTGATAGGCCGGTAGGAGTGACGTCAGCGAGAGCCGCGCTGTGATAGGCTGGTTGGTGTGAAGCCGCGCTGAGATAGGCCGGTTGGTGTGACGTCAGCGAAAAGCCGCGCTGTGATAGGCCAGTTAGCGAGAAGCGCGCTGGGATTGGTGGATTGTCATCAGGAAGTAAACGAACGCGGAGAAAACTGAAATTTTGTAGATTTTGAACATGAAGTGTTTTAAATGTTTGAGAGCGATCTTTAAGAGAAAAAGAAGAGAATCTTATTACGGGGAAGAGGCACCGCCAGAGGGTACACCAGCTCACTATATGGCAACGAATGTTGGGTTGCATACTATACTGTGGCTTGGTACTTGGAGTAAGATTACAGAAGGGAATGAGGAACTGACTTTTCCGAAATACGGAACGTTTAGACTAGAAATGTTGCATCAGCTGAAAGCAGTTATGTCCTCATTGAGACCTTTGCCTAGAACAACACAGTTTGAGGCCCTTAATGCGTGGATTAGGGCGGCGCACGACAGGAGTCAGAACAGACGCCAGGAAAGGGTAAGGCGATCAGTAAGGGCAGTGCAAGATGCCAAATGGGATGCGGAGGCCAAGAGATGGAGGGTACAGACGATTGAGGTGGATAAGTTGTTCCCAGTGAGAGAGGTTACAGGGGAAAAGAGACCCATAGAAGAGGATGATAAGAGCGAGTCGGAGGATGGCCTAATAAATAGGTTGTTGACGGATAGACCGCCTCCGGACAGTAGGGGGATAGAAGGTACGGAACTCCCAAGGGAAGATAGGGTTGACATAGAAGAGAACAGGCCACTCCCTATAACCAAATGGGTACCTACCAAAGGTGAGGAGACACCTCAACATAGTCCTGTACAGAGGGTAGTCGGAAGGGTTGTGGTGCAGAAGATGCCAGCAACAGAGAGGGTTGAGTCTTATGAATTGCCAGATGCTCTTCAAGTACCCGTTACCATAGGTCCTATAGTGTCGGTTTATCACCCAGAGAAAGGGAAAGAGGAAGAACAGGTACGGCTAGACAGAGAAAGAGCTGAGATGGAGAGGAGGAATAACACGACAAATGCCTGGAGGAAATTGCCAGGACCGATAACGTGGAGCACCCCATTGGATTCAGCAGTGGATCCCGTAGTAGAACAGGGGGGTCAAAGAAGACCGATGGACCTGAGGGGACCACGGCCGAAATCCTATAAATAGTTGAGGGCTGACTTAAGGGAATGGGATAGGTCCACAGAAGCACCGAGCAACAGGTCAAGAGCAGAAGCTGAATGGGGAAGTCGAGGCAACGGGACATTATCTCACTGCGGGGCTAGCGAAGGCAGTCAGGAGTGGGACGGTAAAAGTCAGGAGAATAGAGGAGTTACACGGCATATTGACGGTGGAAATGCGCAGGAGCAAAAAGGTAGAAGTGCGGAGTGTGGAGAGACGTCTCGTCTCATTCAAAGTGAGGGAGACCAAAGGACACAAGAGTACAGGGATAGGTTTAAGTGCACTCCCCACGCACCTGATGATAACGTACAGCACTGGAATTGTGGGAACATGGGGAACCGCGGAGGATCTTGCCATGTGTCGAGTAATCAGAGATCACAGACAAATTGCGAGAGCATGGAGAATAATGGAGTGTCTTACCATGCGCCCAGAGAAACCAGGCAGAATGGGAAATGTGGGACTATGGGAAATAGAGAAGTGTTTCACTATACACCCAGAGAGGATGGAACTGCATGGGACCTGGAGCGATGGGAGCATGGGAGGACTCCTCATAACACGCCTGAGCCCCGACGTAGGACTCAGAGCTGTGATGGGAGAGATGTAAATGGACTCTCTAGAGACAGCATACTGAAAGCTGTGATAAAAGCCAAAAGACTCGATGTGACCAGCTTAAAATCTGACCTGGACGAGATAATAGATGGTGTGTTGCCTTTAGAAAGGATTGACATGTATGAACAAGATGAGCTGCTGTTTATAGTAAAGGATGTTACTCGGAAGGCAAGAACAACTCATGAGAAACTGTCTGAACTAGCAGACAAGTATATGGTAGATTTGTCCAGAACAAAGGCATTGCAGGGTAACCATAGGTTGCATTATTCAGATCAGGACTTAGATGAGAGGAGGACAACTGGATTAAAAACACATATAAGGGAACTGATCACAGGAATAAGAGCATGGAGAGATCTGGACAAATGGGAAGAGAGGTGGTCCAAAAAGGGAACTGTTAGGCGGAGCGCAAATGTGATGTCTCCGGAGGGAAGGCTACTGCAGATGGAGGCATTCCCTTTGCGAGAAATAGCGAATGGGAGTTATGTACACGTGCCCTGGAGTAGGGGAGATTTGGCTGCATTCACCAACTCATTTCCGAAGTTGAGGGAAAATCCCGTAGAGTGGTACAAGCAGGGAGAGAGGTTTGTCAAGATTTCAAAGGTATTGTGGATTGATTTGAACACCCTATTTGACATTGTGGTCCCAGGAGACTTGTGGATAGCATGCAAGGTTAGTGTCGAATGGCCAACCGCAGAACCAGAAAGGGATGGACGTACTAATGGACCGTCAGAAACAGTAATGTTAAAATATGATAGGGTGATGACATGGCTGAAGGAGAAGGTGCCACCACAAGATATAGATTGGGTAAAAATAGACCGAACAAGACAGGAACCCAAGGAGACAGTTCATGAGTTTTATGAGCGATTGCTGAACACGCTCAAACAATACAGTGGTTTAGATGTAATGGATCCCAAAGATATAGGACAGTTTGTATCAAAGTTCGTTTTGGGGTTGAGACCTGATATCTGTTTGATGATTCAGCAGCATTTAATTTGTTGGCAAAACAAACCATTGGATGAAATTTTGAGATACGCAAGGTATTGCAGTGATGAAATAGATTCCAAAGCAAAGAAATTAAAAGAGAAACTGATGATGGTGCAGATGCAGTCGGCTGGAAAGGGTGGACAGCAGCAACAGGGAACAGGGACGATGAGACGGAAACCAAATAGTCAGAATAAGGACAGCGAGGAAAACACGAGACTTAGAATAGACATTGCTACATTGAAAAAAACGACAAAGTGTCACCAGTGTCACCAGGTGGGACATTGGAAACGCGAGTGTCCCTATAACACTGAAAACGGAGAGCTAGAAGTAGAGGAGGAGGAAGCACTAGAAGTTCCAGTTCAAAGGGTGACAGTGCCAAAAAGTAAGGTGGTCAAAGGGGGGACTTCGGCTCCACGAGCCCAGTTCCCGCAGCCACCAAAGATTACGACAGGGGGAAAGATCTATAGACAAATGCCTCTTTTTATAGACGAAGAAGAGTGTTACTACGTTGATCCATTGACGGGACGACTTGTAAGTAGAGAGGAGGACTGCACCCTCGGGGCAGTTCTAGAAGTGGATCAAAGAGGACCGTTTGTTGAAGCTGAAGTGGTAGGGTGTCCTACAACATTCTTAGTAGATACTGGAGCTACTCGATCAACTTTGAGATCGGCAGTGGTTCCAGATCTACCAATGTCGGGGGAAACAATTCAAGTGGTAGGAGTCGCAAATAGGAGAATGACCAACCCTTTGACGGAACCAGTGCTAGTGAGAATAGGAAACCACAACTATGAACATCAGTTTGTAGTATGTGATTCTAGTCCTGTGTGTCTGTTAGGAAGGGACTTATTGTGCAAACTGAACTGCACAATTTACTGCACACCTCAGGGAGTAGAGGTACAGACTACAGACGAGGATGCTACCTTTAAAGTTGCAAATTCGAGAGTATGCGTAGAACTGTATCCTACCCTGACTGTGGGGGACCTTCCTCTGGACTTGCGAGATACAGTGTCATCAGAGGTATGGGATTTTACTGGAGAAGAGATAGGACTGATCAAAGGAGTAGAACCAGTGAAGATCGTGGTAAAACCAAATGTTGAATATCCAAGAACGCCTCAATACAAATTGACCCCGGAGACGATCGCAGGAATGAAACCTGTAATCGACTCTATGATTCAACAGGGAATATTGAAGGAAATCGTGGGTAGTCCATGCAACTCCCCGATTATGGGTTTGCAGAAACCTAGCGGGAAATTTAGAATAGTACAAGATCTTCGAAAGATTAATAACATAGTTGTTTCATGTTGTCCAGTGGTACCGAATCCATCAGTGATATTGTTTCAGATACCATTCCAAGCTGAGTGGTTCACAGTGATAGACCTTTGTCAGGCTTTCTTCTCAATCCCATTGGATGAGGAGAGCCAGTATCTTTTCGCTTTTAAGCTGGAAGATCGTGTCCTAACATGGTGTCGTATCCCACAAGGGTATACAGAAAGCCCATCAATTTTCAACCAGCTATTGAAGAAAAACCTTGAAAGTCTAGTACTGCCACAGAACTCGGTTCTGGTCCAGTACATAGACAACCTACTTGTTGCGTCAGGAACGGAAGAAGCTTGCAAGATAGATACCATCGCCTTGCTGAACCATTTAGCTGAAAACGGGCATAAAGTATCTCCGAGCAAATTGCAGTACTGTCTGACGGAAGTACAGTACTTGGGTCACCGGATAGAAAAAGGAAAGCGCAAGGTGTTACCAGATAGGATAGAGGCGATAATGAAGATGAACGCGCCTACTACACAGAGAGAAGTCAGGATGTTCCTAGGGATGGTGGGTTATTGCCGACAGTGGATAGCTAACTTTTCCCTGAAAGCAAAACCCTTACAAAAACTGACGCACAAGGAGGTGAGTGATCCGGTACCATGGGACAAGGATTGTTTGATGTCGTTCCTACAGCTGAGAGAGGACTTGTGCCGTGCTCCAGCTTTGGGAATGCCTGATTACGAAAAACCATTTTCACTTTACTGCTGCGAAAGAGAAGGTTGTGCTTTGTCAGTTTTAGTACAAACTCATGGAAATGCCCGTAGACCAGTTGCATACTTTTCGGGTACTTTAGATCCGGTAGCTGCAGCGTTGCCCGGATGTCTCAAATCTGTTGCTGCAACAGGTGTCAGCATTGAAAGGTGTGAGAATATAGTCATGGGACACCAATTAGTGGTGTATGTACCTCATTCTGTAGAACTGTTAATGACCAGGACCAAGACACAACACTTAACCAATAATAGGCTCACGCGCTACGAGCAAGTTATTATTGCTGCGGAGAACGTGACCATTAAGAGGTGCTCTGTTTTGAATCCTGCTACATTGATGCCACTTCCTAATGATATAGAAGGCGAAGAATGTGAAGATCACGATTGCCTTGATGTGACTGAACTATGCACCAAGCCAAGACCAGATATTGTGGATGAGCCGTTGACTGACCCTGATGAAATTTTCTTTGTTGATGGCTCATGTTTAAGAGACGATACTGGTCGGTTGAGAGCAGCTTATGCTGTTTGCACCATTACGGGAGTTGTGGAAGCCGCTTGCCTGGAAGGAGTACACTCCGCTCAGGTAGCTGAAATCATTGCATTGACACGTGCCTGTTTAGCAGGTAGCAAAATTAGAGTCACCATTTATACTGATAGCCAATATGGTTTCGGTGTGGTTCATGATTATGGGCAATTGTGGTCTCAGAGAGGTTACATGACCTCCTCTGGCTCGCCTATTCGAAATGGGGAATTTGTGCGACTGTTGTTAGAAGCATTACAAGGTCCAGCAGCAATTGCGGTTGTTAAATGTGTAGCCCACACCAAAAATACAGATTTTGTGTCGCAAGGTAATCGATATGCAGACGAAGTTGCCCGCTACTGTGCGGAGCAAGGATACTCTTTCACGGAAGTGGAAGTAGGTGGGACTCAGGAAAAGACAGAGTTAAACATGATGCTAGAAACAGTTGATACTTGGGATGATCTAACAGACCTGCAAGAGAAAGCACCGGATACTGAGAAAAAGGCCTGGGAAACAGCAGGTTGTGTGAAAAATGAAATGGATTTGTGGGTTTCAGCAGATGGAAGGACAGTGTTACCTGACGAACTAGTGAGTCCAATGGCACGACAGATACATGGTCCAGTACACTTAGGAAGAGATGCCATGCTGAGGTTATTTAGGCAGACTTGGTATAATCCTAGGTTCAGGATAGCAGCCGAAGCAGTGTGTCGGAGATGTGTCACCTGCCAGCAATTGAACGTAGGGAAAAGAACACCAGTTACAATGAGTCACATTGGGAGGTCTGGGGGGCCTTTCAACAGAATGCAATTAGATTTTATTGAGATGCCAAAAAGCAACCGCCTCAGGTATGTTCTGGTGGTTGTATGCATATTTTCCAGATGGGTCGAAGCATACCCTACACGCAGGTGCGACACACTCACAGTAGCAAAGTTGTTGCTTAGAGAGTTGATCCCGCGCTTTGGGGTGCCGACCTCTTTGGAATGAGATAGAGGAACTCATTTCAACAGCGAAGTTGTGAAGATGCTTTGCTCTGCATTGAACATTGACCAGAAGTTGCACTGTAGCTATCGACCAGAGGCTTCAGGTATCGTGGAGCAGATAAACGGAACTCTTAAATCCCGAATGGCCAAAGTATGTTCATCGACGTCCTTAAGCTGGCCTGATGCTCTGCCCTTGGTACTCATGAGTATGCGTAGCACACCAGACAGGAGGACAGGTCTCTCTCCACATGAGGTGTTAATGGGGAGGGCAATGAGACTTCCGTCTGTTCCAACTACAGCTTTGTTGAATATTACAGATGACCTGATCTTGGATTATTGCAAGGGACTCTCTGATGTCATTCATTCTGTGTCTCTTCAGGTGCAGGCTGCTGAAGTTCCATCTTCAAGAGACCTATGTCACGACTTGTGCCCTGGGGACGGGGTGCTTATTAAAAAACACGTCCGGAAGAACTGCCTAGACGTGCGTTGGAAGGGGCCCTACCAAATAATCTTGACAACGAATACTGCTGTAAAGTGTGGAGGGCTGCCAAACTGGATCCATGCTTCCCATACTCGAAGAGTTCCAGCACCCTTAGAAGAAACAGCTCCTCTCACAGATGAAAATCCAGCTGTGTACGGCGAACCACTAGAGGGGATCAGTCAAGCTGTGGGGGTGTCGGAAGAAGTTGGGAGTGCTACAGATCCAGAAGAAGAAAGACAGGACGACCGTGAAACTGAAGTTGCCACTGAAGGAGAAAGTTGCTGTGAATACGGCTCAGAGACAGATCAAGACAAGAGTGATCAAGAACCGAGTGTGAGGACAAGAAATAGGAGAACAAGGTGTGGAGAAGCTAGTTGGCCTGAAAGAAAGAAGAGGCCGAGCTTGAAGCCAACTCCAGAGAGAACTCTTGCTCCTATATCTGAAGACTCGGATCCGGACGAAGGTGCACAAAGACAGGAACAGGAAGGTCCGAGAAGATCGAGGAGGGTGCGAGTGCCCTGCAGAAGATACGCTACTCCTGAGTGGACCTACCTAGCTGCAGATGTCCAGTGCACGGAGATCTGGGAGGGTGAGGGAAGTGACATTGATCAGTACTGACCCAATCATAACAGTGGAAATAGTGTTGGTGATACCCAGAGTGGAGGTCGAAGGGTTGCTGACACTCACTATCCCCAATCCTCCTTATCTGAGCGGGATAAGAGACATGGTTTTAAACAGAATAGAATTTCCGACTTTTTGTTCGATGAGGCCAACACCCGAGGAGATTACTCTTCGTTTGGAAATATTAAAAAACATGATTAGAGCCACTGGAACACGTATCATTCCAGATTGTTAAAGACTTTGTAAATAAACAGATTGAAAACTGACCTAGCGCCAAGGGGAAGAAGGAGAAATTTAGGGGCTTCCCATTTAGTGGACGGAGAAGGGCTAGGGTTGTCTGTTGCTTTAGAACTCAAAGACTGATCTTGCTGAAGGGACTATCAGCTTCCAGATGTGGTTCGGAAAGACTGAATAAGCAAAGAAAAGAGACTTTGTGTTGTGAAGGAAAACCAGAACTACACTGTCTTGAGATCATGGAGGCTGGCAACCCAAACCGCAGGACAAAATGCATAGTAGGCACACTTTTAGTGGGAGTAATTTCTCTTATAGTTTTAGTAGTTACTATATCATATGTAGTGGGACATGAAAATGAAGAAAAGGCTACAAAGGAAGAAAAAATTGTATCGTTGCAGAAACCTACTATTGCTGGTAAAAAAGGGGACAATACAGAGAAAGATAAAGCTTTACTAGCAGCAGAGACTCGTAGGTTGCATGTGGATGAATCACAGGGAAATTTCAAATCAAATGCATATGCTAAATTGCTTTATGAATATATTGATGCTATGGAGGCTAAAGATTGCTATGTCTGCATGCAATTGCCAGCCTCTGTAGACGAAGGTATTAGATATCATCATCTTCCACTGACTTATGGAATCACATGTAGTTTGTTGCTTAGTATATTTTATGAACGTGATGGTTTTGAATATTATTTTTCAAACTTTGATGCTGTTCTACCAGAAGTTCCAAACTACAAGCATATGAATAAATGGGATTATTATAAGAGTGAAGATAGGTTAAAGACATTTTTCATTCCTTGGAAAACATTAGATACTTCACATGCCCGAAGAAATAATTTGACTTGTAAAGTTTCAGAAATTGAGAAAAGGTTTATAGGGCAAGTGGATGATCGGTATAGGAGACAGAAGATTTTAAAAGCTTCAGGCCAATGAAAAACAGATTGGACAGAAGAAGAAAGATCACACCAAAGAAAGGGTAGTAATGGTCCAATAGCTTTAGATCGAGAGAAGAAAGGGAAACTGTGTATATATAGGGGTAAAACCTATGATGAGAATGTGTTTGTGGGAGAAGTAAATTGTGAACATGCTTTCCAATTAGAGTATTATACCAAAGATTTCTTGAAGGGAATGCAGGTGATTCCGAATGTATATTTTGTTTGTGGAAGAAATGCATACGTGAAACTACCGGATAATTGGTATGGATCATGTTATTTAGCAATTGTCTTCCCCAAAATATATCATGCTAAGGATTTAGAAATTATAGAGGGAAGAACTCAAGCTAGAGGAAGAAGGGATGTAAGCGCTGAGGAGGTAGTTGGAGACATATTTGGTGCTATGTTTCCTCTTTTAGGGATAGCACTGAATGATGTTAAGATCAGAAGATTGGCAACAGTTGTAGATAGGTTGTCCGCCAGTACTGCTAGATCATTAATGCTGGTGGAGGGAGAGATGCAATCGATAAGGGCAATGGTTCTTCAGAACCGACTTGCTCTAGACGTTCTGTTAGCCAAAGAGGGAGGAGTCTGTAAGGCTTTGAAGGTTCAGGAATGTTGTACTTACATTCCAGACAATTCAAAACCTCTAGAAAAGTATATACGGAATATCACTGAAATTCATCATGAGATTGAGGATTTGACACAGGTAAATGTGTGGGAAAAAGTAGGTCATGGAATGGGTAAAGTTGGAAGTTGGTTTGCAAACCTAGGAAAGGGTTTCATTTGGTACATACTGAAACCTATCATCATAATAGTGGTTTGTATAATCACCCTGTGGGGATTGGTGAGGCTGTACCAATGGTATAGATCAAATAGATTGCAGAGATCCATGAGAGAGCAGGGGAGGAGATTAGCTGAGATGCAGGATAATCAGTACAGGAGTCTGAGGGCTCTAGAGATGATGAAAAGAGAAAGTAATGCAACGAGTTCAGTTTGATTTAGTCATTCCTCAGGGATGGTGTTGTGTGATGACTACTGAAAGTCATCAAAGGGGGGAACTGAGAGAGCGCAAATCGAAAACAAAATTAGAAGTGCACCATATTTACAAGCACGTTGTATTAGTTTAGTAAAGATTATATAAGAGTGTCGAATTTATAGGGTGAAAATACGTACGAGTGTTTAACTAGAATAGAATGCATATATCAGTGTGAAAAGCTAATGTAGAAGTGTGTAAAGATGTTATATTGATGTTGAAATCCCATGTTATGTGTCTGCTGTAGAGGAGAATGTAATTCTGCTAAACGTAGAAATGTGTAGGCCACATGGCGGTTCACAGAGAACGAAAGGTGATGTTATGCTTTCACCTGATATGGATTTTAATGTTGTTATAATTCAAAGTATTATTGATCATAGAACTGAAAATATGTTTTATAGAAGTGTTTCATATAACCATTGTGTGTAATGAGTTAGAATACTGTTTAGACTAAGAAATTAAATGTTTTACAGAGTGCACAGGCCCGTTTCATGTAACTCTAATAGGCCTGAATAGAGAAGGTAATTTCTTTTGATCTGCATGCGCTAGTTAGAAGAATGTCATGTTAAGCATAAATTGCAGAGCCTGCTCGATGGTTTACGACTTAAGAAGATATGGTGGAGGCCGGAATTTGGGGCCCACTGTACAAGTGTCTGTTTGCAGGTGCGAGGAGGTTCCAATCAAGAAAGTGATGAATAGGGTTTTGTTCAGGGCGCCAGGCACAGGCCTGGAGGAGGCTTCAGGAATTTCCTGGGGGGTACCGTCTTGCCGGAGAAGAGTCTGAGAAGCAAGGTCAACGCTAACGATGGGTCCAGAGGAGTATCAGCATGGAAAATGCCAGAACCAACACCACGTGAGGGGCGTCTCTAAAGGGCGTTTCTATTGTAAATGTGATTTTGTATTAGGGACAGCACCCCTGGGTGGAGTTAGGGCAGATGGTCTGAGGAACCTAAGAGAGCGGATGGGTAGGCAGATAGGTTAACTGCGAAACACCGATTCACAACGAAGACTAAGGGAAGCGAGTGACCTTCTATGGAAGTCACCACTGCTGACACCTTTTTAGGTTAAGATTTTGCTAAGCAGGGATGTCACTTAGTCTAGTGTAGGGACAGTCTAATCTGGATTTTCTTCCTTTCTGTAAATGACTCATAAGCTACAGCTTGTGTCTATTCTTGCTACTCTGATGATTTTCGAATTGGTTTTGGTGATATTCTTTTGCCGACTAAGAGCATTTAGAAAATTTATGTTTGTATTGATACCAGTATATCTTTTTAACCTTATTTTGAGATGTTTGTATCTCCAGTTAACTTTGGCTTTATAATAAACTTTTAAAACATATTCGTAGTAGGTGGTTCTTTAGAGTGGTGTAAGTCCTTATTAATTGACCTAGTAGTGGATTGCCTTTTACTCTATGACAGGTATCAACGGTTCAGTCGACCTGAGTTGGGATCTCGACCTATAGATATAGATAAAAAATCCCGCCGTAACACTAAACTTGCACCGTATTGGATTCCACACCAGTCAATGAATAGGCAATATTTGTAAAAACACCTTTATCATGTGACTTGTAAGAAAAATCTGTGATTTTAGCCTAAGTTTGATGTTTCCATGGCATTATGAGTAAGAAAATGTAGTGGGATCCGCAGAATCCTGGATTTGACTGGGTCTCTTGGTTTCAGAAATGCCCACCGTTCATAGAGTTCCTGTAGGAGAATGCCTCTTTTTTCATGATCACTCCTAATTTTTCCAATCAATCAGGAATTTATAAAGCACAGCAAATCGCCCGTGAGGATCTCAAGGTACTGGAGTAGCTAACTGCCTTGTGGTTTTTAGTTTATTTCAACAGCCAGGTCTTGAGTGCTTTCCTGAATTTCCAGAGCGATGGGGCAGTTCTGAGGTGCAGGGGAAGGTTATCACAAGATTTGGCAATCAGGTGTGAGAAGAAGCACCTTCTGCTGTTGCCTGCAGCGGATCAAGGGGGTGTCTACGAGAACGAAGGAGGAAGATTGTAGGTATCTGGTGAGGAAGTAGAAGGTGATGCATTTGTTGTTGTATACTGGTCCTTCTTTGTGTAGGGCTTTGTATGTGTGGGTCAACATCTTGAACAGGCATTTTTACTGGATCGGGAGCCAGTGCAGCTTCTTGATGTACGATGTGATGTGGGTCCATCTGGGGAGGTCGAGGATGAGCCACTGAGTTTTGAATTGTCTGTACACTCTTCATGAGGTGTGTGGTGATTCCTAGGAATAGTGTGTTCCGTAGTCCAGACTGCTGGTTTTGAGGGCCTGTGTGACGGTGCACGGTGCTTCTGGTGTTGACTGAGAGCCACCTGAAGATCTTGCGGAGCATGTATAGGGTGTGAAAGCAGGTAGATGAGACAGCATTTACCTGTTTTTCCATAGTTGGCTTGCTGTCCGAGGTTGTGGGAGTTGTCTGTCGGGTGGGTGATGGGCCAAGTTCAGCAGGCCACAATTTGTCGTTCCATAGCGAGGTGTGGGTCCCAAAGATAAGGACCTCTGTCTTGTCTGTGTTGAGCTTGAACTAACCCTTCACAAGAAAAAAATAACTTTTAAATCATTGTTTACTATACACTATACTATACATGCTCCCACGTAACACATAGGTCACAGCATGCCCCGTTCTGCAGCAGAATGGGATGGACCCAATGATGAAGCATGCCACCAAGGGTTAGCCCTGGTGGGTGAGAGTTAGATTAGAAAGCCTAGTGTTTTCTTTATTCTTGTGGAGGGGTAGTCCATATTAACAGTTGGGCTCTTTTTGGTTTTGACACATTTGGTAGGAGGACGAGCCCCTCTGAGTCGGTCTCCTCTTTCTCCTCTTTTTATTTGAAAGGTGTGTGGAGTTCGAGACAGTTGTCCTTCATCCAGTCGGCGACGTTCATCATAGATACATACATACAATTTGAATAATGCTGCTGGTGTTTTGGCTTTATACACTGAGACGTGGCTAACCAGATGCCAAGTGCATGTGCTCTGACCCCTAAAACATTTAGAATGTGGCTATTTGACATTGGATATTCGCCTAATTGGCATATTTAAGTAATCTGTAAGTTCATAGCATATGTTACAAGTATATCCAGGCCCTGTATGTTAATGCTGTTAGTGGGCTGCAGCTCACATGTACCGCCTCTACAGTGGCAGTGCAAACCATTTATTTATTTGAGCGTTTTATGGAGTGTAAACATGACCCAAAGGTATCAGAGTGCTGTACATAGTACAGGTTATGATAACAGACAATGTGAATAAAACATATAAGTGTAACTAACTTACAATATGTGCTGGTTGCAGTTAACATTTAGAGGTATTACTTACGTACACTATGTACAGGTAACAGGAGGTAGCATGAGCCTTAATTCACGACCTTCACTGCAGGTTGGCCAACAATAACCTGGCTATGTAGGGTTAAATGCTAATTCAACCTGTCAAAATAACCCCTTTTGACAGGCCTAAACTCTCCTTTTAAATGTTAATGTCACCCCAAGTAGGCCTCAATGCCCAAAAAAGTCAGGGTGCATGGAATTGAAAAGTAGAACATGTAAAGGTTTGATGTAAACCTACAGTGACAAAATCCCAAAAGAGGGTTTCATTGTGGCAGGGTAGCTGTTTTACAGGAAGGCATTTGGAGTCAATATTACAATATTAAAATTAAATAAGGCTACCTAAGCCTAGGATCCAGCTAAAAGGTTAAGTAGTGGACTGATTAAAATATGTATTACAACCAATTAATTGTAAAGTCAAATTTGTATGAAATATTTTACAAAAGGTCGTTTTAGACTGATCCTGAAAACAGCCATACGACTATCTGAAAAGATCCAAATAGAGATCCAGGCCACAGAAACCCAAATAAAAAAAAGCATTACCGGATATAAGAAAAAGTTGGATGACTTGAATAAAGAGATAAACGAATATAAAGAGAATCTCACGCAACAAAAAGTACAAAAAATTCAGAAAGACCTCAAGAAATTCTCATTTGTGAAGGTTTACCCATACTCAGATACGGATTATAAAGCCACTGGAGCACCAGACCCAGACTCTGATGCCTCAAGTAATACCTCCAACAGCTCGAACGGAAGTGGAGGATCTAATAATGGGACCCCAAGACAAAGACAGCAAGGTGCACATAGGGGACAATATCATTGGCCACAGTATAGCCATCCCTTCCAACACCCGTTCCAACAACCACAACAATTCCCAATGTACGGATGGCAACCACCCTTCCAGCAATTCCCTTTTCTACAAAACCAATTCCGTCCTCCTTTTCAGAACAGAGGCAGGCGCGGGAGAGGTCGCAACAGACGAGGGAACAACGTCCACTGGGAAGAGGAAGATACGGTGGGCAGCATCACCAGGAGCAAATCCGGAATGAACAAAGCAGGCCCCAGCAATGCGAGGAACTAGTAACAAACTTATCTTCACGGACACTCACAGCAACAGAATCCAAGGTCCTTAACAAGGGACTAGGCTTCGTCCCCACTGCGGCCCTTGACAAATTCAAACTACACTGCGAACTGGCATCATTTTTCAGAAAACTTAAGTTAAAAGCATTTTTTGAAAAAACAAACACAGACGACTCAACTGAGACCACTAACGAAACAGGACTGAGACTACGGTCCACGTTCATACCACCACCACACTCTGTCCCGGTATCAACACCTTTGAGCAAGCAGTGTTCAACGATATAGAATCCATGTCAGTTACCTCGCAGTTCCACAACAACAGCAGAGCAGTGAACAAAGCTGTGTCTGACTTAAAGACTGACGACACCATCATAATCAAACCAGCTGACAAAGGCGGAGGCCTTGTTCTAATGGATAAAACAGATTATAATGCAGAGTGCAGACGCCTGCTAGGGGATACTAAAAACTACCAACCACTCCAAACAGACCCGACAGAAGACCTACGCATCGAAATTATTAACCTAGTGGAAACAGCAGAAGCTGCGGGTCACATCTCAAAACAAGAAGCAGACTACTTGAGCAAAACTGAAGGCAAGATCCCGTATTTTTATGTGGTCCCTAAAATGCACAAAGTTAAAACTCCACCTCCTGGTAGACCGATCGTATCAGGCATAGGTTCACTATTGGAACCTCTATCAAGATTTTGTGACTTTTTCTTAAAAACTATAGTACAAGGTACATCGACATACTTGAAGGACACTAAGAGCCTATTAATACTCTTGGAGAGCATCAAAATGGAGGAAGACTCTATTCTCGTAAGCTTTGACATTGAAAGCCTTTATACCAACATACCACAAGATGCAACCATAAATGTACTTAAGGAAACACTAGACAATTCCACATGGGATCACCGCACGCCAAAAAAATTCATCATAGAGTGTGCAACCCTTGCCCTCAAAAGAAACTTTTTTGAATATGAGGGTTCTCTGTACCTCCAAATAGGGTGTACATCTATGGGCAGTGTTTTTGCCCCTAGTGTAGCGGGTCTCTACGTGTATGATTTCGAGCAAAAGTTCATTTTGTCAACTGTAAATCCCTATATTGACCACATCAAGTTCTGGCGACGATACATAGACAATGTCTTTACTATCTGGCAAGGCCCACAAGATACATTGATGTCATTCATAACCTGGCTCAAGAACTGTGACTCAAACTTACGATTCACACACTGCATAGACAAGAACAAGATGGTCTTCTTGGACATCGAAATACAGAGAGAGAATGACAGTCTAACATCAAAGACGCACTTCAAGCCAACAGCCAAAAACAACCTGTTGAGGTATGATAGCTTTCATCCGCGCCCTCTTAGGGAAAACTTACCCTATGGTCAGTATCTACGACTAAGAAGGAATTGCAGCAAACTGTCTGACTACAAAAACCAGGCGGAGGACCTCACAGAGAAACTAACCAATCGAGGCTACCCGCAAAAAATCACTAATAAATGCCAGAAAAGAGCAAGGAATCAACCCCGACAAGCCTTGCTTGAAGAAACCACTAAAAACAAAGAAACTATCCCACTCACATGTGTTACTACGTACAATGCAATATCGAACCAGGTGAGCAACAGTATAAAAAAACATTGGTCTATACTCAGCACGGGTAACCACAAATGGGACAAACCACTTTTTTCCTACAAGAAAGCACGCAGTCTTAACCCCTTCGATGCTCATGACGGAACGGTTCCGTCATGAGCTACGGTTGAGCTGTGCTCATGACGGAACCGTTCCGTCACGACCACGCCCGTTTTTATTAGGGCCCAGCACCGGAGGGGGAATCGCGGTCGCGCTGAAAAGGTTAAAGACAGTCTGGTCAACACTAGACCCAAGATGACAATGACCACCACCAATCCCAGCATCACAGAAATATGGGGGCTTCCACCAGTCACGGGACACTCCAGATGTGGAGACTGCAGTGTCTGTCACCTCACCGACAACACCAAGACTCTCAATCTTGAAGATGGAAAAATCTGGGAGCAAAGGTCACACACCAACTGCAACAGTAATAACGTCGTATATCTGATCAAATGCACTTGTGGCAAACCCTATATAGGAATGACCACCCGCAAAGTGAAGCAACGCATATCAGAACATCGAAGTACGATCAGATGTAAGAAAACACCACAAGACTCACGGACCACTTCCTAACAGAGCATCACACCCCTAATGACATGAAGTGGACCGGGATTGAACAAATCCAACCAGGTCCTAATGCGCAAACGCGCCTCTTTGAAAAGGAACAACGGTGGATTTATAGAATTTCCACCCATAAGAAAGGTCTCAATGATAATATCCCATGGGCATCTGTACTAAAATAAAATAATATCTCTGTACCCCACTCTATGAATTACTGAGTCTCCTCCTCCCCTGAATTTGAATGCCCACCTAATGACCCATCTCTTCTTGGCACTACCCTAATAATCTTCTATAGGTCCACTTTGAACATCAACTCCCCAGATGGGTTCATTACCCCCAACCGATCACTGCCAACCTTAGTAGTGATCTAGGCATTGGTGCTTCACTCGGATTACTATCCAAGGGCATAGCTTTAGGCACCCCTCCTTTTGTAGAGTCTGATGTGCACACTTGCAGGACTCTACGTCATTTCCTTAACAAATGCAGGTCAGAGACATACACCGTCCCTTGCCGTTTGCAACCGGCACTCTGCAGAACTCGGGGGTATCCCAATAGTGACTAAACAATCTCCCTACGCATCACGACGCCATACGGCGTTCGTAGCCCCTCCCATTGCCGTGACGTAACCACGCCCAACCCGGAAGCGGCGAACCTTTGATTATCGAGCCCGTCTCGCACGGCATCACTAGCCGAGCAGAGGATGGTAGAAGTAGGGTAATGGCCTGTTACCTCACCAGCAAACTGTAAGTAGATTACTTTTCCTACAAAACCCTGACACCTAGTCTGGCAATCTCTCACGAAGCATTACGTTATCAAGTTTGGCACTTCCCACGCCGCTCGGTGATTATCAGACTCGTCTCTCACTAATACATATTCTAACATTACAGAATATGTTTTCTCTGCGTGATGAGCCTACCCCCTGCCCGCCGAAGCATTTGAGAGCCTTAAACAAGTAAGCCCCTCTCTCACGCCATGCAGCTCCTATGTACCTCTCTGTGTTACATGTGTGTTAGTCTTGTATGTTACCTATAAAGAATGACATAAATTGCACCGCCGATTTTCGGGATCACCATATCTGGTGCATATCGAATGAAATGACTGGGTATATCGAATGAAATATCGCGCCGATTACTGTACTCATGAGAAATTTACGAGTGCGATAAAAATAATGCATGCAACAATGCACGCACCTATTGATATGTGTAAGTGTCCTGATAATACCCCCCACGGACACCTGATCATCACGTTATTGATCACATGAAGGTCTTCAAATCACATTGGCATGAAATATGAAAGCACAGAGACACATCACGACGTAACAGGCTAGTAAGCATGATCACACCTGATATCTGTTTACTTTTTCTTCTCCACAGGTCTCTTTTTTATTCATGCTCGTCCATTTTGACTGAGCATCAATACTGCTGGCCATTTGCCACTAGGTACACAGGTGTTCAGGATAGGGTGCGCCTTTTAGGGGGCGCATACCGTCCGTCTCCCTGTTTTTGGTCCTGAGGAATACCGGGTATTGACCCCTTTGGTAGAAACATGTTGACCAACCCACAAACACACATATAGAGATACTCTGGTCGTAACTTCCCTACCAGTATCTCGCTATTGCTTTTTAACACTGTCCAGTTGCTTTAAAATAAAATTTCTGTTTTAAGTTAAACCAGGACAATTTTTAACACTTTTTTTGCACTTACAGTCACAACCCGCTCCACTGTATTACAGGTGTTGAAGCACATCCTGGTGACGCTAGGTCACCAGGGTGGACCCCGATGATGAAGCATGTCACCACTAGGTTGGTGAGTGAGGGGTTTTATACAAAAGGATGAATTTTTTCCTTTTATCCAACAAGCCCACCATGCAGAAAACCTTCAACTTCTCCGTTGGTGGTACTCCTCTCTTTGTTTGAATCTTTCGTTTTAGAAAGCCACCTTTTGTCTGCTTAAAACGTCTTGGAGCCCATTTACATGATCTTGCAGCTGTCACCTTGGAGCTAAACAGTTCCTTGATGATGTGTGATCTTGCTCCTAGACTAAGGACAAAGGCCGTGGGAGCATATAGTTTTTTTCCGTGCCTCTGACAGTCTGTGAGATTGTTTGCAGTAAGGCACATAGGAATTGCTGGAAAACCTGGTAGGGTTACCCTTGGTAACTTTTCCCTATTGGTCAGGGAGGGGCCAGGAGGCAATCCCAAAATCAGGTTATTGCCAGGCATAAATGTGACACCCCTAGGCACCTTCTTCCAAACTCTGCTTGACCTGTGGATGACAGAATAAAGACTGTACCTGCTCTTGTGATCTGTGACTAGAACCCTAAGGCCTGGACCTGACTTCAAGGGTCAGTCAGCTAAACTTCTATGAAGCTACAGGGACACAAACAAGCAAGATGCCCACTTTTCTAGAAGAGGCAATATAACCATTTTAAAATAGATCTACCCTGAACCTTGTTGGCATTTTCTGTGGAGTGAGTCCTGACCCATAAGTCCTGTTCCTGAGGCCCAGGAAGCTTTAGCTGCTGTCAGAGTGTAATCCTCCTCCGTATGCTAAAACCTGGGACTGAGAAACCTTTTCAAGACTTGTTGTCTCGAGAATTAAAAGAAGTCTGGGCCTTACCTGCCTAATCAATCCAATGAAAATGCATTGCCACTGGGCCAAAGATTCAGGTTGGTCTGGCTAGGAGCTTTTCCGCAGCAGCAAGTCCATTTCATCAGTGGGATGTCGCAGAGAAAGTATCAGGTACCATTGTGCTCTGTTCAACCACAGCTCTCAGCCTTACCCCACTACAGAAATCTGATCTCCAAAAAGTAACTGTTAGAATTTGGGGTCTCTAGTTGACACAGGTAGGTACTTGTGACAATTAGGGACCCTGGCCTCTAGTCAGTGTAAGGGGGATACATTCCTTAGATAACCCCTGCTCACCCCCTTGGTAGCTTGGCACGAGCAGACAGGCTTATCAAAGGCAATGTGTAAAGTATTTGTACCATCACTCACAGTAACATAGTGAAAACACCACAAATGGACTTCACACCAGTTTAGAAAAATATAAGAATTTAATCTAAACTAAACTAGACCAAAACGACAAAAATCCAACATACACAGTTCAAGGATATGATTTCAAAAGAGTTCTTCAGGTTGCGTTAAAATAATCCACAGTTGCATCACGTTTTAGCCAAAAGTACCTTTAGATGCGACAAAAATTCCAAGGGAAAGCTGCAGGATTGAAAAACAAGCGATGCGTCACTCCTGAGACCCTGGGGAGGCGATGCCACAACCTCGCTGGATGCAGCTGGCGTATTGCAGTGACTCCGGTCTGTATGGGGAGGGATGCAATACCTTGTATGGATTCCGGTGCGCAGGTTCCGTAGGAAGCGACTCGCAAAGGAACGATGCGATGATCTTAGGGACTGCGATGATCTCAGGTGCGGCGGCGATGCGCGGCGTTGATCTTCTCCTCTCGCGGACCCTCGATGCGATGGCTCTGCGATGGCTCTCACAGCGACGTGATGCGGTCAGCAAGCAAGCCGTGCGACCATTTCACCCAGTGACGACAGGCTCTGCCATGATACTCACAGCGATGGTACTCTTCCCGCACCGCAGCGATGCGATCCGCAAGCGAAAGATGCGTTGGTTCTTGCAGCGGCAACAGGCGATGTGACGATCTCGATCTTCGCGGTGGCGGGAATTTCCTCGCACCGACGGGGATGCGATTCGCAAGCGAGCGATGTGTGAAACTTTGCAGATTGTCTTTAGTTTCTTCTTATCCAGCCACCCAACAACAGGTACAACTTCTAGAGGCACCACAACTGGCCCAAGCACTCTAAGAAGGACAGAACTCTCTCAGTAGAGTTCAGGGGGGAAGCTGGGGATGAAGTCCTTTTGTTCCTAGGACTTCTTAACAGGGAGCCAGTTCTACTCAGGCCCTTGGAGATCTCTTCAAGAAAGGGGACACAGCACAAAGCAAAGTCCTTCCCCTCTCCTTGGCAGCAAAGCAACTGCTGGTCAGCCCACAAACACACAGCAGGACAGTCTTTCCTCTTCAGTCTTCCAGCTTTCTCCTTGGCAGAGGGTCCTTCTTGATTCCAGGATGATCTAATTTTCTGTAGTCTGGGTTCCTGTATTTATACCCCAAAAAGTATTTATTCCCTTTGTGCAGGAGGGCTCTTAGCCCGGTCTGAACCAGTTCTGGGTGTTCCTTGAGCATTTTGTTTTCCTGGCTTCTCCTTTCCTTTCAGAGAGAGGGGCAGGGTCATCAGCCGCCCAGCAGGAGGTAGAGCCAGCATTGTGAAAGGCAGGCACAGCCCTATTCAGGTCCAGGTGCTACCCCCTCCCATCACTCTAGATGCAGATGGAGCTATTCAGCCCAGGTCTGGCCCACTCAGCCTCTGGGAGCCACCCAGCCCCTGTCACTCACAAACCAGACAGTCAATTCACAAACAGGCCAAGGCACACAGAAAGGTCAGACAAGAGAATATCCACTTTCTAAAACTGCTATTCTCAAACACAGGATTTAAAACCCACCTTTCTTAAAAGATGTATTATTAAATTCTGAGTTTAGGGATACCAGACTTTTATGTCCTATCTTGCTCCTATGGGAAGATATGCAGGTAAACAGCATTCCCCATTAAAGCCCATGGGCAAGATAGCCTTACAATAGTGAAAAAAAGAAAATGGCTGTAATACACTACCAGAGCATGTCACCTGCACTAGTACATGCTCTGCCTTTCACATACACTGCACCGTGCCCAGGGGGGTACCTTGGGTCTTCCATAGTTGTGTCCAATGTGTACAGAAAGGGAAGGGTTAGGCCTGATCAGTGGGGACACTGGCCAGGTTGACATGGCAGTTCACAGTCTGCACACAGGCACTCCGGTGGCAGGCCTGAGACACCATTTTAGGGCTACTCATGTGGGTGGCACAATAAGTGCTGCAGGCCCACTAGTAGTATTTTAATCACCAGCCCTGGCACACTCAATGCACTTTACTATGGACGTCTTGTTAATACAAATATGCCAATCATGGATAACCAATTACAATAAAAATTTACTCAGTGAGCACAAGCACTTTGACAGCAGTGGCAAAGTGCCCAAAGCATCTAAACCAGCAAAAACAAAATCCAGCACAGCGTCAAAAATACAGGAGGTAGAGGCAAAAAGTCAGGGGAAACCACGCCAAAGATACCAGGTCTAACAGTAACTAAGTCCAAAGGTAGAAATCTTTAATGGGCAACATGCTAAAAATATCCGACTGGCAAGGGTAGTGGACCAATCAATGGAAAGTGAAAAAGGTCTTCCTCGCAGGAACATATGCATGTAGTAAACATGGACTGATTCATACTAAATGGGTTGGTTCCCAAAGAACACAGACAACATCCTCGATTCCCCACTCAACAATTTCTAAGGTCAGAGTTTTGCCCTTCTGACATAGATCTACCTCAACCTCATAGTGCACACCGCCTCACATACTCCCCCAACCTCTCTCTTCTCCCTTTTACAAGCTTCAACCCCACTATGGAGTACATAAGGGGATGGGCTCTCCTCCGCGCAGCGGAAACGATCAGCGGACGCACCGGACCTGCGCCGGAGTCGTGCCAGAGTCCTGCCCGTCTGCGCCCGTCCACGACCATGCCGCGGCCGTGGCCACACCCTCTGATGGATTTTCTACTACTGAGGTTATTACTTTCAGTAAGGTGACTTTACTCTCTTTGAAGCCTACCTCCTGTGCCCTCCTCCCCCCTATGCAAGCTGATCTTTCTGCCTTTCCCAATCTTTGTAGCCCGTGCTGTCAGGTTCACGATACTGCTGAACAGCCGTACCCCTGCCCCCTCCTACACACCCGCCCTTGGTCTCGACATAGTTTAATTAATCCAAAAAATGTAACCCTCAAAGCTGGCTTAATTAATTGCCGCTCCTTGGTAAAGCATTCCTTAGATATCTTCCAATCATTGGTGGACAATAATTGGGATCTCCTTTTTTTGACGGAAACGTGGCTAGGAGAGGAATCCAATCCTGCTATATCATTAGCTATTCCCCCGAATTATAACATTTTATGTGTTAACAGACAGAGTCCTCATCCCGGTGGTGGCATTGCGATTATTTTTAGGTCACACTGGACCATTTCCTCCTTCCCTTATCCACAAATTGAATTCATTGAAGGACTCCCCTTTTGCATCCAGCTTTCAGCGAATATTTCGTTCTCAGGATTCTTAGTTTATCGCCCCCCTAAGTCTAAGGTCTCCTTTTTGTCTACCTTCCTGGATTTTATTCTTCAGGCTAGCCTCTGCTATGCTAATTTTACTTTATTGGGGGATCTTAACCTCCATGCGGAGGACACACTAGATACCACCTGTCTTACTTTTCTCGCTACCCTGAATGATGGAGGGTTGAGTCAGCTGATTTTTCACCCCACCCATAGAGCAGGCCACACATTGGATCTCATTTGCTCTAACCTTAATGAAATCACTATAGGGGATCTCTATCCTGTAGTCTGGTCGGATCATTTCTTCATCCCTTTTACCTTTTCCTTTGACCGCCGAGATAAACCTCCTGTTCCTGCCAAGACCACAGGTCGTAATTGGAGCAAGGTCACCATTGACAGTATGGCCGCCTGCCTGCCGGCTGCTACCCCATGGGAAGTGCCGGATCTAGATTCCCGATTGACCACCTTTAACAATTGGGTATCTTCCGCTATTGATTCCCTTGCCCCCACCAGGCCTATAAAAACGCACCGAGCTGCCCCTTCTTCACCCTGGTACTCTGATGAGTTACGCAAATCTAAATCCGCTTGCAAACTTTTAGAGCGGCGCTGGAGATTGTCTTACTCTCCTGAGTGTAAGCGGATATATAAAACAGCCCTCAAGGACTACCGTAAGAATATTATAAATCACAAAAGAATCTTCTTAGAAGAGAAAATTAACGGGGCCCATGGCTCATCCAGAGAGATTTTTAATACAGTCAAGTCTTTCTCAGAACCAGTAGCCCTTAAACGTGTTCAGAGGACTTCTCAAGCCCTATGTAACCATCTCTCAGATTATTTCGAGGAAAAAATTGCTAATATTTATGATTCGTTCCCGAGCAACTCTAACTCTGTCATGGTTGAAAAAATTGATACCCCCTCTGACCCTGTATCGGTCTTCTCAGCCTTCGAGGAGATTACCTTAGAACGCTCCTTAACTGAGCTGTCTAAATGCAGATCAGGCTCTCCCCTTGACCCGTGGCCTGCCAAACAATACAAACTACTGGCTCCTCTTTTAAACCCCTCTCTTAATGACATCTGGAACGAGTCTTTGAGGTCCGGGCTTTTCCCGGATTCCTGGAAACATGCCCTCCTCGTCCCTATCCTCAAAAAGGCTAATGCTGACCCCGATGAACCGGCCAACTATAGGCCTATATCGCTACTGCCTGCCCCTGCCAAGGTACTAGAAAAGCTCGTACACCAGCAACTACCCGGTTTCCTTGAGACCCATGGCCTTCTCCACACCTCTCAGCATGGATTCAAGACTGGCCATAGTACTGAGTCGGCACTGATTGAAATGGCGGATTCTGTAAGGTGGAAACTGGACGGGGGCTCTAGAGCGGTGTTGGTGCTGCTCGATTTATCGGCAGCATTTGACACCGTCTCTCACCCCGTCCTGATTGACCGCCTTAGGTCTAAGGGTATCCAAGGTAAAGCTCTGGATTGGCTGTCCTCTTTCCTCGCCAATCGGACACAGGCTGTGTCTACTCCCCCTTTCAAGTCCAATCATAGCCCACTAAAATGGGGAGTCCCCCAGGGCTCGGCATTGAGTCCGCTATTATTTAATGTGTATTTCTCCCCACTTGCAGAGCTTATCTCGGAGCTGGGAATTAAGGCCATTTCATATGCAGACGATATTCAATTGTTGTTTGCTTATGATGACACCCCTACTGCCACTACCTTTGACCCATTAAAAAATTGTCTCCGTAGAGTTGCTGGTGGATGGATGACAACTTCCTCTGACTCAATGCCGGAAAAACGGAGGTCTTATTTCATCAGCCATCATCTCTGCACTCTAACCTTTGGTGGCCACTTGACTTGACCTCTGCCCCTCTCCCGAAGGATTCAGTTAGGAACCTGGGGGTTAGATGGGATACCACTCTTTCCTTTAAGAACCAGGTCCAAACAGTGTCCTCCTCTTGTTTTTCAAAGATCAGGATGATCAAGAAATTCATTAATTTCCTTCCCCCTAACACCAGGAAAACGATTGTCCAGGCCCTTATCACCTCGCATCTAGATTATGCGAATGGTCTTTACCTAGGGTTGGCCTCTGGCCTTTTAGACAGGCTTCAGATCGTCCAAAACGCAGCGGTTCGGTTAGTGTGTGGTATCTCTCTGCGAGAGCATATTCCCCCCCACCGACGGGCATTGCACTGGCTACCGATCCAAAGAAGAGCCGAATTTAAGGCTCTCACCCTTGCACATCGTTCACTTAGGGGTAAAGGTTGCGCCTATCTGGCCTCCTGCCTCCAACCCTATAGCAATGCAAGGTGTCTCCGCTCCAGTTCTCAACATTTGCTGTCTACTACTAGATACAAAAGAGCTCGCTCAGGGGGCAAAACTTTTCAGGTCAGTGCCTCTGCCCTATGGAACAAACTGCCTGTTTCTATTCGTATAATTAATGAAGAACTACCCTTTCGCAGAGCTCTAAAAACTCTCCTCTTCTGTTAATTTCCCCTCATTTGAGTATGATCATGCACAGCGGCTGAAACGCCGGGACACCCCGTTGGGGTAGCTGCGCGCTATAGAAAATACACTTAAAATAAATAAATATGGAGCGCACTGGTCTACACACCTACTCCATTAATTACCCCCCACAAAAAAAGCAGATAAAGGCTTTAAACACAATATTTTAAAATCTCAGCCTGAAACCCCAATCTCCGACCATTACTTCTCAACTAACAAAGGACTCATAACTAATGACATCATCTTCTATACCAAAAGAAGAGCACACTGGAAGAATGCCTTTCTCACCCTAATCTCGATCGCCTCCATGAGGAAAACAGCACATGGGCTCATGCTATTTATCATCCCCTCCCCAATCTACAAAGCTGCAGCAACAATCACCATCTATCATACTGGGATCATCCTCATGCAATCATCGGACTGTAAATTAAACCTACTGGATAACATCTTTCTTCTCATTAAGGAAAAAGTTGTAAGTCTGCATCCCACCTCCTCAGCCAATCGCAATCTCAGTTCACTCACCAACTCCCAGTTTGATTCCCCATTAAGTTATTTTCCCCCGAAGTCCCATCCTGCATATACACCCACCCCAGACCTTACCGTCAGCCCTGATGATAACACATATCTGCCCAAGTCCTACTCGTCCCCCAGCACTACCAATATTCCCACAGTTCCAAATACACCCCACACCCTACACCCTTATCTCCTCTCATCCCGCCTTCCCACCCGCCCCCTCTCCCCTCACCAATACTCACACTGCCCCACTAATATTCCACATCCATACCTCCCCATATCCTCATGATGACACACATCTTCCCAATTCCTACTCCACCCCTAATACCACCAATACTCACACTGCTCCATCCACACCCCACACCCTTACCTCCTCACATCCAGCCTTCCCACCCTTCCCTTCTCCCTTCTCCCCTCAACATTACCCCCACCGTCCCATACATAACCAACATCTAGACTTCCCCACACCCCCCTCTAAGGATAACCACACAGGAAGATTCCAATACAACAAACCAGATTACGATCCCCCCTCAAACCACATACATGGCTTAACTCACACATCTCCCTCACCCACAATCTATAAATTTAATATGGTACCTCTCACTCCAGACCCCAGACTTGATGAGATATTACTATCTCTACAACAAGTCAAAAAGGACATCCAAACTCTACATGACCTGATTCTACAACAACCCAAGTTCACGCGCCCAGAACTAGAATCCAGAGCATACCTCCACATCAAAAATTCGCAACTCAGCCAACAACTGCACGCAAGCTCCCCGAATCATGAGCCCCCAAGGTGGAGAACAGTGCTCTACCCCAAGGCCTCATCCCGTTCGTAGGAAAAACCCTCTATCAACTAAAGACTTAATCGCCCTACTCCATTCCTATGAGCTAAGGTATCTCTCACGTAATACTGCACACGCAGAAAACTTGCATAAACATTCCTTAATCCAATCCATCCCTACCAATGCCCATAGAGATACAAGACACAATTCCAGAGGCTTAGTTGAAAATAACCTCACGTGAATACCCCTCATACTCGAACCCAACACAACACCCACCAAGACGCGGCTAAAATGTATACTCCTAAACTGTAGGTGGGCATCAAGACATGCAACCGATATAGCTGACCTCATACTCACTAATCAACCTGACCTACTAATCTTGACTGAAACATAGCTAAATGAATCATCTACGCCCATCCTGGACATACTGGTACCGCCAAATTATGACATCGCAAGACTAGATAGAACTTATAGGCCAGTTGGTGGTATCGCTTGCATACATCAGAGCAATCTATTAGTGACCAGCTCCCACCCCCCTGTATTATCCTCCTGTGAATACATTTGTTTACACATCACTAGTAATAACAAACCAATATGTTCACTACCCCACCCTCCAGGGGCTAACCTCACCTTCATCGAACACCTCATGGATATTCCAACTACAAATGACGGACACCAAAATATTCAAATATTCCTAGGTGACTTCAATCTCCATTGGGATGACCTGGACGACCCAGGGTTCAATAGCCTCAAAGCTTTCCTCTCAGACCTTAACCTTACCCAAATCTGTAACAGCCCCACACACGATACAGGCTCAGCCCTTGATCTAGTAATCTCCAAAGCTGACTCCACTCATCTCTAATCGATCCTCCCTTGTGACTGGTCTGATCACCTCATCATTACATTCCACATCAAGGAATCAGTTAAATTACTCTCTGCACAACCCATGAGAATGAAAATTTGGAAGAGTAATGTAGAAAATGACGATTCTCAACCTCTAATTCTAATATCCTGATTGCTCCTGAAGGCCTACGCGATGTACAAGGTCTGACTAACCATTACTTGCACTCCATGAACATGGTACTAGACAAACTAGCTCCCTTACAACTGAAAAGAATCACCATAAAAGACTCAATTTATTTTTATTATGATTTGGAATTCCATGGAATTCCACATAAAATACAGAATAAAAACAGCTTTTTCATACAAAGCAAAGAGATAAAAAACAATTTCACAATTACACCTATCGATACAATATAATTAGCCTCGTAAATCTGGTTTACTAAAAACATCAGTTGTTAAAATACAAAAATTAATACCTCATTTTCACTAAATTTCAACTGCGAGGGTAAGTAATCTAATACGTCACATTGAAGGGCAAAAGTATCATATCAATCGGCTTTTAGTCTAAAAATCATCGGTTATCAGCAAAGATAAACATTTCGAAAGACAAAGGGTGTTAAAAAAGTTTTTTTGTTAGGAGATGATCTTGTCAAGAAGAGAATCGAAAATAGCAGCAATTATTTTCAACAGTACTAACTAAAGTGCTAATGCATTAGTTAAAGTGCAAATGCTTTACTAGTACTTTGTAATGCAACACATAGTTAATTAACATTCCCACAAATATGATCTGAAGCAGTAAGGGTTGAATGGAATTATTATTTTTAACGGTCTATCAAAGTGCCAATAGTGCTTCAATAAAATACTGATACAAAAAAATGATTACACACAATATTTTTTAAAATATCTACTATACATAAAAGACTCAAAACCCAGGTATGATGGGAGGCTAAATGATGCCAGACGAACCCTAAGATTAATTGAACGACGATGGCGATGACGACCTAATATCCCTCACTGACACTCAGATGGACACCTCATTACCCCCACCAGGAGCCCCACTCATATGCTCCGCAAAGTTCGTCCTCAAAAACAACGCATCTTGGTCCTCCTTCAACACTTACAGTGAAGAAACTATACTAAAAACGCTAACGACCTTGAATCCCTCCGCCACTTCACAGACCCTCTTTCTGCATACTTCTTAAAAGACTACATTCCACTGTTACTGCCTCTATGGACCAAGATTATAAACACCTCCCTCCTTCAAGGAACCATCCCAGGAATCCTTAAAACAGGGCAGGTATCCCCTATCTTAAAGAAACCAACAGTGGACCCATAAGACTTAAATAACTATCGCCCTATATCCAACATCCCCACTCTGGTTAAACTCTTAGAAAAATGTGTTCACACTCAGCTCAGCAATCACTTAGATCATTTAAACCTGCTCAACCAATACCAGTATCAGGCTTCTGTGCAGGCCACAGTATGGAATCAGACATGACCCACATAATAGACATAGCCCTAATAATGCTTGACCAAAACAATGCCTGTTTACTAATCTTACTTGACCTATCATCGGCATTTGACACCGTCAAACACGACAACTTGCTAGATCTCCTGAAATACAGAATGGGATTATCTGGATCTGTCCTTACTTGGTTCACCTCTTTCTTCCAAAATAGATCACAAAGATTAATTTATCCTTATCCAAACCTGTCGCAGTCACTTTAGGAGTACCACAGGGATTATCCCTCTCACCCACACTTTTCAACATTTTTATGGAACCACTCATCGAACTTCTCAACTCCTCTAATGTCCATTATCATATGTACGCAGATGACACACAACTCTACATAAAGATCCACTCACTTAAGGACATCAAATCTCTCAACTCAATGCTTAAAAAAACGGCAGCCATAGGGCTAATTAAGAAGCTCTATCTTCGAGCCGTGATTTTTTGGACATAGGGCCTCTTGAGCCCCAGTGAAAGGCCAGTTGGCCTGGGGTCAGTTTGTAAGGTGATGTACTCACCTGGTAGTAGTGTTACTGTGGTGCAATGCTGATTTTTGCATAATGTGTTTATGCCTAATGTGATGTTATGCTGATGCCTAATGCCATGCTATGATGTTTTTGGATGATGCCTATTGCGTAATGGTTTTATGCTTATGAGGATGCATTATCTGTTTATGCTGATGGTCTATGCATAAGGTATTTTATGCCTAATGTGATGCAGACATAATGTGTTTATGTTGCAGGCGATAATGCCGAGATCATACTGTGCCAGTAGTTACTGGTTGTTGTTTTACAATTGCTACTTGTGATTTCTAAAGATCCTGACAGCAGCCCGATTGGCCCTGTCCTGTGTATATAGTCCCCTGTGAATATTATCCAGTGCCAGTTGGCACAGTTGGCACAGTATATATTGTGTGATTATGAGTCTAATGTGTTTTTGATAATACAAAGGCTATTTTTATATAACCTTTTGTGGAGATTCTTTTGTGGTGTGCCTAGTGTGTTGCTGCTGTGTGTGTGTGTTGCGCAAACGCTTTACACATTGCCTCTGGGATAAGCCTGACTGTTCGTGCCAAGCTACCAAGGGGGTGAGCAGCAGTTATCTTCAACGTGTAACTCCCTTGCCCTGACTAGAGTAGTGGTTTCTGCCTGGCTTAGGCGCAAGCACTAGCCAACCAGAAATCCATTTTTAACAATCAGTATATTATATTTGCTAGCTTGTATTAGGTATCACCGTGTATTGGACTCACCTATACTTTTCTATGTTCTTATTTGTTTCTTACAATTGAGAGCTCTGATTGTTTGCGCTATATAAAACCTTCAAAATAAAATAAATAAATAAAGGGCCTTCCTTGTGCACGAATTATGAATTTCTCCTGCTCTGAACGTTTTGTCACAAGTCAACGACTTCACCCGTACTTTGACAATGGGCTATCTGGCCTCATGAAACCCACCTTGACTCCACACTGCTGCCTTGCCCCTACCGATGAGATTTGATTTCCATTTCAAAGAAGGTAAAACTTCCGACTGGGATGAGCCTGATTTTTGTATCTGACTCACGCTCCATTGCAGTTGGCCTTAAATTGCTCCTACTCACCATTCAAGAGCAACCACATGACACGGGAGGAGCTTAATGCTTCTTAGTATAATTTTCATTTAAAACATTTTAAAAATCATATCTCCCTAATTTCTCTTGCTAGATTTTGTTTTCTTTTTATGTTATTTTGTTCATTAAATTATTCTATATTTTTTACAAACTGAAAGTTTTATTTTTATTGTGTTGTGAGTTTGACTTTTTAACTCTGTGGTACTTCTAGATGCTTTGCACATGTTTGTAAGTTAAGACTATCTGCATTGTGTCATAGCTACCAGGGGTTGAACTCAGTTTTAAATGACTGAAACAGAACAAAAATAGTGACATTATTCATCGTGGTGGACTACTATCCACCCCAAGTAATAATACCTTCTCATTCTAAATATATATCTCTCCTAGTGAGGGGTGACAACACCCCCCCTCAGTCCTTTCAAGTAGCTGCAGCGTTAAAAGGTAGTCGTTCAGCATAGATTTTTGAGGACTTTAGTACATAATCCTAAGGTCTTTGTTTTAAAATTATTGTAGATGTGCTTTGACTGTGATTTCCAAAATATTTGGGTTTTGTGTTCTCTTGCAGCTTTTATTGCTGCATCGTCTTCAAAGAAGGTAGTTGCTTATGGAACTCTCTCCAATAGAAGCTTCTGTCCACCCAAAAGGGTGCACTATATTGTCTGTTTTAAATGACTTGTGTAAGAATAGGCAGTGAATACTAAAATAGTTGGAGAATAGGGATAAGCCCATCCCCCTTTGTATCACTTTAAGCTCATTGCCAAACTCATGTGGTGCATTATTGGTGTTGGTAGGCCCCTGAAAGAACTAGGTAAATTGTAATGAAACTTTGGCATAGTAAAGATGTTAGAGAGGCTCTTCCCTTCATTCCTCCAAGAGAAAGACACTATTTATTTATTTATTTATTTATCCATTTATAAATCTCATGGTTACACCATCAGTGTGTCCCCGCGCTGGCGCAGACTCTCCGGAAGGTTGGCAGGAAACTACTAAAAAGAGTGTCTTAAAGCAGAAGGTGACATTTGAGGATCACACTACTAGTTTGAAGATGGAAACAGCCATGTCCTTAATCTCTTGCAGAAAGTATTTTTGCAAGGTTCAGTTCTTAGTCCCACTGGCAAAATATTCCAGATCTTGGCTGCGAGGTATCCAAAGGAGCGGGCACCCATTATAGCTTTCTGGATTCTAGGCACATTGACCAGTGCAATGCCTTTAGATCTTAGGTTCCATGCCGATGTGTATGAAGTTATCATAGACTGGAGATACTGTGGTCTTTTTTTCCACAGAATTCTACATCAGTAGCACATGGCCTTGAACTTGATCCTCTTCTCCACAGGCAGCCAATTCAGGGTTGCCAGGGTCCTCGAGGCTGCTGCTCTTTTAGGGAGGTTCAAAACTAGGCGAGCTGCCACATTTTGGTTCGACTGGACCTTGGTCAGTCCTTTCTTAGATGCTCCCAGATAGAGAATATTACCATAGTCAATCTGGGAGATGACCAAGACATGCACAAATGTCTTCCTAGCAGTGATTGGTAAAAGGTCAAGAAGTTTCCCTGGGACTTTAAGAGTCCCGAAACATTTCCCGCCACCTTCCAGATTTGGCCTTTAAATGTTAGTTTAGAATCAAGCCAGATCCAGTTTTGAAGAGATTGAAGCCAGAAAACAGATTTAAAGGACTAGCTAATTCCATACAGAATGGGTCAAGATTCACTTGTATCAGTGATACAGATAGCACCTGGCATGAACACTATAAAGTCTGCTTATTAGCAACCACAACATACTTCAGCTTTTCCTATCATTAATGTCTTTATCAAAGCAAAACACTACTAATATTTATGCTACTCATGTGGTAAGGTCTATTTTTTGGCAATAAAATAGCGACATTTGTGCAGCACAATTATTAAGTAGGCCTGAAATGGCCTCTTTTCAGAAAAGTTATTCATGCTGAGTTTAAGCTCTGTTAATTGTCTGACAAAAATTACACATGAAAGTTTACATAAAGCTGGCCATTTCCAAGAGGAAAGAAAAAAATGTAATCGCTGTTGGATGGTGGATTATTAGTAGACATACTAGTAATAAAGCCACAATCACAATACAAGTCCCAGTTAAGGTCTTAATAAATTATTCACTTGCATAAACTTTGGTAGTTGTCTGCCAGCAGGCATGCTTAATTTAGGAGGCAGGTGTGTAAAATTTAAAAACACCATTGCATTAAATAAGACACAACACACAATAAAAATCCAACACTAATTTATAAAAATAAGAAATATTTTTATGATTAAAATGACATCCAAACAACCAAAATCATTCAAAAACACTTTCTAGTGCATAAAAGCCAAAGGCACCACTTTGGGACATCTGGTTGTGCTTGACTGGTACAAAGTCAAAGTTTCAGGCCGACCGTGATGGAGAATAGGTCGGATACAGTCAGCGGTAGGCCTTTTTTCTCGACATCAGAGCGAGACTGTTAGAAATGACTTGTTGCTATTCCTTTCACTAGCTGTGTCTTCCCTACTGCTCAGCCAGGATGAGTGATGGAATGTGTGGTGACGTCACGGAATGCTTACCTGTGGAGTGTCAGTTGGTGGTTGTAGGCTGAGCAGCAGGGAGGCTGCGCCTGGTGGGGCTATGTTTCCTTCTACTTATCGTCTTCTATCTAACGTACCCTAGAACTAAGACTGAATAAAGCTATCCTGTTTTGTATACCTGGCTCATGGACTTTCTATATACCACATTTTTGGCGATGATTTTAAAAGAACCTACACGTTGAGAAAGGAAGACTACTAAAGAATACTGGAACTAAGGAGCCTACTGTTGCGATTGGAACCTAGTGAATAGAAAGGAGAAGCAATGCCCTGGTCAGCCCCACCAGTGTCCGTCATCACCTGGACAGCCTGCAGCCTTGGGCGTTTGACCTTCTGCCACCTGCCACCAATTTGTTGTGGCCTTGACTTAAAGAGTTGAGCAGGAGCCTGCATGCGTTATCTACGGTGAATGGAAGCAGATGGTGTGGGCTGTTAGGCGCACATCTCCTGAGTGAAGACTGTGTCTGATTTGAGCAGAATCAGCCTTCGATTTCAGAAGCACACGTCTCCAAGCTGACCAGGAGCTGTGGGGAGTGTCAAGCAGCCCGTCAAGGAGCAGCGCTTCTGAGAGGATTTATCATAAGACGACTTGGAGCAGCGCAAGTAATCAAGCACTGAGTTATGTTCCACAGGGTGGTTTGTACCCTGTTATGTGAGGCTGTGGGGCGGTGAGTGCTCCAGTTCTATTCCTTAGGGTGTGGTGTACCCTGTTACGTGAGATCTTGGGGCGGTGAGTGCTCCAGTTTGTTTCACAGGGTGGTGTGTACTCTGTTACGTGTAGGTTGCGGGGCGGTGAGTGCCCCAGTTCTGTTCCACAGGGTGGTGTGTACCTTGTTATGCGCAGGTTGTGGGGTGGTGAGTGCCCCAGTTCTGGAGGTTGCGGGGTTGTTAGTGCTCCAGTGCGGTCTGGTGGGTTGTGGGTTTCCCTAAGGGAGGGGAATGGGGTTATTCTCAATGTGTTTATTCATTCTTTTTCCTTCACATTCGTTTCCATAATTGCAAGCATGTATATTTGGAATGTGCCCTTTCTCTTTTCTCATATAATGTTTGTAATGATGTTTCCACTCTTTTGCCTTGTTTATGCATTTAGTTTCCCTAAGGAAGGGGGTATATTATAAATGACTTTTTCCTTTTCCTTTCGCTAGCTGTGTCTTCCCTACTGCTCAGCAAGGATGAGTGATGGAATGTGTGGTGATATCACGGTATGCTTGGATGCTTGGTTACCTGTGGAATGTCAGTTGGTGGTTGCAGGCTAAGCAGCAGGGAGGCTGCTCGTGGTGGGGCTATGTTTCCTTCTACTTATCTTCTTCTATCTAACTTACCCTGGAACTAAGTCTGAATAAAACTATCCTATTTTGTATACCAGGCTAATGGACTTTCTATATACCACAGAGACGCCTCGTCAGACCGGCTTTGTGTTCGATGACGGTGGCTTGGTCCTGCGGGAGGCCTCGGTGAACTTCTGGAAATCTCATTGATGATGAAAAGCTCCTGAGCTTCAGTGGGAAGAACCTGGATTTAAGACAGGGTTGTGGATCGACGTCGCCAGCTTGACTCTCGTCAATGGGTCATTCAACTTATAGAGCTTTTTGATCAAAACACCCCAAATGATCTCTAACTTCTGGAGATGGGTCCAGAAGGTCCTTTTAGGATTCCAAAGTGTCCAAAACACCAATCCAAGGTTCCAGAATCTCTGAGTTGCTCCTTGGGACGTTGGGACCACTGTTCCCGCAATGCATCTGGCCAAATCCTTTAAAGTCCAGCTGGTTTCTTCTTGCTGGATATGATGCAGGTGAAGCTCTTTTAGCCTGTTGCTGTCAGGGAGTCTATTCTTAAATTTTCAGAGTAAGGTAATGTCCTTCTAGTGCTGTAGTTCCAAATAGTGCAGCAGGTGCAATCATTCAGAGTGCAGTCCTCTTGACTGAGGCCAAGGTTTCGCCATGTCATTTCTTATACTTCCTGTTTCTTACGGCAGGGATCTGAATTGCTGGGACAGCTCCCCCATATTTATCCAGGCTTCTGAGGGTGACAAGAAGGGTGTCAACCTCAGATATGACAACGTCCTCAAAAATGTGGTATATGCTTGTCCCAGAAAGCACTGTTCTTTAAAATCCAAAATGGAAACATCTCTCCTGGAGCTTAGCCTACTGGTGTGGCTAACTTTCCATAACACTCCACTTCCAGACCCAGTTCTAATTCAATTACAGGAGCTCCCATCTTGCTGGGATTGCAGGAAGTGGGGAAGAGCCTGTGTCCTGTTCTAAGCGAGTTTCTCTCTTTGAAGACCAGGTTGGCTACCCAGCATCCTTCCTGTCTTTTGCTCTGACACCACAGATTTCCTCCCACCAGATGTCTCTGTTTCCTTTCAGGCTACATCACAACTCATCAGAGAAGCTTGGTTCAGCCTTTCAAAGGCTGGTCAGTCTATAGAGGCCAGTCCAGACCTAGATTTAGGCACATCAGAAAAATATGCTTTATAACTTCTCTTCTGTCATAGTTAAAATAAATCTAACCTTGGCAAGTTATTGAATGTATTCTATTTAGACACTTTGAAGTAATCATTTTAGCTTACTCCTGTCAATAGTTAGACTTTATTAAAGTTTAATAAAGCCTTCCTATGTTAGCCAATGGAGCTTATGTACTACAATGGGGAAAAACGAAATTGGCATTTACTCCCTCACCATAGCAGATACAATATATTTTATAATGTCCCTGCTTAGAGTTACAAGGCACTCTACCCCTGGGTCACCTAGGAGTGACCTTAGGAGTGACTTAAATGTAGAAATAAGGTAGTTTAAGACTCTGGAAGTATGTTTAATCCCAAAGTCAAATTTGCATATACTTTTATTTTAAAAGCAGCCTGCAAAGCAGGCAACACAACAGTGCGCACTTAAGTGCATTGGATATACTGAACTTCTAAACTAACATGCCCTACCATTTCCTAGGGGCATACAGGTAGATTGCCATACCAATTGTATTGACAACTAATTACTATATACCTTTTACACAAAACACTGGCTCTGGGTCTGGTTAGCAGAACCCAGGGCGGAATCAAAGTCAGAACCACTAGTATCAGTCAAAAATGGGGTAATCAAGGCAAAAAGGATGACTTTCTCACAATTGCTAAAACAGGAATTAATCATCTGAGTTCCAAAATTCCCTGTGGTTCCAGAAATGCAACACCAATACCAATTGTAATGACAACTAATTACCATATACCTTTTACACAAAACACTAGCTCTGGGTCAGGTTAGCAGACCCCAGGGCGAAATCCAAGTCAGTAACCACTAGTCTCAGTCAAAAACTGGGTGGTCAAGGCAAAAAGGATGACTTTTTCACAATCGCTAAAACAGGAATAAATCATCTGAGCTCCAGAATTCCCTGTGGTTCCAGAAATGCAGGCATGCAAGCTGCAGTATGTCAGCTGCTTGGGCTTAGGCTGGCCGCACAGAAAATAACTGTGACTCTGGTTGGCTGAGTAACAATATCCATAAGGAGCATGGGTCACAAACTGGACATAGCACTTTGTTTAATGGCTGACGTAACTGTGCTGCAAATAAGAAGAGGGTCTGAAAACTTTACAGGATTAGAAGCTGCACAGTCACAAGATAGTAGATGCTTTAAAGAAGCACAGCACGAGTTCCTCCTTCTCTTACTACACCACATGCTGTACAGCTGGAAGCTGTAAACTATCAAGCAGTGGGCTTGGCAGAATGAGATGCAGATATTAAATAACAAGACTTTACCTCTCCATGACCACTAATTCCATGAGGACAGCTGAAAATGTCTACTCATGCTCCAGCTTACTACACTTCCACAGCAGTCAAGAATCGTCTAAGGTTTCCACTGACTCCGTTCTGGCAGCAAGTCCTCAACTACTCCTCGTTCAAGCTGTAGTTAGCTTCTTAGCAGAGGTTCAATGACATCTTGTCATTATTATGATATCCTGATCTCTGTGCTCACATGATTTAACTAGTTTCTTCTATCTGGAACAGCACTATAACACTAGAGTATTGCAAATATGTGTAATGGTTAATCTCCCAGGCTTCCGACTTGAGTCTCGCAAATCTGATTAGTTTGTTACACTACTTAATTGTAAACTTACTTATGTTGTTTTTAGTAATTTATATTGGTCGTTTCACTTGATAAAACACATATCAATTGAATACCCTGTAATGTAATACAAATACTTGGAGCAGAGTTTTAGGACTCTGATTAATCTCACTGTTAAACCTGACATCCTTAGTGTGGTTTTCCTCCATTGTTTTGCCTTCCATCCTCCTGATTTGTTGGCCTTAGGACTCGGCGCACTTTACCACTGTTAACCACTGCAAAAATGCTTGTTCTCTCTCCTTGAAACATGGTGAAATTTGCTTACACCCAATTGGCACATTTAACTTACTTGTAAGTCCCTTATAAAGTGTCAGTACATGTACCCACGGCCTGTAAGTTAAAAGCTGCTAGTGGGCCTGCAGCACTTATTGTGTCACCCACTGAAGTATCTTTTTAAACATCTCAGGCCTGCCATTGCATCCCGTGTGAGCAGTTTCACACTGTTTCATTTACATATGGACACAGACCTACTACAGGCTTGAAGCAGAAAGGCGTCACTGTATCTTTCATTCTTTATTAGAGTGGAGTGAATGGCAGCAGTGCCTGTATATTAGTTATATGTGACATGGCTAGCATAATCAGATATTGTGTTTGCCAAGAGCTGTTTACACACATTTCTTGGGGGTAAATTGTGAAAAGCAACCACCTTTAGGCACGCTTTACCACGTCACTAACAAATGGGTGGGTTCCTTTGGTGTATGTTGTAATGAGCCATACCTACTGACAGTATTCTTGGCGACATAAGCCCCACACCCATCTTTTTCTCCCCCACTATCATTGTCCTGTGCATTAAGTATGTGAGAAAACATTGCCTGACAGGTCCTGTTCGTGCCTGGTGACATTACTTCCTCATAATGCCGCCGTATGACAACATATTAGTTTGCCAAAACATAAAGAAATTTCGTCTACACTGTCCAGGCCATGTGTCCTAAAAGGCAGTGACCAATTCATTCGTTCCCCAACCGAGGTCATCAGTCAGGTAAACAGATGTATTAATTAATTATTGTTGGCCCATGGCTTGGTGTGAGAGGAGGGAGGATTTGTAGCTCGTGACTGCCGTTCTTGCCACAGGGCCACGTCGCCGGAGCGGGTCTTTTTTCTGTCGCTCTGGAGGGCTGCCAAGAAGACAGACTAAGAAACGCAGGTGAGTCCAGAGAGGGGCTAAGTGCATGACTCAATCTGATGCGCAGCTAGGTGGGAACTGCAGTCTAAAGTATTTTAAACCTGTGGCAAAAGGTAAAGGGCTCTGTCCCTGGGGATGAGTTCTTTTTTAAGGGAAGCTTTGTGGAAATCAAACACTGCTTCAGGAGTCACATCATCTTCGGGTGAGGTATCCATACACTGGATTCAAAGCTCACATGAGGGAGAAAATGTCTTTTTGGTTAAAATAAGTAAACATGAAAACCATACAATCAAGAAGGAATTTGCTCATAAACAATTCTTCTTCTTCCAAACACTGTATGAGGCTGCTGCTCACGTCCTGAGGAGCACTCCTCCACCACAAGACAGAGTAATTATAGCAGCAATCTTTTTCAGAGAGTCCAGGGAATTAATTACAAGGCTAAATTGAAAGAGGTAATTAAAACCACCAGCAACAGCAATCAGAAACATGGAAATGCAAAACACTATACAAAAACATGATGATTTCTGAGAGAGTGTACAAGGTAAATGATTAGAAAGAATCATTTGCTCAATGCCTTCAAGGTGAGATCCTAATGTCAGTGAAAGGATACATCTAATTAAAAGCATGAGCGTGGCCGGACTGGGGACCAAAAGCAGCCGTGGCAAACCAACTCAAAGCAGACTTCACCCCCTTCAGCACCTTGCACTTTCTTTTTCCATCCATCCATCCATCCATCCATCCATCCATCCATCCATCCATCCATCCATCCATCCATCCATCCATTCTCTTTCTCCTTCGCTCTACTCCCTCTCTCTTCTCCCTCTCTCTCTCTACTCCCTCTTTCTTCTCTCTCTCTACTCCCTCTCTCTTCTCCCTCTCTCTTTCTACTCCCTCTCTGGTCACTTTCTCTCTACTGTCCCCCTGGCCACCTATTTTTCTATCTCTATTGATGGATGCCCAATTGCCCATGACTCCAGCAATGAACTTCGGAGAGATGGGTAAAGTGTCAGAGGCCCAGGAACGCCCTAGGGCTTTTAAAAGCCACCCTCCAACGGCTCCAGCCCACCAGGGAACTCCCAGGCGGGATAAAAGGTCTGTCTGCCCTGATCATTAGGATCGCTTTCGTAAAATAATTCCACCACTAAAAAAGCTCACATTTTCACCAAATGCTTTCCTGTTTTATATTAAAATTTACAGAAGACTCCTTCTGAAATATATTACGTCCAGATAAAATTACAGAGGTTGCATAAGTCTCCTCTACATGACACTTCAAAACTATTACATGTTCTGGCATTTCATGCTTAATGTGCTTGCTAGTAATCCACGTTTTTCTACGAGTGATGATATGAAATCATGTTGCTTTGCAATTTTTCACACAAAAAACATACTTCATTTATATTCTTAATTATCTTACGACAAGTGCTTAAGTAACATTTACATTTTGACACCAATGCTCAGAATAATAACAAGTGGGGTACTTTGAGATTCTGTGTTCAATGTCAACTTTCTCTAGTGAGGTGTGCCTACTGCTTATCCGAGTGGGCTGTACAAGCTATGGGTCTCATCTGTCAAAAATGTTCTGATAGAAAAATGAAATATACAGGTGATTTAGGAGGATATTTCACTCCACCAATTAGATATCCTAAACCAGCCTAGATCATGCTCATTGTGGTGGAGGCTCTTATTAACTCATGAAGATGTCAGGATTATGGCAAAACCTTGAATGACAACCCCAACCACCAAGTCTATTTAATTACTTCTTCAAGAGCATAACCAGTGATTAACTTTTATTATTTTAGGTTGTCTGCTTCTCAATGAAAGACGGATAGGACGGGGAAAATGCCAAGTGTAAGGTTCAATTGTAAAACCATTTTTCAAACCAACTTCATCAGATGCGATTTGGTCATATGAAGTTGCACTAGAGTTGGTTGCTGATTGAGAAAGGATTCAATTAGTCTATACTTCAATTACTATAGCATATGTGTCCAGTGTATATCAAATGCAATGGCAGAGAAGAAGTATGGTAGGAAATACAGAAGGAATGGAAACACAGTGATAAGGAAAATAATGTATGTAAACTAAGTGTGAGAAAATACACATTTCATTGAATAAGAATCAGAAATATCAAAAAACAAAATAAAGCGGAAGAATTTTTTTATCAAAATTAGATTGTGGCATAAAACACAGGAGTCTATTAATTTCAAAGTTAATTAATAGTTTTTTTCATAATTTACTGTCATGCAAAACTATAACCCATTGAATAAATGGGGGTAAACATTAAACATAATAAAAAACGTGTTTAAATTACAGTTCAAATTATACATATAGTTATATTCAATTCTTCAACCCCATCTTTGCACGTACATATTTGGCTCTCATACTGTGTTTTTAAACAAAAATATAAAGATCTTTCAAAATGTTGGTGCAAGGAAATATCAGAATTTCCTAGCTGAAGGTTTGGTTTTTGCACTGTCTAATCCTGAAAAATAAATTTTGCAGGATTACATTTGACAATTTATAAAGGAAGTTGAACCTTTATTATCATGTCTGGTTCAATTTGGCTTGATGTGCATTTAGGCATCATGGTGCACTGAGAACGCATACTTGGCAAATGCATTGTCTAAGAACGTATATCTAATAATATGCTCCATGGGGGGTTGTTGGGTGAACCTCCTAAAAATAGTTGCTACTAGTTTGGAAGGGTGCCATTCAAAAATATATAATGTGCTTTACTTTCTTGCTGTTGAGCTGGTTTTCTAGCAGATCCAACATAAGATACGTTAGGTAATACATATTTCCCACTTTTGCTTATTTGTCAGACACCTCAATGGAGCCTGGTCCTGCAAGCGCTGGAAAAAATATTTACAGAATATATTTCTCATATAATCATTATTACAAAGGATTGTAAGGCTTCATTATTGTACGAAATTGAAGAGTGAAGAGTGGACAGGAGTAATACTTTGGAACTTATTAAACATACTTTAAGCAGCCAATATAAATGTAGAAGGGTTAAACATATTTTTGAAATGACGAATATGTTAGGATTCATTGTCTTTATCTGGTCGAGTTGAAGATCATTTCACCCACACAATTTATGCCTAATTAATTGAAAATAGCACTGCTCATGACAATAAATTTGTTCGGTTAACTAATTTTATTGATTGTGTTGACTCTAAAAGAATTGTTAAAAAAGAACATTTCCATAAACCCCAGTTTATGTAATAAGAATGAGAAAGAATGAGAAATGGATACATGTCATGTGAAATTCGAGATATTGACTTTGATATTTGGAAAAGTGCCTTAGAATTTAAATGAATATATTTTAAGCCAGATCCAATGTAGAGTAAGGAGTAAGATATCCAGAAATTTAGGTTTGTATGAAGACTTTCAGAGTCATTATCACTATAGGGGATGACATGAATCTCAGGAAGAAATGCAAAAAAATTGAGCGCCTGTGGAGAAAGAACTGGACGAAGGAAAGCAAAAACGAATACAGGGCCGCCATCAAAAATTACAAAAATTGTATAAAAAACACGCAGGCAACCTTCTTCGAGGAAAAAATATCAACGGCAGCCAACTATGCGAGAGAAACTTACCGCATCATTCGCTCACTCTCCAAAATCCCAGACCCCGTACCCACACCCGACCCATCGGGCACTAGATGCAACCAACTTGCTGAGTTCTTCTCATCAAAAATTGATAAAATTCTTAACTCACTTCCTGCCCCCAATTCCTTTCAAATCCCAGCCATCCCCCCCCTGCTCCGAGGCTCCATGCCTCCAAACTTTCCCCCAGATCACCACAGAGCTATTTCTGTCCACTCTACAAACCGTAAAAAGTGGTGCCCCATCAGACCCAGCTCCCATGAGCAAATTAAAACTGGTCGCCTCCACTGTTGCCCCTCCTTTAACCCACCTCATTAACACCTCTTTTACACTTGACGCTGTTCCAGCCAACTGGAAAAAAGCCACCGTTAGGGCTCTCCTTAAGAAACCACACCATCTCCCTTCTTCCTGCTATCAGCAAAGTGGCCGAACGAATTGTCAATCACCAACTCTCCAATTTTCTAGAAATCAACAACCTCCTCCGCCAATCTCAGACAGGGTTTAGACCCGGACAGGGAACTGACACTGCTCTTCTAGCCGTGGTCGAAGAGGCAAGAACCATCATAGACGCAGGAGGATCAGTGGCAGTGATCCTTCTCGATCTGAGTGCCGCCTTCGACACGGTGGATCATGCCATCCTAATCCACCGGCTAAGTCTGATAGGAGTCTCTGGCTCCGCCCTGTCCTGGATCAAATCCTTTCTGGAAAAAAGAACCTTCCAGGTGTCGGATGGCACAGCCGTGTTCAAAGCCCTGGCGCTACAGTGTGGGGTCCCCCAGGGCTCCTCCCTGAGCCCCACACTTTTTAACGTCTACATGTCCCCTTTAGAGGACGTTATTGCCCCATTCGGCATAAAAACAGTCATGTATGCCGATGACACCCAGCTGGTGGTCTCTTTCAATCAGCTGAGCAAAAGCCTAGACAATCTGGAAAGGTGTCTCGAGAGCGTTTTCCACTGGATGTGTGAACCTCGATTAAAACTAAACGGAGAAAAATCCGAGATACTTCTCCTAGGAAACCCACACAAACTCCCCTCATCCCTTTCATGGCCTCCATGCATGGGAACGCCTCCTACCCCCAAACCCGAAGTCAAAAGCCTTGGCATCTGGCTGGATCAAGATCTCAACTTCAAAACTCAGGCCAGAAAAACCACGGGCACCTGCTTTGGACTCATTTGAATGGCGCGAAAAATCCTCCATCTGATCCCCTTCCAATCAAGGAAGCTACTGCTACAGGGGCTGGTGAACTCCAGATTGGACTATGGCAACGTCCTGTACCTGGGGGCTCTGGCATCAGTTATTTATAGACTACAATGCGCTCAGAACGCTGCGGCCAGACTCCTAAACGGAACCAAATCGAGATGCTCTGCTAAACCGGCACTCAAAAGCCTGCATTGGCTTTCAGTCAAAGAAAGGATTACCTTTAAGGCCTTATGCATTTCACACAAAATAATGCAAGGCAGAGGCCCCCCGATTCTGAGATCCTTCGTCAAACCCCATCACTCTACCAAACAACTTAGATCAGATTCCCTCTCCCTTGCCAGCGTTCCTAGAATAAAAAAGTCCCGTTCCGGGGGGCGTTTGTTCTCTTACAACGCCCCAAAACTGTGGAACGCTCTCCCACTTGCCATGAGAACACAATCTTCTGGCCTTCCGTAGGCAATTAAAAACTAGGCTCTTCCCATAAACTGTCACTTTTCTACTCCCCTTCTGGAATTTAGGTCATGTCAGCGCTGGGACGCCCTAGGGTAGCTACGCGCTTTACAAATCCCAATTCAAATTCAAATTCAAATTCATGGTCATATGAGTTTTGGGGTATGTTACGTTTACAACGCAACTTTTACAACGCACTACCATTACAACGAAACTTTTACAACGCAAAAATTATTACAACGCATACATTTACAACGCATGTTTTTACAACGCAGATACTTTTACAACGCATACCATTACAACGTAAGTATTGGTAAGTATATAATTATATTTAAAATGTTATATGTTTGGTTTTTGGGTAAAGGGGTATTTTTAGGGTTCAGGGTCAGTTTTGGGTTTTTGGGTAAAGGGGTATTTTTAGGGTTCAGGGTCAGTTTTGGGTTTTTGGGTAAAGGGGTATTTTTAGGGTTCAGGGTCATTTTTGGGTTTTTGGGTAAAGGGGTATTTTTAGGGTTCAGGGTCAGTTTTGGGTTTTTGGGTAAAGGGGTATTTTTAGGGTTCAGGGTCAGTTTTGGGTTTTTGGGTAAAGGGGTATTTTTAGGGTTCAGGGTCCGTTTTGGGTTTTTGGGTAAAGGGGTATTTTTAGGGTTCAAGATCAGTTTTGGGTTTTTGGGTAAAGGGGTATTTTTAGGGTTCAGGGTCAGTTTGGGGTTTTTGGGTAAAGGGGTATTTTTAGGGTTCAGGGTCAGTTTTGGGTTTTGGGGTAAATGGGTATTTTTAGGGTTCAGGGTCAGTTTTGGGTTTTTGGGTAAAGGGGTATTTTTAGGGTTCAGGGTCAGTTTTGGGTTTTTGGGTAAAGGGGTATTTTTAGGGTTCAGGGTCAGTTTTGGGTTTTTGGGTAAAGGGGTATTTTTAGGGTTCAGGGTCAGTTTTGGGTTTTTGGGTAAAGGGGTATTTTTAGGGTCCAGGGTGAGTTTTGGGTTTTTGGGTAAAGGGGTATTTTTAGGGTTCAGGGTCAGTTTTGGGTTTTTGGGTAAAGGGGTATTTTTAGGGTTCAGGGTCAGTTTTGGGTTTTTGGGTAAAGGGATATTTTTAGGGTTCAAGATCAGTTTTGGGTTTTTGGGTAAAGGGGTATTTTTAGGGTTCAGGGTCAGTTTGGGGTTTTTGGGTAAAGGGGTATTTTTAGGGTTCAGGGTCAGTTTTGGGTTTTGGGGTAAATGGGTATTTTTAGGGTTCAGGAACAGTTTTGGGTTTTTGGGTAAAGGGGTATTTTTAGGGTTCAGGGTCAGTTATGGGTTTTTGGGTAAAGGGGTATTTTTAGGGTTCAGGGTCAGTTTTGGGTTTTTGGGTAAAGGGATATTTTTAGGGTTCAGGGTCAGTTTTGGGTTTTTGGGTAAAGGGGTATTTTTAGGGTTCAGGGTCAGTTTTGGTTTTTTGGGGTACAGGGGTACAGGGTAAAAAAAATTTTTTAAAATAAATTAATTAAATGAAATTAAATTAAATTAAATTATATTAATTTTACTTATATTACATTAAAAAAATAATAATATACTTACCAATACTTACGTTGTAATGGTATGCGTTGTAAAAGTATATGCGTTGTAAAAATTTGCGTTGTAAATGTATGCGTTGTAATAGTTTTTGCGTTGTAAAAATTTCGTTGTAAAGGTAGGCGTTGTAAAAGTATGCGTTATAACGTCATATATCCGAGTTTTGGAATTGCTGACTGACTTTGAAAGTACTCTAATGCCTAACACAAGTAAATCAGAAAACTTCCCCAGCTGTTGTTCTTAACCTTGGACGTCTCCAGTTAAAAAACACAAAAACCTAAAGTTATAAAATTGTGAAATGTATTTAACTATAAATGTAACAAAATCCAAGATTATAGTCTTTCATCAGAGAAATACATCATCCCACTGGGTGATTAACAGTATCAGGGTGAAAAAAATGTCTATACAGTGTCTTACCCAGATTTGATCACAGATCTGAAAGTAAGTTGGGTTCATCATGCCACCTCTTTAAAACAATGAGTGCAACAATTGCAGGTCGGTTTATTTGAACTGTTTGTGTAGAGAACCGCTCGACAACTGCTGTTTGAAACAAGATGAAAATCATCTTACTCTGCGGTCTTGGAGCCTATAGTGGCCAAATATCCAAAGCTTACTTTTGTCCAACCATATATGTCAGCTGTTAAACTTAGGCTGTTCTACTTCACAGTGAAAAAAACGTTGTAACATCACATTAGAGCTGTGCCTGATAGCCTTATGTGCATTAGCAGATCATGCAGTTTGACATATCGGGTTCCGGGTTTCAAGGCTTCTTTAAGGTGGGTTTTCGGAGAACTTGTTTTGGAATAACATGAACTCTTCTTGAAAATATGCCCCCATCTACATTTAACTAATATGTTAAGAATATATGAACTGGGGTCAGCTTATCAACAGTCCTGGTGAAAAAAGATCTATTCAGAAAAGGGTAAAGTTCAAAATCAAAAGAACTTACTCTGATGGATGACCGGTGATAGCAAAGACCATTCTGCATCAAATTACACTTTGATAAAGCAATTGTTTTAGAAGCTCTAATTTGAATCCTGTCTGCTTTCGTCCAAGTTATCCCCCTATCGCTACGCTTGAGAGTAAATGGGTAGAACATTAAAGGTTTGTATGTCTGGGCTTTATTTTTGGAACATATTTTGAAATTGGGGAACATGTTCATAACTAATTACAGGCAGGATATGATGATTGAAACCTATCTTTGGTAAAGCCAGCGTTTCAGTGCTGTGTTACTCTGGTCTCAACAATCTTTATGGGTTAGCAGCAAGCTGGAAAGTAACTTGGGGGCCTTCTCTGGCTTTTATGGTGAATGTTCCCATTATGCAGCTGATTAAATGCAATCGTCCTTCACCCACACTGTCACATGTTCCATAATCTCATTAGATGGCACATAATTCCTTAAATTTTTATAGAGCACTTCTGACATCTCACCATAGAAAATAACAGATGGTAATTTCATAAAATGTAACTACACCGATTTTGCCAAAGTCGGAATGTGGGTAGAATCAGTCTTCCTCCCATTTTCAGACGTGTATCCATCCCCTCACACCACGTCATTAGTTAGCATTTACTCAAATAACCATTTTGTCCGCATTAAATTAAATGGATCTTACATAACAACATGTTTTACAAAATTATTGCAGAAGTATTCTGAACTGGATTGTGCCTAAATCTCTGTAATTTTGACCATACCACGCCTGAAAAAACAGGCTGCTCAGTCAATGATCAACTAAGAGGATGCACCCAGAGACAGATCCCTGCGAGAACAGGACCCTAGACTGAGAAATGCACATAGCCACATTGGAATCCAAACCCAATCACATATGACTCTGGAAACTCCTCAAGGCTGATCTTTTCAGACTTGCTTTCAAATTTATGCCCTCGTAGATTCGGAGCAGTAACCAAAGATTAGGAGATGCAACCCTCCCTTCTTATAAAAAATCTAACATCCTTCCTCCTTTCACAAATCTGTTCTTTGTGAGATCATCTAAAACTCTGAATTAATTAAAAGTAACCGTTTATATAATTAAGAACTAACCCCCAGATTCATCTTTGTCCCGTTTTGCGAGTCCTTAATAGCGATTATTAAGGAATCGCTATTAAAGACTCGCAAAACGGGATTCATGTAGAAATCGCAATTTTATTTGCGATTTCTACAGCTTCCTTATTTGCGATTAGCAATTTGCTAATCACAAATAAGGATGCGATTTCAAGGGTGCCAGGGGTGCCCAAAGGACACCCTGTAGCACCCCTGAAATGTAAATGTAGGCTGATGTTGCGCACACATTTGTGTGTGTAACATACAACTTAGAAAAATGCACTAAAGTGCATTTTTCTAAGTTTTCGCTATTTACCACGAAGTCAGACTTCGCGGTAAATAGCGGCAAATGAATAGCATTTAAGGAATCTCAAATCGAAATTCCTTAAATTCCTTAAATTCTTTGCGATTTTTCATATTGCGAGTTCATGAACCATTGATGAATCTCAAATGCCATTTTTGCGGGCGCAAACGGCCGAATTTTGCGATTCGCACCGTTTGCGCTCGCAAAAATGCTTGATGAATCTACCTGTATATAATTAAATAAATATATCCCCACTCACCTGTTCGATGTTGCATGGGCTCATGTCCAATGCCGCTGTTTTCCACAAGTGTGCTTTTATTAAATGATGCTTCTGACAGTAACTGGAAAGTTATATTACTGTAGCATGTACCGGGCAGCCAGTGGTTGAAAACTGTTTTACCTTTGAAGAAATCTGAAAAACAAATTGTATATTAATGTTGGCATTTCCATATAGTGAATACTGTGGTCTGTATTATTGTTCAATGGAAATATATTGTAATGTATAATTATAAACGTATACTGATTTGCATCTTGTGAAGGGGTACAGTAGAGTATGCAGACCATTTCCGCAATGTAATATTCATGAAATATGCAAAATGCTGTTCTCTTCTCGAGGGCATCAAGGTTTTAAATGATTGAAAGTCTAGGCTTGCTGTGTTTCAAAGTAAAATGCGCCACATTGGTACAGTGATGACATTTTATGTAAGGCCCACATTCTTATTTGTAAAATGTGCTCTAAAGTGGCTGATCATAATTTCCAGCAAGCTTCTTGGGTTCCCAACACGGCCATCGACGTATTTAGAAGGAATTTACCGCTGAGCTGAATGGCCCGTGGCTTCCATGTTAGAAAGACCATCGCCACGTCTGCTCAAGCATAGAGGCTGTGATATCCTTTCCATGATGGTCCCTCCTAAACTCTGTGTGTGCCACTGGGTGATGATGGGTGGGCAGTCCCAATTTCTAGCAAGACTGTGGAGCACCAGTTCCCATAAAAGTGCCTTCCCCAAAAGGTCTTTTGCTGGCTCCCTGAAAGCCCTGCTCTGCCTGCCGTAGGACTCATACTACATGGTCAGAAGCCAATGACTCTGCGTAACCATCATTGAGGGCACCACTACCTCACAGCCCCTTTCTAAGTGATTAAGGGAACACATATTTCATGGAAGTTGACAGGAACCATGACATCATATCAAGGACTAAATTGTAGCATTTGATTATGGCAGAGAACACCTCCCACGGCAAATCCTTCACCATCCAAAAATGACCAACCACTCTAAGCAAATAGTCTTCGGTTGGCACATTGAATGCAGCTTTAATTGTTATGTAGTAGACCAGCGTAGTAAACACATTCAATTTCAATCTCGCCAAAATAGGTATAGAATCTTGTAGAATCATGGCAACGAGGTTGAATTTAATTCTTGCTCTGTTTTAATATATTACAATTAAAGTTGTATTTAATGTGTCTCCATGAGATTGTTTGCATAGGCTACTTGGTCCTTTCTCTGGGGGCAAGATTTACCTTGGACTATTCGAACCAATGAGACTTCTGTTGGGGGATACCAACCAAGCGTTCATTCTTAAAATATCCTATTTTGTGCAAAAGTTGGTGATTTCGTTCTGAATCAATTCCTTAAATGCATATATCAAATGATGCAAAGCTGTGGTGTGTAAAAGGGCAGGCGTTGCAGTGCAAAAAAACAAGGTTGCATTGAACTTAAGTGACATTACAAGTCACAAGTTGATTTGTGACTCGCAGTGTCCATAATGCGAGTTCTTGTAAATCAAAAGGGAAATGGGGCATGGCCCACCTACACCGCCTATTTCTTGATACTTACATAGTACACAAAACTGGTTTGGGACTATTACTCTGGATTCACATGATTGATGGTATACTTACAACAGAAAGGTGGCTGTATCTGTTGGCAAGTTTGAATGCAGTCTGTTAAGGAATGCTTTCACTATGCAGACATCTGCGGGGAGTAGACATGATCCCCCAGAAGTATCTTCTCATCATGACGATCCTTAGGTCTCGCCACAGAGAGCCTTAGCTGTCTTACAAAACATTAGGTAGGCACCCAATACACGCAAACAACCAAAGACGCACAGATTCACACAGAAGAAGCAGAAATGGGCGTTCCGTCAGCCATCTTCGGTCACTGATTTGTGGGCAGGCCCTCTTCAAACACTAGCTGGATGAGCAGCACATCCCTTTTAGATCCATCCATGACATATTTGCATATGGTTCTATTACCAAAAAGTGTTTTTCCATGCTACAATTTGAAATAAAGAAAATGCAACATTCCATGTTCATGATTTTATTGACAACAGGCGAGGCGGTCTGCAGCAGTGAGTCCTCCTACCTCCACCATATGATACCAGTGCTCGTTACCTCACTACCATTTGGGAGTACCTCATTGCTGGTGCTGGCGGCAGGCTCCACAGCTTTGCTGTGACATTGCCTCGGTCTTCTGCCAGACATTGTTATCTCAGACAAAAAACAATGCGCTTGTCGGACGACTGTCAGAGCTTAGAGTGTATTCCCCAACCTACCTTTGGACACTAATGCAGAGCAACAGGAACACGCATTTAATTGGCTTCCAGGCATCTGCTGCGTTCTATCACTGGCCGCTGAGGCAAAGATTTTCTATGATTTTTCGTCATGGCTGCACCACTTTTGTGGCACAGCCCCGATGCAAAACCATTTTTGGTATTGCAAAGCCACTTTCTTTAGCTTTGCGAGGTTTAGTAAATACTCAGAGCCAGATTTATGCGCTGGGTTTGCGTCGCAAATGTTTTTGAATTGCATGACGCATTTGGCCGTATGCCGCCCTTGGTTAGATCTTGAGTAAGACGTTACGACCCCTGAGCAAATATATTTTCAAAACAAATTTTGAACTGCATGTGAAGCCTTTTATAACGCCGATACAGATAAAGGTGCACCTGGAATTGTTCGGACATTGACAGTGGTTCTGATCATTGGCCCCGATGAACCCTTTCATAATGTGAAACGTGTTGGCTGCGCTTCTTTATAAATATATATGAAAGAATCATAGGATTCCATAGGCTTAACCATCAAATCAGTTTCAACTAACACCGAATATTTCATTATAATCTCACGTGGCTTGGTAGGCACTTAACAAAATGACAAAACATAGGTGCAAACACATTTCATATATTCAGGGCCACTGGTATCATTCAACTCTGCGGTCACAACGATTTCCGCATAATTATAGATTTACTGCACCTGCCACATAATCCACTTCTACCAAATAATTTTCAGATTTCAAAACTCGAATCACAAGTTATTAATAAAAGCACCAACAGAGCTAAGTGTTCACCTTTCCTTTCGGGGTTGCTGTATTCTTTGTTCAACTGATAATAATGCCCGTAAGGAATGAATATATGTTAAAATGACTGCTTTATGCCACATCATTTTTCTTTTCTTGGTGCATAATTTAGTCATCGCAGTGCACACTTTGGTTTTGCGAAGGTACATAATTGCACTGGCCCCACATAAATTGCACGAATAGAAAAGCAACCTCACGAGCGCTGAAAAGGATTGTGAGCATGGGAGCTGTGAGTGGCTGTTTTTGATTCGGCAGACATCCCAGGTCGGAAGGATGGTTGGCTCGACCTCTTTATGGCGCCCCACTGGCCTGTGTATCAGGCTTTTTATGCAGAAGACTGTAGGAATTCGGTTTAATTTTTTTTCTTCATTTCAAATACTTTTATTGGTTGTTTTCAAGAAGGAGAAACACAAATAGAAAATAAAATAACTGTGATATATGTCAAGCAGCAAGATGACATTAGCTCTATACATCCTTTAAGAGGTACACAGCAATTCAAGCTGGTGTGATAAACAATGGTTATTAAACAGTGTTTAATTGGGCGAGTAAAAAGTATGAGATCATATTTAGGCAGCCAGCTGTACAATGATGGCTAATTTAATACATCTGTGAAATAAGGACAAAAAATGAAAAAACACAATCAAGAAATAAAGAAAACTAATAAACATCAAAGAAAAGGATAGGGGAAGAGAGATAATTACGATCAGTATAAAAGGGAGCTAACATTGTTAATAGGCAGGTGACCAATAAGAGTGCCAAGAGAAAGGGCCATGACGACATAACTTCTCAGGAAGTTCATAGAGGTTTATGTGATTGAAATATGTATCTAGAGTCCCACATATGTCTAGTGGGAGATTTCCAAGGGGAGTTTTGGAGAGTGATATTGTCTGCGCCCCTAAGATGAGTAATCCAGTTCAAGCAGCATTTAAATGATGTTTTTGTGTGTCTTTCCGGTTATTAACCAGTTCGGCGCTGATGACGAGCTGAGCTCGTCATCAGTTGCGCCGCTTGCACGCTGATGACGAGCTGAGCTCGTCATGTAACGCGGCTTTTTAAAAAAAGCCGCGCAGCGCGAAAAAAGCCGCTGCACGCATGCGGATATAGATCATTTTAACTGTATAAGTGAGTAGAAGGTCTAGTAGTGATTTATCAGCATCATTTAGTGTATCCACACCCAAAAAGCCGGTTGTTAAGGTAAATAATTTGGAAATAAAATAAAATATCTTGTCCCAATAAGACGCAACAACTTTACAGTGAAGAATCACATGGGCTAAGTCACCTTTTTCCTATTTGAAGTTCCAGCAACTAGGATCATCATGTAGGTGTTGCAAATGTAGGCGGGCCGGCGTCCAAAAAGCCTTATGCAGGAGCCATAATTTATAATTTTTTTCTACAGCTCATGAACCAGGGCAGCGTGTAGCACGGGAAATTCGCTGTGTAAAAACACTCTATGAATCAATTAGGTGAACAATGTTAATGGTACAGATATACAGGGTTTGAAAGAGTATAAAGGTTGGAGTGTTAAAGCTGGAGACCAAGTATGGCCTGTGAAAAAATAATCAGACACAATGTGTCTAAATGTATATGATGATGATTGTGATTTATAAAGTTAGATCCAATTGGAATGTGATTCCGCACTCAGAGTTTTGTTTGAATGGTGTGTTTTGATTTTTCAATTAGTTTCAATTATTTCGGTGGTGCGTAGGTAGGTTACCCTACTGAGCAATAGGATAAGTGCAATATGAATGTCCATGTGGTTCCTGTCACTCAAGAATCACCCCTGCCTCGCACTCCTTTATATTTTCCTTAAAAAGTAACTCCAATCAGGTAAGTATGTTCATTTTGTTTTATTTTCAATTTTTATCATTGTTTTCAGTATTCATGATTTCTTCCTTGTGTATTGTTATCATACCACATTATAATCATTTTATACTTCCCAATGCATTTCAAGCAATAATGCCCTTCCTCAGGGGATTCTCTCTCTTTGCACAACCGTCGGTAACTTTCAAAAATAAAGTTGTGTTTCGAAATCACGATCTGAGCGACTCTAAGTCATCTCGTCTCGGTGTTCGGTCAGCGGCGGAAAGAATCCCCTGAGGAAGGGCATTATTGCTTGAAATGCATTGGGAAGTATAAAATGATTATAATGTGGTATGATAACAATACACAAGGAAGAAATCATGAATACTGAAAACAATGATAAAAATTGAAAATAAAACAAAATGAACATACTTACCTGATTGGAGTTACTTTTTAAGGAAAATATAAAGGAGTGCGAGGCAGGGGTGATTCTTGAGTGACAGGAACCACATGGACATTGTGATTTATAAAGCACACGCATACTCCAAGGAGTTTCTCCGCGTTAACTGCAGACTACTTGCTGCAATGCTGAATGTCAGATCATATTTGTTGGAAGAGTCATGATTTTAATTTCTTTTTGAAGATGGCCATCTCAGATGTTGAATGAAGATCTAGGGGAAGCGTATTCCAGGCCATATGTCCTAGGTAAGAAAAGGATCAGCCTTCAGTCCTGGCCCGGCACATTTTTTGAATTCTGGCCAGATATCCATAGGCTGACCATAATTCCTTAAGGGAGCCCTTCAGCATTGTACTTGCATTTTTAAAAATTGTATTTCTTTTAGAGTTTTTGACCCTGTGCTTTTTGAGTCAAGCAAACTTATTTAGAACTAGTCCATCTGTTAGTGCACTGTAAATAATTGTTTGGTCACTGCAATACTTGCAGTTTAACTTTGGTTGTGCTCCACTGTGAGATTTGTGTTAAATTGTGACTGTGTTTGGCTGTTTGCGCGGTGTTTCTTCCTGGGTTGTGGCCTTTCCAACAAAATAAGTTATGTTGGCCCAACCGGGGTGTGAACGTTTTGTGGTTGTTGAGTGGTAATGGTGTGGTGAATGAATGTGGAGTGAAGGTAAGCACTTAGTGTTTGTGGTGTTTCTATGGTGATGTTGTGTTCTACATTAAGTATGTTTTGTACTCTTCTCTCTAAAATGAACAGTGTGTATGTTTATAGATGATGTGTATGTTTATAGATGATCTGAAAGTAATTCAAAACGTTTTTCTCAAATACAATGAAAAAAGATACTTTGACTAGTGTGGACCTTTTGATTTAGCGTAATGGGTCTAAAAATGAAGTAATTTGGTAAGTGGTATTCAGTATTGGCATTTGCATTGTTTTTTGTTGAGGAGAAAAGTTACAGGCACAAAGCCTGAGGACTGTTTCAATTTACAATCGGTATATGTCCTTCTTTTTTTTTTTCCAAAGGTATGTTTATTGATATTTTGAACACATAGAAAAAATGTGACAGTCCCGCACATCGTCCCACGCAGGGAGTAGCATTGAAATCAGCCCAAACTCATCACGTTAAGCCGGACAAAGTTCCCCTCAGCCAGACCCTTAACATACAGAGTAGTGCTCTAGTAGGTGCAGTTGCTGATATAGACGGGGAGTACCAAACGGCCTGTGAGGAAAGTGGGAGATCGGTGAGAGTTCAGGGCGGATGCCCCCACATCAGCTCGGCTGATAACCTACGTGCCCCAGGCAGAAACTAACAGCTGCCACCTTACGCTAGGTCAAACGGCGAGCTTCCAAGTGCAAGTTCCTTGGCAGGCATTGTCATAGAGGAAGCGATATGAGGGGATCACATTAACAATAACAAAATACAAACCCCCCTCGCCCCCACAGCCCTTCCCCCTCCCCAGTGGTGGTAGCAACTTACAGAGGACAAAGGTCAAGGCGCATAATGTTGGGAGTTCACAGTTGAAATAGGTGAAGGGCTCTAACGCTAGCAGGACACACTGCGGACGGCAGACCTTTGGAGAGAAAAGTGACCAATGGGCCCCAGCGGAATTCAAAGTTCTTAAAATCATCCAGGAAAATGTCAGCCATCCTCTCCAAACTCAATAGCTTCCAAAGGCGCGAATACCAAAGGGAGGTGGCTGCTGCCTCCTTCCCTTTCCACGCCGCAGCGAGGGTGAGCTTGGCCGCCCCAATGCTGAGCCACATAATCTTCTTCTCCGCCTTAGTCTGATGTTTGAAATTAGGATCACGGAGACCCAGTAGGGTAATGGCCATCGAGGTAGGAATGGGGTATCCCAACATCTCCTTGATTTGGGCAAGAATTTCCTCCCAAAACGGACGGATGATAGGGCAATCCCACCAGATATGCTGAAAGTCTCCCAGTAGCCCACACCCCCTCCAGCATCGATCGGAAGTGTCAGGGAATATCTGGCGCAGCTTGGCCGGATGTAGATACCAATCCATCATGGTTTTCATGTGTGCCTCCCTAAGTTCCACGGAGTCTTAAACTTGGCTATGTCTGACTATAAGTGTGTCGACACCGCGTCAGAAATGTCCTGTTGAAGAACCCCCTCACACATGGACATGTATCGAGGCCTAGGGGAAATTGCAGTGGAAAGTAGGAACCCATATAGAAAGGTGATAGCACCCTTAATGGAGGAGGTTTTGGTTAAAAAGGCTTCGAACATCGTGAGGGTCGTGTAGCTGCCTCTCTCACTTGAGGAGACAGTGCCCAGTGGTGTAATTGAGCATGGTGGTAACGTTCATTCTCTTGAACCCCATAGTCCCTATTACAGTTGTCGAAGGTGAGTGGGTCAAAGATATGGAATAGGTGTGTTAGTGCCAGACAGCCCCCTTCCTTCCAAGCATCAAATGGGCCGTGTGTCAACGCTGGGTGAAAAGCGGGATTAAAGTGTATGGGCGTAAAGGGGGAGGGGAATGTAGTCCACCTATCATCCTTGGAGACGGAGTCCCAAACCTTCAAAGTGGTGCAAGTGGGGGTACTGATGTAAGCATTTTTGGGCCTGTCATTCTTGGGCTTCCATACCAGGTCCCAGATCGTCCTCCCAGCCACGCTCCGATCCATGTCCAATCAGTGCTTTTCTGACTCTTGTTGCGACCATTCTATTAGTACTCGAAGTTGCGCCGCTTTATAATACAGATGAACGTCAGGTAGCCCCACGCCCCCTTCCTTCTTTGGCCTGCGCAGGATGGCGAAGGAGAAGCGTGCTCGACCCCCTTGCCAGATAAAGCGTAACATCATAGATTTCATTCGCCGAAAAAATTCCCCTTCGAGTTCAATGGGCAGGGCCTGGAACAAGTATAATACCTTGGGGAGAAGGGACATTTTAACTGCATGAATCCTCCCCAGCCATGATATGAACATTGGCTTCCAGCGGGCCAAGTCAGGGGGAAGTTGGCAGAGTAGAGTTTTAGAGGAGGGGTGTTAGCGTCTTGAGACAGAGAACTTCAGATTGGGGGAGTGTGAGGTTAAGGACGTAGGATTTATCATAGTTGACCTTAAACCCCGCTACCGCTTCAAAGCGCTCCAGGTCCGCCTGCACATGGGGGAGAGAGTGGGCCGGGTCAGAGAGGGAGAGAAGGACATCGTCTGCGAAGAAAGTGATCATATGTGTCTCCCCAGTGAAGGGTAGGCCGTGGATATCGGGGTTGGCCCTCACCGCCAGCGCCAAAGGTTCTATGCCAGTGGCGTCACTGGGGTTGGTGTCACCCGGTGCGGGTAACTCATGGTGTCACCCCCTCACGACTTACTGCATGGACCACCTCTGTCGGAAATGTATGGCGCTAGGTACTGTCTTAATCCCTCTAGCTCCCTCACTCTGTCTAGCTACCTCTAGCTCCCTCTCTCTGTCTTACTCCCTCTAGCTCCCTCTGGTTCCCTCTCTCTCTGTCTTACTCCCTCTAGCTCACTCTGTCTCTGTCTTACTCCCTCTAGCTCCCTCTGTCTCTGTCTTACTCCCTCTAGCTCCCTCTCTCTGTCTTGCTCCCTCTAGCTCCCTTTCTTACTCCTTCTAGCTCCCTCTCTTGCTGTCTTACTCCCTCTAGCTCGATCTCTCTCTGTCTTACTCCCTCTAGCTCCCTGTCTTACTCCCTCTAGCTCCCTCTCTCTGTCTTACTCCCTCTAGCTCCCGCTCTCTCTCTCTTACTCTCTCTAGCTCCCGCTCTCTCTCTTACTCCCTCTATCTCCCTCTCTCTCTATTACTCCCTCTAGCTCCCTCTCTCTCTGTCTTGCTCCCTCTAGCTCCCTCTCTCTGTTTTACTCCCTCTAGCTCCCTCTCTCTCTCTGTCTTGCTCCCTCTAGCTCCCTCTCTCTGTCTTACTCCCTCTAGATTCCTCTCTCTCTGTCTTGCTCCCTCTAGCTCCCTCTCTCTGTTTTACTCCCTCTAGCTCCCTCTCTCTCTCTGTCTTGCTCCCTCTAGCTCCCTCTTTCCGTCTAGCTCCCTATAGCTCCCTCTCTCTTGCTCCCTCTAGCTCCCTCTCTGTCTTCCTCCCTCTAGCTCCCTCTCTCTCTCTTACTCCCTCTAGCTCCCTCTCTCTCTGTCTTCCTCCCTCTCTCTCTATCTTACTCCCTCTAGCTCCCTCTCTCTGTCTAGCTCCCTCTCTCTTTGTCTTGCTCCCTCTAGCCCCCTCTCTCTGTCTAGCTCCCTCTAGCTCCCTCCCTCTATGTCTTGCTCTCTCTCTGTCTTACTCCCTCTAGCTCCCTCTCTCTGTCTAGCTCCCTCTAGCTCCCTCTCTCTGTGTTTTGCTCTCTCTAGCTCCCTCTCTGTCTTACTCCCTCTAGCTCCCTCTCTCTCTGTCTTGCTCCCTCTAGCTCCCTCTCTCTGCCTAGCTCCCTCTAGCGCCCTCTCTCTCTGTCTCCCTCTCTCTCTGTCTTACTCCCTCTAGCTCCCTCTCTCTGTCTAGCTCCCTCTAGCTCCCTCTCTCTCCGTCTTTCTCTCTCTAGCCCCCTCTCTCTGTCTTACTCCCTCTAGCTCCCTCTCTCTGTCTTACTCCCTCTAGCTCCCTCTCTCTGTCTTACTCCCTCTAGCTTCCTCTCTCTCTGTCTTGCTCCCTCTCGCTCCCTCTCTCTGTTTTACTCCCTCTAGCTCCCTCTCTCTCTCTGTCTTGCTCCCTCTAGTTCCCTCTCTCTGTCTAGCTCCCTATAACTCCCTCTCTCTTGCTCCCTCTAGCTCCCTCTGTCCCCCTCTCTCTCTGTCTTACTCCCTCTAGCTCCCTCTCTCTCTGTCGTACTCCCTCTCGCTCCCTCTCTCTCTGTCTTCCTCCCTCTAGCTCCCTCTCTCTCTTACTCCCTCTAGCTCCCTCTCTCTCTGTGTTCCTCCCTCTAGCTCCCTCTCTCTCTATCTTACTCCCTCTAGCTCCCTCTCTCTGTCTAGCTCCCTCTCTCTCTTGCTCCCTCTAGCTCCCTCTCTCTGTCTAGCTCCCTCTAGCTCCCTCTCTCTATGTCTCGCTCTCTCTCTGTCTTACTCCCTCTAGCTCCCTCTCTCTGTCTAGCTCCCTCTCTCTCTGTCTTGCTCTCTCTAGATCCCTCTCTCTGTCTTACTCCCTCTAGCTCCCTCTCTCTCTGTCTTGCTCCCTCTAGCTCCCTCTCTCTGTCTAGCTCCCTCTAGCGCCCTCTCTCTCTGTCTCCCTCTCTCTCTGTCTTTCTCCCTCTAGCTCCCTCTCTCTTATTCCCTCTAGCTCTCTCTCTGTCTGTCTTGCTCCCTCTAGCTCCCTCTCTCTCTATCTTACTCCCTCTAGCTCCCTCTCTCTGTCTAGCTCCCTCTCTCTCTGTCTTACTTCCTCTAGCTACCCCTGTCTCCCTCTCTCTGTCTTACTCCCTCTAGCTCCCTCTCTCTCTGTCTTTCTCACTCTAGCTCCCTCTCTCTCTGTCTTTCTCACTCTAGCTCTCTCTCTCTCTGTCTTACTCCCTCTAGCTCCCTCTCTCTCTGTCTTACTCCCTTTATCTCCCTATCTCTCTGTCTTACTCTCTCTAGCTCTCTCTCTCCCTTTGTTACTCCCTCTTGCTCCCTCTCTCTCTGTCTTGCTCTCTCTAGCTCCCTATCTCTGTATTACTCCCTCTAGCTCCCTCTGTCTCCCTCTCTCTCTTACTCCATCTGTCTTCCCTGGATTTGTATAAAGAAGAGTGCTAGCAACAGGTGGCACTGTAGTAAAGAGCAAGCTGAAATGTGGAACTGGTTCACTGGAAAACTGAAGACTGCAAGATACTGAAAAATAGGAAACCATGCACCCTCAGATGAGCTAGGCTGCTATAGACTTGCCTTGTGAGCAAAGAAAATTGTAGTCAAGCATTGCAGATCTCCTGCGAGACGCTGGCGAGTATGAACAGCATGAGGATGGAACAAGCTTGCACAGGGAGCGACAGTAAAGGTGAGAGCAGAGGCGAGGCTGCAGTGCAGATTGGTGTCACCCCATGTGTTGGTGTCACCCAGTGCGGGCCGCACCCCCCGCACCCCCTAGTGACGCCACTGCTCTAGCTCCCTCTCTCTGTGTTTTGCTCTCTCTAGCTCCCTCTCTGTCTTACTACCTCTAGCTCCCTCTCTCTCTGTCTTGCTCCCTCTAGCTCCCTCTCTCTGTCTAGCTCCCTCTAGCGCCCTCTCTCTCTGTCTCCCTCTCTCTCTGTCTTACTCCCTCTAGCTCCCTCTCTCTGTCTAGCTCCCTCAAGCTCCCTCTCTATCCGTCTTTCTCTCTCTAGCCCCCTCTCTCTGTCTTACTCCCTCTAGCTCCCTCTCTCTGTCTTACTCCCTCTAGCTCCCTCTCTCTGTCTTACTCCCTCTAGCTTCCTCTCTCTCTGTCTTGCTCCCTCTCGCTCCCTCTCTATGTTTTACTCCCTCTAGCTCCCTCTCTCTCTCTGTCTTGCTCCCTCTAGCTCCCTCTCTCTGTCTAGCTCCCTATAACTCCCTCTCTCTTACTCCCTCTAGCTCCCTCTGTCCCCCTCTCTCTCTGTCTTACTCCCTCTAGCTCCCTCTCTCTCTGTCGTACTCCCTCTCGCTCCCTCTCTCTCTGTCTTCCTCCCTCTAGCTCCCTCTCTCTCTTACTCCCTCTAGCTCCCTCTCTCTCTGTCTTCCTCCCTCTAGCTCCCTCTCTCTCTATCTTACTCCCTCTAGCTCCCTCTCTCTGTCTAGCTCCCTCTCTCTCTTGCTCCCTCTAGCTCCCTCTCTCTGTCTAGCTCCCTCTAGCTCCCTCTCTCTATGTCTCGCTCTCTCTCTGTCTTACTCCCTCTAGCTCCCTCTCTCTTTCTAGCTCCCTCTAGCTCCCTCTCTCTCTGTCTTACTCCCTCTAGCTCCCTCTCTCTCTGTCTTGCTCCCTCTAGCTCCCTCTCTCTGTCTAGCTCCCTCTAGCGCCCTCTCTCTCTGTCTCCCTCTCTCTCTGTCTTTCTCCCTCTAGCTCCCTCTCTCTTATTCCCTCTAGCTCTCTCTCTGTCTGTCTTGCTCCCTCTAGCTCCCTCTCTCTCTATCTTACTCCTTCTAGCTCCCTCTCTCTGTCTAGCTCCCTCTCTCTCTGTCTTACTTCCTCTAGCTACCCCTGTCTCCCTCTCTCTGTCTTACTCCCTCCAGCTCCCTCTCTCTCTGTCTTTCTCACTCTAGCTCCCTCTCTCTCTGTCTTTCTCACTCTAGCTCTCTCTCTCTCTGTCTTACTCCCTCTAGCTCCCTCTCTCTCTGTCTTACTCCCTTTATCTCCCTATCTCTCTGTCTTACTCTCTCTAGCTCTCTCTCTCCCTTTGTTACTCCCTCTTGCTCCCTCTCTCTCTGTCTTGCTCTCTCTAGCTCCCTATCTCTGTATTACTCCCTCTAGCTCCCTCTGTCTCCCTCTCTCTCTTACTCCATCTGTCTTCCCTGGATTTGTATAAAGAAGAGTGCTAGCAACAGGTGGCACTGTAGTAAAGAGCAAGCTGAAATGTGGAACTGGTTCCCTGGAAAACTGAAGACTGCAAGATACTGAAAAATAGGAAACCATGCACCCTCAGATGAGCTAGGCTGCTATAGAGTTGCCTTGTGAGCAAAGAAAATTGTAGTCAAGCATTGCAGATCTCCTGCGAGACGCTGGCGAGTATGAACAGCATGAGGATGGAACAAGCTTGCACAGGGAGCGACAGTAAAGGTGAGAGCAGAGGCGAGGCTGCAGTGCAGATTGGTGTCACCCCATGTGTTGGTGTCACCCGGTGCGGGCCGCACCCCCCGCACCCCCCTAGTGACGCCACTGCTCTAGCTCCCTCTCTCTGTGTTTTGCTCTCTCTAGCTCCCTCTCTGTCTTACTCCCTCTAGCTCCCTCTCTCTCTGTCTTGCTCCCTCTAGCTCCCTCTCTCTGTCTAGCTCCCTCTAGCGCCCTCTCTCTCTGTCTCCCTCTCTCTCTGTCTTACTCCCTCTAGCTCCCTCTCTCTGTCTAGCTCCCTCTAGCTCCCTCTCTCTCCGTCTTTCTCTCTCTAGCCCCCTCTCTCTGTCTTACTCCCTCTAGCTCCCTCTCTCTGTCTTACTCCCTCTAGCTCCCTCTCTCTGTCTTACTCCCTCTAGCTTCCTCTCTCTCTGTCTTGCTCCCTCTCGCTCCCTCTCTCTGTTTCACTCCCTCTAGCTCCCTCTCTCTCTCTGTCTTGCTCCCTCTGGCTCCCTCTCTCTGTCTAGCTCCCTATAACTCCCTCTCTCTTGCTCCCTATAGCTCCCTCTGTCCCCCTCTCTCTCTGTCTTACTCCCTCTACCTCCCTCTCTCTCTGTCGTACTCCCTCTCGCTCCCTCTCTCTCTGTCTTCCTCCCTCTAGCTCCCTCTCTCTCTTACTCCCTCTAGCTCCCTCTCTCTCTGTCTTCCTCCCTCTAGCTCCCTCTCTCTCTATCTTACTCCCTCTAGCTCCCTCTCTCTGTCTAGCTCCCTCTCTCTCTGTCTTGCTCCCTCTCTCTGTCTTGCTCCCTCTAGCTCCCTCTCTCTATGTCTCGCTCTCTCTCTGTCTTACTCCCTCTAGCTCCCTCTCTCTGTCTAGCTCCCTCTAGCTCCCTCTCTCTCTGTCTTGCTCTCTCTAGATCCCTCTCTCTGTCTTACTCTCTCTAGCTCCCTCTCTCTCTGTCTTGCTCCTTCTAGCTCCCTCTCTCTGTCTAGCTCCCTCTAGCGCCCTCTCTCTCTGTCTCCCTCTCTCTCTGTCTTTCTCCCTCTAGCTCCCTCTCTCTTATTCCCTCTAGCTCTCTCTCTGTCTGTCTTGCTCCCTCTAGCTCCCTCTCTCTCTATCTTACTCCCTCTAGCTCCCTCTCTCTGTCTTACTCCCTCTAGCTCCCTCTCTCTCTATCTTGCTCCCTCTAGCTCCCTCTCTTTTATTCCCTCTAGCTCCCTCTCTCTCTGTCTTGCTCCCTCTAGCTCCCTCTCTCTATATCTTACTCCCTCTAGCTCCCTCTCTCTGTCTAGCTCTCTCTCTCTCTGTCTTACTTCCTCTAGCTACCCCTGTCTCCCTCTCTCTGTCTTACTCCCTCTAGCTCCCTCTCTCTCTGTCTTTCTCACTCTAGCTCCCTCTCTCTCTGTCTTTCTCACTCTAGCTCTCTCTCTCTCTGTCTTACTCCCTCTAGCTCCCTCTCTCTCCTTCTTACTCCCTTTATCTCCCTATCTCTCTGTCTTACTCTCTCTAGCTCCATCTCTCCCTTTGTTACTCCCTCTTGCTCCCTCTCTCTCTGTCTTGCTCTCTCTAGCTCCCTATCTCTGTATTACTCCCTCTAGCTCCCTCTGTCTCCCTCTCTCTCTTACTCCATCTGTCTTCCCTGGATTTGTATAAAGAAGAGTGCTAGCAACAGGTGGCACTGTAGTAAAGAGCAAGCTGAAATGTGGAACTGGTTCACTGGAAAACTGAAGACTGCAAGATACTGAAAAATAGGAAACCATGCACCCTCAGATGAGCTAGGCTGCTATACAGTTGCCTTGTGAGCAAAGAAAATTGTAGTCAAGCATTGCAGATCTCCTGCGAGACGCTGGCGAGTATGAACAGCATGAGGATGGAACAAGCTTGCACAGGGAGCGACAGTAAAGGTGAGAGCAGAGGCGAGGCTGCAGTGCAGATTGGTGTCACCCCATGTGTTGGTGTCACCCGGTGCGGGCCGCACCCCCCGCACCCCCCTAGTGACGCCACTGCTCTAGCTCCCTCTCTCTGTGTTTTGCTCTCTCTAGTTCCCTCTCTGTCTTACTACCTCTAGCTCCCTCTCTCTCTGTCTTGCTCCCTCTAGCTCCCTCTCTCTGTCTAGCTCCCTCTAGCGCCCTCTCTCTCTGTCTCCCTCTCTCTCTGTCTTACTCCCTCTAGCTCCCTCTCTCTGTCTAGCTCCCTCTAGCTCCCTCTCTCTCCGTCTTTCTCTCTCTAGCCCCCTCTCTCTGTCTTACTCCCTCTAGCTCCCTCTCTCTGTCTTACTCCCTCTAGCTCCCTCTCTCTGTCTTACTCCCTCTAGCTTCCTCTCTCTCTGTCTTGCTCCCTCTCGCTCCCTCTCTCTGTTTTACTCCCTATAGCTCCCTCTCTCTCTCTGTCTTGCTCCCTCTAGCTCCCTCTGTCCCCCTCTCTCTCTGTCTTACTCCCTCTAGCTCCCTCTCTCTCTGTCGTACTCCCTCTCGCTCCCTCTCTCTCTGTCTTCCTCCCTCTAGCTCCCTCTCTCTCTTACTCCCTCTAGCTCCCTCTCTCTCTGTCTTCCTCCCTCTAGCTCCCTCTCTCTCTATCTTACTCCCTCTAGCTCCCTCTCTCTGTCTAGCTCCCTCTCTCTCTTGCTCCCTCTAGCTCCCTCTCTCTGTCTAGCTCCCTAGTGACGCCTTAGAGCAAAAGGTAGAGGCAAAAGGGGACACCCCTGTCTAGTGCCCCATGAGTGTTCAAAGAAGGAGGACGTGTGCCCATTTAACGCTACTCTGGACCTGGGGGAGAGGTAATTCGCCCGAATCATTGTCAAAAATTTAAAGGAGAAGCCAAAGGCGGTCAAAGTCTGAAATAAAAAACCCCAATCCACCCTGTCAAACACCTTCTCGGCATCAAGCCCCACCAGAACTGCCGGGATTTTGAACCTACTGGCCTTTTCAGTCAGGTGTAACACCCGCATTAGGTTGTTTAGTCGTTGGGCAATGATGGAAGAATAAAGTTTCGCATCCAGATTCAAGAGGGCAATCGGCCTATAAGAGGCGCATTTACTGGGGTATTTCCCGGGTTTGGGTATGATAGATATCAGGGCTTCAGCCATCGTGCCTGAAGTCTCGCCTTCGTCCGCCATGCCGTTAAACAACCGGACTAACTATGGGCTGAGTTCAGAGGCAAAGGTCTTATAGAAAATGCCCATGAACCCATCAGTCCCCGGGGCCTTATGGGGTTTCAAGGCCTTAATGGCAGCCATCACATCTTCTCTGGTGAAGGGAGCTCTGGTGATAGTGTCTGCAGGTACTCTTTTTGCTCGGCGGCATCAAGAGAATCCCCCGAATAGAGGTTCTTGTATAAGAAACCGAAAAGCTCGGCCTTAGTCTCATCTTGGTGTGTCAGTACCCCCTGAGCGTCCTGAATCCCCCCAATGTATTCCCGCTCCCTCTTGTCCCGGAGCTGCCTGGTGAGATGCTTCCCCACCTTGTTACCCTGGGAGTAGGAAAGACGCCTTAATTTTAGCAGAGTATATTCTGCCCTGTTGTTGTAATGTGCCCGGAGCTTACCTCTAACTGCCGTGAGCTGTCGCAAAGCATGCCTGGAGGGGTTGTGTGCTATCTCTAGAGTAGAGAGTTCCTCCTCTAACTGCTCCCTTTCCCGACCTCGCTGTTTATTAAGAGCAGCATTCAGGGCCAGGCAATGCCCACGAATACAAGCTTTAAAGGCGTCCCAGGTGGTGAAAACTGAAGTGTCCCCCGTGTCATTAAGTACAAAAAACTAATTTATAACTCCCATCAAAGTGTTACAGGAGGTTTTGTCCCGAACCAAGGGCACTGGGAAGTACCATCTAGGGCTGGTCTTGCTCTTCACGCCGCAATGAAGACACACTGCGAGCAAGCTATGGTCGGAAACGGACAATGGGAAAATCTTGGGCTCGCGAAGGTCGCCTCGGAGAGACTGACTCAGGAAGAAGTGATCAAGTCGGGAGTAAGAGCGATGAACGTGTGAGAAAAAGGTGTAGTCTCTAGATTGGGGGTACAGGGACCGCCACGCATCAAAAAGGCCCATGTCCAAGATCTTCTGCTGCGAATCAGGGGAAAACGAGCCCATGTCAGATCTCAGTGAATGAGTGCTATCTAGGTCTTTCTGCCAAACCAAGTTGAAGTCCCCCATGTTAATCAATGGCCCTTCAGCAAAATCTACGACCTTCCCTAAGAGAGTTTGGAGGAAACCATTCTGGCCAGTGTTAGGTGCATACAATACGACAAAGGTGCATAATCTACCCCGCAGGAGGCCCCTTCACCATGACCCAGCGCCCCTCTTTATCACTCTGTACTCCCATAGGCTGAAAGTGCAAGGCCGAGAGGAACATAAGGGCCACTCCCCTCTGCTTCGTGGAGGCAGAAGACCTATAAATAAGTGGGAACTGTTTGTGCTTAAGGCGTGAGTCTTCCGATTTAGTCAGGTGGGTCTCTTGAAGGCCCACGACATCCAACTGGTGGTCAATGATATATTTCCAAATCTTTTGGCGCTTCTGTGGAGAATTCAGCCCCTTAACATTCCACGTCCCTAGAGTTAGTGACATCATCGATAGGACCTACGATACTGCTCCTCAGGGGCCGACCACCCCAACCATCTACACTGAGCTAATGAGTGAATGACTACCCCATCCTGTATCCCACCCCAACTGCCAGTGGTGTCATTGAGCCGCCAAAACCAGCCCGATCCGTCCCCCTTTGCATGACCCATCTCCCATCTAGACCCCCCTCCTGCTGGCCCACCATGTGTTTGAGGACCCCTCAACCAGCTCTGTGCCATAAGTGATCAATCCCCTGCTACCACCACTACCCCTCCTCTCACCCCACCCCGCCCCCACCAAAACCCCAAGAAGAAAAACACAATACGAAAAACAGAATGAAACAAGTCCCAAAGGTAAAGGGACATGGCACCAGTCAATAGTTCTCCAGATCGTGATACAGGAGTACCTCACGAGCAAGGACATAGAGCACAAGAGTTACCTCGTAGGGGCAGCCCCCTCCGGCGCCTGCAATCAACCCTCTCTGGGCCTCACGAGACCGCCTCACCGTCGTCCGGTGCTGCTTAAGTCACCAGGGCCACAGAAGCAACTGCAGCATCCCTCTCCTGCAAGCTTGCTAACATGTTGGGCCTCCTTGCAGGCACAGGCTTGCCCACTCTTTGCCAATCCGCAGAGCGTCGCCGTCGTCTATTAGTTGAGCTGCTACCGTCGGATGAGGAGTCCGGCCGCTCCAAACCCAAAAGGTCCATGGCCACCTCCAAGGATCGCACCTGGACCAACTTATTCTGCCATCTGAAGATGAGCCGGAATGGATGCCCCCAAGAGTAGGGCACACTGTGCTCTTGTAGGTGAGTGGTGACAGGCTTAAATTCCCGCCGTTTCATTAGTGTAGAGGCTGCCAGATCCTGAAATAACAAGGGGCGATGACGCCAGAATTGCAGGGGATTGAAGTCGCACGCCTTACGGAGGATCCGCTCCTACAGCTGAAAGTCATGTAAGCACACCAAGATATCCGGGGGGGGGGGGCTTTGGGACCCCGTGGTAAGCCAACTCGATGCACTCGGTCCATCCTTATGGTTTGCAGGTCTTCCTCATGTAGGATATGCTTGAAGAGCGCTTCCACATACTCCCTCAAGTCAGACCCCTCTCCTTTCCAAGGCACTGCACGTATCCTAATGTTATTATGGCGGGACCTATTCTCCAAGTCTTCGGTATGAGCTTGTAGATCTAGGTTCTGCTCCGTCAGACGAATCGCGTCTTGCTGAAGTCGATGGATATCCTCTGCCGTCCCCACGTCTATCTCCTCCAGTGTTGCGACACACTCCCCCACGTCATCCACATCCCTCCGCACCTCGTGCAGGTCAGATGCTAGCTGGGAGTGCAGCTCCGATATATCCTCCCTAATGGCCGCAAAAAGTTCAATCATGAAGGCCTTGGTTGCGGGTTCTTCGTTCTCACCCCGTCTTGGAGTCTTGTCAGTGACCGGCGATGCAGGCTGCGTCACCCCTTTCAACATCCAGTCCTTCCCAGGTTTGTCTTTCTTTAGTCTGGTGGTCGCCATCGCTGGGGAGTGTAAGGGTCACGGTGCTCCCCGTGGACAGAGCCGAGGAGAGGCGCTCACAAAAGGGGGGGGCGGATCCCTGCCACCAGCGCTTCCCCAACAGCCGTCCCAGGTTCTGACGCAGCCTCTGGCACAAGGCACTGACCAGCAATCACAGGAGGAGGGCCGGACAGCACCCCCCTGTCGTGTGTGGCGGGTCCAGTCTGTAACTATTCTAGGCCACCTCGGCCCCCGCAGGCCGCCGCTCTGGCCACTAAGCTGCTCCCACGCCTTCCGCCGAGTCACGGACTGAGCCACCCAGCTCTTCTGTCGACCGCCCCCACTCTCCTCACCTCAGTGCCTTGCTGGACCGTAGCCCGTCGAGACGCGGGACGAAGACCCCCTCTCCCACAGCAGCAGCGGCAGGGCAGGCCTCACGTGTACCTCCGCTCCCCAGTGCTTTTCTTGCCCGTCGATTACCGGGCCAAGGTCTGGAGCCCCCTGAGTCCGGAAGCAGGAAGCCCTATGCCGCAGCCAATGCTTGAGGGGAGATCGCGCTCAACGCCGCCACCGGGCCCTGGCAGCAACTGCAGGGCCCACACCGCAGTCCAAGCACAGGCCCAGGCTAGGCCACAGAGGCTCCACTTGGGGGGGGGCAGAGTCTCCCAGAAGGCTCCCAGCATTTCCCGCAGAGCCGCGGGCCGATGCCGCTTCCCACGGGTTAGTTGCACAGAGGGGCGTCCCACATTCACTGACCTTCGCTTCAAGGCCCAGGTGAGGTTCCGCCGCGCCCGCCGAGCCACGGGCCGAAACGCAGTCCGGCAGGCCGCAGCCACGCCCTCTTCTCCAACGGACTCCGTGTAATGGCGCCTGAGCCTCGTTACTGCTTCCGCCAACGCTAAGGTTTCTCAGCAGCTTCAAGCTCCCCGTCTGCAGTCCTCAGCCCAACGGCGTGCCGCCACCGCACTTCAGCTCCGTCACCAGACACTCGGAGCTCAGGACGTAGCACTCCCCTGTTACGAGCCTCCGTACCCGCGGCCGGCCAGCTCCGGGGGCTCTGAGGCCGCGCCTCAGCAGAACGGCGATCACCCTCAATCCGATGCAAGAGAGGGGCACGGTTAGAAGCGGGGCATCTAGGGGACTCCCGGGCGCACCTGTAGCAGCTCGGCCGGGCACTAGGTAGGGCAAAAAACAAAGCTATTAAGCAGGCGGCGCCGGAGGGACTGTAATGCACGTCCTACAACGCCGCCATCTTGGCCACACCCCCATATGTCCTTCTTTTATACAAAACACAATAGTTCATAAAAGTTTCTGGTATACCATATGTGGTGAGGAATGTTATTTGCTGCCTTTAGAGTCATACATTAATGGTCACTACAGGCAGGTCTCGACCCCGCATGGACACAGTGAGGCCAGTGAGGAATGTGTCCAGATGATGGGCATGGGGAGCATATGATCACTACTTATGCTAGGTTCTGATTGGTTGTGTGTTCCTAACTCATGTAGTATCTGACTTTTTATGGTGTTTTTCGGAGTGTGTGTACCTCCTCCGTCCACGTGTGCTTTATTGGGGCAATCCCCACTTCCCACTGTTATGTTGCTACACCTATCTGTGGGTTCGATCAAGAATTTCCTGCCGGAGTGTTTGCCTACCAGCTATGCCCCCTCCCAACTGTGATCTATCAATCAGTAATCCAGGGCCTAGTTCTCAGGGTTTGCTTGACTACATATTTGTGAGTGAAGGTTGATGTGGTTCTATTGATAAGGACGAGATTTTAGTTTTATCCAGAAAAGCATTGTATTCCATATTAACAATCCGATGAGTCCCTTTATGTGACTGAGAGGTGATGGGAGTTATTCCTTGGTCAAACACATATAACTAACAGTGTAACCCATTTGGCTACACAGTGAGGACCGGGAATTTATGAATAAAGTCAAAGGATTTAATACAAGTTAACAGTCAAATTCAGGTAACTAAATCTCAAAACCGTGCTTCAAAGATACAGAATAGCCCTATCTCCTAAAGCAGTTCAGGCTTATCAGTGCAAGGCAAGCAAGAAGTTCTGTCACAGCAATGCAGAAGATTAACAGTAACATTTCATGGCCAGGGAAGAGTTTCTGATCCTTTCTCCTCAACATGAGCAAAGATTAGAATCATCTTATTTAACCTCCAAACTGAAAAGGATGGTTAAGTTATAGGGATCTCAAAAAGTCTGAAAAATGCGGATAAAAGAAAAAAATATGGAAAGTATGTGGGAAGGTGTCAGCATTTCAGAAGCTCGGTCAAGAGGCTTCTAGGGATAGGGAAATACGTGTTAGCCTAAGCCACACTCAGAAAAGAATCAAGGGAGAAAGCATAGAGGTCTGTACCTCTCAAAATCCAAAGGGATAGTGGCCAACAATGATCTGTGAGAACTCCAGTTATTTCCACATAACTCTTCTGGGTACCACCCCTTGATCACACCATCAGCAGCTTCATTGTCCTTTTCATTCTCACGTTGTGAGCTGCAAAATTCGGGAATTCTCCCAGTCCAAAACTTGGAAACGGTATAGTTCTTGAGTACCTGTAAGTTCTCACAACATTACTGTGTACAGACTGTCAGTTGACGCTCCAGCTCTCCAATTCTTTGTCAAGGTTTACTTCTCAGGCTCTCTATCGTTAATACAGTGTTGCCATTTATCCTCAAAGTAGCAAACCATGTGAATGCACCTTCAATGGAAAAGACACGCAAGCAGAAACGGAAAAGCAATGTTTTGAGGGAAAAAATACAGGCCTATTCTAGTAAATTTATGCATCTCATTCAATGATGCACATTTAATACATGTTTAATTTGTGCAAACATAACTACAAATAAATGGAAATGTCAATACATTAAATTCAAGTGTAGATTCATTTTGCAGTTTAAATAAATGTAAAGTAACTTTGAATGTGTTAATTCAAGTGTAACCGACAACAACATTATGAATACCAACACAAAAACATTAGTGAAATCAATCTTGTTTCTAAAGTAAATACATTTTAATAGGGTAAAGATGGTTTCATAAAGTGTCTAACAGTGGTGGACCCAATCAGGAGCTCTCAGGACAGTGGCCTACCACCAATGTACAGTGCCAGAGGGTCCCCCACCGCTTGGGCTGCGGGTGCAGTTGTTACGCCACTGGTGTCTAAGAAGTATATATCATTTTTATTAATAAGGTTAAGGCCAACAATATATATGAATTCCTAATTCTGCAGTGAATGCAGTGCATTACTGAACTCAAGTGCAACACTTTCCATTAATGGCGTTAGGACACTCTGAAGAGGCACTGCTAAGCGCACATATATATTGCATATTTGTGACGTATAAGGGTGGAGTCAAAATTATGCTATTCACAGAGCAAAATTAGAATCTGACGGCCTCACAGCACTTGCACCAATGGTGAATATCTTGCGACCTGATACTTAGAACATTGCACTCAGAACTGCTTTAACAATCTTAATCGAATACAGTGCTCTTCTATGGCGCATAAACTTGGAGACTTATCATTGTTGTTCAATGATGCCACCAAAGTCTGGATACAATCATAAAGACGAGAATCTCTGGGAAGATTACGCGAGTACGATAGTACTTGATGATCCACTCAATGTTATGCGAATGTCGCTAAATATGGACTATTCAAGACAGAAAAATGTGCGCACTGGTAGCCCCTGGGACCAGGCAGGCTTGCTGGGAATCAGATCATGTCACCATGAAACAGGAGGGGAATGAGGAGAGAGACCGTGGGCCATCCGCGCTTGAGCTCAGAGCTCCTTTCTGACATACATGATTTATGTCTTTGCGTTTCCTGACCCAGAATATGCTGCACAAATTGTATGCCTGGGAACTAACCCAGCAAGCGTGATGAATATCAGGGCTGCAGGCCTGCCACCAGGTACAGCTGCAGCGCCTGTCACAGCACTAGAATTAATGCGGGGTGGGTTAGATACGTGGGGTCTAATTGGAATACATGGCCACAGTTGCCTAGTAATTAATGTGCCTTCAGAAGCAAAGGCTGCGGTGTCCTGGAACTGTAAATATAGCAAGCACTTGTATTTCCCATGAAACGTATGCTCTTTCCCACATAGATCACCTGTTTATTCCACCATCTTACTGGTTGCTCTGAATATGTGATGACAGAGACGCTTTTCATAGATGTCTTTGTCGCTTAATGGCCTTGGGGACATGCTCTCATTTGCTTCCCCAGGAAATAAGTGGTGGTACCCAGGGGAGCACTCGTGCAGGCTCGGATGGTGCAGAGGAGGCAGCTTGTCAAGTAGTGTCAGCGCTCCCCTTGGCACCCCAGGGCTACTTGTGTCAATCACAAACATTTGAGTCTGATTTATTGTTTTCTAGGGTTGGTTTTTCGATGAGTGGGGAAATAAATGATGATGGTAATTATACTTCTAAACCAGATATAGAGCTGATCGAAAATGTTTAGACATATAATTTACTCTGGTAAGAAACATTTTGCAAATGGCAGAAAGATCAACAGCAGACCACTGTTTGTGAAAGAGCGGCAGTGTGTAGATCCTGAAAGTAATGGGTAATCAACCACTTTTGGAAGGATTGTTTTCCTCTCCTGATTTTTGAGACTATGGCCCTTTGGAGTTATATACCAAGACTAATCCGGCAATTTGAACGTGCAACGAGAGACTAATCTAGCCTGCCACCTACATTGCAGTAATCATAATTTTTGGAGCATCGCAGGGGACCCCCATTTACTCTTGTTGGGGACAATATTTTCATCTCCTTTCCCCTAATAAAGAATTATCCTACTTGGACATACATATACATTATGGATCTGTTCAGGTTTGCGTAATGGTTGCAGACTTTGTTCAGATGAAGACCTGCATGCAGAGGTAGAAATGGCCCTAATTGCGGAAAACGGGTTGAAACGTCGACACTCTCTCTCTTTGGCCTGCATTACTACTTTTTGACCCAGGCTAAATAACCAGAGGTCATCCAAAGAAAGGTACATTGATATTGTATACAGGCTCAACATTGGTTCCAGCGACTAAATCATCCTGTCCAACCAGTGTTGTATAATAGGAAATAGGATATCTTTGTCTCCTATTATTTTTTCTGATTGTTTCCTGTTCATTTCACGATCACATTGCACATGAGCACCTCTTTTCTCACTCCTCTTCTGACAACCGCCTATTGCCATAAATTACTGATTTAATACTGTTTTTTCACTAAAACTATATAAAGATAAGATTTCTTCATATAAACAATGTTGCCTTTTATCTCTCTCTGTGCCAATAATCAAATTATACTCTATGGATTCCCAGGTCCATGACTTTTTCTTGGACAACACCATTATTATTTCATTTTCACATAAACGCCAGCCATGTTGTAAACACCACACTTGATGTTTCTAACATAATTAAAAAATCTGATGCTTAGCCTTTTTTAACCTCAATTCTTTTGACATGATTACTCTAATCACATTGTGATTAGGCACCATCTTTAATTGCGAATTGTATAAAAACTTATGTCAATAGCCTATTTTCAATATGCCTACACATTTATTCATAAAAGTGTCGAGTACCATTGTTTTCAACTCCGTAGTTGTGGCCAAACCTTTTTAACTGTTTCAGGGAGTAGAGGCATACTGAACGACACTTGTAAAGTTCTGCTTCCAAGCTCGAAGAGCCTATGGCTAAGATCTGAAGTGTATTTTGTGCATGTGAGGAATGTGGCTTGTGTGGTACATGCATGGTATGTAGCTGTTAGCAGAGTGGTGGAGGCCTCTGAATTCCGTATTGGAACTTCCCGGCCTGCCCCTGTGAATAAAAGGTGTGGCTATTTTCCTCCCAGACAGTTGCATTTTATTTCAGACATTCCTGTAGCTGGACGGTTTTATGTTATGTAGATTTGTATAGCGCAGCTTATAACCCTTGAGGGTATCCATATGTTGGCGCTTTCAAAAATTAAGGAGTAGGTGGTAGTCCGGTTGTTTGAAGGAAGTTAATTCCAGTTTTTGGCAGTGATGAAGGAGAAAGCGCGACATCTGTCTTGCTTCTGTGGATGCAGGGGATTCGTACAAGGGAGAGAGAGGTGGAGCAGAACTGTCTGGAGGGTTGGTAGAGTTGGAGTTGGTCTTAGAGGTACCCTGGTCTGGTGTGATGGAGGGCTTTGTAGGCATTGATGACCTGCTTGAATTTGCAACATTTCTGGATGGGTAGCCAGTGCAATTCTGTGAGATAGGGACATATGTGAGCATTTCTAGGGATGTCTAGGATGAGTCTGGAGATTGGTGTTTTCGATGGTTTGGAGTCTGCATGAGTTTGTTGGAAATACCAACATAGAGCGTGTTGCCGTAGTCAAGTCTGCTGGTGTGTGTGTGGGGAGCCTCTTGAAAATCTGGCTAAGCATTCAAAGGATGCGATCTTGGCACTCACCTATTTGTTCATCAAGAGTTTGTCGTCAAGGATGAGTCTGAGGTTTCTGGCATGATCTGTGGAGTGGGCGTGGGACCTGAGTTGTGTGACCACCAGGATGTGTCCCTGGGGGAGCCCTTTTTTCCAACAACCATTATCTCTGTTTTTACCATGTTGAGCTCTCCCATCCAGTTAGCCATGTCGGACATGCAGGCAGTGAACTTTGTCCTGTAGAGGTTGTTCATGTTGCTCAGAAAGAGTATGAGCTGAGTGTCATTGGTGCAGGAGACAATGTTGATGCTGTGGGTTCTTATGATGCAGGAAATAGGTGCCATGGAGAAGTTGAACAGGGTTGGACTGAGGGAGCAGTCTCGGGGGACTCCACAGAGAAGCTACTTGTGTTTGGAGGTGAAAGTGAAGAGTCTGACTCATTGTATCCTGTAGGATAGGAAGGAGGCAGTCCAACTCAGGGCAGGCTCTGATTGCTGAAGTCTGGTGATGAGGGTGCTATTAGAGATGGTATCGAATGCCGCTGAGAGGTCAAGCAGGTTTAGAGCAGAAGTTTCTCCTCTGTCCATGATAGACCAGATGTTGTCTGTTGCTGTCAGGAGGGCACTTTCTGTGCTTTGTAGTGTGGGAACCTAGACATTGAAGTGGGCACAAAGGAAACAAATCTCCTTTAGAAATCCAGTTAGGTGTTTTGCTGACAGGACCTGCTGATTAGTCTTCCTTAAGCAGTGTCATTTGACAAATTACGGGGTGAAGGGTGGGACGGCCATCTTTTTTTATTAAGGTAAAATGGAAAGAGACTACTTTAGGTGATGCCAATCTGTTGTCTTTTCCCTGACTACTGCTCAGTGTGGTCGCTGATAATGAGATGCACACAGTTCACACCTCTTTCTGCCTCTGCTCTATGTGCTCCAGGCTCAAGACTACTCTGATGTAAGGAGAAACACTCTACTCGAAAGATGTGTCTGGAAAGCAGCCTGGGAAGTACTGTAAAATGAAGAACACCCAAACCAGTTCTGGAAGTTCATGCCTGCTTTGACGGTATGGAAGTGGGGACCATTGACCTTCTTGTTCCTGTTGTGACTTCTCTTTCACTAAGGAAGGGAGTGATCCATAGAGTAATCAGAAGACTGCTGTACAACCAGAGTTAGTGTCTGCCTGACATCCAACTACTCAGAGATAGCGAGGTATCATCTGAAGTCGTAACTGGATGGAAGAAGCTGTTCCTCTAATCTAAAGTGCCTAGAAGCAACCTTCAAAGCTGAGAGAGGGAAGGAACCTGCCACCCTGCAGGAGATGTATCTGTTCAAGGAAAGCCAGAAGTAGCTTAACCCCCAGGGGCGTGTGGTTCAGACTGAACATGAAGACAGAGAAGAGCAATCTGAGTTCTCCATAAACGGTTGCAGAGGGGAACTAGTAAAATAATCTGTGCCTGAGCAGACTGTACTGCTACATCAAATAATCTGTACCTTGTACCTAGGAAGACTGCATTTCTGCATTAATGAATTGTGTTTGAGCGTACTGTGCAGCTGCATTGAAGTACTTGCCTAAGTAGACTGCTACTGCATTAAATTTTTCCTGAACGAACTGTGCCACTATTATGATGAATCTGTGTTGCTACATTGTAGGTCTGTGCCGTAATGAACAGTGCTGCTACATTAGAGGAACTGTGGGCAACGCAGATTATGCCACATCAGAGATTGCTCCAGAGACACACTGTACTGTTGTTACTTTTGACACTGTGGCTCAATCTGCAAACCCAGGAGCGGGTTCATCACCACGATCGTGCAGGAGACCCCGCCCCCTCCCTGCAACACTCTGCAAACGCGCCCAGTGGCGCATTTTACAATGAGGAATTAATTCCCCTTCAATACTGGGGGTCCCTGGGGGCCAACTAGCCCACCAGGTACCTTCAGTAAGCACCACCGGGTTGCGTTGCAGAGAGGTGGTCCAGGCCAAGCCCCTTTTTACACCTCTCTGCAACGCAGCACTGTGGCTCTTACTGGACGTACCTGGTGGGCTAGCTGCACCCCAGGGACCCTCAGGAATCAAGGGGACTTAATCCCCCAACTTAAAACACGCCACGGGGTGCGTTTGCACAGTGGTGAAGGGAGGGGGCGGGGCCTGAGATGACATGTGTGCAAACATGTACCGTGGCGCATTTTAAGTTAGGGAATTAATTTCCCTCACTCCTGCAGGCCCCTGGGGCCAACTAGTCCACCAGGGCTAGTTGAACAGAAAAACAGAAGCTCTGCCAAGCCTGCCCTAAACTCACTACACTGGCTCCCGATCCAAGAGAGAATTAATTTCAAATCCCTCTGCATAACACATAAAATCCTCCAGGATAAGGCCCCCCCGATTCTGAAAACCCTGATTAAACCATACAAAGCCAATAGGAAGCTAAGATCCGATTACGTCCCAAGGATCAAGAAGGCGCGGTCAGGAGGACGCCTTTTTTCGTATAATGCCCCCAAGCTGTGGAACTCCCTCCCCCTGAACATGCGGAGGGAAACCAACTTATCAAAATTCCGTAAGCTCCTAAAAACCTGGCTCTTCCCATCCGTACCCTAGCTAAATTCTTCTAGTCCATCGCTTGGACGCCCCTGGGTAGCCATGCGCTCTAAAAATCCACTTCCAATTCTAATTCCAATTCCAGGTGCCTCCAGTAACTGCCACAGGCCTGTGTTGCAGAGAGGTGGCCCAGGCCATGCCCCTTTTTACACCTCTTTGCAACGAGGATCTGTGGCGACTACTGGGGGTACTTGGTGGGCTAGTTGGACCCCAGGGACACTCAGGATTCAAGGGGACTTAATCCCCCAACTTAAAACACGCCACAGGGTGCTTTTGCACAGTGGTAAAGGGAAGGGGCGGGCCCTGAGGTGACATGTGTGCAAAGACACCCTGTGGCGCATTTTAAGTTGGGGAATTAATTTAGCTTCAATCCTGAGGGCCCCTGGGGGCCTACTAGCTCATCAGGTACCAAAAAGAAGCGCCAGAGGCCTGCGTTGCTGAGAGGTGGTCCAGGCCACGCCCCTTTTAACACCTCTCTGCAACACAGCTCTGTGGCATTTACTGAGGTACCTGGTGGGCTAGTTGGCCCCCAGGAACCCTCAGGATTCAAGGGGACCTAAACCCCTAACTAAAAACGCGACAGGGGGGGCGCATTTGCAGAGTGGTGGAGAAAAGGGACATGGCCTTTGTCTACCTCTCATCAATCCCACTGCGTGGGGCTTACTGGAGGTAAAAGGTAGGCTAGTTGGCCCCAAAAGGACCCCCAGCAGTGAAGGAGACTTCAATCCCCATCCAAGAGCGTGCCAGGGAGCACGTTTGTAGAGTGGTGGGCGAAGAGGGCGTGGCCTGGTATGAGTACATTTCCAATTCTGCTGTGTGGGAATGACTGGAACTAATAGTTTGGGAAGTTGGCCCTAAGGTTGTCCTTGGGGGCCAACTACCCCTCTTGTTACCTATAGTAAGTCTCCCGTCTTCGGAGGCCATGGCCACCTTTCTCTACCACTCGTGGCAGACTATGGGATGGGGGATGAAATCCAATTACACAGCGGAATTCCTGAGCGATGGTTGATCGCCCAGCACCCTTTCTCCACCACTCTGCAAACGCAACTGCCAGTTAAAATAGCATATTTCTACACCTCTGACTTAGAGATAGTTTTAATCCCCCTGCCCTATTATGACATCCGAACTCAGCGTTGGATTGGTAATGCGGGCACCCGAGGGGCCGATGTCAAGTTCCAGCTGTGTGCTGCTTTTTGAACAGCCTTGAGACGATTTGGCGGTTTCTGCGTTATTCGGATGCCGCCAGCGCCCAGTGGGTGCCTGAGCGGCCTTTCTGGAGGCAGATCAGCCTCAATTACTTCTCTTTTATCAATGAGCAGAGTTGTCATTCCCTTTCTCTCTCTGGAGCCGGCCGATTAACATATCCTTATTGAGCGGGGGCAGAGAGCATGACCAATAACGGCCTCACTTCTATACAGGTGTGTTTCACCAGTGCAAGCTAATCCGTGCATTTTTCTTAAACCCCCCGTTTTTTTTTTGAACAAAACTTCGTCGAAGCAGTGTTTTGCAAAGACAATATGCAAATATGGGCCACTTTTTTTATCGTGCCCGGGCAGATTTTTTATCCCAATCCAACCCTGTCCGAACTCCATCTGTATATGTACCCCCTAGGAGTTGCCTTCACTTTGCGCATGCATGTTTGTGGTAGTGCATGCATGTTAATGTTACGTATGCGCACAATACGTCCCACCGTCTGGCTATGTACCCCTAACGTATTTCATTTTATATGCGCATGCTCATTTACAACATGCCCAATCACAGCTCTTACACCCAGTGACATCATGCTCAACCAATCATCCTTCTGCAAAGCATATATAACTTGCCAACCTTCTTGAACTTTTCCTATTCCACAGTCACAGCTATTGATAGTGTTCGTATCCACGTCTTCGTAGGTAAGCATTTTTTTAAGAGTAATTAAATTCATTAATCTGAACGATCTTTAAATATTGCGTAAATGCGACTTTTTGTTTGATTTAACAATGTTGTTTTTAAGCACGCTTTCCTGCTTTTTTATATCGTTAAAGTTGACTTCGTAACTCTTGTTTCTGGGCAAATCACTTAATCATGCTGCGTTTCTTTAATTTGGCAAGCGTCACGTGGCCGTTCCCGCACCAGTGTGCTATGTGCTGTTCAAGTTAATGCAATGTAGTTTTTCTCGTGTAAGTAGTGCGTCACGTGCCCCATGCATTGCAAAAGTAATGTTTTCGGCAATAGTGTATTTAAGCACGATTTCAAGCTCTTATTCCTCAAATATCTTGCCTTAGTAGGCGTAGTTTCTGGGCAAATCACTTAATCCTGCCATCTTTAATTTTTTTAAGTACTGCCCCACATGCTACCTCCTCCCCATGCACTGCACATGTAATCGATTGGTAAATGTTGTATTTTAGCACGCTCTCCATGTTTTTTAATAACGTTAAACTTAATTTGCTATCCTTTGTTCTGTGCAAATCTCTTAATCCTGCCACATTTCTTTAATTTGCCAAGCGCCACGTGGCCGTTCCCGCAGCAGTGTGCTATGGGCTTTTCAACTTAATGCCATGTAGTTTTTCTCGTGTAAGTAGTGCGCCACAAGCCACATGCATTGCAAAATTAATGTTTTTCGTTCATGCCATATTTGAGACACCGCGCCCATAGATATACAAATGACTTTAACGGTAATTAAAAAAAAAACTACTGAACAGATTGACACCAGATAAGCGAAAGGCACAAGTCGGAACTGAAGACTACCTCTCTGCCAAATTTGGTGTAATTCCGTTCAGCGGTTCGGGCTGTAGCTGTGACTAAAAGTCCTATGAAAAATTGCATGGGGAAAACACGTTTTGGGACCCCCTTTTTATCTCGGCCCCCGCTTCACCAATCCCCCCCATACTTCAGGGAAAGAGCAGAACTGAGCTGGCCAAAAATTGGGAAAATTTCAAGAAGATTCATCAATCAACGCCAAAGTTATTCCAAATAGAATGTTGCAGTTTTCCTATGGATAACGACTCCCGCCCTCCCATAGCAAACATAGTTTGCATTTTGAAAGACAGAGCAGTGACATCTGTTCTCACTTTCAAAATCCAAAGCAGATTGCATTCCCCTATACAAATTAGCATCTACCCATGCAAAAAAAGCAATACTAGCTTCCGAAAAACGCCAAAGTTCATCACACAATGTTGCTAAAAAAAACAGCAAGTGTGGTCGACTTCTCAATATACTACCTTATCCTACATAATGTTATTTTCAATCATGTTCTGATAACCAATAAGAATCATGTTTTTAAAAAACAGAAACATGCACCCTTGTTTTCTGTGTAGAATGTTGTCAAACTACAATCATTTATTTTCTGTTTTAATTTCACTTTTCCCCCAAACTCCATTTGTCTATTCTAACATATGTCAAAGGCAGAAATGGAACTACTCCAATCTATTTTGTCCACAGAATGAGAAAGCTAGGAAAAATGTGAATAAATCTGTTTCTACTATAGAATGGTGTCCATATACCACTAAAATCTGCGTTTCAATATTCATGGCATCTATAGGAGAGGTGCTGTACATTTTACAGATGAAGGGAACAGAGTCTTCCTCATGAACTTTAGACTCTGCATCGATACTTACTTGTAAGTACTAAAATCTCTCAATAAACACAGGGCTCTTTCTTTTTAGAGCCACCCAACATCTATACACATAAGCTTGATGTATATCTCAAAAATACATGCTTCTTTTTTTTCATTGGCAAAATGCGCGGATCCTATGTGCATCCCGCGACTTTAAAAAAAAAAGAAAAATACTATCTTACTTTTATGGCCCTATGGGTCCTTATGTGACCCCCTGAGCAGGCCTAGGGAGCATGGTGTGTCTACCCTGCCCCCTTTTCTCATTTTGCACACATATTTCACTGACTTCTTCAGCCTCGCTTCTACTGAGGCACTAAATGGCTGCCAACAGTTACTGATTTTGGATGTTTACAACCGCTTGACACCCTTAGGACTACCTCTCTGCCAAATGTGGCACCAATCACCCATTATCTTTCAGGGAAGGAGCAGAACTGAGCTTGCCAAAAGTTTGGAAAATTTCAAGAAGATTCATCAATCGACGCCAAAGTTATTCCAATAGAATGTTGCGGTTTTCCTATGGATAATAGGTCCTAACTATAACTGCCTGCTGGCGACTGCCTGTGGGTAATACATATATTTATATATATATATATATATATATATATATATTACACCAACAGTCCTGAACCGCAGCACATGCTCCGCAGCAAACTCAGGTACAGACCACAGCAACGCAATAAATTCCAATATCAGTGCTTTATTACTCCGTTAGTCACCAGCATGACGCTTATCGGCTGCGTCACTGCAACCTTGTTCACATGACCCTCCGGATACATTCAAAGTGATTAAATAGTGACTTCCTGACAAAACAGATCACATGGCGTATAGAGCGAAACAAAATACTTTACTTTCAGTAGTAGTTTAAAAGGATTGATCAAAACCAAATGAGTTTTATATAAATAATTAAAACCATTATAATTATAGTCACAACTCATTTGCAATTACAAAGCAGCAACTAGGAAAATGTTAGAAACTGTTCAAAAAAACCTTATTATCCACACAGAGTCAACACCATAATTCCTAGTTTAAAATGTGGCCAAGTGGCTTAAACGCTTTGTAAACATAATACATTAGATCCTAAGCTCTCATGAACACTTCACAAAACCACCATTGTGATTTGATCAGAACGATAAAGTGCATGTGCAAAGAATTCTTAAAGTGCAAAACAGTGCCAAGTGCAAAATACCGCAAATAAATTGATATTAACATTGCATATCAAATTTCCAGGATTAAAAAATAGTCATTTAAAAATTAGTTCAGCGGGCTCTTTGCTAAAATTAATTGCATCATAGCTTAACCTCCAAACAACATTAAAGTGCAAGTGCATAAATATTTTCAGCCTCTTAACTTTCTTAACTTTCTTACTATTAGAGGTTTAATATTTAATTTTTATCTTTGCATTAATATCTCTGATCAACCTCTTATATTATAATGTAGAGAATACTGCAACCCCAAGGAAACCCAAATTGTTGCCTATACCCTGTGTGGGTTTAGGAAAAAATGGTCAATGCAGCAAACCTATTAAGGGATTTATGATTACTTGATAAAGTAGCATAACAGTAAAGATAAGAGGCTAAAGGATACTCTCCACTGTTCTTGCATTATAGGCTACGTTTTCAGCTAGGGGTTACCGTGACCTGTCCTAATACTGATTATAAAAAATTGTGTAGGTCTTCCCCTGTGTTTAAGCCTTTAGGTATCCTTGTATCTAATAAAATAATGTACTTCGATTCTAACTGCCTGACTTGTTTTTCTCAGTTGCCCCCCTTATGTTCTTGGGTACTGAGTCAATGATGTAATAGCTCAGGTCATTCAAATTTTTACTATGCACCAATTTGAAATGACAGCTACTGGATAACTGTCATCAGAGTTAACGATTGCCCTCAAGTGCTGCATAATGCGGTTGTAGGCTTGCAGATTCGTGCTGCCAGTGTATCTTAACCGACAGGTACATTCTATTTAATACGTAAACCGCATACTCAGTGCAGCACGTATAATGTCCTTTCATTTTAATGGGGCTCCTATCAAATGCAGTATAGTATTCACTGGTGTTCACACAAAATTTACATGCTCTGCATGATATGCACTTGTGGAACCCTGTCTTACTAGATAACCAGTTCTTGGAGCTGACCACTTCCGGACTAGATTTTACTAGGGCGTCCCTCATAGGGCCCTCCTAAAGTTGATCAGCGGGGCCTCTGGTAGTAACTGTGCTAGGGTGATGTCTGTTTTTAACAATAGTCAATGTTTTTTAATGATCCCCCTGACTTTCCTTTCTTCGGTGTTGAATGTAGTGATAAGTCTAATCTGTTCTTGATTGGTGGTGGGATCTGAGTTGTCTTTCATCATATTCTTCTATCTAGATCCAGTCAAGGTATTCAGACATTCATCTCTACTATGACTGTTGGCCTTGTTCCTAGCCTGTTCTAATTCTTTAGGACAATATCCCGAGCAAGAAATCTCTCATGTGCTTCTGTTTGGCATATCTCTAGATCTAATTCGGAACTGCAAATTCTTTGCATTCTTAGGAATACCCCGTACGGTAAACTCCTAATTTAATGTCCAGGGTATGCACTTTTTGCATGCAAAATTGCATTCCCAGCGGTTTTCTTTCTATGCAACTTGGTTTGGATTGCATTATTACTCACATATATCTCAACGTCAAGGAATTGAATATTCAATTTACTTATGTCTGCTGTGGATTGTAAATTAAGATCATTATCATTAATCATACTGACAACATTTTTGGCTGACTCTTCAGTGCCCCTCCATATCATGCTGATGTTGTCAATGAATCTCCAAAACTGGATTACATTAGATTCAAAAAGCAGTTTATGAGTCCCCCTGAGGACATGTTCCTCCCACCACCCTACATGTAAACATTCATAGGTTGGGGAGAAACATGCCCCCATAGCGACACATCTCTGCTGCTGATAAACTTCTTTGTTAAAAAGAAAAGAGTTATTATTTAGACACAACTGTATCATCCTTAAAATCATAGTGTTATGTTGTCTGTAAACAATGCTACGTTGGTCCAAAAAATACTTTACTGCTTTGAGTTCATCCGCATGTCGAATACTAGTATAGAGGGTACAGATATCTAAAGCAATTAAAACATAATCCTCTTTCCAATCAATGTTGTTGAGTTTAGATAGGAAATGTCCACCGTCTTTTATAAAAGTTGGTAAAGCTCTCCACAAAATCGTACAATAAATGGTCAACATATTTGGAAATTGCATCTAAGAGGCTTCTTTGAGCAGAAATAATTGGTCGCCCAAGTACTGGGGTAACCTGCTTATGAATCTTGGGAACAAGGTAAAGGGTGGGGGTCACTGGGAAGTCATTTTTAAGGAAAATATGTTCCTGCTTGCTCAGTAATCCGTCCCTTTTCCATTGATTTAATTCTCTATGTACATTTTCTTTAAGGCATTTGATGTCTTTGAAAGTGTCCTTCCTGTAACAATCCTCATCACTCAAATGCCTATTTGCCTCCTCCATGTACATTGCGTGGGGCCAGATCACAATGTTCTCTCGTCCTTAGATTTTTCATAAGGGTCGCATATTGTTTCTCCATATATCTGTGTCGTCTCAATTTCCTAGAAGTAACCCATTGCCTCTCCTTTAACTCCTTCAATTACAATGTCATTAAAAGCATCTATTGTGTCTTTAGGCATGAGTGGTATAAAGTGGATGGTTGTTTAAAATGAGTGTTACATTGTTGATTCGTACTTATGCCCATGGCTTGTAAATCTTCCTGGTGGACCTATCATCATCCTCCTTGTTAGTTCCCAGCGCTTGTGCTGTTCTTAATACATTGGTATCAGCAACTTGAAATTTACTCATAGGGTGCAGCGTACTAGTGATTTTGGTTGCCTGATCCTGCTTGTTGGCTAATTTAAGGTGCTTCTTTAGTTTGAGTTTTCGTATGAATTTAAAAACATCAATACGAGTTTGCACATAGTTAAATGAGTTTTTAGGACAAAATGATAAGCCCAGGGGTAGCAGTTGCAATTCAGCTTTAGATAGTACAACATCTGAAAGATTGATCACTGTCTTATCCTCCGCAGCGGTTGGAGGGGATTCGGTTGCATCTCACTTCTTTTCCCTGCCTCTCTTTGCAAATCCTCGCCCTCCTGCATTCTCTTTCTTTGCGTCTTTTGTTGTTATTTCCACGTTTTTCTTTTGCTGTTGCTGCGTCTGTGGTCGGAGTGTATTGCGCCTGTCCTCTATTAAAAAAAACAATTCTTCTGAAAGAGAGTATTTAGTCGGTACCAAAGTTTGATTAGATGTTCCAGGGCTACCTTCATCCGAATCTGTACTACTTGCTGCAGAACTGAATTCAGCTTCTGAAATTTAATTATTTGGTATTTCCAGAGTGGACTCTACCGTGCTTTTAGGTGCCAGAGCTTGTCTTTTAACTGTGTCGTACTTGCGTGCAAACTTGAAAATTCTTCCTGTTTCATAATCACGCTTGTCACGTGCGAATTTGAACTGCTTTCGTGTCCTTATCGTTTCCTCATGTTTCAGTAGACGGGCATCTATTTCATTCCTGTATTTTTTTTATAAATTCTTTATTGTCATGTTGGTCCAAATCACATATATAGTAATAACTGGATTAACCTGTTTGCTACCAAATGTTGCCCTCTACTTCAGTAATGTGTATAGGTTGGTTTTGGAGTTTAGGAATAAAATGGGCATATTAGGCTAAGTCTTAAAGTTAGGAAATTGAAGGTTCATGGTACGCAATGAAGAATGAAATGTCTCTCTCACACTAATAACATAGGTTGGAACAAACCAAGTCTTGTTCCTGAAGTAATGGATACTACCATTACATTTTAAACAACCTACTACATATCTAGGGTGTACAATCATTTAATATGGTCTATATTTGAAAACATGTTAAGAGTTAAAATAAAATATTCGCTACACTGTTCATTTCTAAAATATCTAAATGTAGTTCTCCCGTCCTGTAGTGCACATATGTTCCTGTTTATTACAGAATTATCTCAATTTTCGTGCTGATAATAATCATTTTCAAACATTCATTACTTATTCACATAACTTCAAAGACCTTGACAGGTGTGCTTTGTCTATAGTACAAAAAACTTTGGATAGTTTGTTTTCTTACTTTTCACTTATTTAAATAACGTTGGACTCATGAATAGAAAAACAAAATATTTACCTTTATATAACATGGTACGATAGTTATTTGCTTCCCAGTAGCTTATGTTTACTCTTGTGAAAACATTGTACTTCTCTGGATACTGAATTTCAAACACCACTCCTGTTTCTGGAGAAGGTTTATAGTCGTAGATAGAAACACTGCTCACTGGAAGAGGTTCTGTAATACAAGAATGAAGAGGAAAATGATAGACCACTCGCACATGTCATTTTTGATGGATTTTTACATCTTCTATTCCCAACAGTTTTTTTAATATAATTACACAGATCATTGCACGGAAGTGGAACATCCTAAATTCCTCTGAACGGACGACAGTCAGTTGAACATTTTACTATAGCATCAGCCCAAAATCACCATATGAAATATAGGAAGCAGGCTAGAAGTGTAGGGAGATAGGATAAGGAGAAAGAATTGAGCTAAGACTTTTATATGTGTGACATTAAATCCCCACCGCAACCTGCTTGAACACCCCATTATAGTTCAAGCTCAAAACTTGAGGATTAATTTAATGTGTAGTGTAATGTTAACCCAAATTGATAATATTAACAGATTAATAAAGTGTATATAAATAAAAAAAACAATTGTAAAGTTGAAATATGTAAAACGCCCTGTAAATGAGAAGGAATTTGTTTGTTATATGATATAGGTACTTGGGGGGTCATTAGGATGGCGGGCGGACTTTGCCCGCCTGCCATCCTCGTGGTAATAGGGACCGGACGCCGTAAGGGCGGGGGTCCCATCACCAGCATTAGGATGCGCCCGCCACAGTGGCGGGAGCATCCCACATTCCTACCATTGTGGCGGGTGGTGCACTCAGCACCGCCCGCCACAATGGCAGGAAAGCATGCTGTGCCATGCTGTTCATGGAACTGCTGGGGGGTATCATAGGTACCCCCCATGTGCCCCTCCCACCCCCCGGAGTCCCTGGGGGCCTGCAACGGGCCCCCGCAGGGATTTTCCGCATGCCTTTCCGTGGCGGCATTGCCGCCATGGAAAGGCATTGAAACATGCCCATCATAATATGGCTGCGGTGTCTGATAGACACCGCCACCATATTATTCTTTTTCCCCCCGGCCGCAAGGCGACCGGGCGGAAAAGCGGCGGACGGTCTTTCCGTCCGCCGAGGTCCCCCCGCCATACTAATATGGCGGGGGGCGGGGAACTAGTGTGGATGTCGGGCGGATTGCCTCCGCCTGGCGGAGGCAATCCACCCGACATCATAATGGGCCCCTTAGTATCGTGTGCAACTCACTCCTGAAGGAGTATCTTTAATTTGAAATTCGAAGGCTAAGAATTAAGTTGGTATGTATGCTCAAATTGATTCTGTCAGTATAAGTGCATCAAACACAATATAATACGGATGATGGGTGGCCTCAGTTGAATTTAGAAAAGGTCCAATTTTCCCATTAAAATTTTGATTTCTTTATATTTTGGGAATTAGATAAAATATTTCATCATTCATGTATTTCTTTGATATGCTTTTGTCTGCATTTTTGTATATTGCTTGGTGTTCAAATCATCGAAATTGCTTAGACTAGGGTCCCTGGCTTCTATTAATGATTAACTGAGGGTCTCCGGATTCCAATAATGATTTAGTTGGGGTCCCCAGCTTGCAGTAATTATTGAATGTTGGGGTCCACCGAAAAAAAGGTTAAGCACCACTGGTGTGGTGGATGCAAGATATTCGCCTGAAACTGTCTGGTGTCCCAGATATCAAGATCATTTTCACTGATGAGGTACCTGCAAGGCGACCAGGGATCTCCAAATATGATAAGTGGTTTGCCAATAGGGTTGCACTGATGCCCCCAAAAGTCTTCCAGAGCAATGAGGCAAAAGTAGTTCAAAGAGCAGTACCGTGCAGTGATAAGAAGCTTAAAGGTCAGAACCAAGATTTCATAAAGATAGTAAACATCATTATTAGTTATTGAAAAACTTAGAAACATGAAAATTAGGAATCAACAGATGAAAATAAAATAACTTCAGCTGACAAAACACAATATGTCCCACTGCTAACATAATCAATCAAGCCAAAACATAAAATCTCAGAAAAAAATAATAAAAGCCTTTGTAGACTTTTCAAAGCGCCCCGGAATAGGGCCCTGGTAATAGCAAGCTCCAAGTGAGTATGGGTATGCTATATGAAAAGTTTGGTCTTGTCAAGAAAATTATCCTCAGACTTAAACCCTCATTACAAGCATTGATGTAATCATGTTATAAATCCTGCATACCGTAATTGCAGATATCATGGATCAGAATGAGGGATAACCATGTTTGTACACCAACATCTACTGTTTTTACCTCCAGGTACCTTTCCCATCCACATTTTTCATAGAGCACTATGAATGGGGATTATTTCGGAATGTGTGGGTTTTCCAATAAAGATGTAATCCTGATTCAGGTTGATTTCCTGTTTCCTCTATGTGAGAAAATGCCTCTTTTCAAGTGGTCAGGCCCATTTTTATATTGAATTGTGTTCCTGGATTTTAGACTCTGCAAACTGGGGCATTTCTATCCAGTGCCTAGTGTATGCTCCCTGACCGTAAATACATATAGAAATTGACTCATCCTTGGTTAAATGTCACCTGTGGACAGCAGAACATATTGTGACATCTACTAGAGAGAAAGGAAAACATGGCTTCAGTCCATTATTGTAGGCTGATTTGGTACTCATTATAGGATGTCGTTTTTTGTCGAAGAAGTTTAAGATTGAAATGAGAGAGGCTATGTCTCCATGCTCTTTCTGCAAGTCTGAGGTATCTGCGTTCATCGTTGAGGTTGAGGTAAAATACCAGATTCACTTTAGTATTGTCTAGATTCCAGTCAATAGAAATTGTCTTCCACGAGCACCCGTAGACAATAGTATATTTTTTAAATCTTGTATATTCAGTGATATGACCACCGAAGGCCCTGATTTTATATTAAAAACAGCTTTGGACTATACCATTTCCTGCTATAGGGCAATATTTCTCGCCATGTGTTCCCATACCTGGCTTGTCACGCAGTGTGGTGCTTACTTTCTTTTCATGTTAAAGAACAGTACATGTTTCAGCACCCAGGCTAATGTGCTGCGTAGCTAAATACATTCATTTAATATTTATTTATTTATTATGTTTTATAGAGCGCGAACTTGACCTGTGAGGGTATCAGAGCACTTAACATGGTATACAGTGCTACAAATAAGAAAAGTTTAGTGCAGAAATATACAAGATCAACATGTAAAGTTACAATCACGAAGAAAGTTTGTAATTGCGCAGGACCTATAAGTTCTCAGTGTAAGGAGTTGGTGATCTCGGAAAAGTGTTAGTCTTGGATTAGTCAGGCAATGCAGTGGTTGCGTGTATGCCTTAGACGAGGAATTTACCCATGAGAAAGGTTTTGGCCTCGTTTTTGAAATGTGCCAGAGAAGGGATTCTTCTGATGGAAGGTGGGAAAGAGTTCCAAATTCTTGGTGCTGCTCCAGTGAACGCCCTGTTGTAGGTTCTATTTTTCTGAATGGAGGCAGGTTGGAGTAGGAGGTTTCTAGTGGACCGGGAGTTCCTGCTTCCTCCAGATAGCACTAGTTTCTGTGCCAGATAGGCGGAGGAGTTTGGGGATAGGGCCTTGTGTGTAATGCATGCAAGTTTCAGCTGAATTCTGGCCTATAGAGGGAGCCAGTTCAGTGCTTTCATGTGTGGCGAGATGTGGTCGAACTTTCTGGTGCCTGTAAGTAGCCTGGCGGCCATGTTGAGGCAGGCTTTTAAAGGCGCTAGGGGTATCTTGGGCAGTCCAGTGAGGGTGGAACAGCCATATTCCAGTCTGGAGATGACTAGTGCTTGAACTGCAATTTTTAGGTCAGGAGCATTGATGAAAGGTTTCAGCTTCCAGAGGTAGCTCAAGTGGAATCTGGCTGCTTTAGCCATTGAGTCAATGTGGTCTCGCATGTTTGGGTTGAAGTCGAGGATTATGCCCAGGGATTTGGCAGAGTCCACAATGGTTGGTGCGCAGCGCAGTTCAGGGCTGTGATGGTCTTGATCCAATTATGAATCTCCGGGTTGGTTTTTGAAGGGGAGATTAGGAGAAATTCTGTTTTCTTTGCATTAAGTTTGAGTTGGTTGTTGGCTAGCCATTGAACGGTAATTTCCAGGGTCTCGTTCAGGCAGAGGATCTCCTTGAGCAAAGAGATATTGATGTAAATGTGGATATCGTCTGCATACATATGTTAGGAGATGTTGGCAGTACGGAGAACTTCGGTGAGTGGCTCTAGGTAAAGATTGAAGAGGGTGGGGGACAGGGTTGAGCCTTGGGGGACTCCAACCGTGACCGGGGTGGGAACTGATAGGTTGCTGTTAATGAGAAATCTTTGAGAACGGTTGTGGGGGAAGACCTGAACCATTCCAGTACCACGCCATCCAAACCCATCCTGAATTTGAGGTGTTCAAGTAGTTTTTCATGGTTGACCGTATCGAAGGCAGAGGATAGGTCAAGCAGGATTAGAAGGCAGGTTTGTCTTGGTCTAGGGCTTGGAGGGCATCATCCACGATGTCGAGCATAGCAGTTTCAGTGCTGTGGCCTGGTTTTAAGCCAGATTGAAAGTCGTCAAGTAGGTGGAAGTTGTTAATGTGCTGGCTTAATTGTTGTTGTACGCACTTCTCCAAAACTTTGGCTAAAAGCAGGATATTAGAGATAGGTCTAAAATTGTCAGTGGAGGCTGGGTTCAGTGTGGGTTTTTTCAAAATGGGGAGGACTTGGCCGGCTTTCAAGGGGTCCGGGATCAGGCCTTGTTGAAGAGAGGCGTTTATAATTGTAGTCCAGCAAGGAAGGATGGATTGGGAGACAGCAGCGCGGCAGTTAGAGGGTAGCGCGTCGTTGAAGTGGTTATTGGGCTTTAATGTAGAGAGGATTTTTGAGATATTATCTTTGGTATAGAATTCGAAGTCAGTCCAGTGAGCTTTGTTCTTTGGTGGGGCTAGGACAGTTGGTGCAGAAGAATGGGGCAGGACGGGAAGCGGTTGGGAGTAGGTGGTGGTACTGAGTTCAATTCTTAGTGCCGATATTTTTTCAGCAAAGAAAGAGGAGAATTCATCTGACGAAATAAGCTATTTGGGGGATTCTTTCGGTGTTTTTGCCAGTTTATTAGATTGGAGTTTGACCAGTTTGAAGAGCTTTTGGGGTCTATTCTTGGCGTTCCCCAGTTCTGATCTGAAATATTCTTTTTTGCAATTGAGGATGTGCTCATTGTAGGCATTTCTCGCCTGGCGGAGGAGTTTTAGATGCGTTGCAGAGGGGTGTTGTCTCCAGGTTTTTTTCAGATTGCCATAGGGATCTCCTCTCCATACTGAGGGAGCCAGTGAACCACGGATTTCTGTCTTTGATTTGAGTTCTTTTTAGTTTAAGGGGGGCAAGGTCCTCCAGAATGTTTGAGATGGATGACGAGTAATGCTAATTGAGATCGCTGACCATGGTTATGTGCGAAGAGGGGGAGGTCGGATTTGCAACGGGACTCTAGTCTCATCAGGTCGAGATTCTTAGTATCTCTGGTCCAGCGTTTGGGAATCACCGGTTGAGATGACTTTGTCTTGCGGGCCCCCGGTAAAATGAAAGAGATGGAGTGATGGTCAGACCAGTCACAAGGGTCTATGGAGATGAGCTTGACAGCGGAGTCCTTAGAGATGATCCAGTCGAGGATGGCCCCTTTTGAGTGGGTTGGCCGTGAGCAAGCTTGAGTCAGGGATAGGTCACTTAAAAGGGCTTTGATGACGTTGACGTGGGGATCTTTAGTGTCGTTCCAGTGCAGGTAAGAAATCACCCAGGAAAATCTCAGTGGAATTGGATGAAATCTTTGTTGTCATGATTTCCAAGAGGTGATCAGTGAAAGAGTCGTTGGAGCCTCAGGGGTGGTAGAAAATGTGCAGGTTACAAAGGTGTAATGAGTTGCTGCTGATGGAGAGTGCGAGGTATTCGCAGGAGTCAGTGGAGATTGTTGTTTGTTCTGTGACAAGCAGGGAGGATCGGTAGATACAGGCAATGCCTCCTCCTTTCTTGTTGGAGTGTCTGTCCAGTCTGACAATGTAGTAATTAGGCGGGATTAATAGGTCCAGACAGGGGGAAGAGTATTCGTTTAGCCAAGATTAAGTTAGTATGGCTAGGTCTAGGTTTTTGTCAAGGACGAGTTCTGCAATATCAGCGGCATGTTTGACTGCTGACCGGCAGTTGATTAATAGACCAGATAGGGGGGTGTCTGGAGGAGTGTCAGGAGTCTGGGCGATATAGATACAGGCGTGAGGTTGCTTTTTACCACACTTCTGTTATGGAGAGTGGCTCGCCTGTTGGGGTTGATGGTAACTGTGCCGATGGGGTGTTCAGGACTCATATGTAGCAGGCGGGGGATGGTTGGGACAGAGTTGTGGTCTTGGAGAATGGCTAGAATTTCGCTTTCTGTGAGGTCTAGGGGATTGGAGGAGACGGTAGGAGCGTTATAGGAGAGTGCGGGAGCGTGGGATTCCTCCTCAGAGAGGAGGCAGGGCAGTTTATGTGGGTGAAGATGTCTCAGAGGTAGCGGTAGTGGGAGCTTGGGGGCTCAGTGTTCGGTGAGGGGAAGTAAGCGGTGGTTTGAGGTTAGCAAGTGAGATCTCAGCGAGGTGGAGGCGGTTCAAGAGGTCCAGAATGGAGCTATGAATGCTCTGGGTGAGTTTAGCCGCTCTGGAGTGCAGAGTTTCAAGGTCCTTATAAACAGGGGGAGCTAGAGGGCTGGGGTTTAAAGTTTCAGGAACAGTCCCAGGGCCATGTAAAGGTGGGAGGGGGGATGGATTGACTAGAGCGGGCTCCGGGGTCTTTGGGGGAGGAGTATCTAGCTCACGATGTTGACGGATGGATGGCGGGGACGAGCTAGGAGGTCTCGGGGTGGTACTGTTATGGGTGCCGGGGGACGAATTATTGTGGACGGGGTGAACGGTAATGGGAGGGTTAGCTCTCTCAGAGACAGGGGATAATGGGAGCGTATCAGTCTCCCCATCAATGGGGGGGCACTAGGTGGGAGGGGATCACAAATGTAAGGGAGATTCTGTAGCCGGGGACAGGGGACATGTTGGGGGGGATAGGGTGAGCAGAGGAAGAGGCCCTTGGAGGGTTGGCCTGTAGATGGCTAGGCATGTTAGGCTGGCTGGACGGATGGTCATTGGTGAGGGTGTTAGTTACTCCATCTGAGTTATTCACGTGGTTTATGAGGAGGGGGAAGAGGTCTGAGAATTTATTGAGGTTGTTGGTTGAGCCTTGAATTAGAACAGTGCAGTTTTTGTAGAGGGTGAGGGTGAGGTCAGCTCGCAAGGTAGGGGAGAGTGCTATTGTGAGCTTGGTGTCATATGGAATGTTCCTGGTTAAGCGAATTTAGAGAAGGTGAGCAAGGGTATTACGTCAGGAGGCGGTTCTTCTGGAGAAGAAGATAAGGTCATTAATGACAGTGCCTATAACCGCGCTGTAGTGCAGGTCGGTTATCAGGGTCTCTGGGTGTCTTTTTAGGGTAGCGTGCTTGAATGATTTAATGGCAGTTTTGGAGAGCTTTGGGGGGTAGACTATGGTATGGGAGTTGTCACCAGATACGGATAGGTCAGGGCTCAACATGATGTTTGTGTGGGGAGGGACAAGGGATCCAATTTAGAAGAAGGAAGGGAGCTGTTTAGGGTGTCCGTTGGGTGAAGGTTAGCCCTTGTATGATGGCTGCCAGATTGATAGGGGTCCCTTCTATGCTCTGTATGTGGTGAATTTACTTTAATTTACACTGCTACATTAGCAGTATCTCATGTCTCTTGACACTGCAGAGTTATTGGAGTTTTTATTCCAAACTATATTTTTCCAGACTATTGTTGTGCACCATTCCAAGATGGCTGCCGCTTTTCCTTGTGGAAATAGTCCTCTTTCTATGCTCCTTAATGTGGGGTCTTCTCATGGAGTACTATTCCAAGATGGCCGCTGCTTTTCCTTGTGTAAAGAGTCCTCTTTCTATGCTGATTAGGGTGGTGTCTTCCCATGTAGCCGAGTGCTCTCTTGGCAGCAGAGACCCTAAAATGGAGGATTTTAGTCCTGGGCACCGGGGACCCCCGTCCCCCTTGTAGCCAGTAAACTAGTGGGGGAGCTGGCCCAGATCGAGATTTGTGACCCAGGGAATTATGGCCTCAACGCAGCTCCTTCTTGGCTGATTTATAACACTCTCTCCCCACCTCAAACAGCAGACATAGCGCCGAGCCCATTCTCACACTGCCGGGCTCCACCATGCCCATCCAGAGCACCAGGGCTAAGCCGTGTCACTGTCTCACCTCACACGCCGTGTCGGGTCACCAGAAACACCAGGGATACACTGCTGACTCTGCCTCGGTGCGTGCCTTAGCCTCCATAGTCTGGAGCTGGCTCTGGCATCCCACGGCAGGTCAGGGCTCTGACCCCCACAGCTGCCGTAATTTGCAGCATCAATTTGCAGCTCCCAAAGGCGAGACCAATTGCATTGCAAATGCTTGTTATATTCTGAGTTCAGGCATACTAAACTCCATCTTTCTATCTGGTCCCAATGCAAAGTTACATTTATAAGATGTTATAAATAAACTTCCGTTCTATCAGAACATGCCACACACCTCAGGGCATGTCCTACCTTTCATGTACACTGCACCCTGCACATGGGGCTACGTTGGGCCTAAAAACCCAGTGAAATGAGGGTCAAAAAGGCCTATATTTATCGACCCTGATATCCCAAGGGCCCTATATTGAAACTATAACTACAAAGAGGAATATCTGGGTCACAAAATAAACAAGTGTGTCCTGAAACAAAGTTATAGGCAAAACTAAGAGACTAGCAGCTAACCAAAAAGAGTAGCCAGAGGCTGAGAATTTCTCATCAGACCACCCAATTGGCGGAGTATCATCACATGAGATTAAATTGTGGATCCAGACAACACCCAGCCCATCATGTGATGGTGCAGTTGTGGATACCAAATGTTGTCTCCAACGGGAGGTTATCTCAATTTTGGTTGCTGATGAAGTGCAGTGCGTGAAAATGAGTGAAATTAAAATCGATTATCAGAACAAAAAGTATGTTTAATGGGTATTGTTCTGGTATCAAAAATAAAACCACGCCTGGTAGTCTGACAATATGACTACCCAGTGGCGCTGTTTGCACAGCACAACTAAGTAGTCATATTGTCAGACTACCAGGCGTGGTTTTATTTTTGATACCAGAACAATACCCATTAAACATAATTTTTGTTCTGATAATCAATTTTAATTTCACTCATTTTCACGCACTGCACTTCATCAGCAACCAAAATTGAGATAACCTCCGGTTGGAGACAACATTTGGTATCCACAACTGCACCGTCACATGATGGGCTGGGTGTTGTCTGGATCCACAATTTAATCTCATGTGATGATATTCCGCCAATTGGGTGGTCTGATGAGAAATTCTCAGCCTCTGGCTACTCTTTTTGGTTAGCTGCTAGTCTCTTAGTTTTGCCTATAACTTTGTTTCAGGACACACTTGTTTATTTTGTGACCCAGATATTCCTCTCTGTAGTTATAGCTACCTTGGGCCTACCTTAGAGGTGTCTTACATGTAAGAAAAGCGAAGGTTGGGGCCTGGCAAGTGGGTGCACTTGCCAGGGCAACATGGCAGTACCAAACTGTGCGCAGACATTGCAGTGGCAGGTCTAACTTACATTTGCAGGCAGCTCATGTGGGTGGCACAATCAGTGCTTCAGGCCCACTAGCAGCATTTGATTTACAGGCCCTGGGCACACACATTGCATTGTACTAGGGACTTACCAGTAAATCAAATATGCCAATCATGCTAAATAACCGATCCATAAACGTAATTTACAGGGAGAGCATATTTATTTTAGCACTTATTAGCAGTGGTAAAGTGCCCAGAGTCATACAACCAACAAAAACATGTCAGAAACAGAAGGCCAAAAATAAAATGGTCTGGGGATAAACCCTCTGGACAAGTCAGGTCTAACACTTGCCAATATTGCATTGATAATAAGTATACGGTTTAGCAAGACTTTCTATAAATGAGCATGTTTCTCCTGATTTTGTTGTACAGGGAGTGAGGATGTCTTTTTTCCTCCAAGACTCGCACAAAGGTGAACAAACCTTTGACAATAAACGAAGAAAAACTCTAACCCTGTTGGTGGATTTCCAACAGCTAAGGTTGACAATCACAGCAATTGATAAGTTGCACTACATCCAAATTCCCTAAAAAATATCCCATCGATAAATACGGAGAATGCTAGGTTGATTTCACATGCAACTTGCTTTATTGTTCATTATGGAGCATTAGCTTTGCTATTTCTTTCTCTTCACTCTTTTCACCCGCCGTCTTTAACAAGGGGAGTCACTGGAAGTCAGAACAGAGAGCAGCATGATGGGCTCGGAGTCAGTAAGACCGCCCTGACAACTGTGAGTCGACAGTTAGCTCCTGTTGAGAGTAATAGCCGATTTATCTCATGTTTAGGTGTGTAATTCCAGTGATACCTCCCCAGGAAGGTTCATTACCGCATTGAACCTCTATTTTAATAAGACCCATATGGAGATGTGTCTATAAAATGTAATCACTCTCATAAATTACATTTTATCCTATGCTAAACTCACAATTTAAAAGCAAGATCTGCCAGAGAACTTCCTGATCGATTACAAAAGTTACAAAAGCATTTGATACCAGGAGGCCAACAAACTATACATAGTTCGTCAGTGGTTAACTAGACGTGTCCTTTAGTAAATGGTCTTTGGGGAACAACTGTCAGATGTATTGGCAAAACTCACCTTACTGGCAGCCAAAGCAAGAGAGGAAGGGACCTTTTCCTTCATGTGTTTCCAAAGCAGCAGGGGCGGGGAGGATAAATGTAATTGTTAGAAACACAATTAAAGGTGTTTTTTAATTAAACCAAAGTACCCATGTTCAGACCAGGAGGCCAAACTGGTTTCACACTCATTTTATCACTGTGTACTGTACAGACGTGAAAGACTGCATTCATTTGTGAAAGTAAAAGGGCGTGAAGGCAAAATTACATTTTTAATCACCAATGGAGTTAAAAAGGCAGGCCACAGAAAATGAGTGGTTTAAGGGTTCACACAGAGGCAGATGCGATTCCATTCGGTGCTTGGGTGATTGATTGACATTGTTCAGCATTCCATCTATCAATTGCTTTGTGCATTTGTCATCAGACGTGGGTCCCTAGCTCTCCATGCCACTGGAGTCAAGCTATCCTGGCTGATGAGGGGTGAAACCCCAAAACTGGTCTTAGTATGCTTGTTTCCAGTCCAGGAAGGACCTGGTCTAACAGTGCAGGCTGGACTGTTCCCATTGGGTGCAGGGTCAAGTCTGATTTGCATATGACTGGGTTCAAACTGAAATGGCATGGGGGGGCATAAAAACGATGGATTTAATACCAGATCTCTGTACTGGGTGATTGTATGACATTGTTCTGCATTCTGTCCATCAATTGTTCTTTTTGCAATTGTTGTAGAAAGGACAACTATCACAAGGCAGGTTAACAAGCAAAATGTGCTACTTCTAGTAACCTATCCCTATTATCTAAGATGATTTTTCATGGGATGTATTTGAAACTGAGATATTGGGCATCACACGCCTTCAGATTAAGAGGTTTGATCAAGGAGCCGGGAAGTGTGACTTTAATGAAACTTTACTCTTCTTTGTGTGGAGTGGAAAAGTGTAGAGTTTAATTGTGTGTCGTGGATCTGTGTGGCATTGAATGAAATGAAAGAACTTAACATGCTGCGAGTTCCCATCCCTCAGAGACAGCCAGCTGCATTATGACTTTAAAATGGAACCGCTGTATACAGCTCAGTGCACTGCCCACTAGTGAATGTACACATGTTCTGGCATGGCAGCAGGAAAAAATCATATGATGGTTCATGGAGATGGTACCCTGCTCAACAGCACATGAACTATGCATGCTGGGACACAGTTTCCACGGCAAAGAGGAGCATAGCCCTGAGGGGTTTGGTGCTGTGTACTAGAATAATGTTACCCTCAGTTTACAGGGAAGGCTACTGCTTGCTAACAGGAACAGTAACTTCACATATTAAGTTACCACTGGTCAATAAAGGCTTCGTTGCTAATGGACTTTTTATCTAGACAACTCTTAAAAGCAAAGAAAGTGTGCAGAATGGGATAAAAATACACAATTAAAGCAAACATATTAGGCAATACAAAAAAGCATTTTGACACAACAATGACTAAAGCCCACACTGGTGAAAAAATGTAATCTGAGCAACGGCATTTTTTTTACCAAACGAGAGCTGTACCATTTTCACATGTTGAAGCTAGCACAAAGACTGACAAGTAAGGGCTTTTAAAATATCTGATGAATGATTCAAAGCGGAAATACTCAAAAGTGTTCAAGCTTTTGAGAGGAATAAATTAGACCTGCTCCCATGAATGCAGCTTATAGGCACATGATGATTATAACAGGGCTTTATAGTGTGCCGGGTCCTGCCAGTGCTCAGCATTAGCAGTTTTTAAAAGCAGGTGCCAAGACGGGTCCCTATCGGGCCCTCCATTTTTACCTGCAGGGTGAAAAAATACGTCAAAGAGACTCGTTTTTCAGTGTTCTTTAGCGCAAACTTGGGGCACTTTACATGAGCACCAGTTACATTGCACAAGGACATGACAATTTTTTTGAATCACAGGACGTCAGGCTCAAACCTGTTTTCTCAGCTCGTAGCAGTTTGTGGCGGTGGTAATATGTAACAGGAATATCTGTGCTGATTTTATTTTGTTACATTTTGTGGTGTTAATGTGTTATGTTGCGTTTATGTTTTTGTCTTGAATAATTGCATTGTGGTATTGTTGTGTTGAACTGCGGTTGTTGTGTGGCATTTGTTTGTCCTGTGTTGTTTTCGTTGTGTGTTCGCTTTCCTGTTATGTTATTGTGCTGTGTTCTATTGTGATCTGTAAATTACTTTAGAGATGTTAGCAAATGCTGTTACATTTCTAGCATAAAGCATATCATTCTTCCAGTGGCAAAAACCTGTTTATTGAGGTAAAAAACACTGCTCCAGCCCGCCAACTATTATGGAGTCAGCTCGAAACTCACTTTATGCCGCTTGGCCCCTGAATGTTTCCCCTGGATCACGTTCAACCATATGGGTCTCTGAGCAGGACCACTGACACAGCTGTTACGCATAGCTGCTTCAGATGTAAACCACCAATAGAGATTACAAGTGTTAAGATTATTGTAAGAAGATATACTTTCTAAAATAAAGTGTTATGGAAATGAGAATATCAATATTTTTGTACATTTCTGACATCAAAAAAAGAACAGTAATAAATATACATTAATGGATAGTAAACGTGGAGTGCACCAAGTAATCGAAGTTCGAACCCTACAGAAACTGAGCACCCTAACATGCAAATTAACTGTCAAACTGTCTACAGCCAGCTTGGCAATGGAGCTGCTGTCATGCGCTCCCCTATCACTGTGACTACAATGGTGTCTGTGCAATGTGATTCCTACTGGAGGCAACCGGACCTGGCCAATCCCATGAAAGCTTAGCAACTTGTTGATAATAAATATATTTTAGAAATTAAAAAGCAATAGAATGAAAAGAGGACTTTTGATATGAAAGCTCATGAGAGACGTACCTGAGCGAGTGTGAAACAAGGAGAAAAGCAGAGACCGTGCACAGGGGATCGTCAGTGGGGTTTAATACCCTTGAATCGCTATTCCTGATCCTAGTCTTCAGATTGTAAAGCTTCCACTTCCTTATTTGGCAATTAAGGATTGCCAATTATCAGGGCACAATTCCTAAAAAAAGAAGTGGGGGGACGCTGACATCACAACAGGAAGTGATGTCACCAAAGGTGGCTGTCACTCATTTGCAGTTTATAGTTATCGAGCTCCCGGTAAAATAAGTGCGGGGATGCCGTCCACCCGCGTGGTACCTCAACCCGAGCCCTGCCATTTATCATAATAAACCGCAAGGAAAAATGAAGCCGCTCTCTTTCAACAAGCCTTCTAGAACCAAAAATGTCTCATTTCTTTTCTCTGTCTCTGCAACCAGGGCTTTACGGGGGACGGGTCCTGCTGGTGCTCAGCACCGGCAGTTTTTAAAGGCAGGTGGCAAGACGGGTCTCTATCAGGCTCTCCATTTGTACCCTCGGGGTGAAAAAAATAGGTCATTGCTTTTGATGTAACTTCAAAGACACTTGTTTTTCAGTTTATATCGCACAAACTTAGAGTGCTTTTCATGAGCACCAGTTACATTGCACAAGGACATATTCATTTTTTGAATCACAGGACGTCAGGTTCCAACCTGTTTTCTCAGGTTGGCTGCTCTAGCCTTCAATATTATATACAACGAAGTGATAGTTGTTGCTTATTTATCTTGTACAACTTACTACCATTGAGAAAGTCAATGGTCTTGGCTTGTTGTAGGTGCAATTTTAATGATGTTATATATCTGGATGAATGGAAAGAAGCAGCACAATACCAGTGGGACAGCACACTATGATAAGCACAGATTTTTAGCTTAAGCGTTTTAAACAAAGCCCAAATACAGCGGCAACGCCCCTATGAGAGACCCCCAGTTTTTTCATCCCACTTAATGCCCTGATTATTTAATATAAAACGTACAAGACAGGCAAACAGTATAACACGAGTGGAAAATGTGGAAGATGCAGCAAACTGGAAGCGAGGACGGGCGCCAAAGCATGCTGAGCACACACCCGAAGGAAGGTAAACAGTGTAATATGAGTAGGAAACAGACAGAAGCAGCAGATTTAAACAGGAAATTTAAGAGCACAGCTAACATCACAACTCCATTTTGTTAAAAATTGCGGTGTTCACTATTAATAACACCCATAAGCATGTTTTATTTGTTCCACGAGATTTGTACTAGGCAGACACTTAGTATATGTAAAACAATGTGCGAAGTGGGAGATGCTACGGGAAACGGAGTGCTGTGAATAGCTGCCAGCAACAGCCATCGCTTACATTGTGCCTCTGTCAGGTCAGACCACTTTTCCCCATTGTGAGATTCATTGTGTACAGTTGTCCAGCGTACAGCTGGCTAAAGTATTTGTGTGGTTTTAAACAAAACTTGTCCTTTTAAAAGAAGATATTATTTTCCTAACATGAGCTTTTGTTAGGATGTCACCACATAACGAGCAATGCAATTTAAAAATCTTTAAAAAGAAGCCTGGTCCTACTGAAACGTTGGTGTTTTGAGCTGTCAGATAGTATTTTGCAAGACCAGAGAAATAAATCTCCCTCTTGACTCAGGGCTAAGGGGTTCGTGGAAGGAGGCTGTATTCTTGAGGTGCCAGCCAGGGAAACCTTTGTTAGTCCAAAGTGCACCTATGTGCTGCCTCAGCTGCCAGGCTGGGAGATGGAGTGTGGGGTAATGTGCAAGCCTTAAGAGTATTGAAATTAACGCAGACTCGCTGTGAACTGGGGTATGGATAGCACATCTGTTGCAAAGTCATCCTGTGCCCTGGGCCCCCCAACTTTTTGCTGACTGATGCTGGTGGTAACTGATTTTGACTGACCTTGGGCTTTGCCTAACCAGGCCCATAGCCAGTGCTGAGCTGAAAGGAACACATTAGAATACAGTTAAAACACCCAACATAAACTAGGGTACATTATGGTATAGTGGGGTACCCCTGTAATTGGCATGACCTACCCCATAGGCCCCTAATATATAATAGGGCAGGGGATTGACTCTACCTAGGAGCCCCAAGTACCCTGGGGTATGGCAGTTTAGAGGACAGCAGCTTTTCTGCACTAAGCATGTGCGCACTGCTGAAGCCTGAGGTCAGTTTAAAAGCAGCACTGGTTGTCAGGACTGCTTTCAAACAGTACATTGTGCCCAAACTGGACTTTGGTGGTAGGGGCACTTAAAAACAGAAAACCTATAATGTTTTGGCATATTAGGGACACCCAGGGTCTCCCCTAGGTACCCCAGGGGTGGGGGGTCAGATTTCTATAAGGTACACCCTTATAAAAATGAGTTTTATAAGCCTGGGTAAAGTGAAATCTCACATTTCACTCCCCTCATGGTGTTAAAGTGCTGCTCAAATTCGACTTTGATGCTAGGAGCACTCGATAAGGAGGATTTGCAATATTTCTGCAGATTCAGAACCTCTAAGCTCTCCCTTAGTTGCATAGGGGGTGGGGGTCCTGTAGAAATTAGGGAAATACTTATAAAATATGTTTTTATAGGGCCTGGTGCTAGAAGACTGGCCAAAGTCATTTTCCCCATTGCAAATCCCATGGCCCATAGGTTAACATGGTAGAAAGCTATTAATTAATAACTGTTGATAGGAGAGGGACTAGCTGGACCATTCAAAGACTTCCCAGAATGGTAATAGTAAATCCAACAATATCATATTGTTGGATTTCCCCTAAAGTGTACACACCAGAAGTTATAATACTTTCTTGTCTGTAAGTCCGAATTCAGCCTTTCAGTGGTCTGCCCTGATTGGTCAGAGTTAAGTGGATTAACCAGGTTGCTTTGAAGAGGTGATTAAGGACCCCTGGCGTTAACCACTCTGCTGGGAGGGCAGTGTGCTGGTCTATAGGAATGCCAGGCCAGGTGGTGGCGTCATAAACCATGCTCTTCAAAGGGAAGGCCTGGGTTTCAGTTTCATTTTGACACTCTTGACCCAGAGTCAGGGCTAGGTTAAGGAAGGTATGTGCAGATGGTAGGGGAGAGTCCATGGAAATAAACCATCCCAGGGGGTATGTTTAGCCAGCTCTTACCTCCTTGCTGGAAAATCAGCCATTATGGATTTGGGAGATTTGATGCACTCTGGGGCAAAATAATGCCACACTCTACAGGATGTGGTCATAACTATGAGGAGTTGCCCTGCTCTCATCGGTCAGAGGTGACCTGATACTTGACCCAGAGATTTTTGAATAAGTATCTGAGAGGGCAGAGCCCTCCAGATCTGATGTTTGAAACTGAATGAAGCAAGAAGTGCCCTGCTGAAAAGATTTTGCTTTGCAAGAAACTCTAAGGCCTGACCACTGAAGATTGCTCCATCTGAAACTACAGCCCTGTGGATAATCTTGCTGGAAAAGAACTAAGGAGTGGACGTCCTGAAAGATACAGGTTATAAGAAGCTCAACCGGAACATCACCAACTAATTCTACACCTTGGAGACCCTTTAGGCTTATCAGTGGATTTGTCAGTGATTTGTTCAAGTGGATTGCGGAATTGAAGTTTCACACATTCAAGGACCCTCTTGGAGATTCCAGAATTCTGGATTGTGTGTTGGATACTTTGGGACTCGCTAGCACAACTTAAGGAAGAAGTTCTAACTGGACCCCGCTTGCTGAAGAAGGTGGCACTATACAGTGGTGAGAAAATTCTTCAGAACAATTTCTAAAGGTGTGTCCCCATCAGAGAAACAAAATGACTGAAAGGGCACTGTTGGTTTCTAAGCACTAGAAAGTGGCTAATCTTTAAAAATTAATATCTCTGGTTTCCTACAGTGGATTATTTTCGTTTTGGTGTCATTTAAAAGATAACAATATTACCTATTTTTATAAATTGGTGTTGGATTTTTTTGTATTATGTCTTAATTATTTACTGAAATTGTGTTTTTAAATGCTTTACATACCTGTCTTTGAAGTTAGGCCTGTCGTTACCAAGAGTTGAGTATTGGAATAATTTTCTAAGACCTATGCTGATTCCTACCATGTGTTAGTGGCCTTATTGCCAGTGGCAGACCTACATTTGCCCCTACCAATAACCCACTTTCCAACAACGCTTCCAGAAAAAAAGTAGTGCAGAAACAATACACTAAATTGGCCATGAGTATTGTTAAAAAGAAGTAGGGTTGATCACTTGGGGAGGGCTAAATTAAGTAAAAGGCATGGCGTATGCATGCCCTTAACAAATAGGAAGAAAGACAAATGGAGTGACGATAGTGCCAGAAAATGGGAAGCCAGTGAGTGGGCTGAAGCTCACAGCTGTAGATACAGCAGTCTCGGTTCGAGGCAGCGCATGAGTGCAGTCTGGAGCCGAGACCTTAAAAGGAGGTGCAACATTTACATCTTGGCCTTCACATTGCTGGGCTGTCTTAATGACAGCAGATACTGTCTCTGCAACTGATCAAACCACCATGGTGGCTTTTAAAGATGATAAAGAGAATCGCTCCACCCAGGAGCGGGCGACGACGTTGGTCATCACTGCTACCTTTAGTATGGAAAGAAACGCCTTCACTGACAGTGTGGAAGCTCAACAACATAATTCCTTGACAATGATGGAAGAACAATCTGCTCCGCCTGAGATTGCTACTTTGGGCCATAGTTTGTGCACACAGCACCAAACCTCCCCAATCATACCAAATAAAAATGGAACACACCGGAGGAAGCTCAATAAAAAGGCAAAAAAATAGGCCCTCATTGAAACATAATCTGCTCACTACCGTCTTCAAAGTAAAACTGCAGCAAAATGGTATTAGCCATATCCTGGTTTAAATAAAAATGTGGGCAGTGGCCAGAATTCTCATATTACTACATTTCCGGCCTCCTGTGGTTCAGAAGAAATCAGGGCTACGAAACAGACATTCAATTCTGCTAGCCTTACAGATTCTGTTTTCACTTACAGAAGAATGTCCCTGGCGAGTCTCAACTACCTCCAATATCGGGAGATACGACGCTGCATGTCCTTAACAAGAGTCTATTAAGAAAGGCTGTACAAACGGATCAAGGGATCAAGTCTAACCCTTTGCAGAAGGAGTAGGACCCTTGCTCAACATCTGTTCAGACAATGACAGTTGTTGGGGATGAATAGCAGGGTCAATCTCTCTGCATAGCAACCGAGAATGAACAGGCTTTTGAAATGGCGAAAAATAATATCATGCCAAGACGTACACCATAGGGGGTTTGCTTTTGCGCCAGACCCAGGTAAGACGTGGTCCTCCTCACCCTTAACTCTCTCCAAAGGGTGGGCAGCAGGGGCAAACTCCGCCATTCAGCCAAATCTGAGTTGTTCCCTGAACTCTGTGTTCCAAGCTGAGCACGGAGTTGGCAAAACTCTACAAACTCTGCTGGCGAAGCAGACCTCGCCACCCGGCCTTAGTGAGCAGCCTCTCTGTCGGTTGCTGCCAGCCATCAAGCGACATGAGTGTTCCCTTTCCCTGGCTTCCACTTATGTCCAGTCATGTGACAGTCCACTGTCCTGACCCCAGTCGTGCCTGGTTCCTGCATTGAAGTTTTGGATGCAGCCATTTATCCTGTTGTCATCTCGAGTGAGAAGACGTCCTTGTGAGTATCTGCATGCTGCTGGCAGTTGCTGCACCCTGGGCATCTTGTGCATAGGAGGTCTCCACGAAAAGCTGCGCATGGTGTAGGCACTCCTGCTCTTTGCTCATTGCGTGCAAGGAGATGTGCACATAGAGTAATGTGCAGTGTGTGCAGCCACAGTTGCTTAGTTACCGCTTTACCCGACAGTCTTTGCTCTGATTCGGGCCCTCAGAAGCATCTCAGGTGACGTGCTTCCTGCTGTCTGCCCTGTGGTTCCAACAATGGTCCTGAAGCCTGTTCCAGAGTTTTTTCGGCTTTCGCTGCATGTTCAATGTCGATTCTGACATCTCCTAGGTGTGAGTATTGTGGATCACGGTGATTCACACACCTTATTAACTATTTCCTCTATGCCTCTCACAATTCCCCCAGATTGCTGTGACACACACATTTTTGGGTATTTAGGCAAAAGCTTCCATGTGTTGCTACTTAGTGGATCGCAGTGATTCATGATATTAATCTACCACCAACATTTTCAGTCACTATACAATAGTGATTTTCAATTCTCTAATTTTAGTGACAATCCTATCATACTATGTCTGCTTAAAAGTTTTTTATCTACTTTGTTTGCAAAAAAAACAAAAACGTAAAATATATATATATTCCTTAACTTTGTGCGGCCAGTGATCAAGGATCGATGCAGCTCCGAAACGCATTTGGCAATGAAAAAATGAGGAGAAAGGAAGGCAGGCTGCCATGCTGCAGCTGTTGGTGTGTGTGCGGTAACCCTGTCATGTGTGACATCTCCATTGGGGCAACCTTTGGTGTACAATGTTTAGCGGCCAGTCCAGCCGCGGAGCTGTCCCGCCGCCGAAGTGGCGGATCAATGGCGTTCAGATCCAAGAGCGCCGTTTGGAATGATGGGGGCCTCGCCATCAGGATATATTGGACAGCGTGACAGTACCTTCCTTCCTGCCTCTACCCACTGGGGGTGAGATAATTTCTTGATTTCTATTAAGGCAAGACATTTTACACAGGAACTAACGGCTCTCACTTGAGGTATGGATGTAATCTCGAGTCCAGGCATCCATTTTTGGACTACTATATCCAGGAGGCATTGCGGCTGACGCCCACATGGGCGGGACTCGATATCAATTAAATAATTTTTCACTTAAAGTCCGTTGTTTCCTTAACTTTGTGCGGCCAGTGATCAAGGAGCGATGCAGCTCCGAAACGCGTTTGGCAATGAAAAAATGAGGAGAAAGGAAGGCAGGCTGCCATGCTGCAGCTGTTGGTGTGTGTGCGGTAACCCTGTCATGTGTGACATCTCCAGTGGGGCAACCTTTGGTGTACAATGTTTAGCGGCCAGTCCAGCCGCAGAGATGTCCCGCCGCCGAAGTGGCGGATCCATGGCGTTCAGATCCAAGAGCGCCGTTTGGAATGATGGGGGCCTCGCCATCAGGATATATTGGACAGCGTGACAGTACCTTCCTTCCTGCCTCTACCCACTGGGGGTGAGATAATTTCTTAATTTCTATTAAGGCAAGACATTTTACACAGGAACTAACGGCTCTCACTGAGGTATGGATGTAATCTCGAGTCCAGGCATCCATTTTTGGACTACTATATCCAGGAGGCATTGCGGCTGACGCCCACATGGGCGGGACTCAATATCAATTAAATAATTTTTCACTTAAAGTCCGTTGTTTCCTTAACTTTGTGCGGCCAGTGATCAAGGAGCGATGCAGCTCCGAAACGCGTTTGGCAATGAAAAAATGAGGAGAAAGGAAGGCAGGCTGCCATGCTGCAGCTGTTGGTGTGTGTGCGGTAACCCTGTCATGTGTGAAATCTCCAGTGGGGCAACCTTTGGTGTACAATGTTTAGCGGTCAGTCCAGCCGCGGAGATGTCCCGCCGCCGAAGTGGCGGATCCATGGCGTTCAGGTCCAAGAGCGCCGTTTGGAATGATGGGGGCCTCGCCATCAGAATATATTGGACAGCGTGACAGTACCTTCCTTCCTGCCTCTACCCACTGGGGGTGAGATAATTTCTTAATTTCTATTAAGGCAAGACATTTTACACAGGAACTAACGGCTCTCACTTGAGGTATGGATGTAATCTCGAGTCCAGGCATCCATTTTTGGACTACCATATACAGGAGGCATTGCGGCTGACGCCCACATGGGCGGGACTCGATATCAATTAAATAATTTTTCACTTAAAGTCCGTTGTTTCCTTAACTTTGTGCGGCCAGTGATCAAGGAGTGATGCAGCTCCGAAACGCGTTTGGCAATGAAAAAATTAGGAGAAAGGAAGGCAGGCTGCCATGCTGCAGCTGTTGGTGTGTGTGCGGTAACCCTGTCATGTGTGACATCTCCAGTGGGGCAACCTTTGGTGTACAATATATATATATATATATATATATATATATATATATATTACCTACTGGCGGTCGCCAGTAGGTAGTTATAGTTAGGATTGATTTCCATAGGGAAATCGCAACATTCTATTTGGAATAACTTTGGCGCCGGTTGAGGAATCGGTTGAGGAATCGGCCTGAATTTTTTAGCAACTTTGCCTCGCGGCGCTCCGCTCCTTCTCTGAAAGTTTGGGGGGGATTCGTCAAGGGGGGGTCCCAAAACGTGTTTTCCCCATGTTAATTTCCATAGGGCGGTTGGTCGCACTTTTAGCTCGAACAGCTGAATGGATTTTCACCAAACTTGGCAAAATTGTAGGGACTGGTAGCCCGACGTGCCTTTGCTATGTCTCAAGATATGTGCCCCAGAGGATTTTGAGTAATTTAGGTTCAAAAAAATGTATATATCTATAGCCGCGCTCCGGGCGCGCCACGCGACTTGCGCACGGGAAGCTGATTGGCTCTCGGTGTCTGTAAACATTCGAAACAGTCCGGAGCAGCCGCCATCTTGTGTCTCGGTAGGACCGAGACACAAGAGGTGGCTAAAAACAAAAGGGGGAAATGACCAAAAGGGGGCAGGGTACACCCCCCCTGACCCCCTAGGTTTGATGTGGGGGCCATAAAAGGGTCCCGCGGGACAAAAAAATGTTTTCATTTTTTTTTCGATTTTTTACGGGGGGAGCGCCCGGTACGCGCACCGGGGAGCTTACTATGGAGAAAAAAGAATGACAGAGTGTTTAAAAAATGTAACATTTTTTTTTATAAATTGGAGGTAGTTCTGAAAAGAACTTTTTTTTTCTTTTTGTTTTTTAATTTTTTTTATACTTTTTTAAAACGATTTGACATTTTTTTGGGATTTTTTTCAGGGGAAAAACAAAAACAGGGATTCCAAAACTGCTCAACAGGAGCAAAAAATTGTGAAAAATTAGGGACGGGGAGGGCAGCGGTATTCCTGTCTCTTTATAGCAATGAGTTCAACGCTCTGCTCCCCATAACAGAGCAGTTCATCACAGTCCACGCATAGAAATTTTATGCCTGCAAACACCGGCTGCACGTTAGGGACCATTCTTCCACGTGGTGTTCCTGAAGGTGTTGCTCCACCAGTGGAGGTGCTGCTGCCATCTCTTGGTAAATTCCGTGCCAGGTCGCTCACACTCTCCCTGGCATAGTTTTTTGTGTGTCTTCTCTGGACATGCCTAATTAAATTGGCATTTCCAAAGCTATATTTTTATTAGGATTGCCTCTGGATAAAATACTGCCACATATCTTGCAGGTTACCTTAGCAGCATTAACCTTTTTTTTCCTTCAGGGATGTCAAAACATTTCCAAATGAAGTGGTCCTTTGTTTTGTGGTGAGGAGGGTCCTTAGGCAAAAAACCATCAGAATCACTGCTGGATGACTCCCTTGCAGCCATTGCTATAGATCAGGAAACTTTGAGAAGCAGATAATGCAAAGAACACCTCTTGCTCTCTCCAAGTACAAAGCAATAGTGAGAGAAATGGGTGGGTTTCTCAATATTTGGAAAAAAAATGTTCTGAACCAATGAAAAGTGTTATTTTAAAGTCACATGGCTTGACGCGCTTACGCTACGCGCCCTGGGGCGCATCCCGGGGCGCGTAGCGGTAGTGCATCGGGGCACTTACGTTGCACGATCGTATGCGATCGCGTGCTTCCAGCTGCGCTTACGCAGTACGTCATACAACGCATCACGCGGCTACGCGATACGTCATGATGTTGTTTTCTTCGCGGCAATAGCGCTAACGGGACGCTCCCCAGTACGCGCCCCGGGGCGCGCCGTAACATTCGCTTACCCGTGCGTTCACCGGTACGCGCCACGGGAGCGCACTGGGCAAAAAATATTAAAAAATAAATTAAAAGAATTACATATTTATACAATATAAAATTCATTATAAAAAATATTATTTCATACCTATAGAGATTTGCTATTAAAAAACCATTGAAATTCACTGAAAAAAACCATAGCTTTCACACCAGTTATAGTTAGGAATTAGCATTTAAAAAACCTATTAAATTCACTGAAAAAACCATAGGTTTTACACCAGTTATAGTTAGCTGGAAATTTTACTCGCATAAAACCATTGAAATTCTCACGTTATAGTTAGTTGGACTCACTATAACTTGCGCGTGCAATGCACTGCTGATGACGTCACATATTACATCACTCATGACATGGTCAGTGACATCACTCATGACATCACTGATGACACCATCCTTGTGACAGAGTGACAGACCTCCTTTCACTGTAATGTAACCCTTGAAACACATATTCAAAAATAGAAACTAAAATTTTCAAAAAAATGGAGATACCCATACCAGTTACAACAACCAATTCAGTAATTCCACCATCTATATACACATCCACTCATTCACCAACAGTTCTATGTAGTCACTCATACATATACTCACTCATCATTTGTAGTGATACACCTATACATCCTGTTACACACCGACAGTCATCCAAAAGATACTGTCACACATACTCACACATGCAAATAAACTATTAAACATCCATTTATTTGCATATACAGTTATACACACACTACCACTTTACTTTTAAGGAAACTTACACATACTTACTCTCTTAAACAATCACTTATAGAAACACATACTAATTTAAAAAGGAACTCTTACAATCCCTCACTCTCACATATACTCACTTATATACATCAATATTCACATATACTACATTAAAACATATGTAGTTACTGATAAAGACACTAGTGAGACAGTCATTCACTCACTAACATACACATATACACACTCATCCACCCATACAGTCCTGCACATGTGCTGTATTGAAAACACATACAAACAGAGAGTCAGCCATTCATGCATCTATGTGCTAAGTAATACTCCCACCAAACCATACAAACACTTATACTGATACTAAGAAAAACATCTAATAACCCATATACCTACACATGTAGCTACACACCAACCCATGCAGCCACTTATACACAAAGTGTTACATTAATACATATATTTAAATATTTAAACATTACTCACTATTATTTATTTTTCAGAAAGACACATATTCACTGGATGGTGTCATCAGTGATGTCATGAGTGATGTCACTGACCATGTCATGAGTGATGTAATATGTGACGTCATAAGCAGTGCATTGCACGCGCAAGTTATAGTGAGTCCAACTAACTATACCGTGGGAATTTCAATGGTTTTATGCGAGTAAAATTTCCAGCTAACTGTAACTGGTGTAAAACCTATGGTTTTTTCAGTGAATATATATATATATATATATATATATATATATATATATATATATATATATATATATATATATATATATATATATATATATATATATATATATATATATATATATATATATATATATATATCTTTTCTGAATTTCCCAGAACACATATGTATGTATTCTCTCATTTAACTAAATTGTACATTGCTATTGTTGTGTTTGGGTGGTGTTTCACACTATGTGCACTATGTAGGCAGTTACACCTCCACCATCATTTTGAAACAATCCAGGTGAGCCACCAATGAGATGGAAAGTTGGTTCGATGCATTTGAGACCTATCTGGGAGCCATAGGAGCATCTAGAAAAAAATATTTGCTGCTTCATTCACTATGTTTTGAAGGGAGAAATCTATTTTCAAACCTGCCAGACATTCTACAAAGTGATGCTGAGAAGTTGATGAATACAAAGAAACACTACTTAAATTAAGAAATAGATTCGCCAAACAACCCAATCTCACGGTGTTAAGACACAAGTTCTAAAAGAAAGCAAACTGATGGTGAATATGTGAATGCTTACATCTCAGTCTTCTGGAGGTTAGCTTCAGTGTGCCAATTTGAAGGGTTTAATGACCAGCTAATTAGAAATCAGTTTGTTTGTCGATGCAAAGACAACATAAGGCAAAAGTCATTAGCTATGGGAAATCCTTCGCTAGAAGAAACTATCAAAGTAGCAAAAAGTATAGAAATTTCTCTTGTTTCATTAAAAGAATTGGAAGATAAACCATCTGAGAGCGTCAGCGCTGTTGCAGTAAGTAAACCCCAACAAAGGTTTGTACGTAGCAGCAATGCCATAACTACCAAATCCAAAGTTGATACTTTCAATTCCATCATCAACAACATGTGTTTCCGGTGTTTCAATGCTCCACATCTCAAAGTGGGGAGATGTCCCGCAGCCAGTGTCCCATGCAATTATTGCATAAAGATTGGGCAGTTCGCTAAGGTGTGTTTGAAAAACAGAACTTTAAAGAAGACTGTGGCTTGTGTAGTGGAATCCGAGGATGAGTTTGAGACTGAAGGTGTTTTTTTTGTTTGAGATGGTCCTCTGTGCAGACGAAAAGATGTGATAAAACCTGTTGTTGGAGATTGTTGATCCCATAGCCGAGGTTAGTGTTGGGGGAAAGGTTCTGAAACTGTTAGTGGATTCAGGGGCGAGGATTGCCATGATTACCCAAAGAGGAGACATGGGGCAACAGACATTTGATAACACCAGATCACTCTCTGGTTTCCTATGAGGGACATCGGATTGAGTTACTTAGTTTCATTGAGGATGAATTAGAGTTCAAAGGGAGACGAATTCATGGAAAAGTTTATGTTGCAGTCGAGGCCCTTAACATTCTAGGTTGGTTTCACCTGGGACTGTTCGGAATGTTTTTAAAGCCAGATGCTAAAGAGGACGTTTTGGTAGGAGATTGTAATGATGAGGGATAGAAGTGGAAGGAAGATTTTCCTTCTGTATTTGGTAAACACTTGGGCAAGATTCATGGATTCAAGCAGAGAATTATTGTTAAGGAAGGTGCCATTCCTGTCAAGCATAAACCTAGAGGTGTTCCCCTTAGTATGAGAGATGATCTTGACAAGGAGCTGAAGAGTTTAAGCGACAAAGGAATTGGAGAGCCCACTCAATCTTTGTTGTGGTTGTTCCCCCTTGCTGTGGCCCGCAAGCGGTATGGGCAGCTGCGTGTTTGTATAGATTTGAGGTCACTCAACAAGGAAATTTGGGTTGATTCCCATCCCTTCCCTAAGAGCAACGATTTATTAGCCTGTGTTGAATGATCCCAATAATTTTCTAAATTGGATTTAGCCAATTTCATCGCATGACTGTATTCATTACACCTCTTAGCACATTTCAGTAGAGATGCATGGCATCTGTTGCCTTGGTTTTTCAGAGAGTGATGCAAAATGTATTTAGAGGCGTGGAAGGTGTTCTGATTTTCCAGGAAGATGAGTTGATTTTTTCCAAAGATACCATATCCCATGATACCACTCTACACAGGGTACTCAAAATGTTCGAGGAACAAGGTGTGGTTCTCAAAACTGAGAAATGCTAATTTCTCTGCAGTGAGGTAGAAAATCTGGGCCATTTGTTTTCTTCTGAAGGCGTTAGACCTAGGCAAGATAAGGTGGAAGCTACCGTCAATGCTTTTTCTCCCAACGACAAGGCTGGTCTTAAGTCACTACTGAGGTTATGTAAGTATTAATTGCGGGTTATTCCTGACTTCACCTCCATAGTGCATCCTATAAGCAACTCAAAAAAGGTGTCAAGTTTCTGTGGTCTGATGAGTGCACCTCAGCATTTGATCAGATCAAGTCCATCTTGGAAAAAAAGCAAATCTCTCAAGCCGTTTGATTTGGATGTACCCTGTTGCATTACTGTTGATGTGAGCCAAGTGGGGCTTGATGCAATATTAACCCAATGGCTTGGTGATAAAGAGAATACTGAAGCCTTTGCATCTAGAGTTTTGAGAGATGCTAAGGTCCAATACTCTGTCATAGAGAAGAAACTGCTTGCATGTTTATGGGCCATAGAAAAATTTCAGCATACATTTGGGGAAGGCGGTTCAGATTACAAACGGAACACAAGCCTTTGGTCGCTATTCTAGGTGCTGGTGTCAGTAAATGTTGTACCTCTAGGATCTTGAGGATGGTCACTAGGTTGCAGCATTACCAGTTTGATGTGTCTCAAATTGCTGGTGAAAAGAATGGGAGAGCTGATTTTCTTTTTCGTTTTCCCCAAAGAATGGATGAGAGTGAGAATGTAAACTTCAGTGAACTTTGTGATGAAGATTGCGATGATTGTTTTGTAGCTGCATTGGACATGCCTCAGTTTGAGATAGGTTCTGAGGATGATTGGAAAAATGCATTGGGAAATGATGTGTTGCTACAGCAAGTTTGTGAGGAAGGGTTGGCCTAGGGAAATGTTTTTGTCTCCCCTTTTACAACCTTATTGTAAGGTTGAGAATTAAATTTCTCTTGAGGATGGCATGTTGCTGTATTTTGATAAGCTTGTACCTCCCCATCTGGTCAGACAGGCCCCTATTAAAAATGTCCATGAGGGGCATTTGGGTGCAAAATGACTAAACTCTGCATTCAAGAAAGTGTTTGGTGGCCAAGAATGGATGGAGAGATTGAAGAGATTGTGGCTAATTGTTGTGTGTGTGGTGCTGCTGATAAAAGCCTCAAAGTCTTGTCACATCCTCTTTTGCTTCTTGAATGTCCTTCGGCCCCAGGGTTAATTTGGGCATGATGTGATGGGACGTATGATTCTTTGCCTAGTAGCTGCAGGTAAGTGTTAGTGCTCAGTAATCAGGGACTATGCTGGAGATATTAAGTCAATGTAGGTTTATTCAGGCAGCAGGTAAGCCGGTAAACAGGTAGAACAAATTCAGGTATAATGCCACAGCAACCCCACCGGGAGCAGCCTGCTACCTGCTCAGCCCCATCCATCAACTGTCATTTCTGATTCAGTCACCCAAGCATTCCACTCATAGCCCACACACCAAACATTCCATTCAGAGCACTCACACAGGCTGAGCAGCCAGGGAGAGGGAAAAGTGGGAAAGGCAATCCATAACATCAGGAAACTACCTACCTCTTCCCTAATAAACAGAAGAATGATGTAACGTAAACAAAGCATAAAAGATAAAAACAGCATATAACTATAAACATAAAATCACAGCAACAGTACATATGGAAAACCAATATTGCAAGGGAAATAAAACTAATAAAGGTGAATCTAGAGCCAGACCCAGGGATGGCGGGAAACACGCATCACTAGAGGGAAAGGAACAGAAGACCATAAAGAAAGACAGATAAACAATAATACCCATCCCTCTCCTCTATGAAGAAAACGTGAGAAAACGTACAAATGTAACATCTCCATGTCAGGAGTAAAGTAAATGTGCACAGAAGGGGCTAGTACCCAACGTCCTGCCCCCACCCTAAGCAAGGGACAATATGCATGTGAATGAGGACTAGAGGGACTATTACCCAATGTCCTGCCCCCGCCGACCAATAGGGACAATGAGTACGTTTAAAAAATGTCAAAACCTCGTGCAGCGCAAGGCGTTTTTTGCACGCAGGGACCGACCCCAGCAACAAAAGGTTGTGCAGCGCAAGGTGCCTTATGCACGCAGGGATCCACCCCTGCAACAGGTCAAAGGAAGGAAAGAAAAACACAACCCTCCAGACACCACCCTCACGTAAGGCTACACTGTAAAATAGCGTGGAATGGGACTAAAAACCCAGACATGTGTGACGCAGAAAACAAAACCCAAACAACAACTGCAAAATATTGTCACTGAAGTTACAAATGTAGATATGGGAGAATGACACATAAACCCACCCATGTGTAGAGGTGCATAAATGTAAGGAAGGGCATAAAATCCAAAACCATCTCTCCCGTAAGGGACATCTAAACCTCCCAAAATGCAACCATTTAGGCAATTCTCCAATAAGCATGTAACAGGTAAAACACAATAAATACGAATAACATATTAAATAGCATTAAAAACTGCGATGAAACTGTGAAAAAAACGGTGAGCGATCCCTCACCCGAACAGTGGGTGCACTTCAACTTGTGAACCCAACGATACTCAGTGCTGTGTTAGAAATGTACCTATGGCAATAGTGAAACACATCATTCTCCGCAGACATAGGAGCTGGACATAACGCTTGAAATAAGCCTTCTCTTTGATAGAGACTTGAGGACAACATGGTGAGCCCCACAGCTTGCGTAAAGTGCATGAACTGTAAAAGTACCTTAAGTTGAAGTAGTGCTCGGGCCTAAGCGTGTCTTGGCAGCGCAGGGTCCAAACAAAAAGAGTCACATAGAGAATTCATCACATTTGTGACATTCAGACCGTTGTCAGTTGCGAGTGGCAAGAAAAGCGTGAAAACCATAGCCATGAGGAGACGAGCAGAATGTGGTTGGCACTGGTGGCAAAGAAACATCAGAGACTCTAAATCAAAGATGGCGGTATGCTGATCACGCAGCACCGTCTGGCTCACGGCAGCAGCGTGCACCAAAACGCCAGAGGGCACCGTCACAGTTGAGGTGAGATGCACGTCACAGGCACACACAGAGAGGACTGCGAGCGACCAAAGGCTGCACAAAGGTAAGCTCATGCAAACCTTGTCACGACGCTCGTTTGTTTTTTTCAACACAAAACAGCGGTTGGGTAGCCATTCGGCCTCAGCCTAGCCCTACAGTCAACAACGATAAATGTCTCAACTGTCTTCGATTGCCACAGTTCATAAAAACGCACCTTGGAGCTTGTAAAAGCATTGTGTAGGAAAGTGTCTTCAAATAAATACCTTCTCAACTCTTTTAGCCCCCAGGGACACAAAAGCGATCACCGCTGTGTGGCACCAAACAAGTCCACTCAAATGTCATCACTTTTCCACACACTGCCAGTGTAGAGACATCCAGTAACTTGAATCCCTGAAGCAAAACTGCATGTAATACAGTCTAAGTACCGTCCTTCGTGTGTGACCTTGAGCAAACCCTAGTGTGTAGGGAAGTGTGTGTCAATAAAGTCAGCAAACAGGCACACACTCTGCGCAGCATCAATGTAGTGAAGCTCTGTTCCAACGCTGGCAGTAATCAGGGACACACTCTGGGCAGCGTCATTGTAGTGAAGGACAGTTTTAATGTAGGCAGTAATCAGGCACACACTCTGCGCATAGTCCATGAAATAAAATAAGTGGCTAACTGTACATGAACAGTCACTCTGCGCAGCATCCATGAAGTGTCTTGTAGTAGTAGCTTCTTTAGACGGAGTACAGCACATTTGTGTGGGGGCTATCCGATGTCATGGACACCGGTGGGGCTACTCTGTGTGTCGTGGCCATTACAGTTTCATATATTGTCCTTGAAGCATAATGTCTTTAGAGTGTCACAGTTGTGTGTTCTCATGTAACTCTTGTTTGTTTCGTCTTGTTCCTGTTGTTTGCGTTAATCAGCTTCTCCATGTAGTGGCTCCTTCCCAGCATGATGTAGGAACATCTTGAAGTTTATTTATGTCTACTTGTACCACTGTAGAGCGTGGGGACGTCCTCAAGTCATTGCCAAAAATATGTGTAGTAATTAGGGACCAAGCTGGAGATATCAAGTCAACGTAGGTTTCTTCAGGTAGCAGGTTAGCAGATGAACAGGTAGAACACATCCAGGTATAATGCCACAGCAACCCCAACGGGAGCAGCCTGCTAGCTGCTCAGCCCCATCCATCAACTGTCATTCCTGATTCAGTCACCCAAGCATTCCACTTATAGCCCACACACCAAACATTCCATTCAGAAAACTCACAAAGGCTGAGCAGCCAGGGACAGGGAAACATGGGAGAGGCAATCCATAACATCAGGATACCACCCGACCTATGCAACAAAAACCCATACAGCGCTAGGCAACTTATGCACGCAGGAATCCACCCCTGCAACAAAACCTTGTGCAGCGCAGGGCGTCTTATGCACGCAGGGACCACGCCTGCATCAAAACCCTGTGCAGCGCAAGGCGTCTTATGAACGCAGGGACCTAGACCCTGCAACGAAATTTAAAACAAAACATGCATACTATGTAATTTCTCCATCATAACCTGTATACAATGGAAACCCATTATACATTGTAAACAACTAAGCTGTAAAAATACAGTATTAATATGTAAAACTTGTTTAACCAAGTCAATTACGTAAACCCCCATATAATCCTTGTGACCACATTCCTACCATGTAACAGTGGTATGAATCTGCAACAGTCATTTATCTGGGGCAAGAAACACCCGTGAGTGATGTCTCACACGAACTAACAACACCATTTATCTGGAAGTACACTAAAGTATCCAACAGCTGCCTCCCTTCTGTAGCAAGATAAGATCATAAACAGTCTCTTATGAGTTCAATGAAGAAAAGCCCAAGGAATGAAAAGTACCTGTGGATTCTTGCTATATGAAAAACAGACTGCAGGCAAACAAGCAAAGAAGACATGTAATTAACACTCCCACGAAGGCAATCCTATCAGGATGAAACCTTCAATTAACGTTGTTTAAAATGCCACACCGGATGAAGACATGGTTGGCAAGAATCACACCATGGATCGAGAATGCTGCAGGAAGTAATACCAAGATGGAAGCACGCTGTTTTACGCCGTGCCGTGAGGCTCTTGGCGCGCCCATGCCATAGTGCCTCTCTCAGCAGTTATCTGAGTTTCTTTATGATGAAGACATCTAGAAAAGGCATCGCACGACAACAAAATGAGGGTAGGCTTGCGCGTGCCCCATGCTTCTCGTGCCTCATTTTAAACCATCATAATGGCAGTTTACAAATGCCAACGTAGAGAAGTCTAATCCATCACCAACAATATTAGAAAAGAATAGGCTCAGCTATCTTTGGCCCCCATACGCTGCTAAATAAAACTGCCACCGCAGCGTAGAGGTACAGTGTCAAACAATGTTGTTCTAAAAAATAAACACTTAGAACTCAAATCTGTAACTTGAATACTTTAAGCACGAACTCTACCTGCATCTTGTAAATTAGGAAATAAAAGTCCTTCTCTTCAGACCTTTATTACGCAACCATGCATTTTTCTGTACATGTCTCAGTGTACAGGAACCACCGCTCCAATGCCGGCATAAATCAATTTGTAAAGACCACAGGTGCAAGTTCCAAGCAGCATTTAAACAGAAAGTGCAGGCTCTTCCCAAATGAGATACACAAGATAATTTTGTCGATTTTGTTGGGGTCAGAAAGGTTCTTGAGAAGCATACTATGTGCAACATTATTAAAATGAAAAAAGTGGCTTACTCTCCTTGAAGGTTTAGTCTGCGCAACATCTTGTCGTGGATGAGAAGGTTCAATGTAGTTGTAGGTTCGCTCTGCGCAGCATTCACGAAGTACCGAGTAAGATCTTGAATCCGGGTACAGCACTTGTGTGGGGGCTGTCCGATGTGATGGACACCGGTGGGCCTGCTTTGCGTGCTGTGACTGTACCAGTTTCATATATTGTCCTTGAAGCATAATATCTTTAGAGTGTCACGGTTGTGTGTCCTCATGTAACTCTTGTTTGTTTCGTCTTGTTCCTGTCGCCTGCGTTACTCAGCTTCTCCATATAGTGGCTGCTTCCCAGCATGATGTAGGAGGCATCTTGAAGATTTTCTTGTCCACTTGTACCACTGTAGAGTGTGGGGACGTCCTCAACTCGTCGCCAACAAAAAGTGTAGTAATCAGGGACCATGCTGGAGATATCAAGTCAACGTAGGTTTATTCAGGTAGCAGGTAGGACAGGTAAACAGGCAGAACAAATCCAGGTATAATATCATAGCAACCCAACCGGGAGCATTCCTGATTCAGTCACAGTTAGATTTGGGGGTCTCTAGTTGGCACAGGTAGGTACTTGTGACAAATAGGGACCCCTGCCTCAAGTAAGGGTAAGGGGGTATACACCTAAAATGACCCCTGCTCACCCCCTTGGTAGAATGGCACGAGCAGACATGCTTCTCTCAGAGGCAGTGTGTAAAGCATTTGTGAACACATACAGTAATGCAGTGACAACACTATAGATGGACACCACACAGTTGTATATTAAAAATAAGTATTCTTTATATAGATTTAACACAAGACCATAAACGACAAAATCCACAATACTGTACTTAAAATGGTAGGTTTAGCTTAGTTCTCTTTAGATCTTAAAATGCGACACTTTGAGTCAATGTACCTTAAGATGCGACACGCAGGGCAACGAAAGTGTTGCAAAGATGGGGATTGTTGGACCCGGACCTTTTTGGCTGGTTCACCCCTAAACTTTTTGCTTTTGATGGCGACCTGGCGTTCGTGATTTTTGGCTTGGCGCACTTTTTCCCTGTGTCCCAAGGTAAAGTGCGTGCGTGTAGTGAGGCTGGCCTGCCCTCCCATAGGAATGCATGGGGAATGTATGTGACCGTGTAAGTTCCTGATGTGTAGGGAGTGCAGGCTCGAGTTTGGTATGTGCGAACTCGTGAGATTGAATGATGCGCAATGATGTGTGCGGCGTGAATGTGTCTAGTGTGGAAGTGCCTCTTCTCGAAGTGTGCCTGTCTGTGCAGTGAATGTGCTGGCGTGTGATTGGCTGGAGCTGGCTGCGGTGCCAGGCTCCATGAGTCATGATGGAGGTGAGTGTTGAGATTAGCTTGTGTGATGTGAGGGAGTGGTGCACCTGGGACCTGAATAGAACTGGGCTTTCCTCACACAATGCTGGCTCCGCCCCCTGTGGTGCGACTGATGACCCTAGCCTGCCTGGTGAATGGAAAGGGTGGCTGGGTAAAACAAAGTACTCCAAAACCAGCTGCGACTGGTTTCTCCCCCACCCTGCACCCTGAGGAAAAGGATTTTAATGTTTAAAAAGGGGCTGTGTCCCCTTGCAAGTTGTTCTCTTCTTGGATCCTGTTGCTGAGGGGGGCTGCTGCTGGGCGCCGGGTGGACCGCCACTGGGGATTGCCTCCCTGCCTGGGAGGACCCTGTGAGCTGGCTCTGGGCCCAGAATTGCCCCCCCACCTTCCTGAAGGACTTGGTTGCTGACTTTGGGGACCTGAACTTTCCCCTAGGGCTTGGGAGCGCTTTATATTGGCCCTAGCGCTTGAGAGCGCTTTATTTTACCCTAGTGCCTGGGAGCGCATTATTTTGTCTTTAGCGCTTGGGAGCGCTTTATTTGTATTCTAAGTGCCTGGGAGCGCTTTATATCGCTCTAGCGCCTGGGAGCGCATTATTTTGCTTAGCGCTTGGGAGCGCTTTTTGTTTTCAGCCGGTGCCCACCCGGCATTTGCCCTGTTCAATTGCCGGCAGTATCCCCGCAAGATGGCGAGTTTGTGTCCCCCAAGCGAGTGGCCATCTCGCTTTTGTGCTGCTGGATATTTGAATTGAAGAGGGAGTCTACCCCTCGAAATTCACTGCCGCGGCCCCGAGGTCCGGTCTCCCGTGAGCAGGCAGCCGCTGGCATCCAGCAAAGGCCGTGCTGTGATTGGCCCAGCCGGCCGAGCCTCCCGCCGCGTCATCGGGGGAGGAGCAGGAGAACCAGGAAACGGACGGGAGGCCACCCCGCGCTCCTGCCCGGAGAAAAGGAAAGGCTGTCCCCCTGCAAGGCTCCCTCCGAGGATGGAGCCCCACTACCGCTACCCGGAGAAGCCCAGCGGAGAGGAGCCGACGCCGCAAGTAGCCGCCGCCTCCCCCGACAGCCGGTGAGTGCGGGCATCCCCGGGGTCGCTCCCCCGCTCGGGACGGCAGAAAAGCCCTCGAGGCTCGGGGGCCGAAGTCGAATCGCGAGCCCTCCGAGAAGGGCTCCGGGGGCATTTGTTTGTTACTCGAGCCCAGAGAGGCTCAGGCGGCATCGTGGTGAGCGCGAGTCCCCGTCTGTGTAAGAGCCTGAAGGGCTCCGGGGGCCTAGTGGTACACGAGCCCTGTGAGGCTCCCGAGGGCCCCCCTTTGTTCTCGAGTCCCCCGAGAGGGACTCCGACATGTGCTGCATTTCCTCGAGCCCCCAGAGGGGGGGCTCCAACGACGCCGCATTTTTATTTAGAGCCTGAGAGGCTCAGGGGGCACCGTTGTCCTTTAAAGGCCCCGAGGGGGGGCCCGGGCATTTAGTTCTTTTGAGCCTGAAAGGCTTCACTGGCAAAGGGGGCCTCTTTGAGTTCGAGTCCCCCGAGGAGGGACTCCAACGTTTGGAGCAATTTGTGTATTTAGAGCCCGAGAGGCTCAGACTGGCCCCTTTGTGTTACGAGCCCCGAGAGGCCCCTGAATTGCTGCATTTGTTTTTGGAGCCCACGAGAGGCTCGGGCGGCATATTTGTTTTGCGAGCCCTGAGAGGCTCGTGAGTGCCACAGTTATCCTCGAGCCCACGAGGCTCCAGCGTTGGCCCCAGTGTCTCCCCAGCTGCCCAGCACTTAGTGGGCAGCTGCTACGTTTAGGCCCCTGACATTTGGGACAGTCACTGGTTGTGGCCTAATGTGATTCTGCGAAGTGTTCTTTCCTACACCTCTGAATGTGTTTTTGATGCATCATGTGCCTTGTTCTTACACCGCTGAATGTATGTTTATGCATCATGTGTTTTCTTCCCCTACACCTCTGAATGTTGTGATGCATCATGTGTAATGTGTTCTTGCTTATGCACCTACATGTATGGTGATACTTAGGTGGTTGTTTTCTCCTAGTACAGGGGTTGCTAGTGAGGTCCAGGTTCCCTGCATAGTAGTCTCATAAAGTGCTTTAGGATTGCGTAGGTGGTGTTTACCTGTTACCAGTGAGTACTGGTTGTGTGCTGTATGTGCTATTTTGGTACTTCAGTTATTATATGTTCTACGTGCTAATTCTAAAAGTGATTATTCCTGACAGTGGCCCATGTGGCCCTGTCCTGTACACCTATCCCCTGTAAATTCTGCCCGTGCCCATTGCACCTTGTAAAGTATATGTTTTTTATCTAATGTTTGTGGTATAATACAAAGACTATTTTGTATACATACCCTTGTGTGGAGTTTCCTTTGTGGTGGGCCTTGGGTGTTGTTGCTGGGTGCGCGCGCAAACGCTTTACACATCGCCTCTGAGATAAGCCTGACTGCTCGTGCCAAGCTACCAAGGGGGTGAGCAGAGGTTATCTTGGCGGATAACTTCCTTACCCTGACTTAGGAATGGTGCTTTCTGCCTGGCTTTGGCGCAAGCCTTAGCCAACCAGAAATCCCATTTTTAACAGGGATGCGTTGAAATTTTGGTGCGAAGAAATAAAGACGTCCTCTTCTTCTTGTTGCTGCACGCTTCTCCAATGATGTGAGAAGTCTCGACTTGATGCGTCAACTGCAGCGGTGACACCCTTGTTCAGTGATGCGACGACAACAGCTTTGGCGGTGACACTCTTCTCCGACGTTGTGAGATGCTTCCGCTCAACGCGACAACTGCAACGGCGACACCCTTGTTCCTTGATGCGACGACAGCAGGTCCGACGGCGGCACGCTTCTCTGTGGATGCGAGGCACTTCTCTTGCTGTGGTGCAATACAACAGCTACAGCGGCGACATCCATGATGCGACAGGAGCAGCAGCGATGGCGATACGCTTCTCCTTTGTTGCGAGATGCTTTTCTCGATGCAGTGCAATACGACAGCTACAGCTGTGACATCCACGGTGCGACGGCAGCAGCAGTGATGGCAACATGCTTCTTCTTAGTTGCAAGACGCTTCCAACTCCTTGCGACACGCAGTCCCTCAGAAGGCCCAAAACAGCAGCAGGCACTTCCAAAGAACTCTTGGGGAGCTGGTGGTTGAAGTCTGTTGTCCCTGAGACTTAAGCAGGAGGCAAGCTCTTCTCTCAAGCCCTTGGAGATCCTTAACAAGTTGAATAAAGTGCACACAAAGTCCTTTCTCCTTTCCTTGGCAGTTAGGCAACCACTGCAGGCCAATCACCCAAGCAGCACTTCAGCTTAGGGATAGTCTCTCCTCAGTTTCTTCTGGTACCTCTCCTCAGCAAAGGTTTCTTCTTGTTTGTCCAAAAGTGATCTAAATTCTTGGGATCAGGGTCTCAATACTTATACCCAAAAATCCTTTGGCCTCTGTGAGCAGAGGCCTTTGCCTAGTCCAAACCAGTTCTGGTCAGTCCTGCATCACTCTGTTTACATGACTCCTTCTTTCCTTTCACAGTGCAGGGCAGAGAGATCAGACGCACCACAGGAGGTGGAGCCAGCATTGTGGAGGGAAGGCAGAGCCCTATTCAGGTCCCAGGTGCAACTCTTCCCTCCCATCCAGATGCAGATCTCTCTATTCACCACTGGGCTGACTCACCCTGTCTCCTGGAATCCCCCAGCCCCTGTCACTGAAACTCCAGACTAGGAATACACAACCTAGCAGAGGCAGGCTTGGATAGTTAGACAAGAAAATACCTACGTTCTAAAAGTGGTATTTTCAAATATGGAATGTTAAAACCAACTTCACTAAAAGATGTATTTTATCATTCTGAGTTCAGGCATACTAAACTCGAATTTCTACCATGTTCCCTGAGTCAGTTAGGATTATAAAATGTGATAATCTAACTGCCCATTCTGGCCTATGGAGAACAGGTAGCCTTGCAATAGTGGAAAACGAAAATGGCTGTAATTCACTATTAGGACATGCCACACACACCAGGGCTTGTCCTACCCTATACTTACAATGCACCCTGCCCTTGGGCCTACCATAGGGGTGTCTGACATGCAGAAAAGGGAAGGTTTAGGGACTGGCAAGTGGGTGCACTTGCCCTGTCAGCATGGCAGTACTAGACTGCACATAGGCTCTGCAATGGCAGACCTTAGACACACTTTTACAGGCTGCTTCTGTGGGTGGCACAACCAGTGTCGCATGCCCACCAGCAGCATTTGGTTTACAAGCCCTGGGCACTCCAGGTGCACTGTACTAGGGTCTGGCAGGTAACCCAAACCAGACAATCATGGAATCACTAATGCATACATCAATTTACAATAGGGAGAGCATATGCACTTTAGCACTGATCGGCAGTGGTAAAGTGCCCAGAGTCATAAAACAGCCAACAACAGGTCAGAAAAAAATATAGGAGAAGGCAAAAAGTTCAGGGATGATCCTGCAAAAAGGGCCAAGTCCAACAGTCACCCAAGCATTCCACTCACAGCCCACATACCAAACATTCCATTCAGAACACTCACACAGGCTGAGCAGCCAGGGACAGAGAAACATGGGAGAGGCAATCCATAACATCAGGATACTACAAATTATGCTTCTGGATGGCCTAAAGTTATGCTTGTAAGAGAAGCCAATGCCTCGAGTGTTGTGTCATTTTTAAGAGAAGTCTGCATGAGAGAGGTGTTCTCTGAGATTATTGTTTCTGACAATGGAACTCAATTTGTAAGTAGTGAGACCCAAGCCTTTCTTGCTTCATGCGGCATAAAGCATTCAGAGAGTACTTTGTACCACCCACAGATTAATGGTCTTTTGGAGAGGATGAATCATGTGGTGGGTTAGTGCATCAAGTGGGCAAAATCAGGGAACCATTACATTGTTAGATCTTTAAATTGCATGGTATGGTTCTCCAGAACAACACCTCATTCCTCCAGCAAGTTCTCTCCTTTTGAGCTTTTGATGGGACATAAGGCTAACACCAGTTTTAGGCCTTGTTGGATGGGTAAATGGCTCAAATCGGACTCTGATTTAAATAAACTCATGGAGATGGTGAGACAAAATATGTCAGAGACTCAAACTAAACAGAAGGCCTGGTATGATCACAGGAAGGGTGCCAAAATAGTTCCCCTTGCGGTAGGAGATTTGGTAAAGATTAAGTCTCCTATTAATGTCAAAAAAGGAGAAAGCAAATTTGCCGAGCTGACCTGAGTTGTGAGAACTGGCAATACTGCAGTTCAAGTTGTAGATGGACATTGGTGGAACCTTTCCAAAATTGTTAAAGTGAGAACCAGTGCTCAGTGGATCTGACAAAATCATTATGGAAAATACGCCTGGGTCCATGGAAGATCATGGTGGACTCAGGGGAAACTCAATAATATCTGTCACTCCAAAGATGTTTCGGGAGTGAACCAGTATTTTATTTATTGCATGTAGGTTTCTTTCAGTTGTATTTTGTTCTGTTTTGGGAAGAAGGGAAGGTGTGTAGTAGTATTATTTAATATTAGATGAGAATGTTGTTCTGTGCAGCCCTTTGTTTGTGGTGGCAGAGAGAAGTATTCTCTGTCAGCATTCCAAGGTTGCTGGGATTAACAACTGTTCTATTCTGTGAATGTTATTATTCAACTGGGACTTTCGATTGAAGCTGTGGTGGTGCCCTGTTCGAGTCTCTGCTCCACCACTCCACAACTGTCTAGCCTACAACAAAGCTTCTCTACTTACCTTGGCTTCAGCATCTTCGATACATAATCTTACATAACTATCTAAAGGATGCTGTAAGCTTTCTGACAGCCAAACCAGGGTCTAGTTCTGGAGACCTCAAAGGAAGCTACGCAAGCAGTATCACATTATGCTGTGAGTCTGCCTCACAATGCAACAAAGACATTTTGAATAGGAGTAATCTACTAAAGGTATTTGCAGCTAATACAATCCTGAGTAATATAATCTCAAAGGACATACATGCTATTGCAATCATGGAGGGGCTAAAAGATGACTGCAAAGCTAGAAAAGAAATTGGAATTTTTTGATAAAAGTAAGGTCCATTGTATTAGGTCAGAATAGAAAAACTTGAGCAATAGGGCATACAGATTGTTGAATCACTCAGGGCTAAATATCCTTCAATCTTTGATCTAGCCTGACAGCCTACACGAAACCATAATGCTACAAAATTTGCCTCAACTAAGGATAAGGTTTTGTGCGGTGTTATCGGCCTCCCCAATAGTAAACCATACCAAAATAATCTAATTATGCACAAAGATTTAGGACCAGGCAGAAGAGTCTGCCATCTAATAAACGCTACTGTGGCCAATTGAGCTTAGTTCATTTAGTTCACTGGTCATCAATCCTACCCCAACCTGTTAAACATCTGTTCATGGAACAACAGGGGTTATAACAACCGTGCCGCCTCACCTGATCACTTACCTACTTAAACAAAATACTTGCAGGAGACATGGTAACATTGCCCAATTCATTGGCTAGACTAAACAGAGTATTACTCTCCTAAAATAAGCTTGATCAAGGGTGGCCATCCATCTGCAGGCGTCTCAATATACATTCTTAATCATCTGGGCCTTACTACTACTATTGTGGTCGAATTAAAAGGTGCTATCATGATACTAAAACTTACAATTATGACTGATCAATTCAGCAATCCAGATTCCCTGGTTCTGGCTAACATACATAAAAATCCAAACCCTGATGGAAACAATAGAATTTTTAATCCACATCTTGAACAGCCTGAGACCCGATCGCTTAAATTCTACATGGCTCTTGGCAGGCGCCACTCTGGTAATGATCACAAATGACCAAGAATGGGTCAATTTGGAAGATAAGATATGGAAGATTCAGTCACTAAATACTTCTGCATTAGGCGCTTTAAGCTTTGTTACACACTAGTGTTTCACTTTGAAAACTCTGGGTCCACGAGCATTGAATGGCAGAAGTATCTCTGATTACAATGCTGCATATACACTTATGTTACACCAAAGACGCTACTCGAGATTACCTACGGGTGAGAATGCAAGACTTTTGACTGATTTCATATTTCAAAATTGAGCATTCTCTCCTAAGCGACCATGATATCCTGCCCAGCTCTCTCAGGCACGAGGTTGCTCGCAGCACAAAGCAATCTTGTTAGGTCAACAAGCAGAGACAGACTCTGGCCAGATGGCGGGCATATATAATTTGTTGGAAGAAAACTACAGATTACAACACTTTGAACTTTAACCTCTTGTGGGAGCTGCAGAACAGGGAAAACTCAGCTGCCAGAGATTACCTCCAAGAATCACTATCGATCACCGGGCTAACCCAGTTCTGGGAAACTCCCATCAGCCACCTGAGCTTTAAAAAACTGTCTAGAAAAACAAGAATAACTCTCTCATTGATTGAAGATAAGACAGCTCTACCATCCAGAGCCCATGCCTGGATTACTCTAAATAACTACAGTATAGTCACACCTCAACAGTACTTCCACTCAGGGTACACCAACACAGTCAAGGAGAAGTTCTTGAAGGATTGTTTAGGTTTGCTTCCTTCCCTGTTACATTTACTCCATTGTAGAAACATGATATTCAGACTGGATGCCGTTTATGCAGCAATGGCAAAGAAGATCAGCCACATCTGGTATGCTCCTGCAAGGAGCTAATGGGGGAATGGAGGCAGCTATTAGAGTTAATTGTAACCAAAGAGGTCTATGCACACAGAGTCAGGCTGTGCTAGCCTGCTTCACCCCAGGGAACCCGCAGACGAATTGCCGGTTTGTAAAGTTCCTTATGAAGCTGGAGACAAAAATGGCAAAGCGGGGCAAACGCTAAACTTTTACTGTGCTAATAAGCAGATGGGCCATGAATCGTGACTTAATGTTCAAAGTGCATACCAGAAGACCACCCACCTAAACAAATGCTGCAATGATTCTGACTCCCACTAAACTCGTAAGGCTTCTGCAAGGACTGCAAATGCTATTCGACTGCCGCGGCTTCTGCGCGCACTCTGTCTAATGGGAGTGAGATATATCTAAGTTGCACAGCTGCACCCAATCTCATCCTGCTGCTAATCCGCTGACTAATTGAATGGGCGGCCGTACCAAGCAAGGTGTTTTACCAGTGATAAGGGTTGGACAGAATATTTATCCGCACAATACGCGTTTGATTGGATTTTACGGGTGGCTGCACCCCATGTCATGCTGGGCACCTCCGGGCATTGTGTTCTGATTTGCGCACGGAGCACCTCATGGGTATCAGTTGTATTGGAGATAAGGGCGGGAACACACAATTGCACTGTATAGAGCTGCTTCCACTTAGCTTACATGATAGTTTGAATGTATTTGTTTGAATTTTTTTGACAGCTGTTTTATAAGTAGATGCACGATGCCATGCACTTTATTGGATTTTATGGGATGCTGCACTTCATTCTTTTCAGGACATCATCCTCCATTGGACTAAGAGTTGCACACTGAGCCCCTCCTGGGCATAATTCCTACTGTAGGATGAGGGTGGGAATACATGTCAGAACCTGCCCAGTTGGCACTTTACAGAGCTGCTTGAACTTTAGCTGCTCATGATGGTTTTTAATGTATTTGATTAAATGTATCGATTGAGCTCAAAATATCCCGCTGTAGGATGTTACATCCTTTTAAATGTATGTGTATTTTCCGTATTTTATTTATTGTTTAAATTTTGCAAAGGTTTTTAGTAACCAAGCAAATTTAATAATTAACTTAAAACTTGAGAGTTGAAAAAAAAGTCAACAAGCAGAACTGGAATTGGCCAATAGGAATAGGTGAGATGGCAAAGCAGAAGCTCTAATGACAAAGCAAATACACGTTCACCGGTGGGCCGCCGAAAAAGATCTTTTAATTTCAATAAAGGATTGCAAGATTTTACCAATGGCCTGCTAAAATTACTAGTAGTACTCCAGCCTATGCCACATGCTCCCTAAAACCACGGCCCAGGCCTTACTAACAGCCGAATAGAAGCCTTAGATCAGCTCACAAGGAAACACAAACACAGTTTGCAAGGATGAAATTAAGCTTCTAAACAGGAATTACAGGCGTCACCTCTGCGAGGAAAAGCAGTACATTCTGGATATACAATGGAAGGCGGTCTTTCTACAATAAAAGCCAGAGACTTGAAAACATTTTGGCAAATGTCCACAATCTGTCTGAGAAGCAGGGAGAAAAAAATGAATTAGCCAACATCTCAGTATATGGATGGACGACATACTTTTCATCACTTTAGGTCGACCCCATCCCTCGTAAATGGGGCCAATTGTTATTACATGACTGAGGACTTGAGTGGAGCACTGAGCCTAGTAATGGAAGAGATGGGCATTGATGCGCGCGGCCAGCGCCCCTGCCCCAAATTGCTCCTGGTCAGTATTTTTAAGTTTGGTGGGGCTCTCTCCTAGTCCCTATTCACTAGAAGGGCACTGCTGGCAAACCAGAATATTTCCGAATTATTGCCTGTTGCAAAGTCATCCTGTGCCCTGTGCACTACGTAACTTTTTGCTGACTGGGACTGGTGGTAACTGGCTCTTTCTGACCCTGGGCTCTGCATAACCAGGCCCCGGGCCAGTGCTATGCTGAAAGACACACATTTAGATTACAGTGAAAACACCTACATACACAAGGGTACACTATAGTATGGGATACCCCTGTGATTGGCATGACCTACCTCATAGGGTCCTAGTACATATTAGGGCAGGGGGATTGAAACTACCTGTCAGTCCCTAGTATAAATAGGGCATGGCAGTTTAGAGGCCAGCAGACCTTTCTGCACTTGCATGTGTGCACTGCTGAAGCCTGAGGTATTTTTAAAAGTGGCTCTGTGTGGCAGGACTGCTTTCAAAAAGTAAATTGGGCCCAAACTTGACTTTTGTGTTTGGGGCACTTAAAAATGGATAACCTACAATGAAATGTCATATTAGGAACCCCCAGGGTCTCCCCTAGGTGTCCCAGGGGTGGGGCGGGGGGGTCAGGTATGTATAAGGTAGACCCTTATAAAATGAGTTGTATATGCCCTGGGTTAAGTGAAATTTCACATTTCAATCCCCACATTGTGATAAAGTGCTGCCCAGATTCGACTTTGATGCTAGGAGCACTGTGGAGGGAGGATCTGCAATATTTCAACAGATTCAGAGCCCCTAAAGTCTCCCCTAGTTGTCCCATGGGATGGGGGTCCGGTAGATATAAGCAAAGTACTTATAAAATATGTTTTTAAAAGCCCTAGTGCTGGAAAAATGGCCCATGTCAAGAAGATAATAACTAATAACTCCTGATAGGAAATGACAGAACTTCCATTCAAAGACTTCCCAGATAGTAGTGATGAATCCAACAATATCATGTTGTTGAATTTCTCCTAAAATGTACAGACAAGAAGTTATAAGACTTTCTTGTTTGTAAATCTAGATTCAGCCTGGCTGCCTTGAAGAGGTGATGTAGAGCCCCTGGGGTTAACCAGCTATGCTGGGAGAGCAGTGTGCTGCTACACAGGAATGCCAGAGCAGGGGGAGGAGTCGTAAACTATGGTCTTCAAAGAGAAGAGGACAGCCTCAGTGTCATTTACAACTTCACTCTTTTCACTCGTAGCGAGAGCTAGGCTTAAGGAAGGAATGCACAGATGCAGGGGGGAGAGGCTATGGAAAGTAGCCATCCTAGGGGGGTGTTTAGCCAGCTCTTACCTCCCTGCTGGGAAATCAGCCATAATGAATTTGGAATATTTGGTGAACTCTGGGACAAAATAATGCCACACTCCACAGATGTGGTCATATCCTTGGGGAGTTGCTCTACTCCCATTGGTCAGGAGTGACCTCCTGCTTGACCCAGAGAACTTGGAATAAGTATCTGAGAGGGGCACAGTCTCTCAGATCTGCTGCTTGAAAATTAAGAAAGCAAGATGTTGCCATGCTGAGAAGTTGGGGTGCAAAATTCTAAGGCCTGCCCTCTGAAGACTGCACCTGCTGAAACTACAGCCCTGTGGATTACCTTGCTGTCAAGGAACTAAAGAGTTGACTCCCTGCAAGCTACAGGTTAACAGAGCTCACCTGGAACAACACCACCAAGGATCCTCAACCAGGAGAACGATCAGTGGATTTGTAAGTTTTTGTCCAAGTGGATTGTGGGAACTGAAGTCCTCAGCTTTCTAGGACCATCTTTGAGCTTCCAGAACCTTGGAGTGAGTTTGAGACACTTTGGGGCCCCTTGGGGAACTTCAGGTAGAAGTTCCAGAAGTTTAGAGAACTTTGGAGCAACTTTGAAAAAAAGCTCCGTAGGGGGACTCACTCAACCTGGCCAGCCAAGCTGCCTGCATTCAACTGTGAGCCGGCCAAAACATCCAGGTTTGTCCTGCTAAAAGCTCCGTAGGTCTGACTTCCAGAGTTTGACCGGGAGTAGAAGAAATCTGAGGCCGGCGAACCCTCACTGAATCCGGCCTGGTGAAGAGCATCGAGGGACCCCGCGAGAAAAAGCTTCAGAAAAGTTTCTAAGTCTGAAGGTAAAAACTGTGAATGGGATCTACCACGAACAGGTAGACTCAGGGCTCCATCGCGGTCGGCCTGAAACTTTGACTTGGAGACGGTATATCGCGACCAGATGTCCCAATAGGGTGCTATAAGTTACTAAGTGCTTTAAAGTAATAAATCTTTAAATTATCATATCTCCGCATCCCTACATTGGATTTCTGTCGTTTAGTTTTCATTTTATAGATACAAATAATTCCTATTTTTATAAATTGGTGTTGGATTTTTATTATATGTTGTGTCTTAATTATATACTGAATTGGTGTTTTTAAATGTTTTACATACCTATCTTTGAAGTTAAGTCTGTCTGCTCGCAGCCACGTTACCAAGGGTTGAGCATGGGAATAATTTTCTCAGACCTATTCTGAGCCCTAAACTGTTTAGTGGCCTTATTGCCAGTGGCAGACCTACATTTGCCCCAACTAATAATCCACTTTTCAACATTGGCCTTCCGGACTTTTGCTAAAACCCTACATAAGAAGCTCGAGGAATGGGTCCAGCACACCAGACTGGCTTCCAAAAGGGCAACGAGACAGAAGTAAATCTGTTGTGTATATCGGCCCTGATGAAATGTGCGACAACAAAGGGTGCAGCCACTGTCTACAGTGCCTTCATTGACTCGCCATTACCTTTGATAAAGGGGATAGATACCTGCTGTGGGATAAAGTGTCCTCATGGGGCATTCCATCTCGCCTTTTGTTAGCCACAAGATGCCTTTATTCTAACACATCGGTCAGGATCAGTGTCAAGCCAAATGTCTACATATTATTTGATCAAACAGTGATTGGGCTTCAAAGATCCTTGACCAGCCTAGCTGAATATTGTAAAACCAACCAGCTCAGCATGAATACAACCAAAACCAAGATCTTAATATTTGGCAAAAAGAAAATTAGGCCGGAGGTCTGGTTTGTAAACGCCCAGAAAGTGGAAAGCGTGTCAAAAAATAAATACTGGGAGTTTGACTAAATGAACAGTGCCCTTCGACAGTCCATATTAAGACTCTGTCGACAACAACCAATGCTCTTACTTTCGCTTTCCAGAGCATACTTCAGAATTTTTCAGGCCTGGATCTTTCTATGATCTGTAAAATCCCTGATGCGCACTCTTAGATCAGTCTCTTTTGTGTACAATAATCGAGTTTCAAGCTGGCTGCACCAGGTGCAATGCAATGTTACAGGTGCTTATTTAAGGTACCAGCCTGTACAGTACAGGCACAAATCCACCTGGAGTTTAATTTGACCCGCCAAGAGTACGTTTTTTTTGTTTTTTTTAAACCTTTATTGTACAGAAGGCGCGCACAGATACGGGCCTACAACCCACCGGGCCGGCCACCACAATAAAGAAACATACGAGGCAATACAGGAGAGACAACAGGATTTCTAAATAGCTCATATGAAAGGCAAAGGCAACAAGTCTTTGAGTCGCCATCACGGACAGGATAAAAGTAGGTTAATTTTATAATAGAAAAAAGGGTGTCACAGGATAATGTCAATCTGTAAAGTCCAGAGGGCCGTGGTGGGCCGTGAGCAAGCCGAAGTCTCGAATACAGGAAAAGACCAACAGAACAATACATTTTGGCAAAGGCAGAACGTGAGTCCCACATCAAGAACAATCACAGTCGCTGCTCAGCACCCACCCACCACTATCAGGGCACATAATAATAAAACAGCGAAAAATACGTTTACAAAACTAAAAGCCCTCCGTTACAACAACCCAAGGGAGGAAAAAAAAAAAAATGGGGTGGGGAAAAGGAAAAAAGGGGAGGAAGAGGACATCAAAAAAAGGGGAGGGGGAAAGTGAGGGCGCAGCGTCAGTGCACGCCCCCCACGGCTAACAAAGCACCCAATACTAATTCGGCACATGGAACTAGTGGCAACAGGAGAAATGAATGCGTAGTAAACCGTGACAGGAGACATACCAAAAGGGCCATGCCAGCACAAACACCCCGGGGGGCTACGTGCCGACACCGCGCCACGAAATTAGGGGATACATAAGAGCCATAGAACCAAAAAGAGGAACAGGGAAAGATACAATAAACAGACTCCCCCACCACCCCGCACAGCCCACCCTGCACCCCTGCAGAAGGCTATGGCCTACCCCCCAGCAGCGTACCTGTCGCCCTAATTAGAACCCGAAATATAGAGAAATATAAGAAAGAAAGAATCACTTAGATTAAAAAGGGGGGGAAGGGGAAACAGGGAAAAAACAACGGGAGAGGAGCCACACAATCAAAACCCCTTCAGCTCCCACCCCCCCGCCCGAAAATACTCAGAGCCCACGGGAAGATAATAAACACACGGATAAGCTCCAGGAACGTAAAGAGGTATCAAACATAATCATACAATTATGAACGGATCACCCAACCATACCACAAAATAACAGTCCACAGAGGAAAGATCAGCTCAACCCTGTCCTCGTTTTTCGCAAACTGTAATCGTCCAGCGCACCAGGAACCAGATCACATAAAACAGGAGGTGAATAACAGGGAGTCGAATCAAAAATACACTCAAGTTGTAGCGATCGTGACCCGGATGATCCAGAAAGTACAGTAACCACTTCAGGCAAAGCAGGCAAAGATCCGATGAGAATACGGAGAAAGCCGGTCCAGCGGCACCGTCACAGGATCTTCGTACGGCCATGTGAGGCAAAAGAGGAAAAGGAGACCCATCGAGGTCGGTCCAGACGGGATCCAGCCGGGGAACCTCCGGAGCAGAAGGAGGCACAGGACGAAGAAGGGCAGCGGACCCCCGCACATCCACACCATCAGCAGCCTCCAGGTCCACGACCCCAAGGAAAGTTCCAGCAGCACACAACAGAGATGAAGCCGCACAAACCGAGGGGGGCCCGGCAGGCCCAACAAAGGGACCCCCCTCCAGGATAGCGGTCGGTGCGGTCATGGGTGCCCCCCAGGAGCGCAGGGCGGCGAGGATGTCGCGGAGCGTAGGCTCACCTTTACAGTATTCAGCAAACGTGCCGCGCGGCGGACTCGCATCGCCGGTCCCCGCAAGGCCGAGAATCATGGGGCCGGCCGCCATCTTAGAAGCCCGGCGGGGCCGCTGCGAACACCGACCTCCGCCCGGATATCAGCGGGGCAAAACAGGACACCGGCAACCACCAGCGGAAGCGCCACCAGGGCAGGAAGGGGAGCCACCAGAAGAAGGCGATGCGCCGGCACCCCACACGCCGCCGGCACCGTTCTCCGAGTCCGGGCGGAGGAACTCAAAATGGCCGGGCCGGAGAACAAAGGGGAGACGAGCCAGATGTACGGTTAACCCCGTCCATGGAAGGCAGCTCCCCAACACCAGGCCGCAGGATCGCCGGACCAGGCCCGGGAGGCCGCAATCGGTCTATTAGCACATCGGCCCCTCCGACCGACTCCACACCACCACCAAGGGCCGGCCACCGCGCCTCGTCCAGCCCGGGCGCCGCCAAGGAGTGCCAGGCCCGGCCGCTCCGGAGGCCCCGAAGCAGACAGGGGCGTAACTCAGGATCCGTGACACCCAGGAATCACCGGAGCAAACGGTAAGTGCCTGTGAGTTATCGTCGTTCCACTGCACATCGTGGAATACTTCCCGGGGCAGGATAAAGTACAGGATATTTGTTGCAGACAGGAGAGTGATCGGAGCCGAGCTAAAAGGCGGCCATCTCGGACGCGAGCTTGGCTCCTCCCTAAGAGTACGTTCTTAACACAAATATTCCTTCCATCTGTGCTAAGTTATCTGCAGGTGCGCCAGGTTCTTTCACGGAGCACTTGTGGGACATTGTACAAGACAAATCATCAGATTAAAATGCACATTGCCAGGCAGTGATTAACGGACACAAGCTATGTTACTTTCAGCCCAGGAGGACCTACAAACCATCAGCTTGAAAAGGGATGCTCATTTAACAGCAGGCTTATATGAACCTAAAATTCTCTCTGTATATGTATTGCTTCCTAAGAAATATAACACCAAAGTCCAACTCCTGCGCCTTGGTCTGACACCACTAAAGACCTATATGTATGGACGCTTAGCCATGATCCCTTATGCTGGAGCTGTCACACCACAAAGTATTCTCTGCTACACGTCTTTTGCCTATGTCCATCCCTGCCCTCTGTCAGACGCTACTGGCTTTTACCCATTTTTGCAGTGGCAGCTCCTCTGCTAAGGCAGAGGAGCATCGTCCCAGTACTTTTCAGCAGTGCAAAAAAGTAAAAGTAAAATAATATTAACACAATGCTATAATAATTTTACTTTTTAGTGCGAGACAGGTGAGTGCAGGGCGGGGCTGGGCTGTCAGAGCAGCGGGAGGAGGAAATATGTGCACTTAAGTTCACATGACGGTTTGGCTGGCCTGCTTAGGCATGCCAAACAGTCTTGCACACTTAGCATGTTCTCAACCTGGCTGTATTGCACAGTCTGGTTGGAGAACATACACAGGCTCCCACTCCCTGTCTGAGCACTAAACCACGCCGCTCACACCAATTACGAGGCTGCTGTCATGCTGATGCAAGCAGCATTGTGGTTGGCTTAGGGGAGCCAGTGTGCTTCCTGCTTCCAGGAGTCAGGAAGAGAAGCAGAGGAGAGACGACTGAGGAGCGAGGAGCTGTGCAGAGGTAAATGTTATGTATACATTTTTTCACTGCCCTGCCACCCCTGTTCCGTACCAGTCACCACTGCACCTTTAGACAACTGAACATGAGCCTGAAAGACGGAATTGATGAATGCCTGAAAGGGGATTCAAGCCCACTAACAGGAAGATGTGTAAAATTCATAACTGCTGCATCATTACTACTGAGCAGTGTGACATTGGGGCACTAATTAGGCCCCCTTTCTGTACTTTAATCATGCTGTTCTCACTATTTCCTCGCTCTCGGGCAGCAGAATTGCTCTTTTGATCATGCTCGAAATGGCATTGAACAGAATTGACATTTCAGCTTTCAACAAAAAAGAAATTCTCTCTTTCATGCTGTAACAATTTGTAGCATAGAGATTATGAAAGATTACTGTGTGCTGAAGTTGTCGCTGGAGAGCTGTGGGTGTACGTACCTGGTTATGCTGGGCATGACATTGCACAGATTTGTACAGCTACAGGGAGTTCATATATTTGCAGGGTGGATCTGCATGGTTTCACACTTGCATTCAGGAGAGATCCTCAATTGCAGCCCATGTGGCACAGCAGCCTTGACCCCAGGCCGCCATATCAGAATCTGCTGTGGATTGCATTGCATTATAGCATTACTTTAGAGCCTACGATTCTGGATCTTTTGCAGCACTCCTTTTGGGGCATGCAGTCAATCAGCATAGTAACCACTGGCAAACACTTGTGGGGGCTGCCACTTTACTACACTTGCACCTTCTCAAGGAGTTCATACTTTTGGACTGTAACGCACTTTAGATTTAAGGAGCGTTTCCCTTTATGTAATTCGGGGCTAGATGTATTACCTTTTTTAGTGGTCACAGGAAGAAATTTTGGCCGTTATTGCCCGCTGAGAAGGTGTTGTAGCATGTACAAACCCTATTTTGCAAGTTGGTAACATTTTACCGACTTGAAAAATAGAGTTTGCAAGTCACTATTAGGAAGGGTCGTGCCAAGGGTATCCCTTCCTAATAGCGAGTCACAGGGGGATGTATGATTGTTTTGCGACCACAAATGTGGTTGCAAAACAATCACAGTGACCACCAATTTCAAACTTGTGGTAAGCCATTCGCTAATGAGTAGGGGTTCTCAGGGGGACCCTTCCCCTTAGTGTTTGGCAGCGAAAATAACTTTTAGGATCAGGCAGTGGTCCATATTGCCTGATCTCAAAAAATGAAAAGAAACATTTTCTTTTTTTCTTTTAAATGCATTCCATTTTCCTTTAAGGAAAATGGGCTGCATTTGAAAAAAGAAGTTGCTTTATTTCAAAAGCAAACACAAACAAGGTGGTCTGCTGTGCCCAGCAGACCACCATCCGTGTGATTGTAGCCCATTCCTAATGGGTCGCAAATTGCGACCTGCCTCATGACTATTGATGAGGCAGTTCATTTGCCAACTCATTGGGAGTTGCTAAATGTGTCTGAGACACATTAGTACATTCCGTTTTGCCAGTCACAAATTGCGAGTCGAAAAAACGAAATGGTCATACAACTGGCCCTAAGCGTGTACAGCAGCCCTGATTCCAGACTGCTGCACCAGAATAATTACTGCACTGTTATGAACCACTTCCTGATTTTGATTGTGGTACAAAGCACTGCTCACACAGCTAAATATAACAAAAGGCTTTATAACTCTGCTGGAGGGGGGCTTTGGCACATATTGATAAGCATTGGCACTTAAACTCCCTCAGATTGGAGTTATTGACATTCTTTTTATGGATTTATATGTTAGATCAATGAACTTGGAATGCATTTTCAATCGATTGCTTGGGTACTGTGATATATGAATTGATTTGGGAATATTATATGTGTTTACGTTGACAGTGTTTTATTTCTAATTGAAAATGTGTATTTAATATTACTTTTAATCTTTTGGTACGCTTTCTCTTAATCTATCTCTCCTCTGTTCAAATTTGTTATTGTCTACTGAATGTATGGTTTGCAATAATTTTAACTAACTATGCAAAAAGAGTAAAAATATTGTTTGGCCAAGGGGAGGCAGCAAATCTATTACAGTGGTGAAGTGACTCCGGCAGCTAAAAAATCCAAATGTGTCCTGCTCAGAGCTTCTGGAGCTTAACTAACAGCTTCAACAAGAGTTTGAGGATGATGTACCAGGCTCCATGGGTCGCTCACTGGACTTGTCCTTGGACCTTGCTCTGCTGGATGACTTTACCTCCAAAATCTAGACTCAGTAAGAAGGTAAAAAGTTTTACTGAGGACACATTTGGTGTATCCAACCCCCAATCCATTGCGGTCACCCTCAAATAGCACATAGGTTTTGAGCATCAGCAAAATTATGTTTTTCAAGGATAGATTACCTTTGCAGGCAAGTTTTGTCTCATAATTTTAATAATTCTTATCTGCGTTCCCCCATATCCAGTTGTAATTTAAATTGCGTCTTCTAGCATATTACATTTTTATAAGTTGCTTCAAGAATTTTTTGTGCTGTTTGCTTGACTTTAACATTGTTGATACTCCTTGAATTGAACACACATTTCTCTGAGGGATGCCTGCTGCTTGTGCCACAGCTACTTGGGGTTAAGTAGAGGTTCTCTAAAACTGTGTAGTGTCCTAACTAGATTGTATTTATTAATTTGTTAGGGCTTACTCCCACCAGAATTACCAACTCAAATCCTGATGTACCTAATGCATTTGTTTGGCTAGGATATTTCAACAGGGTCTATCCTATCTCCTGCTTTCTGAAGAGAGTGGTCCATTTCTGTGAGTTTGCAAAACCTTGTTGAAGTATTTGTAATATCTTTTTTTGCTCAAAATCTCTTTATTGACAGGTAACAAGGTTGTGACAGAGTGGCTTCAAACATTGCAAGATCTCATATTACAGCGTGCTTATTTTAACGTCATTGATCAATTTACATTGTATATATATATATATATATATATACATCATTGAGCATTGTTGAGATGGCACGGTACACACTTGGCAGAAGTCTCCTTGTTCCCACCTGTATCACCAGCAAAGGGAGGACGTGCCTGTGTGGATTGTGGATAAGAAGCTTTTGCGTAGTACCAGCTTGTAGGGAGAGGGGTTGGCCTAACGGCTAAGACGCTCGACCTCGGACCTTGGGATCTGGGTTCGAGTCTCGGTAACGATGCTAAAAACCTCTGTGATTCTGGGCAAATCACTTAATCTCCCCGTGCCTAAAAAAATGAAAGTGAGTCCTCCTGTAACGTAACTGGTGCTATGTAAAGCGCTCTGATACCTGATTCGGTTCGGGTCTAGTTCGCACTATATAAAACTCTGCAAAATAAAAATAAAAATTGTATGCTGTTTCCCTGAGGGATATACTGTGGTAAGTTTTGGGTATTTGTTGCCACTGAGATTCCCACTGTTTAGGCAGTATGCCCTTGGAAGTACTGGTGTGCCTGGTTGACTGATATGAGTGAGTGCCGGGGGCACTGAGTGTGTAAGCAAGCGGTATGTGTTAGAGATGGGTCCTCACTTCTCAACGGGAGTGTATGGGCGAACAACCACAGGACAAATGAGGGATGAAGTGCCCAGTGTTGCAGCTGACAGTATTGCAGCCGAGCCACATCGGTAAGGTTTTATTCTTCTTTACAGTGTTCGAACGGCTTAAAAAGGTCTTGTAGTGTCCCGCAATGGCCATCGGTCCAACCTCAAAAGGTGTGAGAGAAAAGCACTGGAGTGAAGTCTTGATTGAGTATGATAGGTGTATTGGGAGTGGGGGACGTGGTCAGTCCCTTTTTAAGGGCTAGTTGGCCCTACTATTCAACACCATTTTGGTAGGGGTAGCAAAATAAGTGTTGGATAGCTGTGCATGTTTGGGCAGCCAGGCCACATCCATAATGGTCAACAAGCTACTGCCCTGTTCACAATATCTTTTTTGAATGGTAGAATCAGCAACTGGCCTTCATGGATAGGGCCTGTAAGTCCATAGCTGGAGTAGCATTGCTGGCGGTACGAGGCAGTTGTACATTGTCTTCAGAGCTCTCTTTTTATCTGATTTATGTGTTGTGCTGCTAGCACATCCTCATTGAAGGTATGTTTAGGTTTTGTTTTTGGCAAAACCATATAAGACATGGAGAATGAGCAGCTGGCATTCTCAGGCTGAAGGCAATCCTCACTTTGAGGGACACAAGGTTCACCAACTATGACTACAATCAGCACCTTTGTCTGATATTGAATACCCAAATGAGCTGCATCTTATCTCAGCCAGACAATGAAGGGCTCAGTGAATTACTGACCTTCAAGAAGAAAAAGAAAGGGGTTTGAGCCACAGACCATAACAGATTGTGAATATCTGCTGCAATGCTCTGTGTGAATCACCCAGACCTAACCAACCTTGCTCAAGAACAGGCATCCCTTGATGGAATCCGCTTAATGGCCTGTCTGCATTAGATGTCATGCTCCTGCTGTAAAGATCACCTCCAGGACCGCATGCTAGTCGCAGTATATGTCCCAAGGACATGATAGTTGGTATGGCTCCTGGCCAAACATGCAGCACTCCTTATACTCCTAGAATTCCAGAGTGGCATCTGACAAGTTCCAATAGGCACACTTACATAATGACAGCATGGGTATTTCGGAAGCTCCATCACCCTCATTCAGCCTGAAAACCTACGGTGGGTCTGTGGCAAGAAGCCCTTGGGTTGAATGGCTGCTACCAAGTAAAGTGCTTGCGTCTCAGCTTCTCATTGTTGGCCTCCAATCCTAATGGGCCAAGTCTCCTTGGTGCTTCCTCGGCCATCTTGAATCTTTGTGTCGCACTAGTGTGGAAGCTGGCTCCATACTTTTAGCCCTCAGCACAACACAAGTGGCCATCCAGACTGCAGAAGAGCACAAAGCCCTCACGTTTCAATTGGGATCGTCATTCTTCTATGGGGTTCTTTAAGAGCCCATTGGATTGTTCGATGGGAGAGACAGATTCCCGTTTCCTCAGGAAGGCGTGAGCGTTTTGCACCTCCCTATTGCACATTCATGACGGGTTGACCGAACGTGCACAAGGTTTCTGCCATCACTTGCCATTCCCTTTTGTCAATCTAGATTGATGGATGGGGACCAATTAATCTGGCTCAACCTTTGTAAATCTTCCCAAAACTCCACTATTAGCAAGTTTCACACAGCGTGAAATTGCTGAATGAACACATATCTCATGTATTCTCAGCATTTAGCTTCGGGAAAAAAACACTAAGGAGCTCTATAATAGAAAGCCATTTGTCTGTATTGAAAATACAAAACTTCACAAAATAAAATAATTCAATATCGCCATGCCTGCTGTAGAGTGGACAGTCAAACGGAAACACCCGATGATAAAGAAATACGGGTATGGTTTAAGAAACGAATTTTTGAGTGAATCTCTGAAAAAAAACTATATGAATATTAATGATGATCAGGGATATATTTACACATGCATCCAGCTAGTCTCATTAAGTGAAAAGGCTAACAGTAAATGAATCAGCATTTCCATAATCTTTTATTCATTGTGTCCATAGTTTTACAAATATAAAGACTTTTTGAGCGATGCTACTTCACATTGTGCAGCAACAGCAAAAACACTTACAGGAACGAATGCAGCTTTCTTTTCTCAAGAACTCATTTCTATGAAACTCTGTCAGAAGCATCTAACATATCTTTTTGTTTAAATGAACTTGGCCATGGTGCAAAAGCATACTCAAGTACGTCCTCCACCATCTGTTGTCTTTTTATATATTATTTTGGCTCATAAGACCTGTAAAAAGCAACACACATTACATCATCGTGACTATAGTGAATATTGCACAGCATGGACGAGCACAGCAGTATGGGGTGCATTCCAATTAAAGTATTATTATGTCCCAGGCGTTTACGAGAACAGTAAGCATTACATGAGAAAATTCATCATTTCATGGCTTGCATGCCAGAAGCAACAAGGACTCTACACCACAACACGTCAACCATGACCATCAGCTGGTTGGGTAGGGATAATTTGCTACCGGGCACTGAAATAGGACCAAGTTCTAGTAAGGATATGCCTAATGGGACCCATAAGTTCATAGGGCGCAGTTTGAGGGGGAGCAGCTCGTCACTCCAAGGTATGAACCCGGTCCCCAGAGCATAGCCGCCCGACGCTTAGGGTGGGATACCATTACTGTTACCATTGTGGTGATGATATCCTAACACTCCAGGATCTGGGGACATAGCCATGTCAATACTAAAATCCAGCATCGGCCACTCCACAGCGGGAACATCCTCCAGACCCTTAAGATACTTGTTTGTAGACTGAGCGGAGAACAACAGACTCTAGGAAGAAATGTAAAATGTATAATGCGCAGTCTTCTGTTTGCACACAACAGTAGGCCGAAACTGCTTCCACGAGGGGGCCACGTAAGTCTTGATTCTACTTATTTCTTGCACAAGGTCTATCAACCAGGGCTTCTTACTGCTTGGAGCTATGTAAGTATGTGATTTAGGCGCTAAGTGGATTTAGCTGTGAGGGTGAGAGAAACCACTTCAAAATGTGAGGGTTCTTCTGGGTAAGTATCGAAAGTTGCCCTGCAGGCTGTGCGTGATCTATAATATAGGAAGCCTCACCCGCATCTAACTCCTGCATTGGTAGAAACTCACTCACCCCCCAAAATGAATACTCCCAGTTACTGTATAGTTTTCTTCTCCCAGGTTGGAGTGACAGCACAGCGATGGAGAAGTGTTAATTCTGGGGACTGAAGGGAATATATACAAGAACTGACGCATCAGCATCAATGCATCAGATTTTGTGCGCCTGCTGCAAATGACCTTGATGTGCTGTATTACCAATACAGTGCTCCATGGTGCAAGGATTCACGGATGTCTCAGAAATTCGGACACATCTTTTGGCGCTAAAGTGATGCATTGCTGGAGTTGGTCTTTAGACTTACACACTACAGCAATGCGTCAGAACACAGAGGCAAATCCCATGTTAAAAGCCCTGCGCCAATCCTTACGCCTGGTTTGAGAAGGCGTAGGGATTTTGATGCAGTCAAGTTGTAGAGTGATGCAGTGAAAAGTTGTAAATTTCACTGCGTCAGTTCTACATGGCTTTTAACATGAGAACATCTACCCTGCATACATTATACCTGGCGCAGGTATAATGTGAAGCAGGCCTCTACAAACTGATGCATTGGGCCCAATACATCAGTTTGGAAATATGGAGCAGTGTGGAGCACTGATTGCACTCCCACTGCATAAAAAAATGATGTTTCAAGCAGTGCTATCTCCTTTTGAATATGCCCCTAAGTATGTTTCAGTTGGTCTCTACCCTGCAACCTCGCCCAAGCCAGCATAGTGCATTACACTGCACGGTGGTGGGATTCTACTCTTTTTTCTTTTTTTAATAATCTTTTTATTACATTTTGTCAAAAGTATCTTAAGGCAATAGGATTACAATAAGTAATGCGCTCACTATATAAGAGATAAGGGATAAAGTACCCCTTGCCATACATTATAAGGGTGTTGCAATTCCATAACCATATAGAGGAATGTGGCCAAAGGGCAAGTTCCTTTATAATGACAAGTAACTCCGAGGTGACTTACAATATCCTTACCATGTGCAACAGGGGTACTTTATCCCATGTAATACATGGTTACACTATTACCTTTCACACAAACCACTTAAAAACATGGTGCAAATCTCTTTCATATAAAACAGCATATTTGCAATACTTAGAAAAAAACAATAGTGCAAAATCAAACATATCAAAAACCTGTTAGATATTTGTTGCAAACAGATATTAGAAACAGTTGAATACAAGCTAGTTTTAAAAAAACTGCAGTAGCTCGAAATGTGTAGAAAGATGCAGAAAGATTTTAGCTTTTCCTTATCTAAGAGGTCAAACATATAAACATATTCACTCTACTAGTCATTGTAAGGTATTAAAATAGAGCAGAAGGAAGAAAAGCATGTTCTGTTTTTGTTGCTTTAAACAGTTCTTCAATTATGCTGCCTATTGGCTCAGCTGCTTGGTCCAGCAGCATCATTGTGACGTCAGAACTTGACTGTTATAACATATAACAGTCAAGTTCAGACTTCTTTTCTGTATATTTGGTGACTGATTACGTCACTAGTCATGGATTAAAAAAATGAGAGACATGCATTTATACTGGGATTGCAGAATCTTATGTATTACAAATGGTTTATTGTGTTAAGAAGATGGATAATGTTAGCCAACAATTTAAATGTCTGAAAGGCTGCATAAAAGGCAATCCAAAGCTTTAACCCCAGCCAGCAGCAGCAACCTCCCAGTAGGGCCAGTCCTCAGGCTCTATTGAATATATATTTACGTCCTTTTGGCATTTCAATCTTTTTCAGATTTTTGAGGTGGGTAAGTATGAGGGTAGTGACCATTGGGCAACTACTGCAGTTCTTGACTTTAGCAAGCAAGAGTCCACTGGCAGGGTATGGCCTCTAGGAATGTCCTATCCACATATGCTCTCAACACGCTTGGACTTTATTCATCTCCAACAGTTAGCCACCCTCCAACTAGAGGAGAAGATTGATATCCCCCCAAATATGCTGATGTCATTGTGTGGTACAATAAAATTGTATGCCAAATTTTGTATTGTATCACAGTAAACATTAGGGAGAAGGGTATAAGCATAGAAAAACACACAAGATGATGGACGGAATGTTGCACATTGGCAAAACATTCACCCCGAGTCACAGATCTGGGTTTAATCCATCGTTATGTTACTCACCACGCCACCCCAGTTCAGACAAGGCCATATGCAAATCAGTCTTGACCCTGTGCCTCCTGGGAACAGTCCAGCCCGAACTGCCAAGCCATGTCTTCCCTGGACCGGAATCAACATCCTAAGACTGGTTTCTGGCTATCAGTTGGCATCAGCCAGGATAGCTTGACTCCCGTGGCGTAGTGAGCACGGGACCCACGTCTGGGCATACCCTTCCCACATAGGGCAAACAGCAAAACACACAAGATGATGGACGGAATGTTGCACAGTGGCAAAACATTCACCCCCAGTCACAGATCTGGGTTTAATCCATCGTTATTTTGCTCACCACGCCACCCCAGTTCAGACATGGCCATATGCAAATCAGTCTTGACCCTGTGCCTCCTGGAGACAGTCCAGTCCAAACTGCCAAGCCATGTCTTCCCTGGACCGGAATCAAGCCTCGTAGGATCCGTGTCTGGCTATCAGCCGTCATCGACCAGGATAGCTTGATAGCTGAAAGCCAGAATCCGGTCCTAGGATGCTTGTTTCCAGTCCAGGGAGGACCTGGCTTGGCAGTTCGTGCTGGACTGTTTCCATGGGGCACAGGGCCAAGACTGATTTGCATATGGCTGGGTTCAAACTGGAATGGCATGGTGAGCAGAAAACGATGGATGTAGGCCCAGATCTATGTACTGGGGTTAATGTATGACATTATTCTGCATTTTGTCCATCAACTGTTGTTTTTGCATTTGTCACCTCGAGTGGGACGGGTATACTCAGACGTGAGTCCCGTGCTCTCCATGCCACTGGAATCAAGCTATCCTGGCTGATGAGGGCTGAAAGCCCGAAACCGTTCCTAGGATTCTTGTTTCCAGTCCAGGGAGGACCTGGCTTGGCAGTTTGGGCTAGACTGTTCCCATGGGGTACAGGGTCAAGACTGATTTGCATATGGCTGGGTTCAAACTGGAATGACATGGTGAGCAAAACAATGATGGTTTTAGGCCCAGATCTCTGTACTGGGGTGAATGTATGACAATGTTCTGCATTCTGTCCATCAACTGTTGTTTTTGCATTTGTCACCCCGAGTGGGAAGGGTATGCTCAGACGTAAGTCCCGTTCTCTCCATGCCACTGGAATCAAGCTATCCTGGCTGATGAGGGCTGAAAGCCCGAAACCGGTCCTAGGATGCTTGTTTCCAGTCCAGGGAGGTCCTGGCTTGGCAGTTCGGGCTGGACTGTTCCCATGGGGCACAGGGTCAAGACTGATTTTCACATGGCTGGGTTCAAACTGGAATGGCATGGTGAACAAAAAATCGATGGATTTAGGCCCAGATCCCTGTATTGGGGTGAATGTATGACATTGTTCTGCATTCTGTCCATCAACTGTTGTTTTTGGGTAGGCGCATGGACCCTCAGCCTAATAGGGTGGGTTGGTTTGATTTCACCTGCCAAGAGCTGAAGCGCTTGGTGAGTGGGAGAGCCAGGAGAACTATGCGCCAGCCAGGCTCTCTAGCCTCCCAGGAGGTCGCTAAGCTTAAACTCCAATATAAATCTCTTGTATAGGTGAAAAAAGCTGCCTTCTACCACAATAAGTGGGAGGAGATGCAGGTAATTATCCTCTTCAAAGAATAGCAAATGTTTTGGGCTAAAGTTAATGAGTTTAGTGCCTCAAATAGGGGCACCCTTGTTTGTGTGATCCCGGAAGAGCAGTGGGCTATTTATTTGAAGAGACTTGTAGAGGGGTTGTTCTCGTTCAGATAGATTCCAGAGACTTCCTAGACTAATACTCCCCATCACTTGTTTTTCAGTTTAGGAGGTAAAAGATGTCTTTGAGACAGTAAAGCTCTCTCCGTGCTGCTGGACCCGATAATATCCCGGCCGTATTACTCAAGACAAATAGTGCTTGATGGGCCACTGTTTATTCCTCCCTGTTTATTTGGATTGCCAAGTGTAAAGAGGCGCTAGAGTCGGTAATTCAAGTAAAATTAGGTTTATTACATAAACCAGTAAAGACCCACTGGTGCACAGCAGTAAGACGTCCTGTAACCACCAACTCCAACCGCTTCTGTATTACAATCTAAATCTGACATAACAGTATTCCAAAATGACATAATACATTCTGAATATACCATGGCAACAGAACAAGGAAACTTTATTGAGACATGGCTATGAAAACATACACATACCACATGTCCCTTTTTTTTTAACAAAACAAAAAAAATAAAAATAATAATAATAATAATAATAAACTATTCCATAATATAATCATCAAATTTCTTAGGAACTTTAACAATTCTTTTTTGTAAAGATAAATCCCTTTCAAGATGATTATTCTCTTCATCACTCCTGACCAGATGATCTCCCATTTGCTCATCAAATTCACAATCCAAACTCATACCAGCAAAACATTCAGAATCCATATTCCTTGAAGAAGTAGCATCAAACTTCCCACCATTCTCGCAAAACAAAGTACCATGACTTTCCAATTCCTCCTTTTTAAAGTAATCTTCCTGTCCAGGTTTAAGAACAATAATGGCGCTCTTATTCCACCACCCTTTGTTTTTTAACAACACAGCAGAATCAGTAACCCTCTCCACCAAATAAGGTAGAGAGAATTTTGAAGAACCTTTGATTTGTTGAGAAACAGGTTTGATGACTATAAGAACCGGGTTTTAGAACCAAGCGGCGCCAGGGACACGCCCAAAGTCTTCGGGTACTCCTGTCTTGGCAAACAGAGACACAGAATACTTCTAGGTGGCGTCAGAGATCAAATTTATTAGCTACAGTAATCCCAGCAATACAACACGGTGTACAACTCAAGAAACTGTTCAATTTTCATAGAGCAAGACATCAGTATTTATACACAATATTCTCATTATAAATGCACACCCACTGCGCAAAATTCTGACCAATAAGACACATTTTCTAACTGAGTATCACATTAACAAAAACCCAATTTACAGTAACCCAACCCAAAAGTTAATTATTAGGAATGTCCCAAATTCAATTTCCACAAGCTGCACAAACCCATAATTGAAAGCACTACCCATGTAATGAAAAGTTGTAAGGAAAGAAACAATTCAGATGCTGATTAGGAAAAGATATGCGTAAGGAAACTAAAAGTTAACGAGGTCCTGAACATTGATTGGCAAACTCAGACAAAAATCAAACCAAGGGAAATTGGCTTCGTGAAGGGTCAGTTTCAGGTGAAGAGGTCAGCGTCCTGCAGTTCACTCACAAGTCAGAAAGGGCAAGTTAATATGTACATGGACAACGAAGCCCATGCAACTTTGTTCGTTCGTTTACTTCCAAGGCCTACGTGAGGGCAACATAAAATGGCGTCTCGAGCAACGCAAACAAAATGGAGTCCGGTCCCGAAAACCACGGAACCTCATACCATCCTTTTGCCATTACATAGGCAATGACCTAAACTCACGTCAATCTGAATCCAGGTCTATATCTATTCTCATCAGGTCATCAAGGTGTTGCTGTAACATCATCTTATTATCTCTCACTTCTCTCGGGACGGGTCTTCTCACACAGATTGTAGCACAAAGGCCACAAATGGCGGAACCACACTGGATGCATAAGCAACACGAGAAAAGGATTGCTAAAGCCATACCAAGGAACATCAGAATCTTCCATCCCCATTTGGACAGCATTTCCCAAAACCATCCCATCAACGACCAGTTCCCTTTGTCTACATGTATAGACTCAGCAGACTTATGTAACCTCAAGATGGCTTGGTACACTGTCGGGGCGTTATCTGGTATGAAAACGCAGCAACTAGACCCGATCAATTTACATACTCCACCTCTATCTGCAAGTATAATGTCTAAGGCAAAGCGGTTCTGTAATGTCATAAGGCGATCCGCTTGAAGCTCAGCTGTAATATTACTTAGAGCACCTGCAGTCTCATTGATAGTGGCCTCAACCACTCTCGTAAGCTGATGAATAGTCCTACCTTTAGCCATAGGACCCCAAAAGGGCAGGAAACCCTTAAAGAAGTCTCCAACTTCTTGTCCTGCAGTATCTTTCTCATCGATAACACCTCTACCATATCTTGTCTTATGGTAATTGAAAGCAGCTGTATATGTAGGGGGAAGCAAAAATGCCACATAACATGTGCCTGAAAAATCAGAAGGCAACCATGTATATGCTCTGTCATAACAAACAAAATACGTGCCTTTAGCTGGCACGAACGGTGGAGATTTCTGGGATGCATAGACATAGGTGTGAACGCACACACTCTTACCAAGCTGAGCTCTCGGATTCTGACCATTACCTTGCAGACAAAAATGACCTCGGTGGGGTACAATCCAAATAGGGGGAGACCTTTTTCGTCTCTCCGTCTCTGTCAGACTAATGCTATATCTCGTCTTGTTCCAACCAATATATGCTTGTACTTCATCTTTAGGGATTGCGTTATATGCATCAATATCTCTGACCATATCTACTATTCCCTGTATCAAAGCATTATTATTTGCATTATCTTTGACAGAACGTACAGGAGATGCTTCATTCGCATAGATAAACATTGACTGGAGTGCCCATACTGACCCATTAGGCGAAAAAGGCAAAACCAAATATGGCATTCCCTTATCAGTCGTATGTGGCATAAGACCACACACCCAACAATTCGTGGTATTTACAACTAGCTGATGCTGATGTAACATCTGTATAAACAAATTGTTCACAAATTCTGATCTTTGTGTCTGTTCATGTTCAGGCAACGTATGCAACTCATGTGGGGAAACAGTAGGAAAAGAAAGAGTAGGTTGGGGGGTAGATGCAAATGTCTTTTGTGATGCATAGAAAGTCCAACCCACACAAACCAACGTAATGTTCAAAAGTATAAGAAAACACATTATTAAAAAACATTTGCTACGAACCAATATACACATTTGCACTCTGAAATCAAATCTTTTAACACCCTTGTTGAACTCAAAAGACTCCATCCTCTAACGTGCTGCTCACGGCAATTTTCCCTCTTCACTTAAGTGTGCGCCAAGATCGCACTAATGACCCTGAACCGCAGACCTCGCGTCAATACGCGGCTCACCCCTTAAGAACTTATACCGTGACCCTGCAGCTGAGTCCGGATGGTGACTCGAAAAAGAAAAAGTAAAAAAAAAAGTCTCTTGATCTGACAAGGTGTAATTCACAAAACACAAGAGGAAGTGGAGAGGTACTGATAGAATCACCCTCCTAATAGGTATGCATAAACAAGTGGATTCTATCAATGTGAAGTGGCAAAAAATATATTTTTAATTTCTGTGAGTTGTGGGAAGATTTACTCTCTCTTAGGGTGGTAAAGATGAGAGCACAATGTGCTTGTTAAAATACCCCTCACACACTAAAAAAATCCAATAGTGTCATGCTTCATCATTGGGGTCTTCCCGTCCCTCTACGGGGCGGGGCGTGCTACGACCTGGCGAACTACGCGGGAGCACTGAAGATGTGACAAGGCTATGTGATGGTGCAGGGTGAGTTGTGTCAGTGAAGTGTAGGGACCTAATACTGTGTGGAAAAAACAAAAAGTTAAAAATCCTCTGGCTAGTGGAAAAAAACAATGTATTCACTTCCCTAGCTGGGGACGTTAAGAAGGGGGTTTTGGGGTAGAGCAAATAGCCACTACCTGGTCTACATGTTTCGTAAGCAGTCCCCTACTGCTTACTCATCAGGACCTTCTAGTGGCCCCTACCAAAAAATAGCTCAGTTGCTAAATATAGTAAGCCTGTCGTCCTAAAAACTAACAGTAAAAATAAACTGATAGTTTTATGCTTTAGGGCATGAGCTGGCCCAGAGAAGCTAAGATTCTCAAAAAGAACCTAAATAGGTCTCTGTAAGAAAAGGAGGAGAAAACAAAAAGGACAAATCTTTACCATTATAGTTGTCATTCAATTCGAGACACGACGTATATGTAGCGCCACAATGCCCACGGGTCATTCAAGTTATGCCCAACTCATAAAGGTTATAATTAAAGCTTTATGGACAGAGTGATGGTACAATCTGCCATCCCCTGTGTATCCGTTTGCATAACGAACATATTGTTGCCCCACATAATTGAGGGCGGATTCATATTACCACACACATTCATTCATAACTCGATGCCCACACGGGCTCACACACAAGGTAAAAAAGAGGAATTCATTTTTCAATTGGTCACCGGCAAAATTATCTACCGTGTTGATATCATGACCAATATGCATTAAAAACCATGACACACACACCAAATGTCATTACGGAAATTCATACATACTGCTGAGGCGGAGTGAATATGCCTCATGAGCTGGCAGTCGATAGGTGTCTCAATGCGGTAATCTGTAAGGAAAAAGAGCCGCGCCCATAATGTCAGAGCACGCATCCTTACTGCAATGTTACCGTTAATTAAAGACCAGGGTTTTAACGACGTCTGGCAGCGTCTTTTACTTACAGTAGCCGCGCAAGGTTAATACCTTACTTCTATCCGTCCTGCCGCTCTGAAGAGTGCTCGCGTTGGAAGCCCGGTTCTGCTTATGACTTCCCTGGGCGCCGGAAAAGTGTGGAAAGACTAGAACGCTCACCTAAGATGGCCGCCCCTGATGGAACGCGGGGTGTGCAAAATCGGTAGTCTTTTCACTATGTTTAATCCGTTTATGCCCATCGTTATTTTGTATCTGCATTGGCATTGTTAAATCACTCACAATTATTTACAATTTTAAGCCAGGGGGTCGCACTTCATGTTGATAAAATACTCCCTTGGTCTTAGATGGAAAGAGGGTGATTGTCAGTGCGAGACTAAAGATACTGCCCAATGGTTGAACACATTATTGCTAGATGGACCCTTGATCTTAGTAAAACGAGGCAATTGGCGAATAAAAGCCTAGAGGTACTATCTGATGATATTAAATAATGAACCCACTGATTCTAATAAAGCAAGATAGCTCACATCGCTACCTGCACCCCCAAATTGATCACAAAGGGTCACAGAGATCTATAACTGGAAATTATCCTGAATATTTTTCAAATCTTTGTAATCCCCTAAGACACATTGGTGGTACTGTTCCATGTTAACAGCGGAAGATTTTTGTCAAGTGGGCTCGTATAATAACGGCCTAGCTAAAGATGGTTGTCAGATTCATCAGATCTACAGGGTGACCACAAAATGTTGATGGGTCCCATGTTGGCACTGTCGTTGGGCGGCAAAGTAGTTGTGGTAATCTACAGCTGGGCCCACGGAATTTCATCGTTGAGCCCGTATTTGTTTGATTGGACACGGAAAACCCATCTTTGTTCCTTCTCCAGTAGATATTTCTCGTGGCTGATCTGCTCAATCACTGTCCACATTATATCTTCCGGTTTGTGCCCGCTTTCGAGAAAGTGGTTAGTCAGTTTCGTGCTTGACTTCTTGCACTTAATAGTGCTCTTGTGTTCGCCTATTCTTATTTTCACCGCCCTGCTCGTCATGCCGATGTACTCGAGATTGCAAGGGCAGGTGATCATGTAGACGACATTTGAACTGTTACAGTTACTGAAGCTTCTCTGCTCCCATGTAGTTCCATTCTTGAAAGTCAGTTTCTTGCTTTTCTTGGTGAGACAGCATACCTTGCATCCACCGCAGGGGTAGTGTCCTTGTGCAAGGCTGGACTTGCCAGAGATCTTGGGCTCTTTTGGTCTAGTATGTACCAGGATGTCTCTGACACTTTGAGCCCTTTTGTGAGAGAACATGGGTTTTGGAATATCGAGGTCGCCGCTGTTCAGAATTTTCCAATTCTTATTGATTATTTTGGTGACTTGGTCAGAGTTCGTGTTATATGTTGTGATACATATTGGTCTCTGTGTGTCCGCCTTTTTTACTTTGTCCTCGAGTAGGCTTTCCCTACAGTTGTTCCTGGCTCTTTTGTATGCTTGACTGATGATCCTTTGTGGATAGTTCCTTTTTTGTAACTTTATCCTTAGGTCGTCGGATTGAGATTTGAAGTTGTCAATTTCGGTGCAATTCCTACGGAGGCGCAGGAACTGCCCATAGGGAAGATTGTCCCTCAGATGTCTTGGGTGGAAACTTTGATACATTAAGAGGCAGTTCTTCGAGGTGCTCTTGAAATGTGTGGTCGTCATAAGTCTGCCATTCTTTGGGAAAATATTCAAGTCCAGGAATACCAAGTTGGTGTTGGTGGTGACACTGGTGAATTTAAGGAACTCGTCCTGATAATTCAACCACGTGAGGAACTGCTGAGCAGTTCTCTCATCTCCATCCCAGATGATGAGGATGTCGTCAATATACCTCTTCCAAGTTAAGATCTTGGGTCGGAAGGGGTTGACGGCATTCAGGATTCTTGTCTCCTCAAGGTGGTGGACATAGAGACCAGCTATACTGGGAGCAAATGTGCTTCCCATGCTGGTCCCATGCTTTTGAAGATATAGAGTGCCATTGTGTTCAAAAAAGTTGTCTTTAAGTGCTAAAGAACAGCACTCCATCACCACGTTCCGTGGGGTGTGGTACTCCCAGTCATCCGTGAAGAGAACATCTTCTATGATTGCCAGCGTTTCATTGTGGGGCAAGCTGGTATACAGACTTTCTACATCACAGCTGATTAACAGCTGCGAATTGGGATCAAAAGACACTTCCTCAAGTAGATTCAGCACATCCTTGGTATCTCTCAGGTACGTTGATGTTTTCTGCACCAAAGGTCTTAGAAATGCATCCGCAAATCTAGAGACTGGTTCGAGGACCGACCCAATCCCCGATACGATAGGTCTTCCTGGGGGATTCACCAGATCCTTGTGGATCTTCGGTAGGATATATAGATAGGGGGTTCTTGGATTCTTTTGACATAAAAACTCCCCTTCTTTGTTGGTAATCCAATTATGGGACAGTGCCTCTTCAACCATGGTTTTGATTTTGGTAGCTATTCTCTCCGTGGGATTAGTTTGTAGGATCTCGTAGTTCCTTTCATCTTGGAGTAGCCTGGCGCATTCTCTGTCATATTGTTCTTTTTTCAACAGAACAGTCGCCCCACCCTTGTCCGCTGGTTTTATGATCACTTCTTTTTTATTGCTCAGTTCACGAAGTGCTTGTCGTTCATCTTTTGAAACATTCTGAAAGATTCTTTTCTGCGTGGGGTCAAGGGATTCAAGATCCTTCATGACCGCCTTTTCAAAAGTCAGAAGTTCGACGGGAAGAGTATTGTTCATGGGAGTGAAGGTGGATCGTGGCCTTAGCCCTGTGTCACCCTGTTCATAGTTGTCTTGTTTGTCTTTGAAAAAGACCTGTAATTTAATTCTTCTTATGAATTCCTGGACTTCTTTACACAAGTGGAACTTGTCCATGTTGGCTGTGGGAACATATCCCAGACCTTTTTCTAGAACACTTTGTTGTGAGGCCGATAATTCTGAGCCTGTCAAGTTTACAACTAAACTCATTTCCGGTTCTTCGATGCCCCTGTCATACTCCTGGTTGACACTCTCGGGGTTTCTTCCTCTTCGGTTTCCCAGTGTACGGAGTTGCCTCTCCGGTTCCTCCCTTTGTTTTGTCCTCGGCGTGACCCTAAAAAAGGAGCCGGATTTTCAAAATACCCATAGTCTTGTTGGTATCCCCATGGTGGAAAGGGGGCATTGGGGTGTTGGAAAGGCGGTGGGCCATATTGTTGGGGGGGGGTACATCATTTGTTGGGGGTAGCTGTTCCATCCCCGCATGCCTCGTTGGTTGGGTCGTCGAAAGTTCCTTCGTGTGCCCTGGTACCGTGGGCTTTTGTTGCCACTTGAATTGGAGCTACTTGATCCTGCTTCTGAGGAATCATCATTAGAAACATTATCACCCGATGGTTTATAGTTATCTTTAATATAGGGGTAGATCTTCTCCTTGCTCCACCTGCTGGTGTCTTTTTTAAGTTTCTCATATTTGCTGTCTTTGAGGTTTATTTCGAAATCATTCAGTGTTTTATTCAGCTCATCCAGATACTTTTTTAGGTTTGCTGGGGATTCGTAGCTTTTGAGACGTACTTCGATGGCCTGTATTTCCACTTTCAGATCAGTCGCTAGTCTACTTGCCGTCTTTATGATCAAGACGATCCAGTCTCGTGTGCATCTCCACGAGATCTGGGACCAGTCGATTTTAAAAGTCTTGTCTTCTAGAAATATGAATGGTTCATTGCGAACCACGAGGCCAGCTGGAGCAGTGTTAACCTTTAGGTATTCGGACATGAGTAACCCATGAATGGCAGTTTTTATTTGAGTTCTCCTCAGTTCTTCCAGTTCATCCCAGTCGCTGTTCTTAGCGGTGGGGCACCCGGAATTCAACCCTTCAAAAGTTCCTAGTGTGGCCATTAGATTGGAAATCTCATCTTCGGTAAATGCAAGGCCCAGATCGGCCATTGTGATGTCAGTAGAACAGGAACTCCTCTATGCACCTCGTGTGAAAAAACCAGGGAGCAGAATCACAAAGTTGGTGTGAATGGTTGAATCCTTGTCAACTTCCGCAGCTGCACGCTGCCAGTAATTCCAAAACACAAGAGGAAGTGGAGAGGTACTGATAGAATCACCCTCCTAATAGGTATGCATAAACAAGTGGATTCTATCAATGTGAAGTGGCAAAAAATATATTTTTAATTTCTGTGAGTTGTGGGAAGATTTACTCTCTCTTAGGGTGGTAAAGATGAGAGCACAATGTGCTTGTTAAAATACCCCTCACACACTAAAAAAATCCAATAGTGTCATGCTTCATCATTGGGGTCTTCCCGTCCCTCTACGGGGCGGGGCGTGCTACGACCTGGCGAACTACGCGGGAGCACTGAAGATGTGACAAGGCTATGTGATGGTGCAGGGTGAGTTGTGTCAGTGAAGTGTAGGGACCTAATACTGTGTGGAAAAAACAAAAAGTTAAAAATCCTCTGGCTAGTGGAAAAAAACAATGTATTCACTTCCCTAGCTGGGGACGTTAAGAAGGGGGTTTTGGGGTAGAGCAAATAGCCACTACCTGGTCTACATGTTTCGTAAGCAGTCCCCTACTGCTTACTCATCAGGACCTTCTAGTGGCCCCTACCAAAAAATAGCTCAGTTGCTAAATATAGTAAGCCTGTCGTCCTAAAAACTAACAGTAAAAATAAACTGATAGTTTTATGCTTTAGGGCATGAGCTGGCCCAGAGAAGCTAAGATTCTCAAAAAGAACCTAAATAGGTAGGAAAAGAAAGAGTAGGTTGGGGGGTAGATGCAAATGTCTTTTGTGATGCATAGAAAGTCCAACCCACACAAACCAACGTAATGTTCAAAAGTATAAGAAAACACATTATTAAAAAACATTTGCTACGAACCAATATACACATTTGCACTCTGAAATCAAATCTTTTAACACCCTTGTTGAACTCAAAAGACTCCATCCTCTAACGTGCTGCTCACGGCAATTTTCCCTCTTCACTTAAGTGTGCGCCAAGATCGCACTAACGACCCTGAACCGCAGACCTCGCGTCAATACGCGGCTCACCCCTTAAGAACTTATACCGTGACCCTGCAGCTGAGTCCGGATGGTGACTCGAAAAAGAAAAAGTAAAAAAAAAAGTCTCTTGATCTGACAAGGTGTAATTCACTACATAAAAAAATTTAGATTTATTTGTCCATTTCAAACGTCCTTTTGCGATCTCAGATTGTAGCGCTCTTTGCCAGGCACAGTCTGATCCTTAAAGAGGAGTTCCGGATTCGTCGTGTCGATTCTCAAAAATGGAGGCACAGCAGCTTGCAGAACATCATCATCCTCGCGTTCCGACTGAGTCCATGTCAAATGAGCATCACTAAAAGGCACAAATCTAGGGACTTTCTCACAATCTGTGTCAGCTATACCATCCCTCACCCACTGATCATACGGTAAAGGCAAAGGAACTTTTTTCGTATGGGTGGCATGCACCCAGTTCGTTTTACCAGCTACTCTAACAGCAGTCCGGGTTACCAACAACACCAGAAAAGGTCCAGTCCATCTCGGTTCCAAGTTCTTGGATCGCTGAAAATTTCTGATTAGAACTGAATCTCCAGGTTGGCTAACGTGCCCCGGATCTGTAGTAGCTGTCGGCAAACTGTCATAGACCTGTTGGTGGAGAACACGTAATTTAGCAGTCAAGTCATGTAAGTAATCCACCAACATAGGGTACTCATGGTCACTGTATTTCTTAGGACGAGGCACACCCCAAACATTTGCTGGACGACCAAAAACTATTTCGTATGGGCTAAGTCCCACACGAGAATGCACTGTCGTCCTTGTTGACAAAAGAGCCAACGGCAAGGCATCCGGCCATGTAAGACCAGTGCTCGCTTGAATCGTAGCGAGTTTCAGCTTTAATGTGCCGTTATAGCATTCAACAAGACCTGCTGACTGGGGGTGATTCGTTGCATGGAACTTTTGCCTTATCCCTATTCCAGCACACACTTTCTTCATAACTTGACCCACAAATTCACTTCCATTGTCCGACCATACAATTCTCGGCAAACCAAATCTAGGGAAATACTCTTTGAGCAAAACCTTGGCTGTAGACAAGGCAGTATTATCTTTTAGGGGGTAGGCCTCTATCCATCTGGAAAAGGCGCAAACAACCACAAGGACATACTTCAGATTATTGCATCTCTCCATGTGAATGTAATCTAGCTGTATCAATTCAAATGGATATGTTGGAGGAGCAAAATGACCAGCTGGAGTTGGAGTTCCCTTGCCAGGATTATACTTCAGACAAATCATGCAATGCTTCACAACATTCTCAGCACATTTTGGAATTCCAGCATTCTGCCATACTGGAGCCAACAACTTACATATCCCTTTTGCACTGATATGAGCCATTCCATGTGCCATAGTAACCACTGGGAGCACATACGCATCAGGCAACAACCATCGCTGGTGTTCTGACAACTCAACCCAACAACCTATCGAATCCAGCCTACCCGTACTTTCTCTCCACGTACTCACTTCTTTCTCAGTAGCTTCAGCCTGAATTGACTTCACACTTTCTATTGTGTCACATTCCTCTTTCCACAACCCATCTTGCAGGACCTGCCACATACGTACGGCTCATCATGTCTCTCGCCGTTTCCTTCGCAACTTCATCCGCAAACGCATTCCCTCGACCTACATCGTCCACAACTTTCTTATGCGCACTACACTTCACAATTGCAATCTGCTTTGGGATAGTAAGGGATTCCAAAAGTTCATTCACTAACTACCCATGCTGAATTTTTGTGCCATGGGAAGTAAGGAATCCTCTTTCTCTCCACAAACGTCCAAAACTATGGGCAACACCAAACGCATACTGGCTATCAGTATAAACATTCACTCGCTTTCCCTCTGACAATACACATGCTCGTGTCAATGCAATCAACTCTGCTGCTTGCGCAGAATTCTGTGCTATGCGTGCTGTCTCAACAACTGTATGTAACATTGTGACGGCATATGCTGCAGTCGGAAGCTTGAAACACGAACCATCTACCCATAAGGTACCATCGACATTCTCCAGAGGAGTATCTTTTAGGTCAATCCTAGCTTTCGTTTCTTCCTCTGTACGAAGAAAACAATCATGCTGTTCTTGAGCATCCGTCTCTGTAGAGATAGGCAACAACGTAGCTGGATTCAACACATTACATCTTTTAATGTGAACATGGCTAGCCAAAAGAGTCAACTCATAACCTGACAGACGTGCACTAGTAAGGTGCTGTGTCTTGGTCCTGTTCAATAAAGTATCCACTGCATGTGGGACCATCACAATCAACGTATTATCCAATACCAAACCAGCAGACTGTCGGATAGAAACAGTCGCTGCCGCTGTAGCTCTCAAACAACTCGGCAACGCCTTAGCAACTGGGTCTAACGTAGCTGAAAAATACGCACATGGACGCTGCTTATCTCCGAACTGTTGAGTCAACACTGACAATGCACAACCTTCTCTCTCGTGAACATACAACGTGAAAGGTTTACAGTAGTCCGGAGTACCCAATACCGGAGCCGAACACAATGCATCACGTAATTCAGAAAAACTTTTCTGACACTCATCAGACCAAGGGAGTAGATGCGGAGTGTCTTTAAGAGTCAGCGCCAACAGGGGTTTCGCTAGCAGGGAAAAATTAGGGATCCATTGTCTACAATACGAGGTGATACCTAAGAAAGCACGCACTGGGAGGAGGAGCTTGGCGGGCATCCGAGATGGCCGCTTGAGCACAGCGCTCTCCGGACCCTCGCCGCTCCCGGAATTTTATCCTGACTGAATCCTGATTTCCTGCAAGAATTCATGTGGAGGACGTTTGGCTGATGACCCTGGCACTTTTCATAAATCGATTTGGACATTGGATTCCTGAGATATGGTGATCTGAACTTTTGGGCTCCGCCCTTGAGGTGCGCCCGGGACGGGGTGCGGTTCTGTGGCCGTCCTGGAATTGAACAACAGCGGCAGGAGAACTAGCCTTGTGGGTCCCCCTCCTAAGTTTCGGTTTCGATTCTGTTTCGACTTGGGCCGACAGTGTGCGTGTCGTGCAGGGACTGATCCTTGGAGGCAGATCGGCTGTTGGGCCTTCCTGTGGACTATTTGCTGGTTTGGCGACCTCTACCCGTGTGGTGCCCTTTTTGGAACCTTTGGTCCTGCGATTTTGGTGTCTGGCCCGTTGACCCTGGTGGCTCGCCTTGTGACGCATCTTCAAAATGGCGGGCAGAGGGGACAGGGAGACGCGCAAGACGAAAACACCTCTGCGCGGAGCTCCGGTTCAATCAAATGTTATGGACCGCTATACCCATTCTAAGGGGTCCCCCGGAGCTGCCCTGCCTGGTCCTATTACAGCGTCCGATCGAGTTTTGGAGGAGTCGGCGGAGCCCTCCCTGCAGGACATTATGGGCGCCATTTCGGGAGTGAGGGAATCCATCGGCCTACAGTACGAGGCCTTGGCCCATAAACTTGACACTGTGGCTATTGAGGTGAATCTGATTCGTGCTGATCTCGGCAAGACGAATGAAAGGGTACAATCATTGGATATTAAATCATCCAGCCTCACGAAGGACGTATCGGAGCTCCAGACGGAGGTCGGGAATCTCCGTCGGGTGAACGACTTCATGACCCGACGCCTGGAGGATTTTGAAAATAGGGCACGTCGCTGCAATGTCCGTCTGGTTGGTGTACCGGAGAACCCAGAACCCCACTCGGTGGATCTCCTGGTTGAAGATCTGGTCTTGAACCATCTTGCCCCTTCTGGTCTTACTAAGTTTTTCACAGTGGAACGTGCACATCGTGTTCCGGGGGGCAAAGGTAAGCCGGGAGCCCCGCCGAGACCTATTGTGGCGAAGCTTTTCCACTATAGAGACCGGGACGCTATCCTGCAGGCTTCGCGGGTGAAGGGCCCGGTGGCCTTTGAAAATGCCACGGTGAACTTTTACCCGGACTTTTCCCAACAAGTTCAGAGACAACGGATGGAATTTCGTGGTGCCAAGAAACGTCTTCGGGACCGGGGCCTACGCTATGCTATGCTCTTTCCCACCAGGCTTCGGGTCGAGTATAACGAGCGTACCCTTTTCTTTGATCGACCAGATGTTGTTAATGACTGGCTGGACTCCTTGCCTGACCGTCCTCCTGAGACTGAGCCCGCCGCTCACCCTGGTGGTGCCGAAGGTGGTGCGGAGATCTGACTGTTCGGCTCTCATGTCTTACTTTGAACACGTTTTCAGGAGTGTTGGCCGGCGTTCCTCTACAGCATAATTATTTTGTCTTTAGTCTGTTCCTTTTAGTTCTTGGTGTGGTCGGGGGGCGGGTGGAACGGGGGCCTTTCCTCCTCCGGGGTCTTTGTGTAGAATAGGGGTCCTAGGGCGACAGGCACACTGCAGGTTGGGGTGGCTCTTTAGCTTTTTGCAGGGGTGCAGGGTGGGGGGTGTTCCTTTTCAGTTTGGGGGAGGGGGGTTGGGAAGTTCTTTCTTTTCTGTGTGTTGTTTTCAAGGCGGATTGCTCCTGTGTTTGCTGCTGTTTCTGATGTCGTGCTCATGGACGTGGGGTCTTGGATCGGGTGGATGGGATGGGGGGTAGAGGGTTAAAATTCGTTTCCTGGAACGTTAACGGTCTGGGAGATCGTATTAAGCGCAGTGTGGTTTTGAAATGTATACGACGTTTATCACCGGACATTGTTTTCCTGCAAGAAACTCATTTGATTGGAAATGTTTGTTATGCAATGAATAGGTGGGGCTACCGCCTCGTGGCACACTCGGGGTTTACCTCTGGTTCCAGGGGTGTGGGTATCCTTGTTCGAACCTCCCTCCCCCTGGCAATTGATGAGGTGATTCAAGATGACCGAGGGAGGTATGCGGTCTTGGTGGGTAGATACGAGGGCCGCACCCTATCTCTCTTCAATGTTTATGTTCCCCCGGGTTTGCAGACTTCTACTTTCACTGATTTGGGCCGCGTCTTGTTAGATCTCCCTAACAGTACTCTCTTCCTGGCCGGTGATTTTAATTCGGTGCTTTCCGGCCTTCATGATCGCCATCCCCCTAGGGATACTCCGGCTGCTCAGCAGTGGTTGGGTGGGTTTCTAGATACCTTTGGCCTTGTGGACTGCTGGCGACTGTTGCATCCCACTCAGCTTCAATACACATTCCACTCTGGGGCACATGGCAGTTTGTCTCGGCTGGATTATTTCCTGATGCCCGCGGCCCAGTCGTCGGCGGTCAGTGAGATTTTGCATTTGCCTAGGGGTATCTCTGACCACTCGCCGCTCTGGCTTCGTTTTGAGGTTGGGGTAGAGGCAGCGGGCCGAGTAGCTCCCATTAATCCATGGTACCTTTCCTCCCCTGAGACCCGTAGCCTCTTGCTCAAGTCCATGGATGCGTATTTCCTGGACAACGAGGGGTCGGTCTCTTCGTCTGTGTCCCTGTGGGAAGCCTTTAAAACGGTGATTCGTGGACAGGCCCTTTCCTTGATTGTTGAAGCTAAGAAAGCCGGGAAGAGGGAGGTGGTAGACCTTGAGGGGGAGATTTCGGCTCTGGAGGACGAACTGGACTCTGGTGTCACACCTGAGAAACTTCACGCCCTGGGTTTGAAACAATTTGCCTATAAATCCCTGGTCACGGACGCTGCAAAGGTGATGTTTCGAGAACAACAAGGCAGGTTATATGATGTGGGTGATAAAGCGGGTAAACTCCTAGCGTGGTTGGACAAGAAAGAAAGAGCTAATCGTGTGGTGCCCGTGATCCAGTCTGCGAGTGGTGAGAATGTGACTGACCCGATTGCTATTGTTGACCGTTTTGCCGAATACTTCCGTGTTGTGTATGCTCCCGTGTCTGTGAGGGATGTGGTTGATTCTCGCCTTCTGTTGCGTGATATAACTCTGCCCTGTGTCTCCGATTTGGACCGTATTGCTTTGGACTCCCCTTTTACGGCTGATGAGATAGCTACTGCTATCCGTTCGCTCCGCTCGGGCAAAGCATTGGGCCCGAACGGGTTGCCTATTGAGTTGTACAAGTTACGTCCCGATAAGATGGCGCCGTATCTCCGCGATATGTTTTTAGAATCCCGAGAGCGGAACATCCTTCCCTACGATCAGCGTCTGGCGACGATAGTCGTCATCCCCAAAGATGGTAAACCGCGGGACCTTTGTTCCTCATATAGGCCTATATCCCTGTTAAATGTTGAACCCAAGGTTTTGGCGAAACTTTTGGCATCCCGTCTTCTGTCGGTTCTTGGTGACCTGGTCCATCCAGATCAATCTGGTTTTATCCCGCATCGCAACACTGCTTTGAATCTACGTCGCCTTCACGGCGTGATAGCGAGGGCGGGGCTGTTGACGGAACCGGCCATTTTGGCGTCTTTGGATGCCTCTATGGCCTTCGATACTGTGGAGTGGCCCTATTTATGGGCGACTCTTGAGAAATTCGGATTCGGGTGCGAGTTTATTAGCTGGATTAAATTGTTGTACGCGGAACCTCTGGCGCAAATTGTGGTAAATGGTAGGGTGTCGGCTCCCTTCTCCTTGGGCAGGGGCACCCGCCAGGGTTGCCCCTTGTCTCCGCTGCTGTTTGCACTCGCTCTTGAACCATTGGCGGCCTGGCTTCGGTGGGAACCGTCCCTTAAAGGGATTCGTTGGGCCCCGGACTTTGAAGACCGTGTCTCGCTTTATGCGGACGATATCCTCTTGTATCTTACCTCCCCTCGTAAGTCTTTATCCGTTTTATTTGACGTTCTCGCGTCCTTTGGTGCTAACTCGGGCCTTGTAATTAACTGGACCAAGTCCTGTGTATATGTTTTATCTGGTGTCTTGCCTCCGTTGCCGAGTAGGCTTCCCATTCAGGTGGCCCAGGACGGCTTCAAATACTTGGGGATTTTTGTTACTTTGGACTCGTCCCTTCGCTTTGATCGTAATCTCCTTCCCCCGTTGCTTAGACTACGTTTGGACGTTGCCCGCTGGCGTAAACTTCCCTTATCTCCTCTGGGTCGGGCGGCCCTGTTTAAAATGATGTCATTGCCGCGATTTCTCTACGCTCTCCAGAACTTTTATGATCCTATCCCTAAGACCTATTTTCGGGAGATTGAGAGTCTTCAGAGACAGCTTATTTGGGATGGGCGTCCGCGCATTGCTCTTGCGAAACTTTCCATCCCGTGGTATGACGGGGGCATGGCGCTCCCCGACATTAAGAGATATTATTGGGCCTCCCACCTGTCTGCTATCAATCACGTTATGTTTTCGCCGGGTCGTAATCCGGCGTTCGAGATGGATAAACTTCAGCTTCCGGGAGGTGATTTTAACAGAGTGCTTTACTCTCGCTCCGCTGGGCGCCATCTTGTGGGACCTACATTGACTGCTTTGACTGTGTGGCGCGCTGCGAATGTGAGCTTGGGCTGGGAAGATCGCTTGACGTTGGCGACACCGCTTTATGCTTCGGAACGTCTGGGCGGTCTCTGGTCTACCAAGGGTTTCGACCGTTGGGACGTGATTGGGATTTGTAAGGTGGGGGATGTGTACTCTAAGGGTTCTGTGCGGTCGTTTCAGGCCCTCCAGGCTGACTATGGCCTGAATGGTCGGGAGTTCTTTCGTTATCTACAGGTCAGACACGCCCTTGCTTCGGTATTTGCTCCTGGTGAGATTCCGCCTGATTCTTCCCCCCTTGAAGACCGTATCCTTGACGGGCATCTTCCTGATAGCACTATCTCCCTGATCTATAAAAAGTTGATTAATAATCGGGCCGACCTACTGGTCCGACTTCGGGAAGCGTGGGTGGGCGATGGGTTGGAACTTGATGATGAGGACTGGCAATCGGCCCTCTCCTCCCCGAAGGAGGTGGCTATTCCGGCTCGTCTCCGTCTGGTTCAACTTAAGATCCTTCATCGGGTGTACGTTACGGGACCGCGTCTGGTGGTGATGGGCTTTTCCTCCGACGGGTTATGCAAGCGTGGCTGTGGTTTGAGTGCAACTTTTTTGCATATTCTTTGGGAGTGCCCGATGGTGGCTGCTTATTGGACGGCTGTGCTTGAAGTGATGGCTGTGGTGACAGGTGTGTCCTTGCGTCCGGAACCTCGTCGCTGTCTTTTGAATGTTTGGGAACCCACCGACTACTCGGTGGCCCAGACCAGATGGGCCACCCTGGGTTATATGGTTGCGAAGCGGGACATCGCGCAACTCTGGGGGGCCTCTAGGCCCCCTGACGCCTCGAAATGGGAGGATAATATGGACTGGTCCATGTTCCGTGAGAAGACTGTCTATGTGGCCAGGGGCAGACCCGGGGCGTGGACGAAGGTTTGGGGTCAATGGAATGACTACCGTGGCGACATTTGTACTCCTCCCCTTGTAGGCACTGCTGAGATTACCCTGTCTCCCTAGGCGAGCGTTCCTGGAACCTTTTATATAGGGGTTGTACTGGTGTTTCCGGTCCTCCCCTCTGATCTCCTCGCCCCTCCACCCCCCCACCCCCCCCGATCTCATTGGAGCTTGGAGCTCCGTTTATGTTCTCCTGCTGCTATAACCCCCCCCTTTACGTCCTTTGGGCTGACTGACAGTACTATATTTTCGCCTTTTTGTGTGTTTGTTCTTTCATATAAAATAAAATCTGTTTTGTCCTGTATTTCGTGGGGAGTATTGCAATGTTGGTCGATTGTTGCCTATGCGGGCAGGTATCTTGTATTTCGACTCCTCTTTAGCGGCCGGCCCGTGTGGTTGTAGGCCCATCCTTGTATTTTTGTGCTTACTCCAATAAAGGTTTTAAAAAAAAAAAAAAAAAAAAGAAAGCACGCACTTCTCTCTGTGTGGATGGCACACTCATTTGCGCAATCGTTTGAATTCGTTCTGGGGTCAACCTTCTTCCCTCCTTCGACAAGAGATGACCTAAGTAGGTTACTTCTTGGCGACAATATTGCAACTTTGAAGGTGACACTTTATGATGAAGGTCAGACAAATACCGCAACAGAGAAAGAGTAGCCTCTTTACAAATCTTTTCGTCATCAGCAGTAATCAACAGATCATCAACGTACTGGATAAGAGTAGCACCAGTAGGCAACACAAAGCTATCAAGCTGAGTTTTCAACGCCTGACTATAGATGGAGGGACTTTCACAATAACCTTGGGGAGCTCTCTTAAAGCGGACGCTTCGTCCTCCTAATGAGAAGCCAAAAATATCTCTACTCTCCTCAGCAATCACAATGCTAAAGAAAGCATTCTTTAAGTCGATGACAGAAAACCAGGCTGCCGAAGCAGGAATCAGAGTCAACAAAGCAGTGATATCGGGAACAACAGGAAACTGTGGCACCACAATCTTGTTGACCTCTCGAAGGTCGATCACAAACCGGTACACAGGACCTCTCTGCCGCGTTCGACACGGTGCCCCACCTCCAGCTTCTATCTAGGCTGGCGGACATTGGCATCTCGGGCTCGGCGTTAGAATGGATCAGGTCTTTTCTATCCGACCGGACCCAGCAAATTTGGCTAACCCCCTTCCACTCTTCTATCGAAGGGTAGAAACTGGAGTTCCCCAAGGGTCGACCTTAAGTCCCCTCTTATTTAACATTTATCTAACTCCTCTGATCCGGCTGGCAGAGAACTGGGGTGCTAAGATTATGGCCTACACCGACGACACCCAGCTTCTCTTCACCTGGAAAAAAGAGAACTTATGCACCTCTGGAGTACGCCAATGCTTATCCTCTGTATTTACCTGGCTAGCTAGAGCATGCCTCAAATGCAATGAGGATAAAACTGAAATTCTGCTCTACGGCCAATTTCCCACCAACTTTAAGGAGTCTATCTGGCCCAGTGAATCAACATGCCCTTCGGGTGAGATTGGGATAGTCAAGAACCTGGGTATCTGGTTCGGAGCCGACCTATGTTTTCGCGACCAGATTTCGCGACTGGCGGGGATGTGTTTCGGAACCTTGACCACCCTTCGCAAATTCTTTCCCCTTCTTCCACAAACGGCAAAGGAAACGGTAGCCAGAGCTCTGGTGCTCTCTCGCCTGGACTACTCAAACGCCCTTTATATAGGAGCACCTGACTATCTGATCAGAAAACTACAGGTAGTCCAGAATGCCACTGTGAGACTCATTTTTAACGTCCCAAAGAGACTCAGCGTCCGCAAACAGTTGAAGGAGCTTCACTGGCTTCCTGTGGCCCAAAGAGTGCGCTTTAAAACCTTGGTCCTCGTCTATAAAGCCCTCAATGGACCGTGCCCTTCCTATCTAGCCAAAAGATTCACTCTCTACCTCCCAACCCGCCAGCTGCGATCTACCTCCAGAAAGCAAGTGGTCGTCCCCAGATTTAAAAGAGTTCGCCTGGGTGGACAATCTCTGACGGTAAAGGGAGCTCAAATGTGGAACGCCCTCCCAGACGCTCTCAGACACGCTCCCAAGTTGACCAATTTTAAAAAACTGCTTAAAACTCACCTCTTTCAAACTCTTGAATAGCTAACTCCTCTTCTACTCTGATTCAGTTTCGCCCCGCGCCAGGACAGTCTTGACTATCGGAGCGCGTTATAAATCCACATATAACATAACATAACATAACATCAGTTACCTCTCGTTTCTTCAACCACACCCTTCTCAACCAAATCATAGACAATTGTTAAAAGAGCTCTCTCGCCATCGCTAGAGATTTTATATTGGGGAATACGAGGAAGCCTAGCATTCGATTTGAGGGTGACAACATAAGGTGGAATCTGCAAAAGACCAACATCATTAGGACCTGTAGCCCAAAGTGTACCAGGAAGAGAACGCAATTCCAGTGGAAGACAATCTTTAGACAAATACATCGGAGAAATCACTTTCTTACCTAGGGTAAGATGTACTCCCGAAGGAGAACAATGTAATGTCGCATACAATCTTTTCAGCAAGTCCAAACCCAACAGATTCTCATTACAACCAGTCGTCAAAATAAGAGGAGCTTCCAATTCACAAGGGCCAATAAAAAGGGGCAAAGGATTAGAAATCGGGTTACAAACTGGGGCGCCTGAAAATCCTACGGAAACATTGGTCAAGCCAGACAAAGGTGCGCCAGGAAGTTTAGAGTGCATAATAGAACTCTTTGTCGCACCAGTATCCAAAAGAAAATGTTCTGTCACACCTGATGTAGTCACTTCAGCATAAGGTCCACTCTGGTCTACTGGAACTGACACTACTCCTTCTCTTTGCCCATGGCTGTCCTAACTATCATTATAACCAGCACTCTCACTCTCGACATAATAATCATCAACATAGTACTGTGCAGACTGACCACTCGAAACATTCTGTCTGTCAAAATAATTCGCAGAATTCTGAAGGGAAGAGGAACGCTCATTCTGGGGTAACACACCACGTCCCCTACCCCTAGGAGCTTGCTGGAAACCACCACGACCTCTCTGACCAGATACACCATTCGCACGCTGTAACAAAGCCGGGCAACTATTCTTAAAATGACCTTCCTCTCTGCAATAAGCACACTGATTAGGTCCAGGAAAGAATCGCAGAGCATAAAGCTCAGGCTTCTGTAACAACCTCTGAAACTGTGGAGGTTGCTGAAACTGAGGCTGATTCGGACGAGGCGGATAAGCTTGCTGCAAAAGAACTTTCGTCTTCAAATCTTTAGTTTTCTTCTCTGCTTTATCCTTCTCATCTTTATCCCTATTCTCATAATATTGTGCAGTAGCCAATATCTGGGCCGACGAAGAAACAGCCCATGAACTCTCAGAGTCCTTTAACTTATTAGAAAGTTCGGGAAGCAAATTAAAGACAAATTTGTCCACGAACAACCTTTGACCACCTTCCGTACTCATGTCCTGACCACTATGATCGATAAACGTTTCTTCAAACCTAGTGAAGAAATCAGACACACGTCTTTCTTCTGTTTGCATGCTGCCAACTTGTCCCAATTCACTCGCAAAGCAGGCATCATAGTTTTCATTAGATTAATAATCCTACCTGGTAATTCTGCAACTAAGGGCTCAGGTTTGGCACCTCCAACCTGTCGACCATCTGCAGCAACAATATTAGCCCATGTATCACCTAATTCTGCCGCATGATTCTCATGACGAATCTTCGCCCACAAAGGATGAGGAACTACATTACCCATTAACATGTCTATGTCAGCTAAATTCATGATACATGCTTCAACTGTCTGAGACAACTCCTTGTAATAACCAGCAGGATTCTTACGGGGGTCAGGTAAGGTCTGCTTAAGAGCCAAGACCTCTGCTCGCTTCCAAGGAACATGTACCCACACTCGCTGAAAATGGGCCTCTGCAGTCTGAATACCGCGATTAACATCAGCCTGAACTGCCTCTCTCCAGACAGGGGGAACCTCTCTCATAGGATACTGCTTCACTTTCCTCCTAACAGATGGATCAGGTTCATACAATGGCTGAGGCGGTAACCTAGACCTGAAGGCAAGTATCGTCTCTACAGCATCTGTAACATCAGATTCCACTATCGCCCCTGTAGCAAACTCTGACTGAACATCAAGCACTTCCTGCGGAATCGGACCCAACTCATTATCTTCCCATTCCTGCCTCATAAAGGCACACATTACATTAAAAACATACCTTTGCTTAGGCGGCTCCCACTGAAAGAAAACATCCATAACTGATGGCAAATTGTACCTAGAAGCATTCAAAATCCATCTACGAGCCAATAAATCCAACACTGCTCGTTCTTTGGAACTGGGAAGCTGACTACGACTCTGCTTACGTTCCGAAACAGGGGTCATACTCAGTGGCCCAAACAATGGAGACAACAAATTGACAACAGTTTCTGTCATTCGTTTTCGTGCAGAAGGAGGAGAAGTAGGCGTAAAAACAGGAAAGTTAAAAGCTTGAGACGAAGGAGGAACAGGAACAGTAGGAGTCGGAGATGCGGAAGCAGAAGGCAAAGGAGTTTGAGGCACAAATGGAAGCAAAGCCTGCGACCCTAGAGTGGGTTGCCATCTGTGGAGCACCGGGTGGCTGAACAACAGCAGGAGGTTGAACAACAAAGGGTAGAACAACCGGGGGTAATGGAGGCGCAGTAGCACCCTGCACATAAGGGGGTGGCAATCTCAGTAAATGAGACATCAAAGGATCTTTTTCAAGGTCTTCAGTCACTTTCGGAGGAGAAGACGGCAAGGCCAGATAACATTTATCTATGGCCATGCAATGCTGTCTATCTAAAACTTCACACACTCGATCTTCCTCATCTGACTTAAACTGCCTAGCAGCTTGTAGTACTGACATATTCTTATCTTTCCTATCTCTCTTTGCTTGCTTAATTTCTCTCTGTTTGGCTTCCTTTCGCCAAAGGCGGAAAGAGTCAAACATTGCCGGCCGGGCTTTCTTCTTAAATAGCGCAACTTCCAGATTATCTAAAATATTTAATTCAAAACTACCATGTTGGGGCCATCGTAAAACACCATCCTTCCTAGTGTAGCGGACCCATACTTCATTATAAGTAATAGGACCCACTCCGTGTTTTGAATAGAGCTCATAAGTTGGAGTTCCAACCGGAGGTATCGGACACGAATCCTCCAATCGGGATTCCCTGTTGCAACCACAACTAAACCATTTCCTAATTTTGCTAAGACCAGGCATCTTATAGCTCACTAATCTAGCTTCAAACTTCAAGGGGTTATCAACTATCGATACACTCGTAAATATACAAGCCCCTCGGCTTCGATTTTTGCAAAAATCAAATCAAAACCAAGAACCAAAACAAAGTCGTGGGAGCGACCCACTTATACTTAACCAAATATCTGTCACGCCACCAGAAGACCGTCTATCGTCTCGCTCTACAAAGGATCAATCAAGGGTCCAAGACAGGGCGACAGTCAGGGCAGCAGTCCTTCGTAGCCGTTGGAATGCAGGAAGCCTCGCAGAAAAGACCTTCGGTACACGTCGACATGCAGGGGTCAATGAAGTGGCGGCCTTCCTCCAGAATTTCCTCACGTGGCTCCTCAAAATCCTCGGGCTTGGACCGGTACCGCTGAAGTCGCCCCACCGCTGGGCGCCAACTGAAGAACCGGGTTTTAGAACCCAGCGGCGCCAGGGACACGCCCAAAGTCTTCGGGTTCTCCTGTCTTGGCAAACAGAGACACGGAATACTTCTAGGTGGCGTCAGAGATCAAATTTATTAGCTGCAGCTAGTAACAGTAATCCCAGCAATACAACACGGTGTACAACTCAAGAAACTGTTCAATTTTCATAGAGCAAGACATCAGCATTTATACACGATATTCTCATTATAAATGCACACCCAATAAGACACATTTTCTAACTGAGTATCACATTAACAAAAACCCAATTTACAGTAACCCAACCCAAAAGTTCATTATTAGGAATGTCCCAAATTCAATTTCCACAAGCCGGACAAACCCATAATTGAAAGCACTACCCATGTAATGAAAAGTCGTAAGGAAAGAAACAATTCAGATGCTGATTAGGATAAGATATGTGCAAGGAAACTAAAAGTTAACGAGGTCCTGAACATTGATTGGCAATCTCAGACAAGAATCAAACCAAGCGAAATTGGCTTCGTGAAGGGTCAGTTTCAGGTGAAGAGGTCAGCGTCCTGCAGTTCACTCACAAGTCAGAAAGGGCAAGTTAATATGTACATGGACAACGAAGCCCATGCAACTTTGTTCGTTCGTTTACTTCCAAGGCCTACGTGAGGGCAACATAAAATGGCGTCTCGAGCAACGCAAACAAAATGGAGTCAGGTCCCGAAAACCACGGAACCTCAGACTCTCACCCAACTTCCCACTTCAACAGACTTGCACTTAGCCTTCTCATAAGCATCATGATAAGTTTTGTTCAAACCACGGGACACACCCAAATTATGTCTGGCCTTAGTGAGACAACTCTGAAAGGATTGAATGGTACCAGTCTTAATAAAATCAGGTGTGAGAGAAGTTCTGCTCTGCCTATCCCTCATCAACACATAAGGAGATACACCCGTACTTGAATGAGGAGTGTTATGATAACTCCAAATTGTTACCTTTAAAAAATCAAACACATCCAAATCATTGTCTAAAGCAGACTGAATTCCTTCTTTAAAAAATCTGTTAGCACGTTCTACCTGACCATTGGCCTTAGGCCAATATAACGGTGCTCATTCAGAACAAACTCCAAACTTTTTAAGAAAGGTCTGCATTTTAGCAGGAACAAACTGAACCCCATTATCAGACATGATAATTTTTGGTGCACCCTCTTTTTGGAAAATCTTATCCAAAAAACTTATAACCATATCTGTATTGGGATGTTCAACAAATTTGTAATATAACCACTTGGAAAAGTTGTCAATAACACCAATCAGAAATCTTTTTTCTCTACCCAAACAATCATAAGGACCAGCAACATCTATGGAAATCTTTTCCCAAGGTTGTTGGGGAATCTCTTGAAAGCCCATAGGCTCTGTAGACACTTTCCAATGTTTATCCGAGCAAATACACACCTTGCAATTATCCACAAAACGTTCAACAGCAGCATCCATCCCTGGCCACCAATAATGCATTTTAAGTAATCTCTTAGTACCGGATATACCAGGATGTCCACAATGAGCCAAAACAACACGCTTATTCCTAATACCCATAGGTGGAACAAACAAATCATGCCTCATTAACATATCATTCACAATAGTAAGTTCATTTGAAATTCGAGCAAAACTTTGCAAGCTAGAATCTGTACTTTTAGACAATGGCCATCCATTAACCATAAACTCTTTAACCTTAGTCAACACTTGATCTTGTTTGAGAAACTCACACCATTCCTTCTCAGAAATATTCATCCCACAATCACCTATGGCATCCACCACAGCAACAACACATTCATGCAAATCAATCATTTTCTCATCGTCCGCATCCACAAGAGGAAGTCTAGATAAGCAATCTGCTGTTACATTTTTTCCTCCTGCACTGTGCCTAATTTCAAAATTAAATTCTTGTTGCCGTGCAATAAGTTTCACTAATCTTGATGATGCATTACCAGACCTCACTCCATCCATCATAAACACTAATGGTTTGTGATCAGTGGCAAGAGCAAAAGGACGTTGAACATCCCATCCTCGTCGCCATTGTAAAGAGGCGCTAGAGTCGGTAATTCAAGTAAAATTAGGTTTCTTACATAAACCAGTAAAAACCCACTGGTGCACAGCAGTAAGACGTCCTGTAACCACCAACTCCAACCGCTTCTGCTTTACAATCTAAATCTGACACAACAGTATTCCGAAATGACATAATACATTCTGAATATACCATGGCAACAGAACAAGGAAACTTTATTGAGACATGGCTATGAAAACATACACATACCACACCAAGTCCGACTTTTACCCTTCTTCTTGGAAGGGGTCTGTAGTAAAACCTACTTTAAATAAAGGGAGTGGTACATACCCCAAACATCATAGGCTTATTAGCCTCCTGGATATTTCACACAAGATTTTCTCTAAGATTATTTTATCTAAACAAGAATATTGGGCCTATGAATTTAAGAGAATACCAATAGAAAAGAGGGGTTTCCGGGAGGGTCACTCCACTATAGATCATTGTTTTACATTATGGGTCATTATATGGAAGTCAATGGAGGTAAATCAAAGGCTGTGCTGTTGTTTTGTAGATTTCAGGACAGCTTTTGACTCTGGGGATAGGGATATCCTTTGGAGGAAACTTGTTGCCTGGGAGCTTCCGACAAACCTCCTGAGTGCACTCCACTCCTTGCATTCAGGTAACTGGGCTCAGGTGGAGCTAGATAAGTCAGGTTGGTTATCCCAAAGAATTCCCATTGAGAATGGCCTCCGGGAAGGGTGCGTTTTAGCTCCCTTCCTTCTTAGTTTATTTTTAGTTGACCTTCCCACCTTTATCTCTTGGTCCAAGTCTTTGCCCCCTAAAGTAGAAAAACAGCACATTGACTGCCTGCTATATGCAGACAATCTTGTATTACTGGACTGTACTCCAACCTATAGTAAGCAAAACCAGCTCTGCATCAAGTTGGAAAAGACCAACATTTAGATTTTTGCAAAAAGGTACAGAAATTCAGTTGGCACAGGAGGTGGAGCAAGTTGACCAATATGAATATCTGGCTCTGACTTTCAGGAAGACCCTGAACTGGGACTTGCATCAGGATACTATTAAGCAGAAGGCCCTATTGCAAGCCAGTTGCCTATCAAGATTTAATAGTAGTGTTGGGGGGATTTCTCATATTCCACTATTAAAGGCTTACGAAGGGAAGATTCCCCCAATTGCTCTTTATGGGGCAGAGGTATTTTCCTTTCATCCAACATATTCATGGGATAGATCAGAATGGGCAGTACTGAGAAGGCTTTTATCTCTCCCCCAGGGCACTATGGTACAAGGCAAAAGGAAAGAGTGTAAGTTGGCTACCTGGAGCCTGATGACCTGTACTCGGGCCCTAAGACATTTTAACACACTCTCTGCTGATGAAGAAGTGTCCAAAGTTTCTAAATTGTGTTGGGTAGAGATCCAAGGTAGTGAAAGAAGGTGGGCAAATGATGTAAGAACCAGATTAATCGCCCTTGGAAATCTCCATACAGATATCAGTACAATTACATCCTGGTACACCTCCCCAGGCAAGCAGGAATTAAAAAAGTCTGTTGCCTTGGTGTCCGAATCTAACAACTTATTTTACCTGAGCAAGAAACAATCTATTAGCGTTTCACTTCCTATTCTGGTTCAGGATACTGCCTTTCCTTATTTGTTGCAGCTACCAGACCAAGGGTTGAGAAATTAAATATTAAATAAGGGTTAGGGTGGGATGTAAACAAATCCACTCATCCCGCCCAAACAGGGCCTGGGTCCAGGATAATAGTGGTCTCAGTCCCTGCCCCTTGAATGTAACATGTTCCTTGCTGCATATATTAATGGATTGTGTCTTTTATTCGGCAAATTGAATTCCGTTTTTAAGACCTCTGTTTTCTAGATATGGTATTCTCCATAGGGGGAAAGCCGAGGAGTTGTTAACAGAAAAGCGCTATATAGATGTGGCAGTTGGAATTCCTCGGTTTTTACAGTCTGTTAAAAGTAATTTTATGACGATCTATAATGTGAGGGAGTTGCCGAGTAGTAAGATGGGACTTTTTATTGAATTTAAGTGTTAACTGTGTTTTTAGAATGTGGACAATTGTCTAAATAAACTTATTTTCTAGCGGTTTGTCTACATCAAGTGTTCCAGAATGTTTATGCCCTATTTTTGTCTCTTGGCCCAGTTGATTCGAATTTCCTCAATCTTCAGTTTGAAATTGTGCCAGAAGGGATTGGGAGATTCCATTTCCAAGTTGACACAAGTATCTGTGTCCCTGCAACCAGGATTTTATAGAGGCCACAATCAAAGCTTTGGACTTCTCATCAGCTGTTGTTTGGATGGTGTTTAGTATTTGGGGATCCGTAGCAACGGACTAGAAGTTCTGTTCAATAATGGCCTAGATTTACTGCAATTGAGTTGCGTACTTGATATGGCACCTTTTCATGGCAGTCCCGCCTCCATGGAAAGGCAGACAAAAAGGGACTTTGGTGGCCCAAGCAGAGCCCCCGTCCAGCATGGTCCACTGCTTAGAGTCCAGGGGGGGAACATGTAGTGCTCCCCAAAACATCCATGCACTGTGTGCCAGTCACAACATGGTGCCGGGCACACGGTGCATGGAAGTGCCCAGAATGCATTTTTCTAGTGCGGTTTGTGCTGCAGCGCTTTTCCCGTGCCACAGCACAAAGCCGCACTAGAAAAATGCATTTTACGATGGCCTGCATGGCGGTTGTATCCTAATAGGAGGGGAGAACCGCTGGCTCAAGTCAAATCAAACAGCTTTTTGCGATTCATCAAGCAAATCATAAAAGCACATAATCAAATACACAACAATTAAAAAACCAAGAGATACACACATAAAAATACTATAGCTTCAAACCTAATTAAAATACCATGTTCAAAAGGTATTAACGCATTCAGTTAAATACATCAGCATACTGTCAATAGAGACATTACCAGCTTAAAATAACAGTTCATGCCTTGTAAAATGCTTGTCACAATTAATATAAAAATTCAATGTCCGTTACACTATAACCACATACCCGTACCACTTTCGGATTACAAAAGCGCCCCTTATGAATCTCACAACAGCAGTGCAGATATCAATAGAATACAAATATCTAAAACCATCTCCATTAGAACAGGAACATTGCTCTATCAATAGTGGAAGCATAAATCTTGATCTTGATCTTTACACAAACAGAAGAGCTCAATAAGGGAAATCAGTCTACGCACTGTTCTCAGTTTCCTCGTCCAGGAAAACAGCGCACGTTATCAAGATCTCTATCATCCCCGCCCCGCTTTACAGTGCATCAGCTACAATCACTATTTATCATACTGTGATCATTCTCTTGCAATCTTCTGACCAAAATGTAATCTTACTCGACAACATCATTGGATCTTTCCCCCGCCACAGGCACCCCTAACTCCATGTCGCCCTCCATGTCCACACCGACATCCCCATTGGCACTCACCTACAAACCCATCCTTTCATACTCCCACCCCGACGCCAGGAGACATCCTAGCTTTTGAGAACCACTCCCACAACTCCAACATCACCACCCCCTCACCTAGGATCCAATCAAGTAACATCCCTTACAATGGTCCCCTGAACAATAGGGAACCCTCACATGCCCATAACCTCAACTTACACCCCTCTGATACATACCTCCCCCCCTTTGTTTACTTCCCCATCTCTGGACAGCCTTACTGGTAGTTCTCACTACACAGATGCAGATCACTGCTTCCTTCCAATCCACATCTAAAACCCTTTCACCCCCCCTACTCCTAGACCACACAATTATCACGCCTCCCACACCAGACCCTAGGCTCGATGAAATCCTACTTTCACTACAATATATCAAAGATGACCTCCACAAGCTATGGAACCTGATCAGGCAGCAACCCAAGATCAGACGAGATGTGGTTGATAAGTGCAGGAACCCCCACAGCAACGGACCCACACCCCAGCACCAGTTGCAACTTCTATCTCTTAATCAGCTGCCCTCAAGATGGAGAACAGTTCCTAACTACAATTCCACAACCAGTCCGATCCGCAGGAAGAATACTCTATCCCTTCTCCTCGCCTACGATCCCCCCACCGAGCCAGTCCACAGTAGTCCCGAACAAGCCGAAGCAACCCTCCCTAATCAAAACCATCCATCTCAGTACACACAGAGCCACTAATCGCAACACTAGAGTATAACCCTGGAGAATCTATTGCAAGTTCCATTAACACTGGAACCTCCAACGATCTCCAAGCAGTGTCTCAAATGCATTCTACTAACCTGCAGATCAGCCTCAGCACACGCAGCTGACATTGCGGACCTTATACTCACTCACAAACCTGACCTCCTAATCCTAACCAAAACATGGCTAAATGAATCGTCCACGTCGATCCTAGACATACTGGTGCCCCCCAATTATGACATCACCAGACTAGACAGACCTTTTAGACCAAGAGGCGGCATTGCCTGCATCTACCGGAACAGTCTCTCAGTGAACCGCTCACCCTCGCCAGATATTTCCTCATGTGAATATCTATGCTTGGATATCACAAGTAATTACAAACCAATCTGTTCACTGCACACATTTTACCACCTGCCAGGCGATAACCTCACCTTCATCGAGCAATTCATGGATATTGTGACCACACATACTGGACAACAAAATACCCAATTATTCCTTGGTGATTTCAAACTCCGTTGGAATGACCCTAAGGACCCGGCAGTAAATAGCCTCAAAACATTCCTTTCAGACCTTGACCTCACCCAAATCTGCAATAGCCCCACACATGTCAAAGGTAGCGGTGGGCGGACATTTCCGTTCCGCCCATGGAATGTGTGGAAATTTGCCCCTTCTGCCTTCCACAAAGAAGGTGGAAAAACGGGGCAAATTTCCGCACACTCGGGGTGGAACAGAAACGTCCGCCCACCCGCCTCCCACCCGCCACCCGCCTCCCGCCCGCAATAGTAAAAAGATTAAAGCTGAAATAAGAGTTAAAACAATTACCTTATCGCGGGTACATCTCTTCCTGACTATCGCGCCTTCTTCTTTGAAACTGCGCATATGCAGAAGCCTGCACACGCGCATTCCTGGCTGGGCCTTTGAGTAGCGGCGGGCGGGTGTCACGTAACCAAAATTTGCGGAGAGGCACGGAAATTGTAGGCACAGAATTCGGTTCAATTTCCGTGCCTGTCTGGGAAAATCCATTACACGACTTCCGCCCACCCCTAGTCAAGGGCTTAACCCTTGACTTGGTGATTGCCAACCCAGAGGCCTTTCAGCTCAGCACAATCCTCTCTGTGATTTGTCTGATCACCATTCCATCACCTTCTCTATCAAGGTATCAGTTAAACTACACTCAGCACAACCTAAAATATGGAAGAGAAACCTAAAAAGCTCCCTCACAGACTTATCCACATTCGCCAATGTCAGCCTCCTGCTTCCCCCTGAAGACCTAACTGATGTTCAAACTTTGACACAACACTGCTTTAATTGCCTGACCATGATTTTAGATACAACCACGCCTCTACAACTGAAGAGGCTCTCCACAAAAGACTCTAATCCTTGGTATGACGGTAGACTCAATGAGGACAGACGAGCCCTAAGATTAGTTGTACTGAGATGGAGGTCATCACCATCCACGGACCACCTCAAACTGCTCAGATCCTCCAGAAACTTGTATTACAGAAGGATCAGACACTCAAAAGAAAACTTTTTCAAAATTCAGCTAGATCAAGCCAAGAAACTATTTGAACTAGTCAAAACTCAATCTCTTGGCGTAGCTCACCCTCCCCAAGATGGTCAATGTTCTCCACACAGCTGTGAAGAATTTTCTTCTTCCTTCACGAGAAAGACGGAACACCAGAAAACAAACCTATTTAAGGCCTCATTAGCTAAGATTGACATTCAGAAGGACATGCCATCTCATACTCCAGCAACTCAAAGCTCTTGCACAGCTAAGCTCGCCCTCGAAAACAATGCCTCCTGGGCCTCATTCACAACCTACAGCGAAGAAACAATGCTAAAAGCACTCTCGTCCTTGAACCCCTCTAACCACTTCTCTGACCCTCTCCCTGCTAACTACCTCAAATATCTCATACCGGTGCTATTGCCACTTTGGACAAAGATCATCAATGCTTCCTTAGTCCATCTTGAAAAAAATGACAGCAGACCCCACGGACCTAAATAACTACCAACCAATTTCCAACAATCCAACTCTGGCGAAACTCCTAGACAAATGTGTTCTCAGCCAATTAGACAACCATATCACCAACTTTCACCTGTTCAATACATTTCAATCTGGCTTCCGGGCAGGGCATAGCATGGAGTCAGCCATGACCCACATAGTAGATGACGCACTAAAAATCCTAGATCAGAACGAAGCCTGCCTACTTATCCTACTAGACACCGTCAAACATGATAATCTACTAGACCTCTTGCAACACAGAATGGGCTTATCAGGGTCGGTACTAAATTGGTTTACCTCTTTCCTCTGAAATAGATCCCAAAGGTTCAAGGTCAACCAATCCCTGTCCAGGACTGTCCCAGTCACATTAGGAGTCCTCAGGGCTCCTCTCTCTCACCTACACTGTTCAACTTATTCATGGAACCACTCACTGAGATCCTCAACTCATCAAATATCCACTTTCACATGTAAGCTGACGACACATAATTATATTTAAAGATAAACTCTCCGGATGACATAAAATCTCTCAATTTAACTCTACAAAAAACTCAGTCTTGGCTGACTGAAAACCACCTCAAACTAAACTCCCTCTAAACCGAAATCCTACTAATTGCGCCCCCTAACCAAACAGCCATCATACAAGAATGCTTTAAACAACTTGCAGGGCTCAACTGCCAACATCTCATAATCGATTTAGTAAACTCACTGGGAGTAACTCTGCACAGTAACCTAAACATGCAAAAACATATCAGTGCTGCAGCAAAAGGAGAAAACTTCCAGATGCACACCATGAGAAAATTAAAACCCTTCCTCCCATCAAATGACTTCAAACTGGCATTCCAAGCACTAGCAATTCCCAGACTAGAATATGGTGGTGCAACTCTCTGTGGACTCCCCAGATCGACAACTGCCCGCTAAGAACATCACTCATCTCAGCGGACAGGCTCTTCACAGGTTCCAAAAGACATTGCCACTTTCTCCCGACTTCAAAGCGCTCAACTGGCTACCCTTCAAAGCAAGAATTCAACAAAAAATTGCTTGCATGACGCACAAAGCCCTACATCACAACAACCCGAGGTACCTGGCCCAGAAACTGGAGCTCTTGTGTGGAAACAGATCCTCCAGGAGCGCCAACAACCTTCTTTTGAAGCCTCAAAGATTTGCCAAGAAGAAATCATATACTTGAGCCTTCTCTAGAATTGCTCCAAGGATTTGGAATGCACTACCCCCAGAAACCAGACTCAACCCATCAACTGCCTCCTTCAAAATAGAAGTCAAATCTCTTCTCATAACGAAATTTACTTGAACCAGCTGTAACATAAGTCTTTATCTCGAAATACTATGTTTCCTTTGTACATTGTCTCTTTTGTTTAACTACCTTACTTGTAAAGCGCTCTGATATCCGCAAGGGTCATGTTTCGCACTATATGAAACCTTCGAAATAAAATAAAAAATAAAAAAATCTTACTGTTTTATGGAATGCACAAAATAGTACAAAGTGCAGGGTGCTTTGCTTGGTCAAATTGCGTCTGCTTGTCCAAGTAACCTCCTTGACATGGAAAGGCTACAAGAAAGTGCACTGTACCTAAGCGAAACCTTGTTAGATAAAATCTATATTGCACTTTCATAATAAAATGTAAGTAAAATTGTAAATGATTAGTCAAAGGGCTAACCTCAACAGAACTCAACAATCCGTATTATGTCTGAGGCTGCCAATGGTGTACCATGGCCCTAGCTAAAAAAGTCAATTTAATAATGTCTTTTGCTTAAAGGGGCATATTTTGGGTTTTTTCAAAAAGATGACGTACACCTATCTGAAAAAGCATACATCTCAGATGGTTGAATGAACCAAGGGATCTTCCCAACATTAAACACAGCAGGACAAACTTTGGTGATGGCTCTTGAAAAAACGAAGTACTCTTAGAGCCAAATCATTGGCCATAATAGTGTTATGAGCCCTAATGTACCCCAATATAGGCCTAAATAGTTGCACAACCTTTTACCTACATTTGTCCTACCTTGCTCTACATAACGGCTCTGGTGCTGACCTTTTACCTAGTTAGGAGCCAAATACATGTTGTGTGATTTTCTTCAAAACCTAGCCTCATTTATTATGCATGAAGATTCTAAGTATCACAGCAGGATTACCATCTTCTGCATAATACCTCTTTACAAAAGTCACCACTATTGCCATCCTTGGCCGACAGAGCCACAGTACCATGACCCATCCAGGTAGAACCCCTGAGGGTACCTTTCGGGTATATAAGTCCCACATATTCACTGGGCAAACCAGAGGAGAAGCTTTCATTCTTACACTAGATGCTGAAGTTCCTGCCTTCAGACACTCCAGCACACAGTGGTCTGACATCCCTTGGGGGTGTCCAACTCAAGACCAAGACGGGGTCCTTCGTTCTCTCCCATCAGGTAATGGGTGTGGCTCCTCCCTAGGGGGGATTCTTGACTTTACACCTACATACATACTGGGTACACTTAGGTACATCTAGTTGGGTGTGCATTTTAGGAGTACTCACGATTACTGCCATGTATCTATATGCCTGCATATATTCATTGTTTTAGCACCATGGTATTGAATTCTACCTTTTATTTACTCTGTTGGTGCTTATAACCGTATATATCTGTTTCTGTGTAATGGATGTTGCAGCACACGTATTTTATACTAGAATGATGCTGGTTCAATAAATGTTTATTGAAAATGTCCCCACCATTTATTCTATGTCACCCTGAGACCGAGTGAGCACAAATGACTGCGTGAAAAGTACTGAACTGTTTCCATGATCCTTGAGGAGTCAGGGTTGTCTTCTTTGATAGTTGCCAGAACCTATTCACTCCTTGATAAGGTTGTGGGGCATATAGTGGCACTGTGAGCTAGCTGGAATACAGACAAACATATCGTTTGGGGTGTCTGGAATCAGTCTGAACAACAATTCCTTAGTTTCTGTTGCCTAAACGTGCAGATCCTATATAGATTTGTGGGAACTACACAACAATAGCAAGGGTGCGAGGCCAATACTCCAAGCCTAATTCGGAGTGACAGAATGTGACAGAAGCACTTTTGGGCACCATCATCAGTCTTCCAATGAAATTATTCTATACAAGTTGAAGTTTGTTGCTCCTGTTTACCCCCAAACTCCTGCCCCATAAGTGGCAATGGAAAGGCATTTTGCTTTATAGAATTAACAATTCTTTTACTGGTTTCTGTCCCAATTTAGCTGCGAACTGAAAAAGGGCATCCATTGCTAGAGAGTCTGCTGTGCTCTTAAAGTCAATAAAGGGTCCCATGACAGCTGTGCATTAAATAAATTACCCAAATAAGAATTTTGTAAAACTTTGTTGATCTCTTCTCCATCAATAACATTTTTTGTAGATTTTGTCAACTTGAGACCACATACCACAATATACGATTTCTTAAAATTAACTTTGAAACCAATGGCTTGCATAAAATCCGTAAAAGCGGGGGCGTGGCCAAGAGGGCGATGGAGTAGGACGTGCTTCTAGTCCCCTCCGGTGCCGGGCCCTACAAAGCTTTGTCCAGCATTAGCCCCGGGCGTCCCCCTGGGGCTTTTGGTCGCTCTGGAGCCTTCGTGGTGAGGTGGCCGGCTGTGGAGCGAATCCCGACGATCCCTGAGCCCGTGTTCGCGGGACCGGAACCGGCGGCGGTGCCCGAGGCCTGTGCGGCGCTGCGAGCTGTGGCGCCGGACGGCAGTGCGGGGGAGTTCTGGTGGTGTTCGGCGGACGGTGGCAGGCGGCAGCACCTGGACATTGCTGTAGGGCGCTGCGTGGGCCTGGCGACGGCGTGGAGGAGCCCGGTTGATGCCGTGACCCTGAGCCCTAGGAGGAGGCGGGGCTTATTGCCCGCGAACAAACTGGTGCTGCAGTGCGGCCGGCGGACTACTCGAGGCCGGGGATTGAGGCCTAGCCCGGGAGGCGGTCTGCGCTGCTTCTGAGACCCGCGCCTCTACACAGCGGCCTGGACCGTGGTTTGCAGCTGGGGAGGCCTCGGAGGGAGGACGATCGGCCCCCACAGTAGTGTGCAGAGGCAGGCGCGGGACGGAGCATACCGCGGCCTCCTGCTTGGACCCACGTGTCCCTGATCGGTTTGGCCCGGTTGCTGGTGGCAGGGCTGTGGCACAGGGCAACGTGAGCACTTGGCCCCTCGGAGATAGGCACCGCTGCGGAAGGGAGCCGGTGCACGCTGCAGGTGCACCGGTCGATCGGGGGACCGGAGAAGAGACGCTGTGGCTGCTCGGGGAGGCATTGGGGCCCACCAGCGGAGAATCTACCTGGCAGCCGGGACCCCTGGAGGCGAGTCTTGACCAAAGGGCAGCTTTCGGGGCCTCGACCGGGCCTAGCGGCAGGCCTGAGTGACAAAGAAGGGGCATCTCGATCTCCTCTCAAGCCCAGTGAGCCTGGCTTGCGCTGCGGGCCTCGGGCGGGACTGCACTCGCTTCGCCGCCACGCGCTCCTCTGCTTTGGCGTGCCCCGCCTGTATGTTGGAGCCTAGAGGAATATAGACCAGTGACACCTAGATCGACTTGGACATTGCGGTGCCGGGGGACGGCTGGTGACCGTTGGGCGGTATTCCCGCCTGGTCCTAGCGGCGGGCTCTGGCGGGCTCCGCTCCCCTATGCGACGCTCTCTCGACCTGCCGCCGGCGGAGGACTGCGACGGCGATGGCCTCCTCACAACGCAAGGGGAAACCTGGTAAGGACGGGACAACTAAGAGCTCCCAGCCCCCGGCCTCCCCCGGCCCTAGTGCATCTCCTGGGAGACCAGATGATGAGGCCCCGGCCACTAAGGCCTTCATGACGGAACTCTTCATCTCCATCAAAGAAGATATCTCCGAGCTCCGGGCCCAGCTTGCTTCGGATCTCCGCGAGGTGCGAAGGGACGTCGACGGTCTTGGGGAGAGAGTGGCCACTCTGGAGGACCTCGACCTCAGCATGGCCAATGATGTCCATCTACTGCAGCAGGACGTGCTCCGTCTCATAGAACAGAACATAGACCTGCAGGCCCACGCGGAAGACCTGGAGAATCGTTCCCGCCGGAACAACATCCGCATTCGGGCGGTACCTTGGGATGGAGAAGCGGGAGACCTCCGAGGATATGTGCAGGCGCTCTTTCTTCAAATCCTGGACGAGGAGGACATGCAAGAAATCAGAATGGATCGAGTCCATAGAGTGGGGCTGCCCAGGCGGAATGGAGGTCCTCCTCCTGACATCCTTGTATGCGTGCACGATCTCCAAATCAAGGAACGCATCCTTAGGAAGGCACGGGACATTCCCTCCCTGCAATTCCGGGACCATCGTCCTCAGCTTTATCAGGACTTAGCAGCTACGACGCTCCAGAAGAGGCGCGAGTTCCGCCCGGTCACTGCCTACTTGCGTGAGCATAACATCTCCTACTCATGGGGCCACCCTTTCCGCATAATCTTCAGATGTCAGAACAGACTGGCACAGATTTGATCCCTTCGGGAAGCAAAGGAGCTCCTGGGGATTGAGGACGAGACCCCTGCACCTGACCGTCGCAGTCCTTCGCCACGGAGAAGACGCCGCTCCTCGTCTTGGCAAAGGGTGGGCCCAGAGACGAACCGCAGAAGGCCTGATCGCACGACTAGCCTACAGGAACGAGGGAACGCAGTGGCATCTGTGGCCTCAGCCACACTGACGTCGTCACAGCAGAGCTCTGGGGCGGCCTGATCTTTGGGCAGCTGTCCTTGGTGCCGGAGGGGCACGCACACTCAGGTACCGGGGATATGTATGTACTTTTTGTGAAGACACCCCGATCTTCGGCCTTGGGAGATCCGATGTTGGGTCCCCACCCACGCCCCCTGGGACGTTTCGATCTGGGTATGTTTCATTCAGGACTCTGTTTGCTTTTGTCCTGGGTCATTGGGGAGTTGGGGTGGAGGGAGGGTGCGGGGAGGGGGTGGGGGGTGGTGGGGCGGTTTGGTTGGGAAGGGTGTTTGGGTGGGGTGGGTGGTGGTGACGACGGGTGGCTGTTTTATATCAGAAAGTACTGTTTGCAGGTTATGTACTCCTGGTCTTGGGTGACATTTGTCACTCCGTATAGTGCTCCGGGGAGCGGTTACCAGTTAGACTTTCTCCTTTGTGTCTGGAGGAGTTGGCCGCCGGAGTCTGGGAGGAAGGGCGGAGGGTGGTTTGGGAGAGACCTGTCCCGGGGTGAGCTGGGAGGGACGCCTGAAATGAGAAAGAGTTGGCGTTGTGTGATCTGGGGAGTTGGGGGACTTGTGGATCTAGCTACTATGAAGCGGGGGACCTGACATTTCCTCATGCATCTTAGCGTTGGCACTTGGAACGTGAAAGGCCTTAACTCCCCGCAGAAACACCAGAAGCTATGGAAATATCTGCTGGATCATCATCTAGATGTCGTGGGCCTCCAGGAGACCCATCTAGCACGCAGGGACGAGCTCCGGCTCCGTCATAGGCAATATCCCCTCATCTATAGGTCCTCTGCTTCTACTAAACACAGGGAGGTGGTTCTTCTATTTTGGGCTTCCATTCAATTCCAGCCTTTAGGAGTGTGTTGTGACAAAGAAGGCTGGTGGTTGATGGTCAAAGGGGTGCTTTATGGACGTTTGTGTACATTTGTGGTAGTATATGTGCCCAATGCCCAGCAAAATAGCTTTCTCCAGGGCCTATTGGATAAGATGGGAGGCTTTGTAGAGGGCCATCTGGTTGTCATGGGGGATTTTAATATGGTATGGGACCAAACTCTAGATAGCTCCCGAGCCCAGAGGACGGACTCTGGTGTTTTCTCCGCCACGACTAAAGACAAGATGGGGGAGTTGGGACTCATAGATGGCTGGCGCGCAGTCCACACACAGACCAGGGACTATACATTTTTCTCCCACGTACACCACACCTACTCCCGCATAGATTATGAGTTTTTGAGCCAGGCGCTCAGAGGAGATGTCCGCGATTCTAAGATCTTCCCGCTCTCTGTCTCGGATCATAGCCTGTTGGTACTCCTGCTGCAATGGTCAGTGAGGGGGGATGGATATCGGAAGTGGTACTTCACTGCGGCGCTTGTGCGGGATGACACCTCCTGTAAGGAACTCAGGAAAGCCATTAGGGAGTTCTTGACGCTCAACCCGAGCTCGGACACCTCTGTGTTCAACACCTCGGACGCCTGTAAGGCCTCCCTGAGGGGCACCTGCATAGGTCTTAATGCGGCCATTAATCGCTTGCGGAGGGCAGAACGGGAGAAATTGGAAGCTGAACTAGAGGGACTGGAACGGGCTCACAAACTGAACCCTTCTCGCGCGACACTTCGCCCACTGACGGCTGTCAGGGGGAAGCTGAAGGCGCATTACAACAATCGCTCTGAGTTTACCCTCCTACGATTGCGTCGAGGATCGTACGCTCAGGGGAACAAAGTGGGCCGACATTTGGCACGACAACTTCGAGAGAAAAGGGAGGAGTATGTAGGGGGGATCCAGGACTCGGGAGGCTCGGTGCATCACCGGGATGGGGATAAAGCGGATATATTTGGCCGGTTCTATGCGGCACTTTATAAAGGTGACTCGCTCGACCCAAGTGCGCAAGACACATTTCTGTCGGGCCTCTCCTTCCCGCAGGTTTCTGTTAGTAGTAACGAACAACTGACGGCTCCCTTCACTAGGGAAGAGGTGCTCGAGGCGATCAAGGATCTGAAACCTAACAAGGCCCCTGGCCCGGATGGGTATACCGCCTATTTCTACCAGTCGTTTGCATCTGAGCTGGTCGATTGCCTGGTCTCTCTCTTCAACGAAATGGCTGCCGCTGGGGAGACCTCTGGCACTATGGCTGAGGCCATGATCACCGTGATCCCCAAACAGGGGAAGGATCCTTCCAGATGTGCCTTGTACCGCCCTATAGCCCTGTTGAATGTGGACGCTAAGTTGTATTCCTCTATCATCGCCCGCCGGCTGCGGGATCTGATGCCGGCCATTATACATCCGGATCAGTCCAGTTTCATTAAGGGTCGGCAAACCCATGACAACTTGCGGAGGGTGTTACATTTGATAGAGGAGGCTTCCAGATTCCGCATTCCGGCCGTGTTGGTGGGTCTGGATGCAGAAAAGGCATTCGACCGGGTCGACTGGGGATTCCTGTTTCGCACGCTATCCGCCTTTGGCTTTTCGCACCAGTTCCTCACGATGATTCAGGCGAATTATAATCGTCCTACCTCAAGGGTGCTGATTAACGGCCATCGGTCTGCCAGCTTTCCTCATTCCAGAGGTACGAGACAGGGATGCCCCCTCTCCCCTCTCCTCTTTGCTCTGAGTATCGAACCCCTGGCACTGGCGATACGGGAAAACGACCGAATCAAGGGCCTTCCCTTCACAGGGGAACAGCACAAAATATCCCTTTTTGCGGACGATGTCCTGTTGTCCTTAGGGGATCCAACTCAGTCCTTACCGCCTATTCACGAGGAGCTCTCCCGGTTCGAAGCAGTGGCGGGTTTCAGAGTCAACTTCGACAAGTCGCACATCCTGAACTTAACTCTGCCCCCGGCGGAAGATGACTGAGTGCGCTTATTGACGACCCTGCAATGGGCTCCCACCTCCCTACTGTATCTGGGGGTGCGCCTAACACCTGCTGTAGGATCCCTATTTGCGGCCAACTTTCCCCCCCTGCTGGCTTCGATACGAAACGACCTGGATCGATGGAAGCCAAAATTCCTTTCATGGCTTGGCAGGATACATGCTCTTAAAATGGTCCTCCTACCTAAATTTCTATATCTTTTCCAGGCCCTCCCTATACCTATTGACATGGACTTCTTCCGCCGATTACGGTCGATGATGCTGAAATTTGTCTGGCAGGGTGGCCGGGCTCGTATTCCCTTTACGACATTGCGCCGGCCGAGGGGGGAGGGAGGTGTTGGGCTCCCTGACATGCTTCTATACTATAAAGCTGCGCAGTTGCGGGTGATAGTGGAATGGTCCCAGCAGCTTTCAGAGAAACACTGGCTGCATATGGACAGGGCCGTGGCGGGGAGGTCGATCTGGGACCTGATCTGGAAGCCCAAAGTGGACCGACCGAAGAATGCTTACATTAGCACTCCCACTAGCACGGTTCTGAAGGTGTGGGACACGGTCACTGGCGACGACCATTGGACCACGTTTCCGTCTCCCTTCACCCCCATTCATTTCAATCCGGCCTTTCCACCGGCCTTACAGGAGGGACCCTTTCGGCGGTGGCGAGAAGGGGGATGTAGGGCGCTTACGCATTTGTTTCATGGGAGAGTTCCCCTCACATTCCATAACTGCATGCGCCTCTATGGACTCCCGGTCACTGAGCGCTTTTACCATGCCCAACTCCTTCACTGGGCGACATCGGCGGAAATGGGCGAGGCCGCTACACGACCCCTTTCCCCTTTTGAGTCCTTTCTGCTCCGCACATCTGCGATGCGGGGGACGGTCTCCTTCCTGTATGGACTGCTTCTGGCCACTGCGGTCGCCCGCGCCCTCGATACATGGAACAGTGGGAGGTTCTCCTAGATCGAGACATCTCTGATACAGAATAGAAGCACCTCTGGAGGGATATAGCTCCGCACAACCACTCCGTGCGCCTCAGGGAAGCCCACTTGAAAACCATGTATGACTGGTATTTATACCCAGCCAAGCTCCACCGTATATTCCCTACTTCTTCGGATAGATGCTGGAGAGGTTGTGGCCTACTGGGGGACTTCCACCACATTGGGTGGGATTGCCCAATCATTCGCCCCTTCTACACGGAGATACTCTCCCACATCAAGGAGATATTGGGGTATCCGATCTCGGATTCAGTGGCCCATGTACTACTGGGTCTCCGAGATCCATTGTTGGAACATCAGACTAAGGCAGACAAGCGCATTCAATGGCTATGTTTGGGGGCAGCTAAGCTTACGTTAGCGGCGGCGTGGAAGAAACCACATGCCCCGGCTATATCATTGTGGCACGCGAGACTGTGGGGGCTACTGAGCATGGAGAGAATGGCGGACATCTTCCTGGGCGATTTTAAAAACTTTTTATTCCGCTGGGGGCCTCCAGTCCGTTTCTTGTCATCTGGGCTGCCATCTGCGGTATGCCCGCCCACACTACGTGCACTACACCTGTTTCAAATATGATCTGTTTCAAATATGACCAGAATGCATGACTATCCAGCTTAGTACGATGTGAGAGTGTTTGAGTCGTCACCACTGGGGGAGGGTGGAGGGTGGGGGAAATAGTTGGGTTCCGGTTTGTGCTAATTGTTGCGACAATGTTTGGCTCCTGGGGATTCAGGGCTTCTGTATCGCTATGTACCCCTCTTCTACTGCCCTCGGACTACTTATGAGCTTTGCCCTGCGATCTTTCGAGTGGGCACTAGACTTTCTGCTGGACCTTGGAGCTGGGCCTTCTACCCTTCTCAGTTGCTTATTGCTTTTATTCTCCAATACTTGTTTCAGCTTCCTCTGTGCGAGATTTGTGGCGGAATTGTCGCCTATTTAATTTTTTCTTTGTTCCTTTTCTTTCCCCTCCCCCTCTATTCTTTCTGAAAAAACTTTGAATAAAAACATATTTTACAAAAAAAAAATCCGTAAAAGCATCAAGGGATTTCTGAAGGCTTATAGCGGCCCTTGCCAGGAGGGCAGTGTCATCTGCATATGAGAGTAAAATGACAAAATAACTTCCAATCGAAAGGAAATCTAACTTCATCTGCAATAAAAATGCCTCTAGCACATTTGTATAAATGAGAAATGAAAAAGTGGCTAAAATGCACCCTTGACAGACCCCCTCAGATGAAACTATTGGCTATGTTTTCTCGACCCTTACAGCTATATCGTACCCTAACCATTGAGTTAGAATCTCACCTACGTAACAAGACTGTTAATAATTCCTTCACTACTATGTCTCCCATCATAGCCCTCAAGCTGTCCCAATTGACAGTATCAAAAGCACTCAATAAGTCCATGAAGGGCAGATGTATAGAGCTGTTCACAGACTTAGTGTACTTACTGACAATCAGTGACAGACTAAGGCACTGTTCTGTCGTACCCATGCCACATCTAAAGCCATATTGTGCTTTTGAAACAACCCTGTTAGTGGCGGATGTATGACGTTACAACTCATACTTTTACAACGCATGCCATTACAACGAATTTTTTACAAGGCAAAAACTTTTACAACGCATGTATTTACAACGCATGTTTTTACAACGCAGGTACCTTTACAACGCATACCTTACAACGTAAGTATTGGTAAGTATATATTATTTTTTTTTAATTTAAAATAATTGAAAATAATATAATTTAATTTAATTTAATTTAATTTAATTTTCTTTAATTGATTTAATTTAAATTTTATTTAATTTTATTTTTACCTTATACCCCTGTACCCCAAAAACCCAAAACTGACCCTGAACCCTAAAAATACCCCTGTACCCCAAAAACCCAAAACTGACCCTGAACCCTAAAAATACCCCTGTACCCCAAAAACCCAAAACTGACCTTGAACCCTAAAAATACCCCTTTACCCAAAAACCCCAAACTGACCCTGAACCCTAAAAATACCCCTTTACCCAAAAACCCAAAACTGACCCTAAACCCTAAAAATACCCCTTTACCCAAAAACTGAAAACTGACCCTGAACCCTAAAAATACCCCTTTACCCAAAAACTGAAAACTGACCCTGAACTCTAAAAATACCCCTTTACCCAAAAACTGAAAACTGACCCTGAACCCTAAAAATACCCCTTTACCCAAAAACTAAAAACTGACCCTGAACCCTAAAAATGCCCCTTTACCCAAAAACTGAAAACTGACCCTGAACCCTAAAAATACCCCTTTACCCAAAAACTGAAAACTGACCCTGAACCCTAAAAATACCCCGTTACCAAAAAACTGAAAACTGACCCTGAACCCTAAAAATACCCCTTTACCCAAAAACTAAAAACTGACCCTGAACCCTAAAAATGCCCCTTTACCCAAAAACTGAAAACTGACCCTGAACCCTAAAAATACCCCTTTACCCAAAAACTGAAAACTGACCCTGAACCCTAAAAATGCCCCTTTACCCAAAAACTGAAAACTGACCCTGAACCCTAAAAATTCCCCCTTTACCCAAAAACTGAAAACTGACCCTGAACCCTAAAAATACCCCTTAAAAAAACCCCAAACATATAAAATTTAAAATATAATTATATACTTACCAATACTTACGTTGTAATGGTATGCGTTGTAAAGGTACCTGCGTTGTAAAAACATGCGTTGTAAATACATGCGTTGTAATGGTTTTTGCGTTGTAAAAGTTTCATTTTAATGGTAGTGCGTTGTAAAAGTTGCGTTGTAATGGTTGTTTCCCGTTAGTGGCAGCTCATTGTCGGACGGTTCTTATCCGAAACGATGGCAGTCAAATGAGCATCTGCCCTCCATTGTAATGAGGTCCTAGGTGTCTGAACCCCATACTGGTGTATTTCACAATAGATAGTTAATACCCACTAATAGGATGGGTATCTCTAACAGAGAAGCTAGTATTGAATAAAATATGAATCCCTTTACAATATGCCAAAAATTGGGCATACTTCGATTGCAGATTGTAACCATGCAAGAGTTTATACATAGAGGCTATAGGATTAGTACACCTTAAGATGACCACCGCTGCTGCATGCATTCACGTGGTGATCTTGAAAATACCCTGTATGCCTCGCAAGCATGCTCAGCTCCAACCGGTGAGTTAAATTTGGAAACAGACGCTGTTGGTATTTAGGAAGACCAGAAGGAGTTCCGATGTCGGTTAAGTAAGCATGCCAGAAAGTGGGCATATTATGATTGTGTGATTGTAACCATGCAATAGAATTTCACAAAGAAAAAAAAGTATTAGTACACCTTAAGATCCCCGCCAAAGTTACATGCATTCACCTGGTGATCTTTAACACCTTTGCTGTGGGGTGTTTTCACCCGCTGTGCGGGGGGCATGGGGCCGCGTGCGGCACCGCCGTGCTGGTGACGAACTCAGCTCGTCATGGCCACACCCGTTTTTAGAACGTTCAGCACAGCGGGGAAATTAGCCCTGCGTGCAAATGTTCCAACGGCCGTGACGAGCTCAGCTCGTCAGCAGCAAACATGTGGTTAAATTACCCTGCATGCTTTGCAAGTACACTTGACTTCCCCACCTGACGAGTTTAGTTTGAGAACTGACGCTGTTGGCATTTAGGAAGACCAGGGGAAGCTCTTTTATAGGATACGTTTTCAGGGATTCTGTGTAGAACTGAGATCTTCCACACCAAGAGTGAGTAGATATTCAGTAGGACCTCGGTTTTTAGTTGAGTCATTCCCGTTATGTGTAGAGACTGGCTTATTCTCTTTTATATCTTGTATTTGTACCAGGCAAGCTACCTACGTGGCAATCTCTTTGTTGGTAACCTGAAAGATTTGGGGGTTGACCACCATATTATGTAAGTATTTATAGATTGAGCTAGCACACTTGGTGGCTCGCACTTGGTGTACATATAATATGATGCCAAAGGAATTATGTCATTGCATTGGATGCACTATGAGATTTGTGCTATATGTATACTTCCTTCCTGGTTCTAATACTCACACACTGTGATATGCCCTGTAAATATACCCCATAATTGTGTACAGTAATTCTGGCGGGAGACGTGTGGTAGTCTTGTGTATGGATGATAGATGTAAGGAGCCATGGATACTACACTCCCACTACTAGCACAAGTAGTTGATGGGGGGGGGTTCAACCACTAGGAAGGCCAGAGTGCTTTGAAGTACATTGGAACTGATCTATATAATAGAGTTGCAAGTTTCTGATTTTTATTAGGTGCAAGTGGAGCTTTGTGTAAGGAAACTAAGTGGCTCTTGACAAAGCTGAAGTTTTGTTTTATTGATACATATTATTTTCTTGTTTTTCTGTGGTCCTGAAGACGCCAACAATGATTGGGGTGGAATGCTTAGAACTTTATGTTAAGGAGTTGATTAATGAAAAACGATATGTGACTAGATTATGAACTAGGCATCTAAAGAATTTTGCTTGAGAGACTGTTCCTCATTGAATTCCATTGTTCACGAATGGACTACCGCCCGGTGGATCTGGTTTGGAGAAAACACTTTCTTCACTGCATCCTGGAAATCGCTTACTGAGAGACAAGAGTTAAGTAATGTGTGTCATATTACATTAATGTTTGTTTTGTTATGTTCACCTCTTTGTAACGAATATATGTGTATAGAGCTGCACGTAGAGAGCTGTTTAAGTTTATGTTCATTCTTCAGCGTCATCACCAACCAGATGTATTCGGTTTAAAACGATGAAAGTATGAATACATAAATAATTGCTACACAGTATATTCCAATAAAAATGTACTGAATCAATAAATACAATATTTCATAGCAGTTTAAAAAGGAGAGGAAAACTTTTTTTAAACTAGTACATAAAAAAAAGGACATCCTAAGATACTTTGTATGCAGAATTTCAGTTATCCAAACCCTCCATAACAATCAAAATCATGAGTAAATTGTGTAAATATAGCCAACATGCTGGAGAGGAATACTAAAAACTCCATACAAACAACAGACAGACACTTAAAAAGTCCACATTAAAACCACAATTAAAAACCTACTTCCCTACCGATTTCCTCATTCTAATAGCCACCGAGATAAATTATAACCCATCATACAGATATCTACTGATTATAATAGCTTTAGATAAAGCAGAGCAGACCTATACCTTCTGATATTCAGATACATCAGCAATGGAACTAAAAGTGTTTTCTTAGGTATAACATAGAACTTGCAGGAAAAAAGGAAGTGGAGTGTGGTCTGAACCGAGCATAAGTCACAATGTTCATTCTATTGTCATGTACAAATGTGTATACAGTTGTATGTAAAAACAAATAATGAAGAAAAGAAATGAAAAGCTTAAATAGAAATGCATGTTTGTATGGTGGACTAGTTCTTGGTTAAAAAATATATAAGTATGGCTTAAATCGCAGCTGGGGAGGGAGGATGAAGAATTGGGATTGGCAGTTTGTGAACACGTTACTTTCCAATGGAAAAGTCCAAATCTATTGGGTTATTTTTTTACTATTCATATTTGCCCCATATTGGGCCAGGTTATATTTAGTGACTCCAACATCTGCAGCAGACCCTGGTTATCAAGAATTATGTGTCTAGAACCTGTGACGTGCTGCAAGTAGTGACAGGTGAAGAGACTGGGTGTGAAGGGTTCTGAAAAGCACCAAAGACAATGCCTCCATCAACCATAGAAGGGTGATATATTTATAAATCCCCTGTAGCGGAATCGAAATATCAGGCAATCTGGCCCATTTTCACAATTGCTTACAATCGATTAAAACCAACAGAGGGACTTGGCTCTTTTTTACCCGTTCTACCAAATGGCATCCTTTTTGGTTGGGACTTTAGACAGTAAGTGCTCCTGAGTCCAGGGCCACCCTGTGCACTGAGTTGGGGGGGACAACTGCGTCCAATAAGAGATGTAAAGCTGCCGGGCCGAGTGCAGCACTGCTTTCTCAATAATACATCATCTGCACGTGAGTGCTCAAACACTGGCCAGGCTAACAAGAGACAGCAAGGTACAGGATAAGGTAATGTCATATTATCAAGGGTTTCCATGCCATGATGCAACCTCATTGCAATAATGTAGTGGGCATTTTAGGTGAGGACAAAACCCCTCAGGCGTCAACAGAAGTTCAACAAGCCCCCTTTTGTTGGAGGGACATAACTTCTGGCCAATCACAACAACTTGTGCTCCTGGCTACCAACATGTTTGTAAGGCAAAAGCCCTCTCTGTAATACTCCTGAAAGCTCTTTTTTTGGTTGATTACATAAGGTATGATGATAGCTGTGCTCACAAGATTGATCTAAAATTCATTCTTGCCATTCTGACTCCCATTCATGCTGCAAGCTTCTAAGAAATTATTCAAATCATTAAAGTCCTGGTATCCCTGTTGATGACACATCAATGCCCAACAAACAGCTTCTTGCAAGACCACAACTTTCATCAGCAGAATACTATCATGAGGAATACACTCCGTCAGAAACTGTTTCGTCTCAATTTAGCCTCTTTGTTGTCTCTTATTCCAAGTCTCCCATTTTCTGAAATTGTGTTCATGGTAATAGTTGAGATACTGTTGAAGCACTGTCATTGAAAAATACTTTGAGTATTTTTGTTTGTTTGAGTGACAAACTCATTTAGAAAAACTTTGCATGTAGGACCTTCCAGTATTACATTCAAATGTAGTGTAGCTCCTATTTTCCCAATAGGCTCTGCGCATTGGAATAGTACCTACAGCAGTAAAGGCCTAGGCCAGACGTTAACTAGGTCTACTACTGTCGATACTAGACTTAATTTTTGGGTTTGCCAGCTAAGCTCAGAGTTCGCTAGAAACTTTCTCGAATGTTCAAGGAAGGATTAACTTCCCTGATTAGACAAGAAGGGATTTAGTTTCTGACAACCATAGAACATGACAACTTTGCTCTCCCCTAATCAAGAGTCAATCTCGAGAGTCGTGTGAGCACAAGGCAATTATTTTACTCAGTCAGTACGTGCATTCTTAGTCTCATCAGAATGTAGAGAAAAGGAAGAGACGGGCGTGTTCAATAAAAGATGTTATTTATTGATCAGTCTCTTTTCTCGTACAAGAGAAATGGATCGATATTATTGCAATACTTATAGTTAAGTAAAGTGCATACATTAGAAGCAATAGTATAAAATAATACTGTAAAAACATTGATATGGTTTCTGAGCCATATGATGTTTAAAATGATTAAAATATATTTACATACACATATACATTTGACTAAACGTACTCAACTGGTGTTTCTAGATACGCCTACCCCGTGTACCTGACCTAAGTCTAATGCGTGGGCGGGAATAGAAAGTTACAGTTTAAGTTAAGTTTGTTTTTGCCAAGTGAATAACTAAAGAATTCTCTGTGAGGGGTTATTCAGTTCTGTACCTGGAATTTAGGATGAATGAGGAATGGTATCTCTTTCTCTGCTCTCGATATTCCAGGCTGCCTGCGAGGGCTACCCGGAAGCGCCGGTGCTGGGTCTCTCGGCTTGAGATAGCAGCGCGTCTCTCAGCGCGTCAGGAAGGCGGGGCTGCTGCCTGCGGGGTCTGCTTCTGCTCTCGGCTTCGGCAAGTATGGCTGCTCCGTCTTGTCACCACGCGTGCGTTTGCATAGGGCAAGGTCGGCAATATTTATACCTTAAAGGTGCCGGGATTGACGTAAGGATGGACATAGGTACGTCAATAAAGATGTCATACGACTTGCTCGTTAGCACATTCTTTACTAAAGTTCTCTGTGAAATCAAAACAATGGCCGCACGGATTATCCAGGTTGTCATAGGTTTGATTTGTTATGAGAACGTCGTATGCCTTATCAGGGGCTGGAGGAATGTCGCTTGTCTAATTAGATCTCAAGCGTTATGACCTAATCAGATAACACGTTCCTGTGCCGTAGTGTGACTGCGTCAGATAACGGTATCTGCATCATGGGGGTTTTCTTGCCTCATGGGCTGACTGTTAGTTAACTTGATAGTTAGTTTAACCAGAATAGGGTCAGGAATAGGGGGATCGATTCAGAACCTATAGAAATACACGACACCCACTCCACGCTAACTATGGTCATATCTACTAATCTATGCATAGTATAACATAGTACAACATACTATAGAGTATAGTGTATACCTTACCACCCCAAAATACATAAATGCATTTTGAAATTTTCAAATATACTGAAAAATTGCAGTCATATATATTGTATGCACTTAAGCTATGAATTAAATGCAAAATTAAACACGCATTGTTATGCATTATTGCTTTTTGGTATATGAGAAATACACATGAAATGGCTCTTAATATAGCTATACAGAAAGGAAGGTCGAGACCATTTCATCACATAATAAAATATTTGTGAACATACCAGCGGGCAGCTAAAGTCTATATAAAGTATCTAAAAAAGAAATCTTAGTTCTCTAGGAATAGTTTCTTACTTTAAGCAGAAGATCAGTGTCCCGGGGAAAAAATATATAGAACATTTTTTTAAGGGCTTGCTGAAAAAAGTTGCTGTCCGTGAACTGGATTGTAATTGTTCATGTGACTTTATTTTTAAAGTTGAAGGCCGAATTCAGGGAACGCCGTGTGCGAGTTTACTCAAAAGTCTCTATTTCTGTTCCGGAGAGAACATCATATCATTCAGGCTTTCGAAAAAACTGTCAACAGCTTCATGGGAAAGTTCCACTAAGTCGGAAATAGGGGTAACCATGCATTCGTGCGCATGATTGTCTCCATTGACATTCTGATTTGCATTGCTGACAGAAGGTCGTACCTGTTCGATGCTGCTTTCATCTCGAACTTCACTACCCTTCAATCGTAGTGGTGAAGATTCCAGGAATGCCGTCATCAGAATTGGCAGCCTTTGAGGGCAGCACAGTGCGTGAACCTTGGTAGGAACCAACAGTGTATCTGCATCCACCGGCGCATCCGATTGTAGCGTCAGACAGGTGTCTAACACGCATTCTTCTCCGCATAGCAGACACCTTAGTACAGGTAAAACACACCTTTGCCACATTGGTCGAAATGATAGAAACCAAGTCATGTTTAGGTCTCTAAGCCGGGAGAGTCCCAGGATTTTTGATATCCGGTCCCGGTATCCAATGGCTAGGATCGTATCTTCCATTGTCGCGAGAGTTTGATCTGTGACATGGGTTGCCATAACGGAAAATAAGGACTAGGAATAGGATTCCTGCAATTAGTCCCAGGATCAGGGGAAGTCCGCCAAAAATCGAATGGACGAAATCTGGAAAAATACCCAGTATGGCTTTGAATGGTGTTAATGCCATCGAAAATACTGTCTTAAATACCTTTGAGACCCCAGTGGTATCAGAAATATTTAAGATTTCGCTCAGGATTTCCGCGAAATGTACGGGGGAATTAGTTGATAATAATGTATGTATCTCTGCAGTCGTCCTTGCGACTTGTAGATCATACGTTTCTTTAGATGACGTGAGCCTTGTAGGCGTCTGAAGAAGCACTGTTTTCATTCTGCTTAAAGTATCTATTCGAATAGAAGTAATTTTCAAACCGGGCCATGCCCTTGCCTCCCTGTCTGGAAAGGAGCTGGGGAACAAAGAACGTCCACAGCACTTGACCTTCGCCGTCGTAGTGACGAGATAAGGAGTCCCGGGCATAAGACTACAACATCTGCGGTCTACAATAAGAATGTAACTCCCATTATAGAGTCTTTGAAAGAATGGTTCTATTTCAGTTGCAGGTGCGCCTTGCTGGTGACATGAAAGGTTGTATGAATTCCCTTCACAGGCTCCGTGCAAACTAATACCGTTACACAGAAGCGTGCCGCTTAGTGACATAGCACAATTGTTGCCACTAAGAAACACTTTCTGTCCTTTGTTACTGACACATGCATGTGAATAGGGCAGGTTCCAAGTTGTTTTAAGGTACCCCTTTCCCAATTTCTCGTACATGCCAGCCTGTATATATTTTTGGCAGTATTGAAACCTGAAGGTTGAGATTGGAATATTTATGATTCCGTGGATTATCCATTCACTGACAGGTCGTTCTGACATTGTCATTGGTAATCTTTCTAGTTTTTCAATGCTCAAGATTGTATAATCAGCACCCTTCTGCGCCATACCGATTTGTCTATCAGTAAGGTTAAAGATTTGGAATAGTGACGTTGTGTTGATTAAACGCCAAGGCACATAGCCTGAACGAAGATTTTGTAACGTCCAGCCAAGCTGTACAATGGAACGCAATTGTGACTGTCCATGTTGTAATAACAGTAAGTCTTGCGATAATATATCGATTGCTGAAGACACAATGCTGTCCAATGAAAAAATTCTGGAGGACAGAGTCATTAACCCATTGTCCACTACAGATAGTGATTTTTCCAAATTAATACGATCAATTTCACGTATTCTCTCTGCTGTTTCAATTTGAGTAACCTTTCAGGCCTCATTGTATGCTGCATATACAGAGGCTGCTATGAAACGCTTTTGACGCTGTTTGCGTGGTCCCAGTATGAAATCACGCAAGTCAGCACCATCAGTAAGTAAAGTTAGGTGTTGCTTAATTTCAGGCAGTGTGGAAGTTTGTAGCCATTGCAGGCATAATTTGCCCACACTGTAGGTTGTTATTATCCCTGGGTGATGTCTTTGGGGATATCTAGGGTCTGGCCTGGTCATTTTGAAACCCTGTGTTTTATTCAGGAATCTATCTTGACAGTTATTTGTATCTGTGGGCCAGATCAACTATTGTTTCCAATCAGGATGTGTTCTGTTTTGGTTAAGTATATGGTTTATGTCTATTTCTTCATCTGTTTCAGAGCTATTGCTAAACATTGTTGGCTTTGGAATAGACAGGTTATTTAAATCTTTGATTTTGGCTAAGCCAAGACAGGTGGTTTGTTGAACAGTGTCATTTAAAAATATCATTTGTTCTGGGATCATGCAGGCTCTAAACAAAGCTTCTAAACCCTGTACTTGCCATTCTTTTGTACCCCAAACACTTTTCAAATCAACATTTTTGTCCCAATAATCAAATCCAAAAGTATTCATTTTTTCAAAGAACGAATCAGAATAAATCAATTTTGTGTTGGTTATCATGGTTTTCATCCCTGTCTTGTTTGACAATTTGTAATAAAATGTTTCAGCATTACTAGTGTTAAAACCTTGAAAGTATGAATATTTGTCATAAACGGTTCTAGAGCTCCCTTTTGGAGGTGTAGCACAATGTTCCCATTGATTATAATTTAAAACATTTCTTGGTTGTGCAGATTTATGCAAAAAACTGTTACCATAATGGTTATAGCAATACATACTATCATAATTTGTAGAACCTTGCAAATAATCATGTTTTGTAAATTTAGCAGACATTACTAAGTCAGACATCATATTGTTTATACTTTCAAAGTCCCAATCATCAGCAAATGAGTTTGGTTTTGCAAAGTCACTCAAGGAGATCTTGATTTGGTGTGGATATTTCAGGATCTCGACCGGACCATAAATTTCATAGTCAGTGTTGTCCCAGGCTACCCCACCAGGTATTGGAATTGCTGTGAAGTTGGCTGAAGAAAGTTCTGAAGAAAGTTCTCGTTTCTCGACGTGTGAAGATGTGTGTGGTTTGAGGACCAAGTTGATGTTCTGACTTGCTGTGTCCATTTTAGCATATTTTCCCTCAATGAAGCGTCCCAAGGTAAATACCATGATGAGCCAAAGTATGAGGATAAATGCACCAAAACCCACCCAAAATTCAATCCATGGAGTAACCAGATATGTTTCTTTCAGTTGTTTCAAAAGTTCCTTAGCTTTGTCTTTAAAGGATTTTGATGATGGCTGTGTCTTTTGTTCGCTGAAACCTTCAGAGGAATCATCGAAGTTGATGAAGTAACCAGATGCAGTTCTGTCAATTGTTCCAATTGGTTCAGGATTTTTGTTTCTTGCATTTTCACTTGGAACTTCATTGTAGATTGGTGTGTCTCTGCTAAATGTCTTTATTTGGGTTTTCAGAGGTCTGAGTTCTATTGCATTGTTGCATAGTCCTTGTTGTTCTTCTTTAGGCGTTTCGAATGTGATGAGCCTCTTTGTTAGGACCTCTGTACTGGTTGCAAACCTTGGTGTTCTGCTACTTATTGGGAGTCCACTTGGCCTACTGTTTGTTATCGGCCACATGTTGTGGTTTTACCAGGTCGATGGATACAACTCGGTTCTCCTTTTTTCCAGCAAGTGGCGGTAGTACAACTGATCTTGTCCCGTTGACAGACAAGACAGGAACTGCTTTTCTGTAAGAAGGCCCAAATTCCTTCTTTACCGCGATCTTCTCCCTGACTAGATCCCCGACTTTTGGAATCCAGACAGGTCTTGCTGGGACAGGTGGTGATTCTTCAGTGGTTGTTGGCTGTTGTTTCAACTGTATGTTGCTCAGGTCTTTTCTTGTTTTGTTTAAGTCCTGCAAAATAGCCAAACGGTCTTTGACATCAAAGGTTTTTTCTATTACCACTGAAGTCTGACTATCAAGGTCAGAGATCAACATCCTAGTTCCGAATAATAATTCGTACGGACTGAATCCCTTCAGAGAATTTCTTGGCAAGTTATTTAGACTACGTTGGACACTTATTAGATGTTTGACCCACCCAGCTCCCGAACCTAATATCCTTTCTATTATAGATTGCTTTCTGCCTTGGTTTTTTCTTTACACCGTCCCATACCCTCAGGAAGGAAGTGAGAAGATTCCCGCTGGGCTGTGCTCATTTGGCCATGTTTCCCCCCCAGGCTGGTTTGCCTGAGTGAAAGAAATGGTCGAACGTAGCATGCTCTTAGCGTATATGCCATTTAGACTCGCAAATCTTGTATAATAGTCCGGACGTCAGCCGAGTGCTGGTGATCTACATTATAAGTGGAAACTAGCCTGTATATGTTAATCGCAAGCCATTCTTTTTGCTGGTAATATTATCTGCCTTGATACGACGAGGTATTAAACTGCTTCTCTCCCCACTGCGATCTCTGTTGCAGTTTGGGCAGTTTTTTACAAACATGGTGTAGTGCAGGCTCATGCCTGGCCACCAGTACCGTGATTGTAATTCTTCCAGAGAATCTTTTAATTTAAGGTGTCTGTGACCCTCGCCCATGTGTGCGTCTGCGATTAACAAGTTTCTCCTGTCCATGTTTGGAATCACTCTATCCCCCACTCCAGGGATTCGAGCAAAAGGGACGGAGTTTGCATCGATTATGTATGTATAATTGAGTGGATAGTTGATCGGTAACGCTGAGCAGTCGCCTTTGGATGACGTGTTCACCGCCAGCAATGTTTCACCGTCAATGTATTTTAATGTACGCTTTTTTCGATCTACGGGAGCCGGTTTAGTGGCTGCCGCTGCGGCTGCTTCAGCCAATGAATTCCCTACAACGTGAACGCCATCACGTTGATGACTCAGTGAGTGAGTCACGTGAGTCTTTGGTAGTTCTTTTTTCAAAAGAGCTACTTGTTCCCAGAGCAGTCTCTGCTTTATTGGTGCATCTGTGTCATCTTTGTAACCGTTCTGAATCCATGTCTGCAAATCGCTGTTATATGATTTGACGCAGTAATATGAATCTGACACTATAAGTGTCGGGAATTCGCGATCCGCATTATCTAGCGCCATTTTCAAAGCTAATATTTCAGTTTGTTGTTCTGAATTGGTTTCTACTGAGTGTGTCTTTGTTAATAGAGGTCTTAGTTTACCTCCGCGCCACACTTCTTTTGTAATCTCACATGTGGGGTTGTATGCTTGTTCTCCCCAAACGGATGGTTGAGCATGTCCGTCTGTATAGATTACACAGGCGTAATGTCGTAGAGGCAGAATGTCGATTGGCAGAGGATACGTCTTTTCATATTTTAGATTTTTCAATTCTTCTAGTTCTTAAAAGACTGTCAACCAGGCAATACTTGATAATTCATATCCTCCGTACTGGATTTTCAGATGGGCAATTCTGGACTTTTTGAAGTTGAATTTGTAACCCTCTGCAGCGAAACCAAGTATTATGGTGTTCACTCTTTTCAAGTGAGTCTCCAAGTCATCATCTGTTAAGTAAATGTCATCGACATAAGATAATGCTTCATCATCATATAGTTGTAGTAATTCTGTTACTCTCGCTGAGAATACCCCCGGGCTGTTCTTGTACCCCTGGGCTAACCGACAGAATTGTTTTTGAGTGCCATTTACTGAGAAAGCTGTTAAATATCTGCTCTCTGGTGCTATGTTTTGACAAAAGAATCCATTGGAGATGTCCAAGGTTGTTTTGTATTTTTTGCGCACTATGTTATTCATTAGTGCAGCACTGTGTGAGTTTTGCACTGCAAAGGTTTTGCAACATGTGTTAAGGTGTCGGTAATCCAAAACTAGACGATATGAATTGTCTGGTTTGGAGACCGGAAACAAAGGATTGTTCATTTGTGAGGTGCAAGTTTCAATCACCCCCTGGTATTCTAGCTGATCTAGTATTTCATTTACTTGTTTTTTAGCTTCTTGCTTAATTGGGTACTGCCTTTGTGCAGTTGGTTGTGATTTTAACTGGACTTTGTGAGGAGGAGAATCCTCATCCCATCCTACATGATTTTTATATAAAGCAGGTGCTAAGGCCACTGCCCACTTTCTAGCAAGTGTATATTTTTTATGAATCGGTATTTGATTCGAGAAGGCAGGCATAATTACTTCTTCGCCATGAGGGCACTCCCTGACAAACTCTGGTGGCCAGTCTTTTTCAGCTAAAAGGATGTCATAGCCTTTGGAGAGGTTATCCCAAAATAGTCCCCTTATTTTCCTAGTCTTATCTCCCTCTATACGTAATGTTATCTCGTATATCTTGTGGGGCTTGCTAACTCTGGTGTCTGCAGTTTCCACTTGAAGGTATTCATTCGTGTCCACTGTCTCCAGATGATTCATAAGGACTTTGCGAGCTATGCTCACCTCTGCTGCGCTGTCTAGCATTGTCTGAGCCCACTCTCCGTTTTTCAGTTGTGTCCTCAGTATTCTCGGCATTGTTAACTACCTTGATACTGGCTACCTTCTTTTTTGGAAATTGTAATTTCTTTTTCAGTTGAGCAGGTTCCTTGTCTTTGGACTTGGCGTGCTCTTCTGATCGTCCTCTTCTTTCCGATTTCTGCGAGGAATTCTGAAAAGATTGAGAGGGACGTGTATCAATGTCTTGATATCTATCAGGTTTTTTAATATTATCCCTATTTCTAAGGTTATATCTATTCCCAGAGGGGTCACTCTGGGGTGACCTTTGTCTCGGGTTTGGAGATTTCTCTCTTCGCCTCGGAGACCTTCCTCTGGACTGGAATTTCTTTTCTTTAGGATTGGATTGTTTGTTCCCATCCCAGTTCTTTTTTGGTGAATTATTATTATTATTAAAAAACATTTTTTCTGGACTTGTAGTCAGTTGCGGTTTTACCGGTATTCCACCTAGACTATCTCTGCCTAGTTCTTCATAGGATTTTTCTATGATTCTGGCAATTTCAGCTGGTTGGTCTGCTATATCTGTCTCTTTTAACCTCTGGCGGATCGCCACGTTTGCTGCTTCACCTTTTATGTTGGCTAATAATATAGCCGAGACCTGCTTGAAGTCTTTTAGTAATTTCATACCAAGAGTTAAAGCAGGTTCTGGACCGTATTCGTCTTGAATTTGTTTTAGCACATCTGGTATTACCGAAATGGATGGAACACCGTGCGTTTTTGTGTAGATGGAAGCAAAGACTGTACCCCAAGTGTCACAGTCCTCAATGTGTGGTGCGATTCCCATTGGGAGACATATAGTCAGAATCCTGTGTTTTTCTAATGGGGTGGTGTCAGGAAACACCGCCTCTATTTGGGTAATTTTCTGTGCCAACCAGAATGGTATTTGTTCCCGTTTAGCTGGAACTTTACCTAGGCAGGATTGGATGTTCTGTGGTGTAATTTTATTTGTGTTCCCCTGGTGAGGGGTCAGCTGTGGAAGTTTAATCGCTGGCTGAATTGTTGAAGTCCGCATTACATACTGAACTAATTGTCTATGAATTTTTAGTAGTTGTTTTAGCTGTATTAACAGCTCTGCTGCAGGCATTCTTTCGATGTCTGGATGTGGTGTGTATCCGGCTAAGACCGGCCACGTTGCTCCTGGTCTTCCTAAAGGACCGAGCCTTGTAATGTGATTGTTATGTATTAGGGCGCCATCAAATAAGAGCAAATGCTCTTGGAATTTGAGTGGTACTTCCACCTCCTCGAAAGGAGTGTACGTTTCAGGAGGTTCCTCTACTTTGTAATAGTGGAAGTACTTTGTTACAGCATTTGCTGCTGGAAAATGTATCCATGTATAGTATACCTCTGTCTGCCGATATTCGTGTGCCTCAATTACGAATATGACTGTGCCACCTCTAGGTGTCAGTCCATTTTCTATAAGTTTTAAGGTTATAGATCTCCTTTTGGCGACCTGGATGAGTATTATATCCGGGTCTGCTGTTTGCATGGTAGCATCAGCATCTGCTATTTCAGTTGCTAATCTAATTGCCTCTCTTTCATCATCACTCTCTGTCATTTTACAGACAGGATGGTATTATTTTTATTTTCAGATCAGGTTTCTTTATGGAAACAGAGATTAGATGCACAATATTCTGGAACTGTTTTATCCTTCAACGTTGACTAGACCAAGAACCATACATAGGAGTTCCCTCCTGCGAGGTTTTGGAGGATATAATAACCTTTCACCCACTCCAGACGTCTTTGGAGTATTTGGAAAAACGGGTCTGAGTGAGAAAGCACGACTGAGTTACTCTAAATGTCTTACGTTAGTTTTATCGCCCTTTCCAAACGCGTTGGGCGCCATGTAGTGTAGCTCCTATTTTCCCAATAGGCTCTGCGCATTGGAATAGTACCTACAGCAGTAAAGGCCTAGGCCAGACGTTAACTAGGTCTACTACTGTCGATACTAGACTTAATTTTTGGGTTTGCCAGCTAAGCTCAGAGTTCGCTAGAAACTTTCTCGAATGTTCAAGGAAGGATTAACTTCCCTGATTAGACAAGAAGGGATTTAGTTTCTGACAACCATAGAACATGACAACTTTGCTCTCCCCTAATCAAGAGTCAATCTCGAGAGTCGTGTGAGCACAAGGCAATTATTTTACTCAGTCAGTACGTGCATTCTTAGTCTCATCAGAATGTAGAGAAAAGGAAGAGACGGGCGTGTTCAATAAAAGATGTTATTTATTGATCAGTCTCTTTTCTCGTACAAGAGAAATGGATCGATATTATTGCAATACTTATAGTTAAGTAAAGTGCATACATTAGAAGCAATAGTATAAAATAATACTGTAAAAACATTGATATGGTTTCTGAGCCATATGATGTTTAAAATGATTAAAATATATTTACATACACATATACATTTGACTAAACGTACTCAACTGGTGTTTCTAGATACGCCTACCCCGTGTACCTGACCTAAGTCTAATGCGTGGGCGGGAATAGAAAGTTACAGTTTAAGTTAAGTTTGTTTTTGCCAAGTGAATAACTAAAGAATTCTCTGTGAGGGGTTATTCAGTTCTGTACCTGGAATTTAGGATGAATGAGGAATGGTATCTCTTTCTCTGCTCTCGATATTCCAGGCTGCCTGCGAGGGCTACCCGGAAGCGCCGGTGCTGGGTCTCTCGGCTTGAGATAGCAGCGCGTCTCTCAGCGCGTCAGGAAGGCGGGGCTGCTGCCTGCGGGGTCTGCTTCTGCTCTCGGCTTCGGCAAGTATGGCTGCTCCGTCTTGTCACCACGCGTGCGTTTGCATAGGGCAAGGTCGGCAATATTTATACCTTAAAGGTGCCGGGATTGACGTAAGGATGGACATAGGTACGTCAATAAAGATGTCATACGACTTGCTCGTTAGCACATTCTTTACTAAAGTTCTCTGTGAAATCAAAACAATGGCCGCACGGATTATCCAGGTTGTCATAGGTTTGATTTGTTATGAGAACGTCGTATGCCTTATCAGGGGCTGGAGGAATGTCGCTTGTCTAATTAGATCTCAAGCGTTATGACCTAATCAGATAACACGTTCCTGTGCCGTAGTGTGACTGCGTCAGATAACGGTATCTGCATCATGGGGGTTTTCTTGCCTCATGGGCTGACTGTTAGTTAACTTGATAGTTAGTTTAACCAGAATAGGGTCAGGAATAGGGGGATCGATTCAGAACCTATAGAAATACACGACAATATGTCTATTAAAATTGTACTATTTGTGTTCACCAGACACAGCACCCACCATTTCCTTCATGCTGAGTAGCCATGCTGAGAAGCAAACCTTTTTTCTTATTAAAGCCAAAGATAATTCAGCCTATTGTTCAGGTCACTTACTGTGCGTCAGATTTTCATTTCCATATTCATTTAACTGTCACACAAATGCGGCTTCATTGCCTACTTAAGTGAGCAGAACCTGAGCAGCTCTAATGTGGACAAGTCATTTAAGATAACTAAATGTGGAAAAGCAATATACTCACTCGTTAACACAGTGATGGACTTGACTGGCCGTGGGATCATGTTGGGGCTCCCTACCATCAGAGTGATTATGTAATAAAGTCCATGGTAGCTGGCATTGAAGACGATGGGCGCGGGTAATGTGCTATTAAATTCCTCAAATTGGAAGAAGTAGTTCTGGGATTCTCCAGTTATCTTTACAATGTACACAGAGGAGGCGATGACCACATCAGATGGCTCCAGGGAGATTAAAATGGAGTTATCCTCTCTGACGGCAACATGAAATGGAGTTGCATTCTGCAAGAGAATAGTAGAAATTAATAAATAATAGGTACAGCAAAAAATGAACATAATACCAAATATTCAGAGTTTGACAAGAATTTGAGAAGGAGAAGTGATCTACTTAGACAAATGCGTTATTTGATGAAGTTGTATTCCAGTTTAGAAGTACAACATTTTCAGCGAATTAGCATTATAACATATGATACACCCTTGTGAAAAATGTCAAGTAACTTTTCAAGTGTAAACTTAAGTTTTCTTTGTCAACTAGGATTAATTGAATTTAGGTGAATATACTGAGAGAAGACCTATATCAAGAAAACCATCAATGAAAGATTCAAATTCAAGCATCTTGAAGCAGCTACAATATTAATGACAGTCTGAAAATATTCATCTTAAAGTAAAATGTGGGTACATAGTCATGCTATTCAACAATTAAAAGTTCAACAGTTGGATATTTCTGTTTGAAAGGAAATGTTCATACTTCACATAAAACAAGTATAACATGTTCATGCAAATGTGTTATTCTCTATTCATTAGAATGAAGCCTGGTAGATAGGCTATTACGGCTAACAAAGTTGTTTGCTAATGTGTCCATTTCTAACCTTTTCATTTACATCAGGGATGTTAGAAATGGGGGTCTCTAGTTGGCAGAGGTAGGTACCGTTGTCCAAATAGGGACCCTTGGTTCTAGTCAGGGTAAGGGTGATACGCATTTTAGATAACCCCTGCTCACCCACTTGATAGCTTGGCACAAGCAGACAGGCTTATCCCAAAGGCAATGTGTAAAGTATTTGTACCAACACACATTGCGAAAACACCACACCAGTTTAGAAAAATAAAGTATCTTTATCTAAACTAAACAAGACCAAAACAACAGCAATCCAGCATACATAGTAAAAATATGACTTTCAAAAGGTTCCAAGAACTTGTACCATAGAAAACTATGGATGCGTGACTTTTCACCAAAGTACCTGCAGATGCATCAAAGTTCCAAAAGCCAAACAGACGCAGAGTCAGAAAACAAAGATATGCAACAGTCCTGAGACCTTGGCGAGGCGACAATTCTGCCACACGCTGCGGACGAGTTGCGTTGAATCCGGTCTGTATGGGGAGTGATGTGTCGATTGTTTGTGGCGGTTCCGGTTCGCAAGTGATGCGTCTGGAAAGTGTGCCGCACAGGAAATTCAGGATGAGTCGGCGATTGATGCTAAGGCATCAAGTGGCCTGATGTTAGTTCTCTTCAGCCGCGATCCCTCAATGCATCGATTCTTGCAGCTACGACAGGCGTTGTGACGGTTTTCGCAGCGGCCCGGTGATGCATGGAAATTCTTCTTGCGCCGTGGAGATGCGTTGAGAAAACAGCCACAAGAAGAGAGATTTTAGCAGTTCTTCATGTTTCTTCTTTCTTCCAGCACCAAAACAGCAGCAACAACCTCCAGCGGCCCAAAACAGGCACTGGCTCCTCTAGGTAGGTCAGAACTAACAACAGCAGAGTTCAGGAGAGCTGGGGCTGTCGTATTTGTGTCCCTGAGACTTCTGAACAGGAGGCCAGCTCACTTCAGATCTCCTTCAAGCAGGGGACACAGCACGCAGCAAAGTCCTTCTCCTTTCCTTGGAAGAAACAGCAACTGCAGACCAACCCCAGACACACAGCAAGGGCAGTATTTCTTCTCAGTCTCTCCAGCTCTTCTCCTTGGCAGAGGTTCCTCTTGAATTCCAGGAATAATCCTAAGTTAAGGTGTTTTAGGTCTAGTATTTATAACCCAAAATTTATTTGTTCTCTTTCTGCAGGGGGCTCTGTGCCCAGTTCACATCAGTTCTGCCTTCACTGGTGCAGTATGACCACTGGAGGTGGAGACAGCATTGTGCAAGGAAGACAGGCTCCATTCTGGTGCAAGGTAAATCTCCTCCCAATACTCTATATGCAGCCAAGGTCTATTCAACTCAGGGCAGAGTTATCCAGGATGGGCAAGGTACACCTCAACCCCCCAGTGGTTGGCTACAGGGAAAACACATCCTCTGTCTCTGTCACACTGTAACCAGGCAATCAATCCACAAACAGGCAAAGGCACACAGGAAGGTTGAACAAGAAAATAGCCACTTTTTAAAAGTGGTATTTTCAAACACACAATTTAAAAACCATCTTTACAAAAAGATGTGTTATTAAATCCTGAAATCAGGGATACTAAACTCAATTTTTCTATCTTATCTCTATGGAACATAGACCTGTAAAATGTTATAAAGCAATACCCATTCTGTCCTATGTTCAAGATAGCCTTTCAGTAGTGAACAAAGGAAATTAGCAGTATTTCACTATCAGGACATGTCACACACACCAGTACATGTTCTACCTTTCACAGGCACTGCACCCTGTCCAGGGGAGTACATTGGGCCTACCACAGGGCTGTCCTATGTATATGAAAAGGAAGGGTAGGGTCTGGCAAGTGGGGGCACTTGATAAGTCGATATGGCAGTTAACAAACTGCGCACAGGCACCACAGTGGCAGGCCTGAGACCTCTTTTCAGGGGTACTCATGTGGGTGGCACAATCAGTGCTGCAAGCCCACTAGTCACATTTGATTTACCAACCCTGGCACACTCAGTGCACTGTACTAGGCACCTACTGGTAAAACAAATATGCCAATCAGGGACAACCAATCACAATATCAATTTACACACGGAGCACTTGCACTTTGACACTGCTCAGCAGTGGCAAAGTATCCAAAGCATCTAAGCCAGCAAAAACTAATTCTAGCACAGCATCAAAAACACAGGAGGTAGAGGCAAAAAGTCAGGGGAAAAACACCCCAAGCATGCCCTGCTGTGTGGGCATGTCCCACACAGCAGGACCAGTAAGCACTCTTAATAGTACCTTGATTCTCCCTGAAAGAGAGCTGAACTCTAAGGTTTGGATTCCTTCACCAGCAATGAAGCCAAACAGAGTCCTGCAGTTTCCTGTGCAGCCAGACTGCTGTGTGCACTAAATAGTGCCTCACTCCTCCCTGCATCAGAGCTAAACTCTGGGGCTTGGAGTCCTAAACATGCAATGGGGGCAAACACAGACCTGCGTTCTGCATCTGAGAGTCAGTGAGCTTCATAGAAATCTTTCAGTTTGCTGAGATGGGTTTGTCGGGATGACTCCCACTATTATCCATTAAGCCCCACTCTCCATAGACCTATAGTTCCTCCTTGTGGCTTCTGAATCATTGGTTTCCAGATTCAGTATGTATAGTACACTAGATCCATTCTCTATCAATTGGGAAGGGTGTCCCTACTCTGAAGATAGCTGAATAAAAGTGTGCCGCAGTAAAGACCATTTAAGAGCCACATGGTACCTGCACAACCTTCCCTACTAACCTACTGCGGCTTCTACCATCCAAGAAAGAGTGGCAAGCACACTTAATAAAATTCAAGTGACAATCAAAGAGAAAAGGTAAAGAAAAGTGTTATAAATCCCTTTAATTGGAACAGTACTTACTTTGGAGTTGGACTTTCTGAGTGAGACACTCATTGACTTTACTAATTTCTTTGTTCCTCCATGCCACTTCTGACACTTCCTCGCTCTTGGTACTTCTGTTTCTGAAATCTTTATCAAACACTCTGGTTATCTGTGAGTGCACAATCTTTCCTACGCTTAGGCAATTCCTAAGTGTAGGAAAGAAACAATCCCTATTTCTGGACCACTACTCTTAATCCCTTTCCAACATCTGTTTAACTCATTGTGACCTCCAAAAATTGCCCAGGATTGTCAATCAATACGAGTGACATGTAATACCGACATTATCTGTCCTGGTATCATTGCTCATGCAATAAAAAGACTCCTAGATGTGTGAAGAAAAACTAAGAAAGTTACTGTTCACATTTGATGAAAGAATGGTCTGCACTTTGACAAGATCCCCTGCACTATGTCATTTATTTGTCCTTCTTTGTTCTGACATTGTTGTTTCTGGACTGCACTGAGCTGATTTCTTTGTGTTCCTCTGAAAGAATGGAATCATTATTCTGAGCACCCCAAAGTTTGTTTTCTTGTATTTTACGTTCGTTCCATTTCTGTAGTGAATTTTAATTATTCTTCTTGTCACCTTCTAACTTTATTACAAAGGCATGGATTTTATTTTCAAATGCAGGTAAAAACCTAAGCTATCTGAGTTGGTAATATATTAGGAATAGCTAGCGTTGTATTTTAACGATTTCTTCGTTAGAGTCATACTTCCCTGTCAGATTTATATTAGTTACCTGCCTCTTTAGTCTCTACTTAGTATTGCACACTGCTCTGCGAGTGTGTTTTCACCATGGAAGTGTCTCTGTTTTACATTTTATATATACTTGTTGCATCAAAGAACATAGTGTAAGATAATTCATCACATCACTCTTGAATGGCCCTTCAATTTAATCAGTCTGCCTACTGGCTCAGACTTACTTCAAATCCTAGTTAGTTTTGCAGCAGTGTTGGACCCCCCCACCCCTTCCCCATGTAGGTGTGTTGCTTGTTAAGTGTTTATCAGAATTCCTTTGTCGGAGCAGGCTTCCTTTTATAACTCAATTTTGAGATGTCTCCTGTGTAGGTGGTCCCATTAATTATGCCTCAGCTTGACTGCTCAAGAGGCATGCTAAGAGACATACTGCTCAAAAGGCATACTTACTCAACAGGCACACTGCTCAAGAGCCATACTTGCCCCTTTGAGACTGTATAAATCTTGCATGGAGCGGGTGGTTGTATCTAATCTACAGAGTACATTTTAATTAAATAGCTTAGATTTTTTTTTATGATGGGAATTTTAGGCTCATCACTAATTCCCCAGTTGCACCAAATACAATAAAATTGTTAATAGGCAATTCCATCAATTTCTGTTACTCTGTCACTGTCTAGATTTAGTTTTTTAAGGTTGTGGGTGATGGCCATTTGGCTCTATTGGAAGTGTTGTTGACCTTTGAGATTGTAGACCGCGTTGTTCTTTACTCATAGGCTGTCAGAGAGGATTAAATCACAGGCGAATCCATTGCCTTAAAGAGTTATTAATGATGAGATTTCAACGGTTGAAATGGGAACCTTCTTTTCCATTCTCAAGATTTTTTGGGTGGAGTCCCACATGATTCACCAGTCTCGCTGACAACTTTCAATGTCTGTTTACCCTGTGTGCTTAAATGCTTTAAAAGGATACTCAGTGACAATTTATCCTCGTTCGGATGCTAACTTAGTTTTTTGAGCGTCTCGTCCAGAGCCCACTTGTTCAGCTGGCACAAGTCCTGAAGATGAAGCAATCTTATTTTGCACAAATCTGCCTCAACTAAATATTTACAGATCAGTGTTTGCTTGTTTGAAGGAAAAGAACATATAATGTACCCTCCTTTTGGATATGGACAAATGCTCCATTTAGCTAAAATGTAGGACTAGGTGGGACTTGGGCCCTGAAATTAACGTGAAGGAATATAACTCAAATATTTCCAAAATCTGAATTTTCCAATTCTATCTATTAATGACCCAGATATACCAGCCATATAAAGGAAATCTGGTGCAGCTGTGATTAAAGGTCTGGATTATTTGATTACACTTTATGGAAGGCTATATAAAAGCAAGTTTCTTGGTAGCTCCAATATGTGGATTCTATCTGATCCAAGGTCAGAAAATACCGGATTACCAGCCACATGCCAAAGCATCTCTTCATTGACTGCCAATTACCACCAAGATCCATTTTAAAATAAACAGTCCTGGGCTTTAGGTGCCAAAATAATCACGTATCTGACTACCCCAGTAAATAAGCTATTTTCTGTGACAATATTAGACGTTCTCATTAGGAACTGTCTAAACATAAACTAATAACCAAAGGTAGGATGTTTTTCTCTGCAGATAAAGCAATAATGTGATCTATCCTGTATTTTACTATGCAACATTATCAATCATTAGTTTTGCTTAAGTAACTGAGAAAACATTACTACGTCTGTGATTGTGGGCGCATAAAACCACCACCACCTTTGGACCTGACTGAGCTGGAATTTCATGTATGTACACAGAATCACATATTGGTGCACTCACTTCTTTTGCTGAAGTCAAATTAGCCTACAGCCTTTACAATGTAAAATAAACTCCCGTCTCCATGTGCTGGTCTAGAGAACGGTCTTAGTACCTAAGTCTGTAGCATAGAGTTATGTAGAGGAATGAGCTTGTTTAATGAAGTAGGTGAAAGACACAGTACGAAAATAAGAAAACTGGTGATAACGAGGACCCCCGGACTCAAACATGATGAGTTACGTGTCAATGATGAAAGTCGTAATAGAGTACAATAAGACAATTTAGATGATTTCAAGTAATAATAGGTGTCAAGGAAACATGAGAAATGAAAAAGAGTTTGTGATGAAGTGGGGTAGAGAATAAGAAAGTCACGCTTCAATTATTGAAGTTTATTTTTTGTAAAAGCGGTACAAAAGGGGGTGGTGATGGACGGAGCATTTGAACCAAACACTCACACCCAGTGCCACCCCAGTTCAGACATGGCTATATGCAAATCAGTCTGACCCTGTGCCTCATGGGAACAGTCCAGCCCGGCTGAAGACGGCTGGAATGCCAGAAACCGGTCCCCAGAAGCTTGTTTCCGGTCCAGTGAAGACATTGCTTGGCAGTTCGGGCTAGACTGTTCCCATGAGGCACAGGGTCAGACTGATTTGCATATAGCCATGTCTGAACTGGGGTGGCAGAGTGGGCGAAAGAACGGTGATGGATCAAACCCAGATCTTTTGATTGGGTGTGAGTGTTTGATTGGTTCAGATGCTCCGTCCATCACCACCCCCTTTTGTACCGCTTTGGCCGCCATAAGTGTGGCAGGGTATGCTCAGAAGTGAGTCCCTTGCTCATTTTGCCACTGGATTCAAGCAAGCCGGGCTGAAGACGGCTGGAATGCCAGAAACCGGTCCTCGGAAGCTTGTTTCCGTTCGGGCTGGACTGTTCCCATGAGGCACAGGGTCAGACTGATTTGCATATAGCCATGTCTGAACTGGGGTGGCAGAGTGAGCTAAAGTACGGTGATGGATCAAACCCAGATCTTTTGACTGGGTGTGAGTGTTTGATTGGTTCAGATGCTCCGTCCATCACCACCCCCTTTTGTACCGTATTTTTTGTAAAAAGAATCACATACGTTGGAAAACTAGAGTTTACACATTGTATTGCTGGTAGGAATCTCAAAATGAATGCCAGTTGAAACTGGTAGACAACAGTTTTTAGTCTGATGGCCTGATCATGAAACATGCTTCATTGGTATTATTTCATGTCTTTGGTGGTAAATTGAGGTTGTGGGTTGTGCCTGCTACACACACCTTTTAGCACCATATTATTAAAGGAGGTTTCTGCAAGTGGTAAAATGTGATAAGAATTGTCGTCCATATTTGTTTGCGTGGAATTCTTTTGTGATCATGAGGCATTGTATGTGTTTGCGTCACTGGTTTTTGGTGCTTCATTATTGCAATGTGAAGTTTTGTTGTACTGGCAATGTTATGGTTTGTTTCGACTATTTTGTTGTGTTATGCCCTGTTATATTTTCATTGTGTTACGTTCTTTGTGCATGCTATTGTCCTATTTTCTGTTGTTTAGTTTAGGTATGTCAACACATTTTGCTATATTTCCAGGTTAAAGCAGCACATGTTTTTGATGTTCTTATTTCAAGAAACCACAGACCATTTTCGTAGGAGGTAAAATAGCTCTGCTTCAGCTCTTCTACTATTTAATACACCAGCCTGCTAAAACCTTGGCAGAGAACTGATTTAATTTGGCACTTTTACTGCTCACCTTATGTGATAGGACCCTGTGTTTCTAGAGAGTAACATTTTGCAGTCTCTTTTTGCATACTATCATTATTATGACGGAGTTCTGCATTTATACGTAAAATTGATTTCTATGGCAAGACAGGAGGGCATCGTTATGCATCATCTCTTTTGTTCATAACTCTGAGCAGAGCTTTAAAAAACAATAGAATTAGAACCTTGAATAACACGAAATAAATAGAACTCTGTATCCCCATGTAAGTCATTCATCCCACATATTCTTCCTCTTTTATTTGCTGCTCTAAACAGATAAGTGGCTTTCATTTCACTTTTTTTTCCTAGGAAATATGTTTTCTGTGTTAGGTTGTTTTGTCTAGGAAGTTCTCTCAATTTATAAGATTGCCAATTAGCTGATGTACGCAGTTTTAAACCATTATTTGGATATTCATTCTAAATATACTTTTGAAAGGTTCATCTTTAAATCTTAACAAACATATTTGATAATGTATCCATTTAGAAAGAAAGATTTGGCATTATTTTCCGTAATATGTTTTAAAAATACCTTGAAGTCCAATCGTATTGTTGATCAGTCTTTTAGATGTCACAAAGAGTGTGCGTCAGGTAAGAGAGGCTGGCTGTAAGAAGCTGACCACACTATCTTGAAATAGGGCATTGAGTCAGTGTGTTGCATGGAGATAGATGCCTTTGATTTCTTAGGTGGTGAGGCACAGCTGATCGTACTCGGAAACCTCTATATGGAACATTTACCCAATAGCGCAAAGAAAATGTATTGCATGTACTTGGTCCTCTTGAGAGAGCACAAATCTGAGAAAAAATGTATAAGTGCACCATATTTACAAGCACGTAGTTAGTTAACATATGCCTTGCACCAGAGTGTCTTATATTTAGTAGTGAAACGTATAGAGTGTTTAAGTAGGGTATCAATAATCATAACAGTGTGAGACTAATGTAGAAATGTTGGAATGAATATGTAAATCTCACGTTCTCATGTTAAAGGAATCCTGTAAGAGTTAAGTGGAACTCTACGAACCAGTATATTGTGTAGGCCTCATGGCAATTCACAGAAAATCTAAACGTGCTGCTAAAATAATGTGAGGTGGGGTTAACGTGGTTCTTCCAAATGTATTATCGAATTTAATTTGAAATATATGCTTTATAGATGTGTGTTTTAAGAAACGTATGTTAGTTAAGAATGCTGTTTAAATCAAGTTGAATGTTTTCAGAGTGCAGGGACTCGCTTCATGTAATTTAAGTAGGCCCGAACTGATAGGGATGTTCCTTTGATCTGAAATGTGCTCGTTAGAGGAGAAGTCGAGAGGTGCCAAGTACAGAGCTTTCCATATGCTTTATGACCTATAGATATGGTGGAGTTTGGAATTTGAGGCCCACTGTAGGATGGCCTGTATGCAGGTGCGAGGGGTCCTAATCAGTCGAAATGAATAGAGCCTTGTTCAGTGGCGCTTGGCGCAGGCCTGTAGGAGTCTTCAGGAATTTCAGGAGGTACCGGCGCACTGGAGAAGAAGCCTGGGAACCAAGGTCAACTTTAACGAGGGTCTTGAAGAGTACCATCATGGAGTTTGCCGCGCAAAGAAGTACCACGTGAGGGGCGTCCCAAGGGGCGTTCCTATCGGAAATGTGATTTGGTATTAGGGAAAGCGACCCGGGAGGAGAGCAGAGCAGATGATTTTGGGAGCCTAAGGAAGCGGATGGGTAGGCAGATAGACTGATCAGGAGAGACCCATTATCAGAGAAAGAGACAAAGAGAAGTGCGTGATCTTCTTAGGAAGTCACTACGGCTGACACCTAGAGGGGTAAAGATCTTGTTAAGTAGGGATGTCACTTAGTGTAGTGTAAGGACAGACTAACCTGAATTTTCTTTTCTGTAATGACTTTGAGGTTGCAACTTGTATCCATTTTGGCAACCCTCATGATATTCGAACTTGTACTCATTATTCTATTTTGCAGACTCAGATTATTCAAAGAATTCATGTTCATAGTGATACCAGTTTATCTTTTGAATCTTATCTTAAGAAGTTTGTATCTTCAGTTATCTTTGACTTTATATTAAATTTTTGAAACTTAATCCTGGTCAGTGATCATTTAGAGTGGTGTAAGTTCTTAATTGATTGACTTATTGTTAGATTGCCTTTACTCAATGACAGGTACCAACGATCCAGTCGACTTGATTTGGGAGCTGGTAAGGTAACTAGTAACCAGTAATCCCGCGTTAACAGTTGGTAGCAGAGGATGGTTATCTTCTTGAGGAAGGTAATCTAGAGAGGTTAGTTTACCCCAAGGCCCCTAGACATCGAGAGACGAGCAGCGGAAGAATCGTGCGCCGAAGGTGCAGACGGTGCGAGAAAAGCAGCAGTATCGGAGGAGAGTGAGTATAACAAGGGTCATGCGTGAACAGATTGCGGTGTTTTGTGTTGTATTTGTAGTGTAATGTCTTGCGGAGTTGAATGCCTGTAGTGTGATTGAGAGAAGGTTGTGAGCGCGCGCAACCTGGTGAACCGGTAAACCTGGTAAACGGGTGAACTGGCAAATCTTAAGTTCAGGCCAGAGCTTAAGTGGTTTGGGTGTATCGAACATCCAGGGTAGTTGTCGACCATAGTACGGAGGTCACGAGGTACCATTGACCGCCGTGGGACCGAGATAGGGGGAGTGTAAGAGTGAGAGTATGAGTAACGGACGCTGGTCGAAAGTTACTGTGTGTGAGTAACCTATCAGAGAAGGCGATTGTCTGGACGGAAAGACATTTCGTCAAGTTAAGGTGACAACTACAGAAAAGACTGTGGGCGTACAGTCAAGAAAGGTGATCGCTTGGACGGAAGTAATCATTTTTCAGAGTATGAATGGGACGCATGCATGACCGAGGAGACGAGCTGAGAAAGGAGGGGAACTGCTGCGAAGGGGGACGGGTGACGTCGGCTAGAGCCGCGCTGTGATTGAGCGGTTGGTGTGACGTTAGCTAAAGCCGCGCTCTGGTTGGGCGGCTAGAGTGACGTCGGAGGAAAGCCGCGCACGGATAGGCCAGTTAGTGAGAACCGCGCTGAGATTGGTGGATTGTCATCAGGAAGTAAACAAAAGCGGAGAAAAGAGAAATCATGAAGTGCTTTAAGTGTTTGAAAGGGATTTTTAAAAGAAAAAGAAGTGAACATTATTACGGGGAAGAGGCTCCGCCGGAGGGTACACCAGCTCATTATATGGCAACGAATGTGGGGACTGGTACGTTTGTATCAATGGTATAGAGCCAACAGGTTGCAGAGATCTATGAGAAAACAGGAGAGAAAGTTAACAGCGATGCAGGATACTCAATATAGGAGTATGAAGGCATTAGAGACAATGAAAAGAGGTGGTACTGCAACGACTTCACTTTGAAGAGTCCTACATTTTTGTGATGGTGTTTTGATGGTGATGACTCCTGAAAGTCATCAAAGGGGGGACTGAGAGAGCACAAATCTGAGAAAAAATGTATAAGTGGACCATATTTACAAGCACGTAGTTAGTTAACATATGCCTTGCACCAGAGTGTCTTATATTTAGTAGTGAAACGTATAGAGTGTTTAAGTAGGGTATCAATAATCATAACAGTGTGAGACTAATGTAGAAATGTTGGAATGAATATGTAAATCTCACGTTCTCATGTTAAAGGAATCCTGTAAGAGTTAAGTGGAACTCTACGAACCAGTATATTGTGTAGGCCTCATGGCAATTCACAGAAAATCTAAACGTGCTGCTAAAATAATGTGAGGTGGGGTTAACGTGGTTCTTCCAAATGTATTATCGAATTTAATTTGAAATATATGCTTTATAGATGTGTGTTTTAAGAAACGTATGTTAGTTAAGAATGCTGTTTAAATCAAGTTGAATGTTTTCAGAGTGCAGGGACTCGCTTCATGTAAATCAAGTAGGCCCGAACTGATAGGGATGTTCCTTTGATCTGAAATGTGCTCGTTAGAGGAGAAGTCGAGAGGTGCCAAGTACAGAGCTTTCCATATGCTTTATGACCTATAGATATGGTGGAGTTTGGAATTTGAGGCCCACTGTAGGATGGCCTGTATGCAGGTGCGAGGGGTCCTAATCAGTTGAAATGAATAGAGCCTTGTTCAGTGGCGCTTGGCGCAGGCCTGTAGGAGTCTTCAGGAATTTCAGGAGGTACCGGCGCACTGGAGAAGAAGCCTGGGAACCAAGGTCAACTTTAACGAGGGTCTTGAAGAGTACCATCATGGAGTTTGCCGCGCAAAGAAGTACCACGTGAGGGGCGTCCCAAGGGGCGTTCCTATCGGAAATGTGATTTGGTATTAGGGAAAGCGACCCGGGAGGAGAGCAGAGCAGATGATTTTGGGAGCCTAAGGAAGCGGATGGGTAGGCAGATAGACTGATCAGGAGAGACCCATTATCAGAGAAAGAGACAAAGAGAAGTGCGTGATCTTCTTAGGAAGTCACCACGGCTGACACCTAGAGGGGTAAAGATCTTGTTAAGTAGGGATGTCACTTAGTGTAGTGTAAGGACAGACTAACCTGAATTTTCTTTTCTGTAATGACTTTGAGGTTGCAACTTGTATCCATTTTGGCAACCCTCATGATATTTGAACTTGTACTCATTATTCTATTTTGCAGACTCAGATTATTCAAAGAATTCATGTTCATAGTGATACCAGTTTATCTTTTGAATCTTATCTTAAGAAGTTTGTATCTTCAGTTATCTTTGACTTTATATTAAATTTGTGGAACTTAATCCTGGTCAGTGATCATTTAGAGTGGTGTAAGTTCTTAATTGATTGACTTATTGTTAGATTGTCTTTACTCAATGACAGGTACCAATGATCCAGTCGACTTGATTTGGGAGCTGGTAAGGTAACTAGTAACTAGTAATCCCGCGTTAACACTCTCACCCACATTTTCGTTTTTAGTAGAGGAGGCATATATTAAATGTGAGAAGGTAGATTTGAACTTACTATGGGTTTGGTGTCAAAGGGCAATATGCTCACGAGGCATGCCTACTCAAGAGGCCTATTGCCTCAAGAGTCAGACTTACACCCCTGTGACTGAATAACTCCTGCTTGGAGTGGGTGGTTGCTTCTAATCCACAGAGTCCCTTTTAATTACATAGCTTAGATTCCTGTGTGATGGGAAATGTAGGCTCATCAACAATTCACCAGTTACACCAACTTCTCTGTAAAATTGTTGATAGCCCATTCTAGTAATATCTGTTATGCTGGCACTGTCTAGATTTAGTTGTGAACGCTGTGGCCGATGGCCATTTGGTACTTTTGGTTCTATCTGAATTGTCTTTGACCTTCGAGATTGTGGACAGTGCTGTTCTCTTACTTAGGCTGGCAAAGAGAACTAAACAACAGGCAAATGCATTGGCTTAAATAATTATTAATAAGGATATTCTAACTGTTGAATACGCTTCTAACTGTTGAAGAAGCAATATGATATGCTTCTTGGGTAAGGCAAATGCAGATATTTTTTCAGGGAGGCAAAAAACAGCTTTGTTAAGGATCAACCCAAAATTGGGAGATCTGGCCAATATGAAGTATAACTGAGATGCAAAAGGAATCTTGTTTGGTGAAAGAATGGGGCACTCCATAGGAAAATACATGGATAGCTTTAGAGACATCTATGAGAAAAGTGGGGTGAGAATACATTAAATGGAGGAACTGGAAAGAGAGGGCAACCTTTCGACTGAATATACTGCAAGCAAATACATAGCCAAGGAAGAGGGTCAGATAGAGGGTCAGATAGAGGAAATAAAGGCACATCAGTTTTTCCATTCAAGGGGCTTGGGCCAATATTCACATTCAAGGTGAGTATTATGACTATTTTGGTTCAATCCATAGAAAGGTGGGATACAGGTTAAGAATGTTTTTAGAAGAATATCAAAATACTATCGGTGATCAATTAATGCTAGAGGTTGTGACATGTTATGTACCAGAATTCAGGTCTTCCCCCATTACACTCAACGGAGCCAAGGAAGTTGGCTTTTCAGGAGCAGCTGGAGAGACTTATGAACTCTGGACACAGTTGTTGGAGAACAATGCCATAGTAAAGATAAAGGACGGTCAAAAAGGTGTTATGAGGCAGTTTTGTGATGAAAAAGGACAACGTTTCATCACCTGTAATAAATTGAAGGCAGCTGACTGTTTTTTTTAACAGACATTTTAAGATGAAGGGTGTGCATCTTGTGAGAGATTTATACAAAAATGATTGGATGGTGAAATCAGATATGAAGGATGTTTCAAAGTCCCTAAAGCTATGCATAGTCAAGCATTCTTACAGTTCAGACAAAGAGGACTATTATACAAATTCTAGTGCTTACTATTTGGCCTTTCATCAGCACCCTGGTGTTTTACCAAAATTCTAAGATCAGTGGCAGGATACCTGTGACATCATAGATTATGAATGATATTTTATTTGGATGACATAATGAGTCAGGATGTAGTTTTGCTGGAGACTCAGTTCATTTTTGTATTATCTCTCTTGGACAATTTAGGTTTCATTGTGAATCTGGAAAAAAGTATTTTAATTCCCTCTTAGGGTTTGAAGTTTATGAGTTTCAAAGGAGATATAGTGACGATTCCGCTTTAGTTACCAGAAAAAAAAGTAAAACATTATAAAACAGGAGATGAATCATTTCTTTAAAAAGAAGAGAGGAGTTTAAGGGAGCTGGCTCATGTAATTGGCCTGTCATCCTCCTCAATCTGGTCAATGTTTTGAGGAATGTGCATTACAGGGTTGTACAGTTTCAGGTTTGTCATGGGGTTTCTAGTATGGGGACAGAACAGTTATTTCAGAGGAAGCAAGGGAGGAGTTGATTTGATGGTCCGAAAACTTAGTAGCATGGATTGTTACATGATTATTGGAACAGCTCTAGATTGTGTTTTAGAATTAAATGCACACAATGTAGGAGGGGGTGCGATGTTGCTGTAACAGGAGAAAAGTGGAAAATGGAGAAGAGGTGATAAAAGGGAACATATCAATTGCCTGGAAATGACAGCATCATACATTACACTCCTCAGTTAGAAGAGGTGGGTACAAAGTTGTTGAATGTTGTTAAGAATGTGCTACAGAACTTTGGTGAATCATTTAAAGAAACTACGGGGAGCAGGTCACAGAAATTGATAATAAAGAAGTTAGAAAAAGGTGTGAGAATTTTGTCTCAGACACTAGATAGGTTTGAGAGGTCCATAGAGGAAGGAGAATGGAGTGGCAGACTAGAAGTCATGTCATTTTATGGATTATAGCAATTGGACAGTGAAAAGGGAGATTTGATTCAGAGAATTCAGAAGATTTGGGGACCACACAGGTGAATTTGTTCATTTCCATTTACCATTCAGTTGGAGAGATATATCTTTTAGCAACTCGACTAAGTGTCACAAGCAGTGGCTGCATTCTGTCAGTACAGAATAGAGTTGAATAACTATGTTTTCCCTCCATTCCCAATGATAGAGCAAGTGTTTTTACACATTAGAAGGCAGAAATGCTAGTCCATTTTAGTGACTTATTTTTGCTCAATTCAGGCATGGTCTTCTTCAGTTCTGGAATTGGCTTGTAGAAATTCCTTTTCTAATTTTGTTCTGCAAGGGTTTGTTAGTGGGTGTAGAAGGATACGAGCATGCGTAAAGTCAGGAGTACTCAACCTTCTAGTCTGGAAGATTTCAGGGTTCAGAAAGACTCAAGGGTTCTTTCAGGAGAGGTTTCAGGGCTACTCAATTAATCTTGGGCTCCAGGAACAAGGAGAAGACGCAGAGATGCCTGGAATGGCTGGATATGTTGCTGCTTGGCTCCCCAGAGTCTGATCAGGTAATGGTAGTAATCTTTTTGGCAGAGCAGTTTGGGAAATGTATGAGTTACTGAACATTAAATTGTTGCAGGTCAGCTAAAAGGGAAAGACACAAGTTTAGATGGCATAAATGTAGGAGGGAGCCAATTAAATTGGAGGCTTTTCAAGTTCATTGACTTAAGAAGACCGCCACAGGCTGGGTATAACAGTCTAAGGGAGGTTTATTTTTTTCATTTCATTAGTGGCCAGTACATACCTTTTTGGCTGTCATGGATTTAAGAGGAAGTTAGCTTTGTTACTTTGTTTGATATCGTTTTTTTAGATCTGGACAAGAACATAGCCCATTTCTAAATCAGATGTTAATCTTTAAATTTGATGAATATCCAAAGTAGTATTTAGTGAGATCTAATAACGAGTATGAGGGCTGGGTTCAGGAGAACAAAGGTGCAAGAGTAGATCAATTGTTAATCTCATATGTGAAACCATATGGTCCAGTTTCTTCGGCCACAATGCAAAATGGATTAAAGCGTTAATGCAGGAGGCTGGAGAGAATGTATTTGTATATAAACCTCATTCTGCAAAGGTTGCTAATGCCTTTAATGTATTCAGTGCTGATGCTACATTAGAGAAATATGAAGGTGGCAGATTGGTCGAATGCACTGGTTTATAGTACGTTTAATTGTATGCCAGTAGTGCATGTATTAGGCTTTGCTTTGAAATGCTTTGAAAACGCAAAATTGAGGCCGCCCATCTTGCCATAAAATGCTGATTCTTAAACTTAGGGTGTGTAGAGAATTGTGTTGCTATTAAAGACTAGGAGGCTAGCATAATCCTTCCCAGACTTCCTTATCAGTTAGTTGGGAAAGGTTTGTTTGGTCGAAGGATTTATTTGGGATGGTGGTTGTAAGTGTTTTAATGTTTTGCAAAAGTTTGGAATAATGAGAGAAGGGAAGATAATTCATAAATCTTTATAATGCTTGATAGGTGAGATTATATATATTGAAACTGTTTAGTTTTTTCATGTTAATGTTTATTTTGCAGAGAGTCAATGAAAATTAATTTGGAGTTGGACTGAGCTGGTTGAAGGACTACATCTCGTCTAATTCATGAGCAGAATCAAAGAGAAAGAAGATTGAGGGCAAACGGCTTATATGGGGATTCAGATGTATATTTGCCTTATGTGATCATTCAAAGTTCTAATTCTATTCTTTAAAGTGCTGCTCAGAGTGGTGAATAAAAGGGATGATTCATAATGCTAGCCTCCTAGTCTTTAATAAATCCGTGATTCCCTCTACACCCTAGCTTTGAGAATAAGCATTCTCAGCAGTGTGTTTCATTTTTGCACGGTCAGCTGCAGAAATACTACTTTAGTATTGATTAAAGTGTTTTTCCGTATCCAGCTTTTGGGTTTATGCCAGGTTATGCATGGATTATCTGCTCTAAACACACACTTTCACTGAAACTGAGAAAGACTGGGTTTTTATTATTAGTGGTCTGCTGCGTTAAATGCACTACAGTACCCTTAAATCGGAAATGAAGTTCAAACTGTTTATCATGGGCACTGGTAGCGTCTGTCCAGTAAATACACATCTCATTACTTCTGGTCATCCACCCCTGGGATTTAATTTGCTGGTGTCACAGCTTGAGCAACTGCTGCATGCCTGCTGGACATTTGGCACAACTGAGGCATGCTGAGTCAAATCATTAATTTCCTCTTGCTTTCTAGTTTATCATCATATGCTTGCTGTGCAAAGCAGTTTGAGAGCTTGTAATGAGAAAAATAAAGAATTCCACAAAGTGATGCTTAGGTGCAGCTGGTCATTTCCCCACTCTCATTCCATGCTGATGAAACTGACTATCATTTTTGGAAGCCTATGTCGATATACATTTTATTAAGCGCCTCATTATGAGTGTCCAGCAAAAGCTGTTTTATTAGAAGTCCATTTTATGAAGACAGCTCACAATGGCAAGCTCATAGAAGCACCTCCCAGTCAATATTGGAAAAAGTCACAGTACTGTGTTGTTTGTAGATTATAATTTCTTGAGTGCTTTTTACCAAAACTATTGAAATGTTTTGAGCCTTGATCATTTTTTTTTAAATTCTGAAGTACAAAGAAGGCCAGAAAACAACTGTACCAATGCACAATAAACCACTGGTTATTATGTTGCTGTTAATTGGTCCCCAGGATTCCTTGTAGCCTGCTAAACGCTGCACAATGCTTCCAGGTAAGAATAATTCTCCTGCAGGAATTCACTACAGTGTTCAGAGGCCAAAGCTAAGGACAGGCTGAGAGAGCAGTATACTGTTTGGTGTATGGGTGCTTATGCTCTCTTTTAGGACTTGCACATTGTGCACCAGTAAACATTTATGGTAATCAGCTTACGAGTCCTTTTAACACCCCATTCCACTTAAACACTGATGGTTAATAACCTGATGAGTCACTGTAATTACGCACTTTGTTTCTAACCTGCGTTCCCACAAACAGGAATTTCCATTAGAAGTAAAAACACTTTAGGCTAGATCATATAAAGGTGGGATTTGCTAATTGTCCTAATATAAGTCTTTGTCTGTGCCAAGGTTGTCAGATGACTGTTGTCTTAAATTGTTAGAGTTGGATCAGCAAAGTATAACCACCTTTGCCAATAGAAAATCGTTTGTTTTCACTACAACTTAAATGTGAATGTGCTTCTTTTGGCTGGGAAAGTATCAGCCATTATTGAAATCTTCATTGGTAATAGGTAACATAATATAATATTAATACAACAAAACAATAACACAATCATTACAGAAATGAACACAATACAATACCTCAAAACAGCACCAGCACAATACAAAGCAACTTACCATTCACATCACAACCATGGTATAAAAGAAGGAAACAAAACCGCCAGACCACATAACCCCATGCTGTGACACAACAACACAAAAAACAGCATAACACACCATCAGGACAACAGAACACGTACCACAAGTAGAACACAAAATGCTAAACACGGTGACCTGATACAAGGATATGGCTGCTGCACCAAACGGATTACTGCCCATGTGCGCCATCAGGTAGGTCAGGAGAGGGCTGCCATGAAAGTAGCGTGAGCGTAGTGCCATGTAGGGAGCGTGAATCCCATACCCTGCTGTTGCGGGGACCCGGTATGCTATGAGGGGCCGCAGTGGAAGTGAACACTGCAAACAAGTGGCAAGATTGTTGCCGTGCTTACCGACAGCCCTGTATTCCATTAAGGGCCCCTGTGGCATGGACTGGTGTGCAGGAAGGCCTGAAGGCTTGTGTGCAAGCACTGTGGAAACCCCATGTGGCAGGAGAGGCTGGGGGGACTAATTAACTTTTGGAGTTCAAGCTGTTACCAGTGAACTTAAGTGCAACCTGTGGGTCGAAATCAAGCATTGAGAAATCGCCACCGACCTGCCCTATTGATGGAGGAGGATCCCATGAGTGCAGCGACTGGGACCAGATCGGGAGCTACAGGACCAACCCCCGCCTCCCCCGAGGAGAGCGCTGAGCTTGCCTTAGAGAAGGAAGCTCTGGAGCAACTCCGATAGCTGCTGGAGCCGGCTGAGCAAGCTCACAGACAGCCTGCACCCGCTGAGTGCTGCCCCGCCTGCCGTGTCCAGCACAACTTGACTATGCAGGACTGAACATCACAGGTGTCAGCAGTCAGGCAAAAAACATTTTTTTATTTGACCTTGAATTTGCAAAGCATATGTGATTAAATTAAAAAAGCAGGCTTCTTGGCCTTTTTAAAGCGCCCCAATCCCCCCCCAACCAACCCCTCCCCCCCCCATTGGCCAAAGACCGGGTGGAATGTCGTAACAATATTTAGGGGAGGTGAGCTTGCAGGCCACTATCTTAGCCAACTAGCGGCCCTAGTGAACCCATGCCCTGGGGCTGTATTCATTTTTAGGGGAGGGGCCACTGCCCCCTCAAAAAGCCTCCAAAGGGCCCCAGGGACCCCATCCACCGAGCCCATGTTCTGTATGCGGTGAGGGGATGTGGAGCTGAAACCATCTGTTTGCTGGCAGGGGCGGGAGTTTGCAATTCAGCTCTTTTAATAACAGGGATGTCTTTATAAATGATGAGATTTTTTTTATTTCTGAATTTGCTTTTGAAGGGACACTAGTCATATGGGCCGAATTACTTCGCCTGTTGCACCATAGAGGCATACACCAACAACCAGTATTTAATGAAACGTGCAATGCTTGTTACAAATTAAAATCGCTGACGGCAGATAAATATCCCAAACAGGAGCCTAATTTTGAAATTTGAGCTTTTGCAATGTGCCAAGATGAGACAGGGATTATTTTGGGTAGTATACAAGGCTACCAAGAAGGAACCATTCTAAATGCTCAAAAGCAACTCACTCTATGAACAAGAACAGCCAAGTGTGCGCCTTTTCTACACCTACATTTGAGGCCAGACTGTATTCACCAGTTAATAATGATTTTTGTGGTTGGCGCTAATAGATTTTCGCTCCTATGTACCTTTTGAACCAAGGAATGTATCTTGTTCCATGAACATGAACTGGGCTCGAAAGTATGGAACTCAGAAGTTAGAAATAGAACTACCATTTATACACTTTAGGATCGTTTTTTCTCTTCTCAATACTCCTCGGTTTCCCTTACTATGTACAACCTCATTTTCTTCGATATGCAGTTTCCATGTTTGTGTTTATGAACTTGTCTGGGAAAAATGATATAAGACCACACAACTATGAACAACATTTTTGCCCTTTAAGATCGGATTTACCACATGTCTTTCCTCTCACAACTTTGTTTCCCCCAATGCCCAGAAAACACCACATATCCAAATATCCAACATTGATATGTGGGAGTTCTAATGAACATATATATATATATATATATTTTTTTTACACAAACACAATAAAAGTGGTGTTTGTGGTGTCCTACACCGCCCAGGAGGCTAAAAAAATGAACACACCATACACAGAGTCCGTAACCGACGCTTTTATACACCAGCCTACAACATTCAATTGAACATCTCAATTTCTCCTAACCGTTAATAACCACCTTCCTTAACACCTCCCAAAATCATTACGTAATTCTCTCATTGAATCTGCCCAGAACTGCGAGGTCCTGGAGCTCACAGGCTTGAGACATTAGACTCTACTTACATGTCACATAGGGATAACTTGGGTTGAAGCTTTGGCGTATCAGAGAGCCTGAAAATGAAAGGGATACGGACACTTTGGTCTGTGGTTAGCCCAAGTTTTTTTCTGCTTTCATCTACTTTTTGGTTTGGTTGATGATTAGACCATTTTTAGGTCTCGCCTAGCGTTGCTGGGCACATGCGCAGCAACGCTAGGCGAGATTTAATGCAGATGAGTACTTTCAGAAGAGAGCTTGAAGCCCCGCCCCTTATTTCCATTGGCTTGCGCCACAGTTTATGTCAAAGGGTGCACCGCCATTGGAAACAAGGTTTCTAGGGTGCCTCCTATTCGCTTTTTTGGCCAGCCCACCCGGACTGGATCGCCTGCATTAAGGCTTCGTCACGCAGCCTTGAACGCGCCAATCCGGCTCTCTGATTGGGCCGGACAAAATAGCAGACACGGCGCCGTGTGTTTATTTGTGCATCTAGCTTCCACTTTAAAGTGAAAGCGCAATGCTAAAATAAACAACGGATGCCTGGCGACCGCTTGTTTAAATATTACATGCACTTCCTGATTGCAGAAACACCGAAATGGTATTATAATCAAATGTTATGCTGTGTAGTCATTACCAGTGTTTCGTTGTTGTTTTTGCCCCATTGTCCTTAGAGGTTGGGCTCATAGCTTAACTGAAATGTCGCTGCCTGTCCTACGGCCAAGTTAGGTGCGGAAGACTGAATGGCCATTTTCCAGACCTCGAACCGTAACAGGGCTGTGAATAAATCATGTATTTTTACCACTGCCACCTTCGGTGATTCTGGAAAGTGTTAGCGAAGGCCCCGCTGCCCTGAGGTACTTCACTTCTATCTCCACCCCTGAGGTCCCGGGCTTCGCTAACAAGAGGACTCTTTTACTCCGAGTCCCTCCGCCCCAACCCCGTACCTCCTTGTTACTTCACCCAGCCACAAGTGCACAACCAGCCAAGTAATTCACCACAAAAGCGAAAGAGAGGCATGTGTTCATGGCGACCTTGGCACCAAAGAGCCTTTCTTTAGGGATTTGACAGAAATGGTTTGCAGGCCATAAAACAAGAAGCATGTGTATCCGGGATTCGGTTACAACAGAGAGCTGAAATGAAAACAAGAGCTTTACGTTTCACGTTAAGGAACGCGAGTCTCAGATACAAAATGAGTGTTTTCTTGTTGATGGTCAGGTCCGGTTGTTTTCTTGCACTCATGTTCTTCGTCTTGCCCCTATGTCTTACCAGCAGGCGCGCAACTCCCATTGGGCTAAAAGGGCTTTAAGAATCTCCCCATCTCCCTCCTGGGCAGTTCTCGTGGGCTGGCACCTCTGGGCTGGGTGCTATCAACATGGTCTGGCCAAGTCAATCAAGGTAAAGTGTTCTCTGCTGACCTCTTAAACATGTTTACAGCGGGACAGCTTATTTCTTTTTTTATTTTGCTTTCATCCACTTTTTGGAATCTGTTGTCCATGTTAAAAGAAAGATGGATACGCAGGGAAATGCCATGAACTGGACTTAATTTAAACACACATTAGTGAATGAGAAATGTTAAATTATTTTATCGTCACTTAATATTGCTGAGGATGATTTTTACTCATACACCTCATGAGGCTGGGCACTGGGGAGAGTTCACGTCCGCTTTATTATTCTAGCATCCTTTTAAATGACGATTTCTTCTAACAATTCATGAGAATTACAGTTTAAAATGCCACGTTATTTGATAGATTGTTTCTAATAAAAAATAAATGCAGGAATCAGTGTTAACCTTGCATATGGCAGAATTAAATATCTTTTCTTGCAAGATTGCTAGCAACAAAACGTCCAGGAAAACAAATAAGTAAATACAACAATATACCCTAAAATATACCCCACGGGCTACTCTTAGTTTCACTTGATGAACAGATTCCTTCCTGGGACTGGCTGGGGGCCATATTGCTTTGGGACATAACGCACCCCGAGATAAATCAGTGTTTGGGATCCTTACCGGATATTGGGCAGCGGATTTGGGAATGGCTGACTCTTATAAACGAGCTTTCTGCTGCAGGGCTGTGCCCGTGGCAGCCTTTTTCCCTACAGTAATGGATGCTGTTAGCTACAGATCAGAGAGGTAAAGAGGGACCAGCTGCTGGGGATTACTGGAACACGGCTCTGTTGTGTATTATCTCTTAATGGAGTCTCTGCCCTTTTGGATTTCCCCCACCCAACTCCTTCTCGTTTCCATCTCATTTGTGCATCTGTGCTTAGTAGTACTAAATCAATATTTAGATGATTTTTCCGTAAAAAGGACATAATCCAGGATGCCAGTTGACGTCCACATTTGATCGGTAATAGTGACCAATGAACTGATTTTCATATTTGTGATGACTGCCCAGGGTAAATGAGAGTCCCAAGGGGTAGGCAATTGTTTGACCTCCTTCTTGCTTCTCCAGGGACAGAAAAAGCAGAAAGAATCACGAAGAAGGCCCACCTGACCACTGAGGACTGCCCCCTGCAGGAGGCCTGAATAGAGTGAGATTTCCTATTCAGAAGCCTACCCTGAAGACCTTGCATTTCTTTTTCTAATATTTTGCATTCTTTTATTTTTGGTTTGCAAGACTTTTTTGTTTTTATAATGTACGTTTTTTCCCCTTTTTTATTTCATTTCGAGGTGCGTTTAGGTTTATATATGCTTAAAGGCGTGTAGTCCCGTGGGGCTCCTACATCCCTGCTGGGTTCAGAAACATGGTCCTGGGTCTAAAAACATGAGACGGGCTACCAAGTGTTCAGGAGCCCTCATGTGAGGCCCACAGACCCAAGAGAAGGTTTGCAGACTGCAAAGCCTTGGACCAGAGTCTGCGACCCGCACAGCAAAATGTCCTTATTTTATATTTTTTAGGTCTCGCCTAGGCAGCGCTTGCGCTGTCTAGTTATTTAAAGAAATGGGGGTTCCTTGGAACCCTCTCTATTGAGCAGACGGCCTGGGAATGCTCTCTCATTTTTTTACCGGACATGGGGATGACCCAGTATCATGTAATTGTACTACTTTACCTACTAAAAAAAAACATACATTTCTGGCCAGTGATCTCGACCGACCTCTCCCACATGCATATTTCATGTATGGATATCTCTGCCTTGGTAACTTAACGAGTACCTAAACTTGAGTAAAAAATAACTAAACCTCCAGTATAAAGAGTTCCAAAAGTTATTCAATGTAATTAATAAATTGTTGAGCATGCCTGCACTACTCTGAAAAATACCCCATAGAAGTGCTAAGGTGCACAAAAGTTCACTTCCACAACTTCACAAGTTTTTAATTGAATTGAGTTGGTGAATACTAGAACTAGTATGACATGCCTGCACATGCCCGCACAGGGATGATCTTTGCATTAAGTTACTTCATTCATAAACAGAATGTCAATGCCAAAAAACACGTCCACCTATAGTTTGATTTCATTTTATTTCCATCAGGATCACTTCATCATCCCTTCTTCTTTATTTGATGCTCTCATGGAATGTATCTTCTTTTCTTGGGGGCCTGGGACATTTTCTATTGTTGGTACTGTCATTTACGACTACTGCCCTAAGGTCACACATGCTATTCAACGCCAATCGGCTAGCTATATTGATCTCTTTGGCACTTAACTTTCAAGAGGCAGGCATGGTGATGACTCGAGGTCTACTCTTAGAGGTGGTATGGGTTAAAAACTCAGACGCAGTAAGCCAGAATATTCAGCCAATAAAAAATTCTAGTCAATGCTATAACATCGAAGAAGAATAGAATTGTTTCTATTAAAAGGTGAGTTAAAAGAACAGTATAAAATATAATGTAAGGTGAAAACAGAAGGTGGAAGCATTTTTTACTCGGGCCCCGAAGTTAATTGCAGCAGGCACAGGGAGGCTTCAAGAGAGAAAGAAAGACACCTAGGGAGTTGGAAGGTAGAAAGTGATCACAGAAGGAGAAGAAGATAGGAGAGAAGGAGAGAGATAGAATTGATGGATTGAAAGAGAGAGGTTCCGCAAGAAGACAAAGGGTCCTGGGCTGGTTTGAGTATTTTTGCTAGGGCTGCATTTGGTTTCACAGCCCGGCCCTGTCTCACATCCTGATTTCAAGTTCTGACTTTCTAGCAAACAGGACAACTCCCTGAGTTTGGGATCCTGCAACAAGGTTTGTTCGTAAAAGGGTCAACACACCTTCATCCCAAAAACTAATCACACAAACAAAAATGATCCAACCGATATATACAAGATTAATTCGGGGTACCAAGCAGTCACAGAGTGCAGTTAAATGTGATCACCAGTCCAAACACAGACCAGTTAAGGACTCTTAAGGACTTTCAGTGTCTACACTTCCTTGTAATGGGGACAGCCCCCACTATGAAGTCATCTGGTATACTAAAGTTTTAGTCCATATCTTGGAAATATTTTTCACTAGTGAGGAGCCATATTTCTGGAGGCACTCACTCAACCCAAGAACTCAACCTGTTCAAACTAGAAAGTGGGCAATAAGGTTACGATTTAAAGGTGACTTCGAAATATAGAATTTTCCAGAACTGGATCAACTAGATGGGCAATTAAAATTGTTGTGGCATCAAAGAATCGGCTCATAACAAAGAAGCACAACCTTAATGACAGATGAAACACCTCTCTGGCTCACTGGGATTAAAACACGGAAACTATTGGCATCATTATGGTATGATATAGTTGGCAGACAGTGCAAGACCACAGATGCAGGCTGGAAATCACTACTACAGCTCCACAACACCAGGTTATGATCATTAGTTTCTTTAATTGCTCTAATCAGCTGGGCTGCAAGTCTCTGTTGATACCTAGGTCACGCTGATGAGGTAGTCTCCAGGCTGAGTAGTCTACTGGACATTGTGTGGATCTTTCCGGGAGCCAGAGGATGCTTCTCTCTACGTATGATAGTAGGCCCAACTTCTACTTCAGCTCTTTTATTTATCTTATTTTCTCTCTTTGTTATTTCTTTCCCCAGCATCACTTGAACAGCCCTCAGCACAGACCTCTGAAAACACTGCTACGGAGGTCTCCTTAACGTCCAGGAAAGATACATGTTCCTGCCTCAAAGACAACACTTTTTTTTACAGCTGTGTGGACTTCAAGAAGGCCTGAAGTTCAGCTTTATTTAAAAGGTCATATGGTCCTGCAATCATTAGGAAATACTGCTCGGCCTCAATCCTTGCCTTGGAAAATTTCTGCATTATTTACAACAAGGGGTGGTGAGGGACAGAGTCTCTGAATTAAGCAGAATACTCTCACCCAGTCAAGAGATCAGGGCTAGATCCAACACCGTTTTTTAGCTCATTGCACCATCCCAGTTTCAGAACCTGGCTGTATGCAAATTAGTCTGTTCCTGTCCCAGTGCATGATGGGAACAGGGCAAACCAAACTACAAAAGCCAATTCTTACACTGGGAAGGAAACAAGCTTCCGGGGACCGGTTTCTGGCATTACAGCCGTCTTCGGCCCGGCTTGCTTGAATCCTGATGGTGCAATGAGCAAGGGACTCATGTCTGAGTATAACCTTCCACGCTTAGGGTGGACAAAATTATTTACAACAAGGGGTGGTGAGGGACAGAGTCTCTGAATTAAGCAGAATACTCTAACCCAGTCAAGAGATCAGGGCTAGATCCAACACCGTTTTTTAGCTCATTGCACCATCCCAGTTTCAGAACCTGGCTGTATGCAAATTAGTCTGTTCCTGTCCCAGTGCATGATGGGAACAGGGCAAACCAAACTACGAAAGCCAATTCTTACACTGGGAAGGAAACAAGCTTCCGGGGACCGGTTTCTGGCATTACAGCCGTCTTCGGCCCGGCTTGCTTGAATCCTGATGGTGCAATGAGCAAGGGACTCATGTCTGAGTATAACCTTCCACGCTTAGGGTGGACAAAATTATTTACAACAAGGGGTGGTGAGGGACAGAGTCTCTGAATTAAGCAGAATACTCTCACCCAGTCAAGAGATATGGGCTAGATCCAACACCGTATTTTAGCTCATTGCACCATCCCAGTTTCAGAACCTGGCTGTATGCAAATTAGTCTGTTCCTGTCCCAGTGCATGATGGGAACAGGGCAAACCAAACTACAAAAGCCAATTCTTACACTGGGAAGGAAACAAGCTTCCGGGGACCGGTTTCTGGCATTACAGCCGTCTTCGGCCCGGCTTGCTTGAATCCTGATGGTGCAATGAGCAAGGGACTCATGTCTGAGTATAACCTTCCACGCTTAGGGTGGACAAAATTATTTACAACAAGGGGTGGTGAGGGACAGAGTCTCTGAATTAAGCAGAATACTCTCACCCAGTCAAGAGATCAGGGCTAGATCCAACACCGATTTTTAGCTCATTGCACCATCCCAGTTTCAGAACCTGGCTGTATGCAAATTAGTCTGTTCCTGTCCCAGTGCATGATGGGAACAGGGCAAACCAAACTACAAAAGCCAATTCTTACACTGGGAAGGAAACAAGCTTCCGGGGACCGGTTTCTGGCATTACAGCAGTCTTCGGCCCGGCTTGCTTGAATCCTGATGGTGCAATGAGCAAGGGACTCATGTCTGAGTATAACCTTCCACGCTTAGGGTGGACAAAATTATTTACAACAAGGGGTGGTGAGGGACAGAGTCTCTGAATTAACCCCTTCGACGCTCATGACGAGCTGGGCTCGTCATGAGGTAGCCTCCTCGCACGCTCATGACGAGCCCAGCTCGTCATGAATAATGGGTTTTTTAAAACATGAGCACAGGAGGGGAATTTCGCTAGCGCTCATGTGGTTAAGCAGAATACTCTCACCCAGTCAAGAGATCAGGGCTAGATCCAACACCGTTTTTTAGCTCATTGCACCATCCCAGTTTCAGAACCTGGCTGTATGCAAATTAGTCTGTTCCTGTCCCAGTGCATGATGGGAACAGGGCAAACCAAACTACAAAAGCCAATTCTTACACTGGGAAGGAAACAAGCTTCCGGGGACCGGTTTCTGGCATTACAGCCGTCTTCGGCCCGGCTTGCTTGAATCCTGATGGTGCAATGAGCAAGGGACTCATGTCTGAGTATAACCTTCCACGCTTAGGGTGGACAAAATTATTTACAACAAGGGGTGGTGAGGGACAGAGTCTCTGAATTAAGCAGAATACTCTCACCCAGTCAAGAGATCAGGGCTAGATCCAACACCGTTTTTTAGCTCATTGCACCATCCCAGTTTCAGAACCTGGCTGTATGCAAATTAGTCTGTTCCTGTCCCAGTGCATGATGGGAACAGGGCAAACCAAACTACAAAAGCCAATTCTTACACTGGGAAGGAAACAAGCTTCCGGGGACCGGTTTCTGGCATTACAGCCGTCTTCGGACCGGCTTGCTTGAATCCTGATGGTGCAATGAGCAAGGGACTCATGTCTGAGTATAACCTTCCACGCTTAGGGTGGACAACATTTTTTACAACAAGGGGTGGTGAGGGACAGAGTCTCTGAATTAAGCAGAATACTCTCACCCAGTCAAGAGATCAGGGCTAGATCCAACACCGTTTGAATTGGCTTGGTAGTTTGGTCTGCCCTGTTCCCATGATGCACTGGGCCAGGGTCAGACTAATTTGCATGTAGCCAGGTTCTGAACTGGGATGGTGCAGTGACCTAAAAAACGGTGATGGATCAAGCCCTGATCTTTTGACTGGGTAGGAGTGTTCTGCTTAATTCAGATACTCTGTCCATCACCACCCCCTTTTTGAATCGTTTTGGAAAATTTCTGCAGCAGAAGTTTTTACTAAGAACAATCTGACGTGGTCATGAGCATTTTCAGCATCCTGACAAACCGAGAACTATTCATTGTCTCACCAGAAATCCAGTCTAACAATACAAACGATGAAGATTATCCGACAACTGACCAAGGGGCATATCATCAAGTACGGCGATAAAATTATCGCCGGTTTAGCGGCAGAAAACTGCAGCTAAAGCGGCGATAATGGGTTTGATAACATGCCCGTGTGAATTGCAATAGAAGTCCATGTTCTGGTATGAACCTGGGCTTCCATTGGAATTCTCCAGGGCATATTATCAAGCCCATTATCGCCGTTTTAGTGGCACTTTCCTGTCGCTAAACCAGTGATAATTTTAACGCCGTTCTTGATAATATGCCCCCAATTAATTCCAGTACAGAGCAACAAAGCTTCAAGAAACCAGGTAATTAGTGAATGCTTGATTATACAAATGCTCAATACCATAACCTAACATACCCTAACAAGGGACGAGGGGGCCGTGAGGGCCAGTATTGATGCACCCACGTTCCTGCTCATGTTGGACTATCTTGAGTTCTCCATCTTCCGTTGCGGTTTCAGGACGTGTCTGCATGTGACTGACCCAGAAGGCTCATTTACTAAAATATCTGCAGTCCTAAAATATTTGGTGAAAGCGTAGTTCACAATAATACATGTAACTTCAGTCCAGGAATAGGTTTGGAAAACAAGAACATTTGCCAGTGCCACTGCATTGTTTGAGTAAATACAGAGAAACAGATCTAAGAGCTACTATAAAATATATGGTGTTAGATATTTGTGTAATCCTACACATGAAAAACATGATTGACCACAGTGAGGATTCAATAACATTACAGTTACACAATAATGAACACAGTGAAAATGCAGAAGTCAATTTAGAATTCCACTTTCTTTCCAATGGCAAATCAGAATGCTATTCCCGGCTTTCAACAATATCATACATATATTATAGCGTCGTCCTGAGGACAGAAAGAAATATATCTCAGTGTTATTTGCTGACCTACTTGACATTGAGGCATTAAATCCCCAGATATTGCTCATCTCCCAATGCAGGCTGACATTTTGAGGAAGGTGCAGAAATGCTGATATTCAGCAAAAAGGAATAAGCTTTACAAGAACACAGTCACTGCAAGAAAACCTCATGAAATCTCTGCCTAACAGCAACATATCTCAGTACTTATACTATCCTTAAATATGACTTTTGTTTCATGCTCTATGTTTATTCTGGTTCATGAAAATCAAATATTTAAATAGGATTAATATGTATTGTTTAATTCCAACAACTCATTTCTATTTTTTTCCCTCCAGTACATCCATTCCTGGTTTTATATATAGTGACAAGTTTCTAGTACGTGCAAAGTTTGGGAAGCAGAAGGCGGGCATATGGTGTCATTGTTTTGGAAAGGGAAGACACATTCTGCAAAGGAAGAGTCAACGGCTTTGCAGCAGTAGTCCATAGATATGTGGTCTTAGCTTAAGCGCATGAGAAGAAGCAGTTTTGAAAGGAGATGCACTGTGTTGCTAGTGGCAATTATTGGCTAAACGCCTGTACAAGTTGTTGAGTATGGAGTACGGAGAGGCAGTGAACGTTTAGGTTGATCCAGTGATAATGGAGAGCGAGTCACTGGCTCAGCAGGCATTACGAGTAGGCATCTGTGAGGTAAGAGTGGAACGTGCCATGTCCATGGGATCAATAGCTGCTCAGGAAGATAGGTGGATTGTGTTTGTAAATCGAGTACAGAAAATAATTTTAAGGACAAATGGAGGTGTGTGAAACCTGTCAGCCTTAGGGTGGTCTTCCCCCAAACTTTTTGCCTCCCTCCTCCATTTATTTTGCTGATCGCGTTTTTGTTGAGCTTAGGACTCTATGCACTTTACCACTGCTATCCAGTGCTAAAGTGCTTGTGCTCACTCCTTTAAACCTGGTAGGATTGATTTACACCCAATTGGCCAATTTAATTTCTTGTAAGTCCCTAGAAATTAATACTACATGTGCCCAGGGCCTGTAAATTAAATGCTACCGGTGAGCCTGCAGCACTGATTGTACCACCCACTTACATCCACAGTGGTAAAAATAAGATTGGACTGATCATTGTATTTCTAGGCTAAGTGTTCTGGGACAGCATTTGGCCAGGCCCTGCTCCAAACCCAAGAGGCCCAACCCTTTGAAGTGAGGTGTGGGCAAAGCGCATGGCTGTAACCCATTGTACATTACCTTGACAATGGGGATGGATGTATAACCCACACCCAGAATCTGTTTGGATAGACTTTGGTCATGTTCAGCAAAGGCTGGCTGTAGATCATTACCTCTGGTTAGCCTTGAATCCAGTCCTAGTGGCCAGCCAACCTGTTGACCTCATTCATTGAGCAAGGACTTTTGCCATTTTCATTGGTTTCGGGCATAAGGCCTGGAGTTTGGAGAAACTCTATGCCAAACTCACGTCCCACCAACCAACTGCACTTTGCACATAGCTATATACAGCAACCTTTAAATATGTAGAATATCTTCTGGGCTAACAAACTAGCTCATGGCCAGAGCATGCGTCCTATGGTAAAGTGCAGTGGCCTCTGAGCACAGGATCTGGACTATGGCTTATCCCGCACCCAACCTGTGCATACGGCCACATCCCAACCAAATAAAGCTTCATATGATCATCAGGCATTTCCAGCAGGCTCTCAAGTGCAACCCAAACCAGCTGCCCACAATTCGGTCACATGCAGCTGTCATTGCACACAGGGCATTACCTACAGCAAAGTTACAGGGGGGTCAAGGACTTTTCATTTATTAATATTGATGGTGGCCATTTGCTGAATGTGTGTGACATTTGTTGGAACGCATGTTAAGCCTTGTTCTAGTACCTCAGGTTTCTTGCAGACCCATCAAATGGCAACAAAGTTATTTTCTAATCCAATCCAGTTTTCAATTCAATGCTTGTATGATCCCTTTTAATTGTGCCACGTCTTGGTGGATCTATATTAAACTAAGGATTATATATCTGGGCCTAATATGGTGACCGTCTTTTAAACGTTGGACATATGCATAAAATATTTGCAAATGAAAACATGTTTTAAACCCCATCTCCCTGCATATTTAACTTTGCACTTTTGGTGGATATGCACAGCACAAGACATAGCGTCAGTATTCAAAACATTCTGTCTGCAAAATGTTGTACAGATTTGTCCTCCAGCACCAAAGCTATGACATCTAAGAAACACCTTTTCAATATGAACAACAACTTAAACATGTTTTTTCACTACAAAATACTCTGACAACTGCCCTCGCTACCTCACAAACTGAACACTGCTCATCATGCCCCGTTTCCCTGATACATTTTCTACCACATAACTTATATATGCAGACAAGCATTATGTAATTTGATATTTGTTACTATTGCTGAGTTTGGGAAGGGACCATGACTCAGTAGAGGCAAAATCAATAAAGGCAGTAGAGGGAAAATCCATCTTTCCAACAGCCTGATCTCCCAGTTAACTCTGCATACTTTTCCACATATCCCCTCCCTTTTCCTCTACCCTACCCGCTCTCCCCTTCTCCTTGTATCCTGAATTCTACACAAACCCCTTTCTCCTATCCCCATCCTTCCATCTCTCCAGTATTGCTGCTCAACCCTGTATCCCCCCTGGCTATCTCGTCCTTTTCCCTCCCACGGGCCGAGCAGAACCACACTCTCTCTTCAACTACCCTCTAGGTCAATCCTACCCACTCTACGTGGTGCCAGTCCCCTTACACTCACCTCTCCTAGCCCACGTGGCCTCTCCAGCCCCTTCTCCTTTCTTTTCCCCTAACCTCCTGCCATTCCTTGACTCCCCTCTTTCCCCTCACCGTATTCCGCCCTCCCGCCACTTTCCACACCTGTCTCCTCCTAAATTTGAACTAAATTATTTTCCTCTGTTCCACAGCTGCAAAGATAACTCTCTTTCCACCTCAGATTCACTGAAAACTTCTTTAAACCACCATCTATCTCCAGCTTTCACTCCTATACCCCATTACTCCTTCCCCACCCCCACCTCTCTCTGCCCTCCCTCTCCTATTGCGCTCCCTCCGGAAGCCATTGATACTCCCTACATTCTGTGCTCAGCCCTACTCTCTTTAGAAAACAAACTAGGGGGCATATTATCAAGAACTGCGATCAATCAATCAATCAATCAATGAACTTGTAAAGCGCGCTACTCACCCGTGAGGGTCTCAAGGCGCTGAGGGGAGGGGGTGCTGCCACTGCTCGAAGAGCCAGGGCTTGAGGAGCTTTCTGAAGGTGAGCAGGTCTTGGGTCTGCCGCAGATGGGTGGGGAGGGTGTTTCAGGTCTTGGAGGTGAGGAAGGAGAAGGATATGCCGCCGGAGGATGTTCGTTGGATGCACGGGACGGCAGCGAGGGCGAGGCTGGCGGAGCGGAGCTGGCGGGCGGGGGTGTAGAAGTTGAGTTTGCTGTTCAGGTAGGCTGGTCCGGTGTTGTGGAGTGCTTTGTGTGCGTGGGTGAGGAGTTTGAAGGTGATCCTCTTGTTGACAGGGAGCCAGTGCAGGTCTCTTAGATGGGAGGTGATGTGGCTGCGGCGGGGGACGTTGAGGATCAGTCGGGCGGAAGCGTTTGGATGCGTTGTAGTCATTGCAGGTGTTTGGCCAGGATTCCTGCGTAGAGTGCATTGCCGTAGTCCAGCCTGCTGCTGTCAAGGGCTTGGGTCACCGTTCCTCTGGTTTCTGTAGGTATCCACTTGTAGATCCTGCGAAGCATGCGGAGGGTGTTGTAGCAGGAGGAGAAGATGGCGTTGACCTGCTTCGACATGGAGAGGGAGGAGTTGAGGATCAATCCTAGGTTGCGTGCGTGGTCCGTGGGTGTTGGAACTGTTCCCAGTGTGGTGACAACCAGGAGTCATCCCAGGCGGAGCGGGTGGGGCCGAGGATGAGGACTTCCATTTTGTCCGAGTTCAGCTTCAGACGGCTGCTCCTCATCCACTCGGCGACGGCCTTCATTCCTTCGTGGAGGTAGGTTTTGGTGGTGTGAGGGAGAGGATGAGCTGGGTGTCGTCAGCATAGGAGATGATGTTCAAGTTGTGCTGGCGGGCCACTTGTGCGAGGGGGGCCATGTAGACGTTGAACAGGGTCGGGCTGAGGGATGAGCTCTGGGTTACGCCGCAGATGATGTCAGTGGCTTTGGATCGGAAGGGTGGAAGGCGACCTCTCTGGGTTCTGCCGGAGAGGAAGGACGTGGTCCAGTCCAGGGCCTTCTTCTGGATTCCGGCTTCTTGGAGGCGTGTTCTTAGTGTGCGGTGACAGACTGTGTCGAAGGCGGCTGACAGGTCCAGGAGGATGAGGGCTGAAGTTTCGCCGTTGTCTAGTTGGTGCCTGATGTCGTCTGTGGCTGCGATGAGGGCTGTCTCGGTGCTGTGGTTTTGTCTGAATCCGGACTGGGATGGGTCTAGGATGTTGTTGTCCTCGAGGTGGCGGGTCAGCTGCATGTTGACGATTTATTCGATGACCTTCACCGTGAAGGGGAGCAGGGAGATGGGCCGGAAGTTCTTGAGGACTTTGGGGTCTGCCTTGGGCTTCTTGAGGAGGGCGTTGATTTCGGCGTGCTTCCAGCTTTCCGGGAAAGTTGCTGTGTTGAAGGAGACGTTGATGACCTTCCGTAGTTGGGGTGTGATGGTTGCGTCAGCTTTGTTGAAGACGTGGTGTGGGCAGGGGTCTTTCGGGGATCCTGAGTGGATGGAGTTCATGACCTTGCGGGTTTCGTCGTCGTTGACGTAGGACCAGGAGGCCAGCTGGTTGGTGCAGGTGGCGTTCGTGGTGGGGTCTGTTGCGGTCGGGGTGGACGAGGTGTTGAAGCTGTCGTGGATGTCAGCGATCTTGCGATGGAAGAAGGTGGCCAGTGAGTCACACAGATCTTGCGAGGGCGGGATGTCGTCGGTGTTGGCGCTGGGGTTGGAGAGATCCTTCACAATGTTGAAAAGTTCTTTGCTGTTGTGTGCATTGTTGTCCAAGCGGGCTTTAAAGGAAGATCTCTTGGCTGTTCTGATGAGGTGGTGATGTCTGCGGATGGCGTCCTTATGGGCTGCGTGGCTGTCTGGTGTGTGGTCGTAGAGCCATTTCTTCTCCAGCTTCCGGCATGTACGTTTGGAGGTCTGGAGTTCTTCGGTGAACCAGGCGGCTTTCTTGCTGGGGCGGTTGATGGAGGGTTTCTTGAGTGGGGCCAGAGTGTTGGCGCAGTCGTTGATCCACTGTCTGTAGTTACGGGCGGCGGTGTCTGTGTCGGTGGGGTTGGTGGGTGGGTTCTGGGTGAGGGTGGAGGTCAACTGGTCTTCGGTGACTTTGCTCCAGCAGCGGCGAGGCAGCAGTTGGGTGCGGTGGTGCGTGGTTGGTTTCTTGAAGATGAAGTGGATGCAGCGGTGGTCGGTCCAGTGGAGTTCGGTGGTGTGGTCGAAGGCGATGTGGGTGCTTGTGGAGACGACGAGGTCGAGCGTGTGGCTGGCAGCTTGGGTGGGTACTGTGACGAGTTGACGGAGGCCGAGGCTGGCGAGGTTGTCCATCAGGGTGGCAGAGTTGGCGTCGTTGTTGTTCTCAAGATGGAAGTTCAGGTCCCCGAGGAGGATGTAGTACGTGGAGGCAAGTGCGTGTGTGCTGGCGAGGTCGGCGATGGAGTCGCTAAAGAGGGCCCGGGGTCCGGGAGGTCTGTAGATGAGTGTTCCTCTTAGGGTGGTGTTGGGGTCGGTTTGGATCCGGAAGTGAAGGTGTTCGGTGGAGTTGAGGGAGTCGTCTGCGAGGGTGTGGACCTGGAGGGTGGACTTGTGGACGATGGCCAATTCCATTGGTGCCGTCTCTGCGGGAGATCTTGTAGCCGTCCAGGATGGCTATGGCGATGTCAGGTGTCGAGGAGTCGCTCCACCAGGTCTCGGTCAGGAAGGCCACGTCTGGGGCGGAGGTGTCGAGTAGGTCCCAGAGCTCGACGGTGTGTTTGCGTGCAGAGCGGGTGTTGAGGAGTATGCAGCGGAGGTGGTTGTGACCGGTCCTTGGAGGTTTGGTGGTTCTGTAGCAGGTGAAGTTGCAGGTGTGGCAGGAAAAGGGTCCGTGGGTGCGTTTCGGGGCAGCCCGGAAGCAGCGGTGGTCTCGGCCGGTGTCGAGAGCGTGGAGGGTGTTGGCGTCGTATCGGAGTCTGGCATCATGGCGGGTGCGGGGCCCAGGTGTTCGAGGCGCTGGGCGCAGTCCAGACGCGGATGAGCGCAGACGGGCTTGCCTCTGGCGCTTCTGGCCTGCATATGAGGAGGGTTGGGAGGGAGGAGCAGCTGGGAGGCCAATGGGTCTGCTGGGGGCCGGGGCCGCAGGGAGGCAGCGGATGGAAGGCTGTGGCGGGGCGGTGGGGGGATGTGGGGGAAAAGAAACTGGCACGCAGGGGGAGGGAAGCCCAGGGACCAGGAGGCGGCAGCAGGGGCACAGGATCAGCCGGTGAAGAGTGGTGGTGTGGGGGCGACCTGCCTACAAGCAGTGTCAAAGTTCGCTCCCGCTGCCGTCACTCGGCTGCTATTTCAGGAGGCCTGGGAGGGAGGGGCAGCTGGGAGGCAGAAGCGGGGAGGCCAATGGGTGTGCTGGGGGGCGGGGCCGCAGGGAGGCAGCGGCGGGAAGGCTGTGACAGGGGCGTTGGGGGCGGGGGAAAAAAGAAACTGGCGCGCAGGGCGAGGGAAGCCCAGGGACCAGGAGGCAGCAGCAGGGGCACAGGATCAGCCGGTGACGAGTGGTGGTTTGGGGGCGCCCTGCCCGCTAAAACGGCGATAATGGGCTTGATAATATGCCCTTGTGAATTCCCATAGCAGCCCAGGTTAACACCAGAACATGGGCTGCTATGGGAATTCACTAGGACATATTATCAAGCCCATTAGCGCCGTTTTAGCAGCAGTTTCCTGCCGCTAAAGCGGCTATAATTGTATCGCTGTTCTTGATAATATGCCCCCAAGATCTCTCATCTCCAATATCTCCCAGCTTGAAGCCACCATCTCACTACTAAGTACTAACATTTCCACCTTTTCCAACTACCCAATTCCACTGGCAAGCATCCACTTCTCCAAACTACAGAGGAATACCTTGCTCCTGCGTCCTAAAAAAGCCACACACAATCTGTCTTCTGCAGACATCGCTAATTTTACAAGACTACTAACACCATCTTCCTTCCCCTCTCCTCTCCACTTAAGTCTACTCTGTGCACTATTCGACCATCTCCTCTGCCAGAACTAAACATCAGCCTTATTCTACCCTGGCACCCTCATACAGGAACATTATTCCTATCACCCCTATAAGCCCAAACACCAAAACAGTCTTGTCAGAGTTGAGCTGTTTGCTCCACAACTGCAGATCTACAACTAAACACAAGCTGGATATTTCTGACAATATCATTCTTCACAATCTTGACATTCTTTTTCTCACTGAGACCTCCTTCAATGACACCTCTCATACTATTTTTGATCTTCTTCTGCCCACTGACTACTCCATCTTTAGAAATTACAAAACAGATAAAGTTGGGGGGTGGTATTGCAATCAACTTCAGAAACTCCCTTCAATTCAAGGTACTTCCTAACAGCTTCTTCCATGCCTTTCTCTGGAACTTCAAGGGCAACACTGCTCAGCTTTCAGATTTCATGCTATATATCACCCGCCCCGTGACTGCTCCTCATTTTTGGAGGAACTCACCGACTTCGCCAGCGACCAATAATCTCAAAGTGACAGACATATTTTCCGGTAGACTTTAATCTTCACTGGGGCTCCTTGGAAGACTAAAAACACAGAAAATCCCCAAACCACGATATAGTTTACGTCAGAGTATACCCAATCCGTATTTGGAACATACGCACCTAGAGTTTGGCAAACAGCCAGCAACACAGTATTCAACAATTACAGTACGTCAGTTGAGCACACTAAAAAATTGATAAATATTTCATAAAAAATGATATAGTTTTTTATTTTGAAAAGAATAAAAAGGGGATTTAACATCCATAGATTAAAAACAATATACAATACATGATTAGAAAACAAGAGTTGACGCAGCGTTTCGGTGAGTGGTCAATCAATCACCTTCTTCAGGACAGTTTTCTATAACGTCAGAACTAGGTCTAACGTTCTATCTTTTGATTTTAAAAAAAGCATCAAAATAGATTGGACCTTTTGATGAGTCTTTCTGTAATCCTTTATTTAATAACCTTGTGTTTTTGGTACTGCTATTACCTTGTCCCTATTGTAATTTAGGGTACCTCCCTCTTTGTTACTATTGCTCCTTGGACGACTGCCAATAAGCTTGCCACTTTCCTCTCCGTTAATGATCGTATGCAACACTGCACAGAACCAACACACTCAAAGGGTTCAATTCTGGACCTTGTTAAATCCAAAGCAGATAAGCTAACTCTTGCTGTCCCTATTCCAGTAGACTGGTCCGACAACTTCCTCATCCCCTTCTCTCTTCACCTATTGACTCAGCCAAAAACAGACCCAAAAACTATTTGATCTCATCAAAAGTGCAAACTTCTCCCCCTCCACCTTCAAGACTGACGATCCTCCAAAGAAAGCAGCAGAATTCGCTGTATTCTTTGATGAAAAACTTAAATCACTGGTACTTTAGGTCATTCACCCTACCCCCCTGGAGGAGAGCTAATCCTTAGTCACTTGGCAGAACTTTGACGTCATCTCTGATGATGCCCTCCTCAAATGCATTCTAAAAACAAAACCCATTACCATTCTTTGGACCCCATCCCGAGTGACATCGCCATTAACTTCTACACCGACACTCTTTCTAATTGGACCAGTCTGCTTAACCTCTTCCTCAGCCATGGTTCCCATCCTGGTGCTCTAAAAACCGGACAGGTTACTCCACTTCTTAAAAAACCGTCTGCTGATGCAAATGACCTCAACAACTTCTGCCCTATCACCAACCTCCCTTTTCTTGCGAAAATCACAAAAAGATGTGTAGCAAAACAACCTTCCCTACATATTAAGGATGACACTCTTCTTGACGACTTCCAATCTGGTTTCACGCAAGACTGCCGCACTAAAACAGCCCCCCAGCAAGTGATCGACGATGCCCTTCGTGTACTTGATTCGGGGGAATCTTGTCTTCCTTTTTCTTCTAGACCTTTCTGCATTCTTTGACACTGTTAATCACCACACTCTCCTAAACACTTTAAAACAGAGAATGGGCTTAGAAGGCATAGTGCTTAAATGGTTTGCTTCATTCCTCTCGTACAGATCTCAAGTGATTAAAATAGTGAGCAGCCTTTCGTCTTCAATGGCGGTAGGGCAAGGAGTCCCTCAAGGATCTATACTCGCACCCACTTTGTTCAATCTTGACTTGGAACCATTGGGAAATCTCCTAAGTAAATCTGGGGTACTTTACCACCTCCATGCTGATGACACCCAAATCTACCTTAAGGTGTCTTCCGCAAACGACATCTCATCCCTCAACACTACTCTCACCTCTATTCAAAACTGGATGCTAGCTCATCAACTAATTCTGAATCCCTCCAAAACTGAATTCCTCCTCTCTACCTCACTCTCTCCTCCTCTTTGTCAATCTTGGATGTAAAAGCTGACTTTACTGAACAAAAAACCTATCATTGTTGACAGCGCTCAATCCCTTGGGGTCATACTTGTCAAAAGGCTCAATTTACACTCCTACATCAATTCCATGCATGTTACCAACAGCGCCTTCTCTGGGGGATTCGTCGCTTCTTTCCGGAGCAAGACCTTAAAACCTTGATCCAATCTCCGGTTCTCTCTAGATTGGATTATTGCAATTCTCAGCTTGCTGGCCTCCCCAAATCCCACCTTTCCCCTCTCAAATCCGTACTCCATTCAGTGGCTCATTTTGTATTTGGGGCCAAAAGAGGTGACCATATCACACCCATACTGTTTTCTCTTCGATGGCTTCCAAGCGAAGCAAGGTCAATCTACAAGACTGCCTGTATCACCCACAAAACCTTGCACACTTCCTCCCCGCAATAAACTTAAAATCTCTGGAGGCTCCAGACCTTTATACAATGCGGAAAAGTTACTGGTTGAGCCCCCCCACCTTCAAAGGGGAAAAATCAATGGCTCAATCCTACTCCGAAACCAGTCCTAGATGCTTGTTTCCGGTCCAGGGAGGACCTGGCTTGGCAGTTCGGGCTGCACTGTTCCCATGAGGCACAGGGTCAAGACTGATTTGCATATGGCCAGGTCTAAACTGGGGTGGCATGGTGAGCAAAAGAATGATGGATTTAACCCAGATCTCTTGACTGGAGGTGAATGTTATGATTTGTTCTGCATTCCGTCCATCAATTATATGTCTTTTGCTCAATCCTTCTCAGGCAATGTGGTTAGAATCTGGAACTCGCTTCCCCCACTATTCGGTACCACCATCTCTACCCGGACTTCCAAAACTGACTTCAAATCTCTCCTCTTCCAAAGACACTTCCAGAATTAATACATCCATTTTCATGTCCCTCAAGGAAGTTCTTACAATGTTGTAAATATGTCATCTATGCCTTTACAATCCTAATTCTAATGTGTTTTTCAGTTTTGTGGGACTGCCACCTATTGTTTTATTTTACTTTTCATCTATCTCATTTGTATCTGTAACATGTAACTATGTAAATTTCCTCATGTAACGTACTTGGTTCTATTGTGAAGCGCTCTGACACCTTTGGCTAAAGTCTGCGCCATATAAAATTGCATTAAATAAAATAAATATATAAATCACTTGTGTCAGGATGACCATCACTTGCATCAACAATGGTTACAAAGTAAACAAGCATTAGAAATGCAATCGGGCTTGGATTTATTTGAGTTTGAGCTAATGGCATTGTAAATGCCAATGTCTTTTTGCCATGTGTTATGGAGTGTGTGCATGTGGTGTGTAGTGGAAGTATGTTTGTTGAATTGTAATTTTACCAATGGTGGCATGCTGTGCTTTATATGAATATGTTTAAAAGTAAAGTGTACCATACTGCGATTGCTTGGTGGAAAAGTGCACTGCCGGCTGGAGGTGTGTGTGCCTGGTGGAAGGGTGCACTGACGGCTGGTGGGTGTGTGCTTGGTAAAAGCGTGCACAGATGGATGATGGTTGTTGGTGTTTGTGCATGGTGAAACCATTCATTGACGGCTGGGGGTGTGTTGTTGTGTGTGTTGTTTTCTGTGTGCTGGTGAGTGTGTGGTGGTGAGTCTGTGGGGGTGAGCCTGGGGAGTGAGTGTGGTGGTGAGTGTGTTGTGTTGAGTGGTGACAAGTGTGTGGTGTTGAGAGACTGAGGTGTGTGGTTTGTGTGTGCGTTATGTGTGTGTGGTGTATGTGTGTGTGGTGTTTTCTGCACACTCACACACTGCCCCGTAACATTCACACACTGCTCACCCGCACACTCCCAATGTCACCCTGCATAGTCACACACTGTTTACCCTGCACACTCATTCTGCACACTCACACAATGTGCACCCTGACACACTGTCTCTGCAGTCACTCTGCACTCACTGTCACTCTGCACTCACTGTCACTCTGCACTCACTGTCACTCTGCACTCACTGTCACTCTGCACTCACTGTCACTCTGCACTCACTGTCACTCTGCACTCTGCTGTCACTCTGCACTCTGCTGTCACTCTGCACTCTACAGTCACTCTGCACTCTACAGTCACTCTGCACTCTACAGTCACTCTGCACTCACTGTCACTCTGCACTCACTGTCACTCTGCACTCACTGTCACTCTGCTGTCACTCTGCACTCACTGTCACTCTGCTGTCACTCTGCACTCACTGTCACTCTGCTGTCACTCTGCACTCACTGTCACTCTGCTGTCACTCTGCACTCACTGTCACTCTGCACTCACTGTCACTCTGCACTCACTGTCACTCTGCACTCACTGTCACTCTGCACTCACTGTCACTCTGCACTCACTGTCACTCTGCACTCACTGCCACTCTGCACCGCCACTCTGCACCGCCACTCTGCACCGCCACTCTGCACCGCCACTCTGCACCGCCACTCTGCACTCTGCACCGCCACTCTGCACTCTGCACCGCCACTCTGCACTCTGCACCGCCACTCTGCACCGCCACTCTGCACCACCACTCTGCACCGCCACTCTGCACTCTGCACCGCCACTCTGCACCGCCACTCTGCACCGCCGCACCGCCACTCTGCACCGCCACTCTGCACCGCCACTCTGCACCGCCACTCTGCACCGCCACTCTGCACTCTGCACCGCCACTCTGCACAGCCACTTTGCACCGCCACTCTGCACCGCCACTCTGCACTCTGCACCGCCACTCTGCACCGCCACTCTGCACTCTGCACCGCCACTCTGCACCGCCACTCTGCACTCTGCACCGCCACTCTGCACCGCCACTCTGCACCGCCACTCTGCACTCTGCACCGCCACTCTGCACCGCCACTCTGCACCGCCGCACCGCCACTGTGCACCGCCGCACCGCCACTCTGCACCGCCACTCTGCACCGCCACTCTGCACCGCCACTCTGCACTCTGCACCGCCACTCTGCACCCCCACTCTGCACCCCCACTCTGCACTCTGCACCGCCACTCTGCACCGCCACTCTGCACTCTGCACTGCCACTCTGCACTCTGCACCGCCACTCTGCACCGCCACTCTGCACCGCCACTCTGCACCGCCACTCTGCACTCTGCACCGCCACTCTGCACCGCCACTCTGCACCGCCGCACCGCCACTCTGCACCGCCACTCTGCACCGCCACTCTGCACCGCCACTCTGCACCGCCACTCTGCACTCTGCACCGCCACTCTGCACCGCCACTTTGCACCGCCACTCTGCACCGCCACTCTGCACTCTGCACCGCCACTCTGCACCGCCACTCTGCACTCTGCACCGCCACTCTGCACCGCCACTCTGCACTCTGCACCGCCACTCTGCACCGCCACTCTGCACCGCCACTCTGCACCGCCACTTTGCACCGCCACTCTGCACCGCCACTCTGCACTCTGCACCGCCACTCTGCACCGCCACTCTGCACTCTGCACCGCCACTCTGCACCGCCACTCTGCACTCTGCACCGCCACTCTGCACCGCCACTCTGCACCGCCACTCTGCACCGCCACTCTGCACTCTGCACCGCCACTCTGCACCGCTGCACCGCCACTCTGCACCGCCACTCTGCACCGCCATTCTGCACCGCCACTCTGCACCGCCACTCTGCACCGCCACTCTGCAGCGCCACTCTGCACCGCCACTCTGCACCGCCACTCTGCATCGCCACTCTGCACTCTGCACCGCCACTCTGCACCGCCACTCTGCACTCTGCACCGCCACTCTGCACCTCCACTCTGCACCGCCGCACCGCCACTCTGCACCGCCACTCTGCACCGCCACTCTGCACCGCCACTCTGCACCGCCACTCTGCGCCGCCACTCTGCACCGCCACTCTGCACCGCCACTCTGCACCGCCACTCTGCACCCCCACTCTGCAACACCACTCTGCACCGCCACTCTGCACCGCCACTCTGCACCGCCACTCTGCTCCGCCACTCTGCACTCTGCACCGCCACTCTGCACCACCACTCTGCACCGCCGCACCGCCACTCTGCACCGCCACTCTGCGCCGCCACTCTGCGCCGCCATTCTGCGCCGCCACTCTGCACCGCCACTCTGCACCGCCACTCTGCACCGCCACTCTGCACCGCCACTCTGCACCGCCACTCTGCACCACCACTCTGCACCGCCACTCTGCACCGCCACTCTGCACTCTGCACCGCCACTCTGCACCGCCACTCTGCACTCTGCACCGCCACTCTGCACCGCCACTCTGCACCGCCACTCTGCACCGCCACTCTGCACCGCCACTCTGCACTCTGCACCGCCACTCTGCACCGCCGCACCGCCACTCTGCACCGCCACTCTGCACCGCCACTCTGCACCGCCACTCTGCACCGCCACTCTGCACTCTGCACCCCCACTCTGCACCCCCACTCTGCAACCCCACTCTGCACCCCCACTCTGCACCCCCACTCTGCACCCCCACTCTGCACCCCCACTCTGCACCGCCACTCTGCACCGCCACTCTGCACCGCCACTCTGCACCGCCACTCTGCACTCTGCACTGCCACTCCGCACTCTGCACCGCCACTCTGCACCGCCACTCTGCACTCTGCACCGCCACTCTGCACTCTCAAACTGCACTCTCAAACTGCACTCTCAACTCTCAATCTCCACTCTGCACTCTCAAACACCACTCTCAATCTGCACTCTCATACTGCACTCTCATACTGCACTCTCATACTGCACTCTCAAACTGCACTCTCAAACTACACTCTCAAACTGCACTCTCAAACTGCACTCTCAAACTACACTCTCAAACTGCACTCTCAATCTGCACTCTCAATCTGCACTCTCAAACTGCACTCTCAACTCTCAAACTGCACTCTCACAATTGTCATATACACGTATGTGAGTGTGACAGGAGCAAGGCGGTCATGTTTTCTGCCCCCAAGACCACTGTAATCAGATGCTTTACTGTCTGCTAGAATAGTGCAACTACTCCATATAAACAGTCCTGAAGAATTCCAGTTAGACTTCTGAAAGCGGAAACCTGTTGACAGACAGCCTTTAGAGCGAAAGACAGTTCCCTCCAGCTTATCCCAGATTTGCTGCTTTTATGAACACTACACATAAACTTTGAGAATGCTATTAGGCTTTCAACGTCTTGCCCCTTATTAAAAAAATATTATAGTATGCCACTTGTAGTATGTCATTGCTCTGCATTGTGCTGCTTTGGCATTTCATCTTGAAAAAATACTTTTAGATTGTCTTAAGATATGTAAAAAAAAAATACACAAACCTTGAACACCTAAAGAGTGATATTTAAAGAGGAATGAAAGTGAATCTCTGAACTATATGAAACCAGTCAAAAGGTTCCTATCTCCAACTTCCGATAGATGCTTGCTTTTAGATAAAAGATTTTGTAAAACATTGTCAGGAGTCTCAAACAGAAAGCAAACAGTTCTAAAAGGCGCTGCCTGCCAGCTTGCTATTCATTACCTCAGCTCCGAAAACAAAAGCTGCTGCAAAGAAACCCATAATAAACTCGAGAGAACAATTCCATTCACACCGGCCACGGACCATTCCAGAAAAAAAATGAAACTGAGATTAAAAGAACAGCCCATGACAGAACGTCAGACTCTTGTTCTTGAACTAATGAAGCCCTTTCCCGGCCTGGCATGGAGCAGCTGCGCGCTGACCGCTGCTGAATGGTGAACGCGCCCGGCCATCTGGATTCACTTACGGAGGCACCCTGACAGCTCCTAATTATAATTAATGTACTTCTTTGCGCGCACACGAACGAAAAATGCTACACATGCCCGACGAAAAAGACATTTAGCCTATCACTTCAAGGCTATTAAAACGACACCACAACGAAGACGAATCACTGGCCAGATGACATAACACACTAAAGAATGTGTGGAATTTGTCTCGCCAAAGCCCTAGGAGATACTTTTTTTTTCTCTTCTTTAACATTAGGATCTCGAAACTCCTCCCACTTTCAGTGGGCGGAGGCCGAGCCCTAAAAATAGTTGTGAGGTAAAACGACACTGAAGGTGCCTCATAACTATTGGCAAAGTTCTTTCTCTATGAAAACTGTGAGACATTAAATCTATGAGGCTCCAATTAGCATTTTTCTCAAGTCCATTTCGCTTTTCCGTGGTAGTAACGTGCAATTTGACCTCTGCCCTTCTATAATAAATGTGTGAACGTGCTTTTATTAGTACCGTTGCCATGGGTAGAACGCACACGGAGGTGGGTAACAATATATATCCATTATTGAGTGCTGAGATGCCCTTCGGGGAAATTGTGCTCCTCACAAATATACGTAATGTTATGTTAAAAATAAGGATTCTCAGTTTTATTCAGCCGTGGTATAAAACAAAATGCAGATTGTGTCTGGGGGAGTGTGAGTTACCATTTTTGCTACAGTTAGGGGCTCCTGTGTTTTGCATTTTCCATACAGCAGACCCAAGATGGCAGATCAGACCTCAAGCATATTTAACCTAAATCACCCAAATGCAGCCAAAAAGTAGCCTGCGCTCTTTTACATTTAACAGTTCAAAAATTGGGTTCACATCTGAAAAGCTCAGACAACACATAGTTAACACTAAAGCATACATGCATTGGCAAAGCCAATAGCTCTTCCATTAACTGCCTAGGACTAGTGGCTTTGTAAATGCTTGCTTGTTTATCTGTTTTGCTTCAGACTTGCCAAGTTTCACTCAGATCCATCAAAAGTGGGATAAGGGGGTGTTGAAAAACGCTGAACAAAAGCATACTAAAGCTGGCATGCTTGGTTGGTGTAAAGTCATGCAGCAGTTTTTGAGATTGTAATATTTAAAAAAAGTGTAAAGTGGATTTCAAAGGATCAAAAGTTAGAAATATCTGGACTGTTAATACATCGATCCTCCATGGATTCCCAAATGCAAGAGAGGATATGCAAACCTATTTATTTATTATGATCAATATGTATATATATAAAGCAGTGGCGTAGCTAGCCCATGTCTCGCCTGTGGCGGTCCCTGCTTTTGCCGCCCCTCGACACGCCACTAATATCAAGTAATGTCATTGAATGGGGGAGTTTTTTCTTCGATACCGGATTGACTGTGGATTCACAAATTCATCTTTTCTGATTCGCTGGCCATCATTGACAAATGATGTTGTGGTTACCATAACCACTTTAAAGTGTAGAAAATAAAAGATAGAGTGGTAGGAGCATAACCTAATCTCCAGGCCTTTGATAGCAGACCCTCAAAAGGGATCCACCAATATCATAAGAAAAAATAAAAGTGTATTTTCCGATGGGATTTATGGATTGTGGGCAAGATCTGCTAATCTGGGAAAAAAGTAAAAATCTATTTGGCACACTTAAGTGGTACAAGGCTTACAGCAATGTGCAGCTGTGGTCTGCCTTGAATGGTGTCAAAGTGCAAAGTCTGACAGTACGCTCGGCCCTTCACTAACCCCTGTGCACAGCCAAAGTTCATGCACAGCTGAGGGTGGTCAATGGGAAACGGTTGGGAATAGTGCGTGATGTAGTCCAGGCTTTGCGTTCAGCTCTTGCTGTGCATGGCCCTAGTCTGTATGCAGAAGGATTAGGCCACCCATCGAGGTGTGGGCACAGGGCTTTGCTATTGGCCAGCCATGCTGTCAATCCATGATGCACACGAGCAGAGGCTGTGTGCAGGAGAGGATGGCCAGCACTGCAGTAGATTCCGTGGAAGTCAACACCCATTCTGTGCATCGACTGAAAAGGGGGGGCCCTCGGCCCCCCCGCACGCATGGCGGCACGGCGACCGTCTCCCCCCCATTCTCCTTTGTTGTCTCTCGGTGGTGGGGGCGGGCCCTGGGGGGCGCGACTCACCACCGATTGGCCGGCGGCCTCCCTGACCCGGATACCAGGTAAAAGGTCCGGGTCAGGGGGGGCGGGCTATAGGAGGGGCGGGCCGGGGGGGGGGCGTGCCCCCCCCCGCCTGGCCCCTGGAGAATAAAGAGGTGGGGAGCGCCCAGGAGACCCCCTTGTCCCTGGACGCTCTCCCACAGCACCGTGTGCCCCGCGCTCGGGGCTTCTTTGTTTCTAATTCTTTTACTTTGTTTTTGCAGGTTCCAAGGCATCGTGCTGAGGTGTAGCGTGACGAGCCTTCCCCACGGTGTGTGGTGCCCTGCGCTCGGGGCGGCTTGGCGATTAACCTTTCCGGTTTTGTTTTGTGGCAGATTCCACGTTCGACGGGTCATCGGGGCTGTTGAGTACTGGTAGCAGCATCGATCAAATTCACCTCGCGCTGAGGTTACCGGGACACGGAGCGGCGGGTGTGCGGATTGAAGAGCAAGGTTTTTTCCCTGCGATCGGTCAGGCGGCACAACGGAAAGAGGTATTTTGCGGGAGGGGGGCGCCGGATCGGGGATCCGTGAACGTGCTGGTCTAATTAGGGTAGAAAGAGACCGTTTGTGAGCACTCACCCTGACCCGGACGATTTGGGCGGTAAAAAGTCCTTTTGTGTGGGGCAGTACGGAGGAATTATATTTCCCGCCTTCATAGCGGCAGAGAAAGGATTCCCGCCTGGTTTTGCGCTTGTGTTTTCCCCGCGATTGCTAGTGCAAGTGAGTTTGGTGCAACTGACACAGGGGGAAGCGAAGCAGGGTCGACCAGGGCAGGAACTGGAGGGGAGACCTCAATGAAAGTTGGCAATTTTGGGTAAATTGTGGATTCGACGTTTAATGAAAGTGCTAATTATTATATGATAAATGTTTTTGGCGTGAGTGGGTGTTATTGCACAATTTATTGATACAACAATTTGGTGTTTTCACACATCACGATAGCTAACGGGGAGGGTTAAGCCCCCAATAAATTCAGGGTTGGTGTAATCTGAGACATTTTCATTAATTTAATTGTTCAAGAACAGTGAATTGGCTTTTATAACTGCTTTTATGCATGTTGTTTCATTAAGTGACTAAGGGGGGCAATTGTGGGTAAGAATTTAATTCATTAGGTATTTTAGGCCCCTTTGTCACTGGTCTAAGGAGAGAGTGTTGTGTTATTATCTACACCAGAAGTTTTAGTGGTGCACAGCACCAGAGAGTTAACGGGGGGGGTTCAAGCCTCCATGATTTGTGAATTGGGTGGTGTAATACCTAAACAGAGCAGTTACGAACTGAAAGATGACCAGTTATTCTTTTCAACAAGTCGTCAAATGAATGGTAACATGTGTGATAGTGTTTTAGTAACTTTTGATCCATTTTAGCTAGAATGTTTTTGTTATAGGACAAGTGCGGGAAATGCAGGAATGTGTGGAAAATGTCACGGGTGTATAATTACATAATTCCAGGGATCCTGATAACACTCTAATTACAACAGGTTATAGATTATCAAAACGGCACTTTAAAAAGGCGTTACTTTATTAATTATTGACTAAATTGTCTCGCATTTGCAAGAATGGAAATGTATTTGTTCTACACAACATTTTAAATCAGTGCATTCAGCACAAGTTAAATGGTTTGCACTGACACCTAAATGTGCTGCCTTTACCCATGCATGTCCGAAAAGTGTAGTTTAACAAACTAAAGCTGGCTCACAAAAAATGTGATTATGCCAATTTGATAGAAATACTTTGCGATGCAGTAAAGATCAGTGGCGCTTCGGAACTTTGAAAGTGATTGGGAGTAGTACTAGCCAGGGGTTCGCCATTCTTTGCAAAATGTCTCTTGAGAGTTCCACATATGTTAAGTAGGGGTGGGCGGTGAACCCCGCTCATCTAGCTGAGCTTGCAAAGTTTTTATTACTCCGCCAATCCGCTTGGAACGCGGAGGTCGTGAAACAACCCTACCTCCTGTGTAACGTAACAGAATTTATTGGTGCCAGCCCAGCGTGTCTGTGGGGTCGTAATACACCGGATTCCTGCTCTTGTGTCTGATCATCACACTACGGTCGTTACCCATAGAGTTTCAGGATTTAAATTTGTTAAAGGTTAACACTGTTTGTTCACAGTGAGTCATTTGCATTTTTATACTTGTATGCCTGAGCTTAATTTTGTGATCTGTGTACATTTTGTGCAGGGCTGGGCTTATGTTGGTCGTTTCTGTGGCAGGGAGGCAGAGTGATGCACCTCCATTTTGTAGATGAATGAAGATTTGGTTTCACTCCAGACCAACGTTAATACACTAGAAAGGAATTACTCACAATGACATTTCTGTGCGCACAGCTACGATTATAATCACAGATCAGATTGTATAGAATATACAGTTTGGAACTATCAGATGTTTAACAATAGAACACAATGCACATAAAAGCAATATCTCAGTTAATTTGCAAAACTTACTAAGTATCTGCCATACAAATGATGGACTAAAAATAGTCAATTCAACACTTTTTGACGCAAGTTATAATTCAAGTTTCTAGGTGGAAATATTGTTTACAGCGGAATACTTCAATTTAATTTTAGTTGAACCTTTAACTTTTGCAACTTCGAGTGAATTACGGTTACTGCATTTTTAAATAAAATGTTTCTGAATGATCTGAAATGTCACACCAATGTTGAGCTTCGGAGACATACTAAATCAATATCTATGAATATCATAATATGACATATTAAGGTAACATGTTCAATAATTTTCTCGAGCATGCAGGTGAATGATTACGGTAAAAATATAGCTTGCTTGAATGTTTTCAGGCTGACGCTAACAATTTGCATCTTCATGTGATTTTGTTTCCCAAAGGACAAGATTTCACGCAATTTGCAATGTCATCATGTGGATTGGCTAAGGGCACATAAAACCGGATTTGACACTCTGCAATAGTGGGGCTGTGCTGTCACAGCAAGGCAGCTGGGCTGTGATATATTATTGTGTTATATTGTTACATTAAGGTTATTGGGGGGCATGCTGCTGCCTTTCTAGCCGAAATTAGACTTGTACCTTGAAAGTTTCTTTCACCAGTAACCAGTTTAACACAAATGTGGTCAAGTAACACTGCCCCAGGTTTTCAACTTTTAAGAGTCCAGTCAGCCCAAAACTGTGGCACTTACTCTATCTTAAATTAGCACCGGCAGTATTCACTGTATTCAACTGGATCGCATCCACGTGCTGGGGGGGACTCATCAATATGGAGCTTGGGCTTTTTAAAAAGGCTCGGGTTGTGCTTTTGTAGAATTCACAAGGCAGACGCAGCTCCCTGATGGGACGGGCCCCACCATGGGTTGTGGGTTATCCAAAAGGTGCTCTGTCGGCGCTCAAGACTTCAGGTCATTCAGTTGATGATTTCAGTTTGGGAACACTCATTGTCTAAATTAGAGCTCACGCTACATGGGTGACATTAAATTTCACCTGGAGAATCAGATGGATGTTGACATTCCTGGGCTGCTTCATTGATGTCCTCTAGGCACTTGCAATACTTTATCCAAGCCATGGTTGCTGCTGATTTCTCTTACGCAAGGAACAGCTATTGACATAAGTCAAATTTTGACACTATAGAACGACTATCATTGGTGTCTGCTAGGTGATAGTTAGAACAATCATGGAACCATTCACGAATAGGGATATCATCTTCTCTTAGGGTCAACCTGGGGATTAACGACATCTAAAGGTAGGGCTTGACGAGGCTGAGAAAGCCAGTTTCCCAGGTCCCACTTCCCTGTGCAAGCCAAAGCGGAAAGCCAAACAATGGACTTATTTCATTGTGGGGGTAATAACCATAGGAGGTGCTGTTCACTATTCTAGGGGGGACATTGCACCAGTCCAATCACTGCACCTGTCCAAACGACCATTTATGGATGATAGGTTAAAGTCAACATTATTGGTAAACTATCCTAGGGTTAGCTGTATTGCGTGCAGCCTTCAGGCTAAGTCTTGAGGGAATATAGAGCAGCTTGTTTTACCAGTCTTTAATTTCATGAATGAGTAAATGAAAAAAGAACAGGTGTATAACAACAAATATATGTATCTGTAAGAAACACACCCCTTTAGTTCAGTCAGTAAACTTAGTTAGCACACAAGTAAACTGGCTCAATATACGTTGAGCCTATGATGAGATTTGAGGCAAATAATTACAGTGTGAAAACTTATATAGCACACAGTAATTTAGCACCATATACGTTGAGCTCTAGGGGTGTACCAAAGCCATATATTAATAATATGGTGGGGGAACCACGAACGGCATTGAGACAGGGCCTAGAGCCTTTAGAAAGACTACTGGGGGTCCTGATAATGATACACACCCTGATGTCACACATAAAAGGTGCCCAAGAGCCGAGTTGCGGCAATCCCTTAGTTCTGTGGATGCATGTGATCATGTCCGGTTGGCTGGGATGATATTTCCCAGGAGCCAAAGTGGCGAGCGGAAAAGGTCCTTGGGCCAGCGTATGGCCTGGCGGAGTTAGGGCTGTGCTAATTCTTTTAGCTAAAGACTGTGATGCTGCACTGTTAAGTAGACTGTCTTGTTTCTTACACATAGAGCCTAGGCATAAAGACGTGGGTAGAAAACCAGGATTAAGAGGCGATGTTCTCGCCTGCAGCACAACTTTCTTGTGTAACAATGATTGTGAAAATAGGAAGCCAATTTTACAGCCTAACATGGTTAGGGCGGCGCTGATCCTATGCTTAACGACATAGATGCTGCACTAGCAAACAGACAAACTGAGGCTATGCTTAACATTTACTGTCAACGTGTTTATGGGTAGTAATCTGGCACTAAGATTATCGAAAATTTAGCGACTGATGGTGATGTAAGTCTAACGCGTGTACAACAAGTTATTGCCGGAAACACTAATGGTGTGTGTCTATCTTTCCAATTTATGTATGACCGGGTCCATGGTGGATACCTGGAGTGCTCCACATCACAACAGCTGCAGCTGGTGGATGGCACAAGGGATGCTTACGTCAGTCGCGGCTGGGTCCATGGCGGATATCTGAGGAGTGCTCCACACCGCAACATCAGCAGCGGGTGGACGTCAAAAGGGAAGCATACGCCGAGGAAGAGGACACCAAGGGCCCAAGTATTGCGGGCAGGTGTAAGTGCTACCCATCCCCTAAGGTGGAGGTGGGAATTTGTCACCCAGGTTTTCTTGGTCTTTTCCTGGTTCTTGCAGTTTCTCAAACCTGCCACGCAGGGGAGGAACTCATCACCAGAAGTTGAGGAGCTACAATGTGCCAGCACAAGCAACAGGCTGGACGCAGGACAGGGAAGAGTTGGTTTGAAGGTCTGTGCCATGGTCAGTTCAGGAACTTCTTTCAGGGACTTTTAGCTCAGCAGCCCGACCCCCTGTCAGTGGTGATACTTCACCTAGGGGGGACTGAATTGGCCAAACTGGGGAGGCGAATACTCATTGATGGGTTCATCTCCACTGTGGGTGGGTCTTCAGGACTTGCCCGGGTGGCACAGTAGTAGGGTCTCAACTTATCCCGTGGTGGCAAGGACCCGGTCAGGGCGTTGAATCACTCGATAAAGAGGATCAACGCACAGTGGGACAAATTATTTCAAGCCCCCCTCGGTTCCAGATGATCCAACATGGGTGTATTTGTCCTACCTGGTGAGGGGAGTCCATTTGACGGAGGAAGGAAGGGGCCTGTGGTCTGTTGATGTCAGGGCCTGGTTGGAAGGTTTTGCTAAAGTGAGAACTTTCTAGGGTAGGTCTAGGCAGGGGGAGGCCAGATCGTCGGTTAACAATGCTGGCCTGTGGCGGTAAGGTCATTATCGGTGAGCACATATTTGAGGTCTGAGGGGGCGGGCATCATCCTATGGAGGTTCCCGCCCAGGGGGAGGGGCCTGCGGGCCACTCCCAGAACTCCAGGGGCAAGGTAATGGATGCTGCAAAGCAAAGGAGCGCGGGTAGGAGTAGTTCACGCTTTCCTTAGGCTGGTAGCCACCCCGCGCGCGTGGACTCATGACGCCACCGGCGCAGAGTAAGGGCCCTCCTTTAGTGGGTAAATGGAGTTCAGGGCGTAGACCGGGCAATTCCCGGGGTAACACTGCGCATGCGCACGTCTCTAGGGGAGGCGCAGCTTGTAGGACCTGACACCGGTAGTGACCTTGCCATATGGCCAGAAATGTACAAAAATCAAGATGAGGATGTTAGTCTCGGTTAGGAAACAACATGTATTAGAGTTTTGTTAAGGTCAGGCTCTCAAACTTGTTGACAATCATTTTGTATATAATGTCCTGCTGATTTTTGTATAAATTGTTGATCATGCAATTAAAACCTTTTTTAATTTCATATCTTAATAAATACGGCCGGGCGACTAGCGCCCGCCTTCCAAAAAGTAAAGAAGTCTCGTGTCCACGTTTCTGGGTGTTGGGTGCCGGTTTGGGGGGGAGGCGGCAGCTAGTCGCTGACCATGTGAAGGCCCTTTGTAGAGGGGTAGGCTTCTCACACAGAGATTGATAGCTGGCCAGGGGCGTAACACAGGCCCCACAGCCCCAGCGTCGGAAGAGGGCCCCCACGCTCCAGGGACCCCCTTTGCAAAGGAAACAAGCACACATCACTGCGCCCCCTAATATTGATATGATTAGGTTACGTAACTTATATTACGCTTGCCATCATTGCACCTCGCCGCGCCTTTATCATTTATTAAATGGTGCGCGGCGCGCAGATGCTTCCGTCCTCCGCACACTTCACCCTTAGGGTGGGGCTGGTGTTTGTCATGCGCATTGCACAATTAAAAGTGTGCTCATGGACGGTGAGGCATCAATCAATCCGAGACGGCTGGGAGGGTGCTCCGACTGCGGCCATGATTTAATTATTGCTAGCCCATGACTAGCTTTGCCCCGTCTTCTGATGCCCGCGCCTTCCACTAAAGCTGCAGGCAAGGCCTCAGGTGAGTCAAAGAGGGTGGTGTGGGCCCTGGTCTGGGCAGCATACTGGCCATCACATGCTGCATGGGGCAGGGTGTAAAACGTAGTATAGGCCCACAGCCCCCGTGTTCCAGCCTCTATGTATTGTGAGGGGCCCCATCGGTGCAGTAATTGTAGACCACACAGGCAGCAGTGCACTACACTTGAGGTAACTGGTGCAACCGATGTCAGCGAGAGACGCAGGCGTTGGTTGCACCAGTTACCTCATAACAGTCCTGCTTCCTAAATTAAATGGTGTGTCATGCCGCGTGTGGTGGGTGCAGGTGACCTGAGCTCCCAGGCCCAGCAGCAAGGGGGGTTGAAGGCAACTGCCTCGAGTCCAGAGATCTCTACTGAAAGAGGTCAATGTCATCATGTATGTCTTCTTGGCACCCTGAGTTTTGCATGAGCCAATGTACCACTTTGGACGTTCGTTAAAATGACCACAAACAGGGTGCAAGATGGAGGCAAATGCCAATATACATCAGGCTCCTTTCTTTTCCAGTTAGTCAGGGGGGATTTGCAGTCTCTGTGCCCAGATTAATAATTTACAGGTGCGGATTAGTGCTACTGCAAGGGATTTGTTTTGCACAATCTTTGCCATAAAGCCCGTCAAAACCCTGTCAACTTTTTTAGGAGTAGCCCCTGGGTTTTAATTTTGTCATCTTTATTTACCACTCATGCCGGGAATGGGGTTGATCTCTGACGTTGACCTTGGTCTGTGTTTTTTTCAACCAGAGTTAATTCTGTTTTAATGGCCCCCATTTCTGTAGTAAAGAATGATGTGATAGACAGTGTTTCTTGGAGGGCATTTGAAAGGACACCGTTTGCAGAACGAGCTTTCCTTTTTCCCATTCTATCTTGTTGCTGACAGGGCTATTGCACTAAAGGTACACAGGTGAACACGATAGCCAGGGACCGTCTACTAGGGCCCTGAAGTGTTGGTCTTGGCAGTCTGTCTCTCACAACACAGTCACTGAGCTTCCTCATCTGAATGGATTTACTGAGAACTACATGAGTGTTGGAGAGATGGATACTCATAGAACCAGCTATAGGAAAGACAGAGGACAAAAGGTGAGTATGATATACTAGCCGGAGTAAAGTCCTATAAAGTACAAGCATTGAGAGGCTTACCAGTTTGGGCAGTAGGTGTTGCTGTGCTAAGCCTTATGCAGACCGGAATACTAGCTGAGGGTCCCAGGAGCCAGTGCAAACCACGGCGGTCATCACCAGAAGCATGGGCGTAACAAAGGCCCCCTTGGTGCAGGCGGGGACGAGTTCCAGAGGCTGCCCAAGGGCAGTCACTCACAGACAGGGTCCGTCTGAGCTCTGGAACCTAGTTTTAAAGTTAAACTCGTCCCTCAATGCTCATAAATTTCAAGGTGCATGCTGTGCATGGTGCAGATGTGTGGTCTTGAGACTCAGGGTGGGGCATAAGGTGGGCAGGGCTGGGCTTACTGAATTGTCATGCGCAGCCAGTGTAAACTGTACGTGCGGAGGCGGTGGGTCCGAGTCCGACACTGGGATCGAAATGTAATTGCCAGCCTGTGCCTGCCACCGAAGCTGCAAGTGTCAGGTGAGTCGGTGAGAGAGTGATACGACTAGACAACTGGTAGTAGTATTACTAGTCCAGTCGCTCACTATATTGTGTTGAGTTCGGTGGTCGAAGTGGTGGCGTGCCCCTACTTCTTTAATTTAATGCCATCTGTACCCTATTTTCAAAATGCATTCCAGAATGCCATAAATAGCCAAGGCCTCTATATAATGCTCAGCGTTCCTGGCCGTTGGGGAAGGGCGGACAGAGAATGAAAACTGGCTCTTTTTTCTTTCCTTCATGCCCATAGAAGACATGGGCAGTGTCCACTTCTCTTGCTCTGCTGCTGTCAGCTGCCCCCTCTCGCTTTCTTCACCTTCTTCTTATTCCTTCTCGTTCTGTCTCGGTCTTGCTCCTCCTAACTTGCTGAAAATCATGAATTCAAGAAACAGATTTTACCCTCTCTTTTCTCTCCTTTCCTATTTTTGTTCCCCTGTAAAATAAATGCATCCAAAAAAGAAAAACACTTGCTGGAAATGTTGTATTTTTCTGACATTTTTTAATTCCAAAGTGCAGCTTCAGAATGGAGAGAAAAAAGGTTCAAAATAAAAAAAATAAATAACTAAATAAAGCAAGACATAGTGGTCGCAAAGTGGCCAGATTGGTTTTATTCACACTCGCACACTTTAGTGCCCCTTTATAGTGTTTCTCAGTGAAGAGCTACTTTCGTTTTCTTGTCTTTCTTTGAACAGCTTTGCTTTCCTTAGTTGGGGAAGTGCAGCATTCCTGAAGGTACTGCAATACCTAGTTAATGTGTAGAGTGGAAAAGTTTAATGTGATCATTATCACCTTTTTTCCTTAATTTCGTTTATCTGCGTTCAGGGATGTGGTCTTTATAAACCATACTGCCTATGCTTTGCACGGATATAAGCAAATGGACATTAAAACTGGTCCCTTCTGGGGCCTGTAATCATGTCCTTAGCTTTTCAAGCAAAAACACGAATTGATTTCTGAATAATGAGTGTAAAAGCATTAAGGTAACCATGGTGTGCCTGCTTGCATTTCACATGCTTTACTCTTACATTCCCTATGAATGTTTCCTTTTTCCAGGATATTGTTACTTTCTTTTGCAGGCAGCATATTACTCTTGTCTAGTGCATTATTTGAATTGAGTCACATACAGTTGTTTATAGCACGGCACAATTTGATTGTAGCTGAAGGCTGTGCTAGTTTCTCTCAGTGGCGCAGTATGATGTTCAGTGGGGGAGAGGATGTGGCACTATGGCCAGAGCTGCCAAACTTGGAACTGGGGAACCAGTTTCAGCCTTGATGACCAGTTCAAAAGACCACTCTTCTGAGGGATCACTTTCCCATGCTAGACCTTAGAAGGCACCGCAAGACCTTAGAGGCCCTGGTGTCATGGTACCAGCAGGTCGACCCTAGTGCTAACAAGTGTGCGTTAACCATGAAGGCCCGGCAACCACAATCCATACTGAAGTTCACCTTCAGTCTTGTGGGCAGGCCTATGAAGCAGCACACCCTAGAGCAACAGTGACTCTATCACTGAGGTCACAGTACCCTTGAAACCAGTCCGCCTCACCCATTGGTACATCCATTGGTCTTTTACAGCAGTAGTAGCTGAAACTCACCAGGGATAGGCAATGCAGGATTTGCACGTACACTAAACTAAGTTTGCAAACTTCACTCTCTCTGCTTCATGCACAAGCAATTTTAACATGTGCTTCCTGCTTTGGGGCCACTGGAATTATACAGCAATGGAGGACAGAATTATGCTGCAGTGTTGACTAAATTATGCAGCAAAAAAATGACTGCAGCGTAATGCGGTATATTTTCTGATACTTTATTATTTTGACTTTTTACACATACTAACAGTCTTTGCAAATATTTTGCCTCATTAGTCCTACTGTAACATACAAAGAAGCAGTGAGAAAGGTGACCAGTCAACCTTTGCAAAGGGCTCTCCTGCTTTGCAGCAACACAAGTCTAATTTTTTAGTAATTTTTGATCCGTTTGAGCTACAAACAATTTATTAGTTATAATCGTCAAATTATGCAGCAGATGATATCTTATGTGACAAATATGGCAGAGCCATAATTATGTGGAATACATTTGCAAACTACGATATTTCGCCATTCATGAAATAAAATGAAATACCAGAATTTTTAAAGCACACAGCTACCTCCGGAGAGGTGTCCTGGCACTGGGGGCCGTCAGGAAGATTGAGTGAGCTATTGCACAGAGTCACATGGTGCTGAGCTAACCCGCCGCCGGCATCGAGAATCGAACCATGAACCTCGTGGGCCGGGGTTTGAACTGCTCTTGTGGAAAAGGGCAAGAGAAGTTCTGATGACAGATACTGAATGGCTTGGAGACAGATAGCTTGTGATTCCACTTTTGAGCATGTGTGGGAGATTCTGTGATTGAAAATATATATCATACTTTGTGAATGTATTTTAATGTCAATAGCTCATATTAAACCTTTAACAACCATGTGCATCCATGGGTTAAATTAAATGTAATAAGCTGTAACTGGTCAGTGGAATGCCAAACAATACTAGAAATTGGGATGTCTTGCTCTTTCTGACTACACCTCTAACTCCGCCCTCAGACCCAATCCTCTGGTGATTCCTGCCCTCTGATTCTCCGCCCACAGTTCCCCTACTTTTTCCCCCAACCTCGACCACTGGTTGAGTTCAGGTATGTTCTCTCTTCAGTTCTCTGCAGTGGGGGCAGCTTTTATTCAGGGCCCAGGGTTTGCTTGCATGCCGTTTGTGCAACTGTAGCCACCACGAGTCTTACACCCATCATAAAATACTTATTTTTGCAAACTTTTGCAATTGTCCGCCTGCGGCCCTGCGAGGGTATTTGATTTATTGATGCTTCCTTATTGGAGGGTCCGGTGTCTTCAGATGGGGTGCGACACATGAAAAACTTGACAAATGCCATTCTCCCTTTTACCCTGGGGGGGAACTATGAAAGAGGACAAACGGCAGTACCCAAATGTCTTCAACCCCATGCTTTCTCTGGAGGAGCAGTGTTCTGTTAATATGGAAATGTTAATTGTTCATTGTGCTGAAAATACCCAAATGTGCTTCGCATCCACGCATTCCGAGTAAACTGTGCATGCCCCTACTTCCTTTTCTGTAACATTTGTATGTATATTAGGCAAAACTTCAGTGATTATTTTTCTTCAACAGTGGCATAGCATAAGTCCCCCAGTGCAGGGGTGCAGAGCTGCAGGGGGCCCCCTCAGCAGCAAAGGTGGTAGGTGGTGAGGAGGGGCCCCCTCTGTGTACTTTGCAAGAGGGCCCCCTCAGGTTTCGTTACAACACTATAGCTGGCTTGTGGCTAACACCTGCGGTGCATGACCAAATGCCATATGCTGCCGGGTTGGCCTCCAATTGTGGTTTGGGCACTGACCAACCCAAGCTGCACATGACCAAATGCTGGGCAGGGGTTTGACATCCATGGGGATGTGATTACACTTCCAAACAGAGGCCAAGGCTTGTGGTAATCCCATGCTTCCCACTTCACTTAAAAAAGACACTGTTAAAGAACAGTTATGGGTATGAATTAAAACAGTAAAACTACAGAAATTAACCAGTTACGGTTAGCTCTGAAAATCAAAGCTCACTCAACAGGATTGCAACTTATAACTAGAACCTTAAATGCAATGCTTATGACCTGAGAAAATGCACAGCAATTAGTAGCAACTCCTAAAAGCACATCATCAGTAAATAAAACACATATTCAAACCAATAAAACTAATTTCATCTAAATAATCGCTTCATTAGTTTTAATTGTAATGTGAAACATAATTTCGCCAGTAAGATTCTTGATGTCTTTTGTAATTGCATGTGTCACATCAAAAATCAGGTATTGAGCATAGCTCTGGTGTATTGTGGTTTGCAAGGCTGCTGTGTGAGTCATAGTGTGCCGAGCTAACCATAACTGGTGAATTTCAGTGTTTTTTATTCTTATTCATAAACCTACTTTAACTGTGTTTAAGTGTGTGTGTTTATACATATACATAGGCTGACGTGCAGAGTGTAATATGCCATTGAGGACCGTTGTTATGTGTGGGTAGTGGGCAACATTCATGAGAGGTGAAGTCTCAAGTATGTCATGAAACCCCATCCTCAATAAGGCTATTGGATAGCTTGTTAATCAATACAGATTTGCATACATCAATTAGCTATGCTGTTTTGTGATGTGTGGTAATTCATCATCATCATCATCAAAAGTCTTTATTGCGATTTTCATCTTAAAAGGCATACAAAAATACAGGTACATATTTCATATGATACACCATAAACACTATGAGAAAATACCAACACACGATAAAAATATAAATAGCAAATGTTACATATTAAATATTCCATTTAAAAACTTGTATTAAGAGACCATAACATCAATTCATAGAGTGCCATTATCAAAAGATAAATAAATCTACCCAACAATGGGGGCCCCCCTATTCTTCTCCCGGATAGCCCCGGACCAGCTCAAAAATTTAGCAACCCCTACAACTAAAGTGTCATTACAGCCAATTTTCAGCAACTTTTTGGCATACATGGCTGAACTGGTTCCCAGGGATCTGCAAAGGGGTTTAAGCCACTAATTACGTGGTTCATGGTAGGCTGGACAGGCGTAAAGGAGATGCCCGATATTTTCAATATATTTAGGACAAAATGGGCATTTATCCCCTGTACCAATTGCCCAGTTACACATGAACTTCTCTAAAGGGAGAGACTCAACTCGAAACTGATGGTAAAGCTTGTGATCCCTAGGTTTCGTTATTAGATCCCAATAGCTTTCCATACTAGGTTCGTCTTTAAACTCACAGAATTCGCTAGTCAGAGAGGAACTGACCAAAGCTGAGCACCTCCTGATTTTAATGAGATTCCAATAGGCTGCTGTAAACATTACTTTAGTTGCAAATTCAGCAGTCTCTGGACAATCCCACAGGTCCCTCATCCCCATATCTGTAAGTAAAGATTTAATGCTAACAAACCAAGCGATTTTATTTGAGCCATCCAATCCCCTAACTTCTAACAATCCCTTTGCAAATAAGAATAATTCCGGGGTTATCCAGAGCCTTCTCCAGAAAGCCAATATCCTGTATCGTGCGATGTCCTCTATGGCATGACAGCCCAGATCTAACAGAAGCGGAATGCGTGGAGTTGATTTTGGAAGGCCCACAATTGATCTTAAAAATTTACTCTGGACTAGTGCTAGAGGGTACAGGTTACTGGCTCCCCAAATCTCTGCCCCATAGAGAATTGCGGGAATTGTTTTCGTGGTGTGCACTTTAACAACCGGGGCTATAGGGTTAGTAAGTGACTGCCTATGTTCCTTGATCAGTGCGCCTGATAATTGTGAGTGTTTAAGCGCCATTAGCTTCAATTGTGGCGACCAGCTCAATCTATCGCCTAGAGTAACGCCCAGGTACGTGAAGACATTTGTCTGCTCCAAGAGCCTTCCGCTCATGAAGACTCTTGAAGTTACGGGCCTAGCCCCGTGCAAAACCATAAATGTAGTCTTCTCCACGTTGACCACCAAGTCATGATCGCTGCAGAACTCCTCAAAACGAGACAGGGCCAATTGAAGCCCCTGCTTCGTCTTGGCTATAATCAGGGTGTCATCTGCGAACATGAGCAGGGGTACGCTGTGACCGGCAAGCATGGGAGCATCCGTAGGGTAATTTTCAAAATAGCGCACGACCCCATTAATAAATAATGAAAAAAATGTAGGGGCCAGTGGTAATTATAATTAAAAGAATTAAATAAGGATACAATGGTTTAAAGCAACTCCGACTTGAAATTACTCCCAATAGACCTGAAGAGTATTAGCATAGAGCTGTTTTAGTTTGTAAAGTCACTGTAACAGATTGTGTGAGACAGTAATGTTTGTTTTCACACTTTAGTTATACTGCACTGATTCCAACTCATTTCTGAAAAAACATCTTAAATATTATCACTTAAACAAAAAAATTAACTAAATTTAATAAAAAACGGAATTGACTAAAACTAAACAAAAATAAAGGACAGAACAATGGGTGTACACAGGCAGGAAATGGAAAGGAGAGCAGAAGGAAAAAGAGGAAGGAACGACACCAGAGTGCTCAATAAAGTGCATAGAGGAAGGGACGGATTGCAGGTCCACCCTCAAGAAATAGATGGTTTGGTGGTAGTGGATTAGAGATCAGGCAGGGAGGGAGAAATGAAAAGGAAAACAATAATGATAACAATGTTTTAAAAAAAAACGAAAACAGTTGAATGAGAAACAGGGTATGTGGGCACTGGGACAATGGTGTGGGGGCTCATAAGGAGGAAGAGGGAAAGATCCACACACCTCCAGGTAATGAAAAAAGGTTGTGTAGAGATCGGGCTAGGCAGCAAAATACAGAACATTAGGAGCGAACCATAGGATTGATGTTGTTTTGCACACCTTATTTAGACTTTGTATCACAAAATGACCACTTTAGAAATGTACATTTGGAATTTGAAGAGTTGAAGAAGGGGTTGCTACAATTTTTTTTGCTCATATTACAAATGTTGACATTACTGTATGCTGTACTTGAAAAGTGGGAATTAGAAGTGAATCAGGTTGGGCCCAAACATATTTGATGACACACAAATATATATGTTATTTGGCTGTTCGTTTACCTCGTTTATGTTGTCTTCCACCACAAAAGGAGACACATTGCCCTCTGATGTTGGTAGAAATACAATCAATGTAATGGTAGTATTGGAGAAGGGATTTATTCAAGGGTTAAATATTTTCCCCATAGAGAAACTACAAAATAAAAGTCAAATAAAGAAGTAATAATAATAATGCTTATGTTTATGGTTTTTTAAAACCTTTACAGTATAATGGAGCAAGTTTAATTGGTAAACAAGATTGGATTCATACGAGTTAAGCAGAAGTAGAGAAGTGTGGCTCAATGGTTAGAGCGGCAGACCCTTATGCAGTAGTCTGGCTGGAACCAGGGTTCAATTCTGGCCACGGCGGGTCTCGGGCTCAATTTCCTCGGACCTGATCATTCTCGCCTCGGTGCCTATTCTAATCATGAGTCCCACTCTGCACCTTTAGGCAATAGCTTGCTTAATCTCTACAACGGCCCCAACAACGCTGAGGATGCCTGACTCGGCTCCTCACAGGGAAAGGCCAGGAAGGGTTCCTCGGCGGTATTCGAAACAAGCGCCGAGATGCCTACGGGTAGTCGTGCGCTATACAAGTGCGCAATCATCATCATCAAGTCAAGTTCATACATGTTAGACATGGCACAATTGGATTGAGTCTACCTTCCACTTTTTTGATTTTGCCTCATCAGTTTTTGTTGGTCTAGATGCTTTGTGCACTTTGCCACTGCTGTTCAGTGCCAAAGTGCAAGTGCTCCCTATTGTAAAGTGATGTCATGGATTAGTGATTCCATGATTGGTTATTTGATTTACTTGTCAGACCCTAGTATAGTGCACCATGTGTGCCCAGGGCCTGTAAATCAAATGCTGCTGGTGGGCTTGCAGCACTGATTGTGCCACCCACAGAAGCAGCTTGTAAAATGTAGCTCAGGCCTACCATTGCAGAGCCTGTGTGCAGTCTGGGACTGCCATGTCAACTTGGAAAGTGCACACACTTGCCGGTCCCTAAACATTCCCTTTTTTACATGTTAGTCACCCCTAAGGTAGGCCCAAGGTACCCCTATGGGCAGGGTGCATTGTATGTGAAAGGTAGGACATGCCCTGATATGTGTGGTATGTCCTGATAGTGAATTGCAGCCAATTTTGTTTTTCACTATTGCAAGGCTACCTGTTCCTATAGGCCAGAATGGGCTGTTTAATTATAACATCTTATAATCCTAACTGACCCAGGGAACAAGGTAGAACAACAAGTTTAGTATGCCTGAACGCAGAATGTTAAAATACATCTTTTAGTCGGGCAATTTCTATATTCTGTGTTTGAAAATACCACTTTTAGAAAGTAGGTATGTTCTTGCCTAACCATCCAGTATGCCTCCACTAGGTTTGTGTATTCCATGTCTGGTTTGTGAGTGACAGGGGGCTGGAGGGGGCCTTGGCTCCAACAGTATGATGGGTCAGGGCTGGGCTGAATAGGACCTGCATTGAATAGTGAGTAGGAGGAGGAGATTTCCTTTCACTTGCCTGAGCCTTCATAGAATAGAGAGTATGGTCTGCTATTAATTAAGCGGTCTCCACCTCCTGCGTGGAAGCTGCACCAGGGAGGGCAGAACTGGTTTTGGCTGGTTACAGAAACTCTCTGCCTTCAGAGATCAAATGCTTTTGCAGTATAAATATTGGGGCCCAGACCCCAGAACTTTAGATCACTTCTGGGAAATCAAGAGGAACCTTTGCCAAGGAGAAGAAACCGGAGAAGCTGAAGGAGGATTACTGACCCTGTGATGTTTGCTGGTTGTGGATGGCCTGCAGTGGTTACTTGTTGCCAAGGAAAGGAGAAAAGGACTGTGATGTTTGATTTATCATCTTGAGGAAGATCTCCAAGGGCTTGAACTGGGCTTGCCTCCTGTCTCAAGTCACAGGGACTTCACCACCAGCTCCCCCTGAACTTTCTTGCTGGGAATTGTAACATACAGAGAGGTGCTTGCAGCTGTTTAGGACCTCTAGAGACTGTTTGTCACTGAAAGCTGGAAGCACGAAGCAACGACAAAGAAGTGTGTTGCATCTGCACCGAGTTCCAATGCATCAGCGAGCCACAGGAAGAAGCGTGCCACATCTACACCAAGTCCCGACGCATCACCGAGAATATCGTCACAGCGCCTGCTATGCAGCTGCAAAAGTACACGCATCGGATCCTCACATCGCAAGGAGCCACAATTTTGTTGCATCGCACCGGATCGTTGCATCGCATCAAAGCACCATCTTGTCGCATCTTAACTGGAACGCAGTAAGAAACCGATGCATCGCCTCCTCTCCGGTAAGGAACAGAAGCATCACCTCCCCTGCGGTGCAGTAAGGAACGGACGCATCACCTCCCCCAAAGCAAGGAACTGACGCATCACCTTCCCTGAGACCCTTTTGTTTGTTTTGTGTGATGCATCTAAGGTACTTTGTTGTAAAAGTGTTGCATTTACAACCTGCATTGAATTGAACAATCTTTACCATTGAAGAGCCTATTTTAGTACTGTATTGTGGATTTCTGTTGTTTTATCTTGTTTATATAAAGAAAACTCATTTTTCTAAACTGGTGTGGTGTCTATTTGTAGTGTTTCACTGTGTTACTGTATGTGTTTTATAAAAGCTTTACACACTCTCTGAGATAAGCCTGTCTGCTCGTGCCAAGCTACTAAGAGGGTGAGCAGGGGTTATTTTAGGAGTGTATACCCCTTTCCCTGACTAGAAGCAAGGGTTCCTATTTGGACAAAAGTGCAATTCATTGCAAACTAGAGACCCCCATTTCTAACAATACATATTAAAACAATATATTCCGCTATTTTAAAAAGCATGCTGGGAGTACCACATAGGTCAGCTACACAAGGATAGCGGCACGTTATTCCTCATTTGAAGCAGCACGAGAATTAATTAAAGTGCAAATGCAATGAGACAGCCATTTTTACAAAAAAGTATGTGACTGATCAGATTCAATAATTAACTTAGATAGCTGAGGGGATCTGTTAGAAGCAACACAAGAACAAGCATTTGCAATGCAATAGGTCTCGCATTACTGATAGTTTGCAGTATTGGCGTTGCAAATAATAATACAACGCCAATAGCTCATACTTTCAGTAATGCAGGATCTAGTGCATTGCAAGTGGTTGCGTAGTGAGCCAGGAACCAGCATTGTATGTCTCATTGCAGTACCGCAAGCTGCTCCTAGAGGGCCCTAGTGAGAAAGGCACCAGCACTGCATGTCTAGCTGCAGTACCGCAAGCTGCTCCTGGAGGTCCCTAGCGAGCAAGGCAGCAGCACTTCATGTCTCAGTGCAGTACCGCAATCTGCTCCTAGAAGTCCCTAGAGAGCAAGGCACCAACACTGCATGTTTCGGTGCAGTACCGCAAGCTGCTCCTAGACGTCCCCAGTGAGCAAGGCACCATCTCTGTATGTCTCGGTGCAGTACCACAAGCTGTTCCTAGAGGTCCCTAGTGAGCAAGGCACCAGCACTGGATGTCTACAAAATTGGAGTTATTGGCATTATAAATGGCAATGTTTTTTACCTAGACATGTTGCAGGATGCAGTACCATATGTGGCCAAAAGGGGACCACTTTCGGTCACATATGGTACTGCACCCTGCAGAAGAAATGATAAATCCACCCTACTCATAAGGCAGTGCATGCAAGATAGTACTATGAGTGCATTCAAATAGCTATGTCCATATATACAATTAGTAGCTTTGAAATGTGACAAAAGAATTATTACATTAATTTTGGATTAGGTTGTACTTTGTGTGGCGCTGATGAAGGAAAATGTATTAGACGGTCTCATATAAATGTAAGATGTTCCAGTGAGTGAAGTAACCACTTCTAGCCTAGCTTAGGACCAAGTGTGTGTCCTGCCTGAAGCCATTTACGAAAATAATGCCTTGAGGCTGTAATTAAAAACTAGGGAGTAACAACACATGTAACAGGGGTGTCCTCATGGGAGGTTACAAGAAGAGACTAGGCAGTACTACGGAGGGACTACTAAGCGTATTGACCAATTAAAAGCCACCATTTACAAATGACAGGGAAAGGAGCCAATTAAAAAGGGCCGAAAGTGGGCGGAGCTTTATGCCCATATCCTGAATACAGCAGGCCTCGAAGAGACAGCGCAAGCGCTGCCTAGGCTAGACCTAATTAAGTGCAGTTCCAATGCCTATCATGTGTCCCATCTGGTTAACATGAGTCAGAACAGCAGTGTGGTGTTTCTCATTACTAATAGAGCAAAGGTCTGATAAAGTGAGGATGCAATATAAGAATAGCCATTAATTGTAGCAAAGTGGTCCTCAGGGCTTGCACCTTCAAGTTTGGGCCGTTCAAGGACTCCTTTGGTTTAAGTGCAGTACAATTAGGCTGATCGTTTGCAACAGGTAGATAAGGGGGCTTTCAGAGACCAGCTTTTTGGGCCCCTTGATGACTAAACATGTTGGATGCGGTGGTGACAAACCTAAGCAGCAACATTTTCAGGGCTGTGTTGTTGGGAGTTAAGAAGGCAATAATTGCCTGTCAACAGGTGCGAACTCCCAGTTTGTTCCAGTCTCTCCATAGTCTCTCCGTTCATTCAGCAGAGCTGGGCAGAGGCATACAACGTGTTGGAATGATTCTTCGCAGCCACCACATCCCTTGCAGGTTGTGCTCTTGATTGGATGATGCCAGCTGGCTAGATGTTTCAGAAAAGGCTGCTTCCCTAGCCTAAAGGGCCACAAATCTTATCTTCCAATGGATGAGATATGTGCAGGTAAGATCAGGAGGGATCAGAGAGGACTAATAGGAGACTCCCGGGGTTCCCACTCTGCCCCCGAGTTTGGATCATCATTGATGAAACACGGGTACACAAACAGTGTGTCTACAATAAGTGCAAGTAAAGCCCCCAAGGAGTCCCCCTTCCACATAGTGAGAAAGCTAGGAGGGTACATGTTAGACTTGGTGCTTTTTGAAGGGTCATCCCTGAACTTTTTGCCTTCCTCCTGGTATTTTTTCTGACATGGTGTTGGTGGTTTTAGAACTCTGACACTTCATCACTGCAGTCCAGAGTTAAAGTGCATGCTGTCTCTATGGCAAACTATGTAAGATTGGTCTACACCTGTTTGGCGTATTTAATTTACCTATCAGTCCCTTGTAAAGTGGTATGCCAAATACCCGGGGCCGATTCAGAAAAGGGGGTGGTGATGAACAGAGTGTCTGAATTAAGCAGACCACTCTTACCCAGTCCAAAGATCAGGGCTTGATCCATCACCGTTATTTAGCTCACTGCCCCATCCCAGCTCAGAACCTGGCTATATGCAAATTAGTCTGTCCCTGGCCCAGTGCATCATGGGAACAGGGCAGACCAAACTACCAAGCCAATTCTTCACCAGAAAGGAGACAAGCTACCGGGGACCGGTTTCTGGCATTTCAGCCTCGTCGGCCCGGCTTGCTTGAATCCTGATGGAGCAGTGAGCAAGGGACTCATGTCTGAGTATACCCTGCCACACCTATAGTGGCCAAAAACGATTCAGAAAAGGGGGTGGTGATGAACAATGAGCTAAAATACGGTGTTGGATCTAGCCCATATCTCTTGACTGGGTGAGAGTACTCTGCTTAATTCAGAGACTCTGTCCATCACCACCCCTTGTTGTAAATAATTTTGTCCACCCTAAGCGTGGAAGGGTATACTCAGATGTGAGTCCCTTGCTCATTGCACCATCAGGATTCAAGCAAGCCGGGCCGAAGACGCCTGAAATGGCAGAAACCGGTCCCCGGAAGCTTGTTTCCTTCCCAGTGTAAGAATTGGCTTTTGTAGTCTGGTCTGCCCTGTTCCCATGATGCACTGGGCCAGGGACAGACTAATTTGCATACAGCCAGGTTCTGAAACTGGGATGGTGCAATGAGCTAAAAAACGGTGTTGGATCTAGCCCTGATCTCTTGACTGGGTGAGAGTACTCTGCTTAATTCAGAGACTCTGTCCATCACCACCCCTTGTTGTAAATAATTTTGTCCACCCTAAGCGTGGAAGGGTATACTCAGATGTGAGTCCCTTGCTCATTGCACCATCAGGATTCAAGCAAGCCGGGCCGAAGACGCCTGAAATGGCAGAAACCGGTCCCCGGAAGCTTGTTTCCTTCCCAGTGTAAGAATTGGCTTTTGTAGTCTGGTCTGCCCTGTTCCCATGATGCACTGGGCCAGGGACAGACTAATTTGCATACAGCCAGGTTCTGAAACTGGGATGGTGCAATGAGCTAAAAAACGGTGTTGGATCTAGCCCTGATCTCTTGACTGGGTGAGAGTACTCTGCTTAATTCAGAGACTCTGTCCATCACCACCCCTTGTTGTAAATAATGTTGTCCACCCTAAGCGTGGAAGGGTATACTCAGATGTGAGTCCCTTGCTCATTGCACCATCAGGATTCAAGCAAGCCGGGCCGAAGACGCCTGAAATGGCAGAAACCGGTCCCCGGAAGCTTGTTTCCTTCCCAGTGTAAGAATTGGCTTTTGTAGTCTGGTCTGCCCTGTTCCCATGATGCACTGGGCCAGGGACAGACTAATTTGCATACAGCCAGGTTCTGAAACTGGGATGGTGCAATGAGCTAAAAAACGGTGTTGGATCTAGCCCTGATCTCTTGACTGGGTGAGAGTACTCTGCTTAATTCAGAGACTCTGTCCATCACCACCCCTTGTTGTAAATAATGTTGTCCACCCTAAGCGTGGAAGGGTATACTCAGATGTGAGTCCCTTGCTCATTGCACCATCAGGATTCAAGCAAGCCGGGCCGAAGACGCCTGAAATGGCAGAAACCGGTCCCCGGAAGCTTGTTTCCTTCCCAGTGTAAGAATTGGCTTTTGTAGTCTGGTCTGCCCTGTTCCCATGATGCACTGGGCCAGGGACAGACTAATTTGCATACAGCCAGGTTCTGAAACTGGGATGGTGCAATGAGCTAAAAAACGGTGTTGGATCTAGCCCTGATCTCTTGACTGGGTGAGAGTACTCTGCTTAATTCAGAGACTCTGTCCATCACCACCCCTTGTTGTAAATAATTTTGTCCACCCTAAGCGTGGAAGGGTATACTCAGATGTGAGTCCCTTGCTCATTGCACCATCAGGATTCAAGCAAGCCGGGCCGAAGACGCCTGAAATGGCAGAAACCGGTCCCCGGAAGCTTGTTTCCTTCCCAGTGTAAGAATTGGCTTTTGTAGTCTGGTCTGCCCTGTTCCCATGATGCACTGGGCCAGGGACAGACTAATTTGCATACAGCCAGGTTCTGAAACTGGGATGGTGCAATGAGCTAAAAAACGGTGTTGGATCTAGCCCTGATCTCTTGACTGGGTGAGAGTACTCTGCTTAATTCAGAGACTCTGTCCATCACCACCCCTTGTTGTAAATAATTTTGTCCACCCTAAGCGTGGAAGGGTATACTCAGATGTGAGTCCCTTGCTCATTGCACCATCAGGATTCAAGCAAGCCGGGCCGAAGACGCCTGAAATGGCAGAAACCGGTCCCCGGAAGCTTGTTTCCTTCCCAGTGTAAGAATTGGCTTTTGTAGTCTGGTCTGCCCTGTTCCCATGATGCACTGGGCCAGGGACAGACTAATTTGCATACAGCCAGGTTCTGAAACTGGGATGGTGCAATGAGCTAAAAAACGGTGTTGGATCTAGCCCTGATCTCTTGACTGGGTGAGAGTACTCTGCTTAATTCAGAGACTCTGTCCATCACCACCCCTTGTTGTAAATAAATACCCGGGGCCAGTAAATTAAATGCTACTGGAGGGCTTGCAGCGCTGGTTGCGCCACCCCCCAAAGCAGCATTTCAAACCTGTCTCAGGCCTCTGCCATTGCAGGGCCTGCACGAGCAGTTTACTGCCGCAGTGACGTGGCACATAAAGTGGTTGCCTCATCTGTGACTCCCCTTTTACTACATAACAGTAACCCCTAAGCTAGGCCATAGCTTGCCCTATGGGCAGGGTGCGCTGTAGGTAAAGGGTAGGACATGTGCCTTAACTGTGTGGCCTGTCCTGCTAATGACAAACAGCCTATTTGTTTTCTCACTGCTGTGAGGCTGCCCTCTCATAGGAATGCATTGGGGATTCCCTGATATGTGTTTCAGTGATAATTCCTAATATGAGAGGGGTGGCGTGATCAAGTTTGGTATGTTTGGAATAGTGGTAATAAATGCTGCGTAATAGTGTTCGCAGATTTATTATCACTATTTTAGAAATGCCACTTTTAGAAGTGCAAAAACAACAGTTGGCAGGGTATGCCCAGATGTGGGTCCCTTGCTCACTTATCCACTGGGTTCAAGCTAGCCTGGCTGATGATGGCTGATTAGCCGGAAACGCGTCCCAGGATGCTTGTTTCCGGACCAGGGAAGACATGACTTGGCAGTTCGGGCTGGACTGTTCCCATGAGCACAGGGTCAGACGGATTTGCATATGGCCATGTCTGAACTGGGGTGGTGGAGTGAGCTAAAGAATGATGATGGATTAAACCCAGATCAGTTGACTGGGGGTGAGTGTTTGATTTGCTTAAGCAGTTCGTCCATCATTCCCTTTGGTATCGCTTTGTTCGCCCTGGGTTGGCAGGGAAAGCCCAGACGTGGGTCCCTTGCTCACTTTGCCACTGGATTCAAGCTAGCCTGGTTGATGACGGATGATTAGCCTGAAACCGGTCCCAGGGTGCTTGTTTCCGGTCCAGGGAAGACACGGCTTGGCAGTTCAGGCTGGACTGTTCCCATGAGGCACAGGGTAGACTGATTTGCCTATGGCCATATCTGAACTGGGGTGGTGGAGTGAGCTAAAGAATGATGATGGATTAAACCCAGATCAGTTGACTGGGGGTGAGTGTTTGATTTGCTTAAGCAGTTCGTCCATCATTCCCTTTGGTATCGCTTTGTTCGCCCTGGGTTGGCAGGGAAAGCCCAGACGTGGGTCCCTTGCTCACTTTGCCACTGGATTCAAGCTAGCCTGGCTGATGGACGCTGATTTGCCAGAAACCAGTCCCAGGATGCTTGTTTCCGGTCCAGGGAAGACATGGCTTGGCAGTTCGGGCTGGACTATTCCCATCAGGCACAGGGTCAGACTGATTTGCATATGGCCATGTCTAAACTGGGGTGGTGGAGTGAGCTAAAGAATGATGATGGATTAAACCCAGATCAGTTGACTGGGGGTGAGTGTTTGATTTGCTCAAACGCTCCGTCAATCATCCCCTTTGCTATCACTTTTAGAAGTGGGCATTTCTGTGTGCTATGCGTCTTTGTGCCTACCTGTTGTGTATTGCATGTCTGTTTCTGGATGACAGGGGCTGGGGAGGTGAAGTGGCTCCAGAGGGGCTGGGTGAGTCAGCGCTAGGCTGAAAAGGCCAATCTGCATTTGGAGTAATGGGAGGAGTAGTCCCTGACCTAAATAGGACTGTGCCTGTCTTCCACAATGCTGGCTCCTCCCCCTTGTCGTGTGTCTAGGGCCAGAACCTACACTAACAATGGGGACTGTTGTGCCCTTGTTAAGTGCCCCCCAGAACTGGTTTGGGCTAGTTCCAGTGTCCTGTGCCAGGGCAGAACAAAGACTGGCAGTGATATAAATATTGGGGTTGTGTCCCCATGTAAGTTGGGCTGTTGGGTGCTTACTTGGACTGGAAGGAGCACTCTGACAGAAGGAACCGCCATGGGACCCAGCTGCTGCCCTCTGCTGGGAAGCCCTACGTGCTGGCCTGGCTATGCCCAGCTCTGCCCTGATGCACTTGGGGGCAAAGAGCGCTGTCTTCAGGAGGTAGACGGGTTGAGCACTCGTGGATTGTGCCCTCTGAAGTTGAGGGCAGGTGGGCGCTTTGGCCTAACCCAACAACAGATGAGTGGGGAGTGCTGCATTGCTGCATTTTGGTGCTCCTGAAGAGATGGGGTCTTGCCCACTCAAAGCGCGTCATAAGCGCTTCACCTTTTACCCCCCATTTGAGCCCAAGAAGTGGGCTCCTGCGGTGGGAACGGCAAGAACCGCGGCATCGCGAGCTGGCAGTCAGGCAAGCCTGTGCCTGAATGTGGGCGGGCTCCCATGTTGCCAGAGAGCCCCGCGAGCTGCCCACAAAGGAAGAAAGGAGCCAAGCTGACGGAGACTTCCTCTGCATAAGGACTGCACTCCTGAGGCCGGGCGTCAGGCAGGAGAAGCCTGGTTGCGAGAGAGGCGGCGCATTGAAGAACCAGAAGTCAGGCGGCGACTCAGCCATACTGTGGGCAGGGCCCTAATCAAGGAAGAGGGGAGCCCACGTGTTGTCGGAGCGTGATTGTTCCCCTCCCCCGAGAACACAGAGATTGCAGGACCTCAGGAGAGGCCATCCGACACAGCGGGGAGAATCCACCCCTTCCCTTGTCTACACAGAGGCAGCTGCACCGAGGTATAAGCAGGCGGGCGCTTTTTGGCCATCTCTTTTTTGTCCCGTGAGGTCTTCCAGCCCTAAAGGGCATTGTGCTGCCCTTTAGGGGAAGTATTGCGGGACAAGCCCAGGATGGGGCTCCCGCTTTGGAATGAGCATATGTTGTGGCAGGTGGCCTGTGCGGTGCCCTAACTGCGATTAGGAGGCCGGGACAGTGACTATGACTTCTAGAGGAATTATGGCTCCTGTAGTTATGGGCCTGATGTATTTAGGCTATGTGCACACTGAGAATGTTTACTAAGGGACACTGCTGGGTATGATGGGGCTATGATGTTCAGGCCTCATGATTTATGCATAATGTGTTTATTCTAAGTACAGCGTCTGCCAGTAGTTACTGGTTGTTTTTGCTTCACTACCTGTGAGGTCTAATGGTTAAGACGGTGGCCCGATTGTCCATGTCATGTATATAATCCCCTGTAAAATGATACCTAGTGCCAGGTGGCACAGTGTATATATGTGATTGCGTTCTAATGTGTTTTATGAGTAATACAAAGACTATTTGTTATATAACATTGTGTGGAGTTTCTTTTGTGGTGTGCCTAGTGTGTCTCTGCTGTGTGATTGTGTTGTACAAATGCTTTAAACATTGCCTCTGGGATAAGCCTGACTGCTCATGCCAAGCTACCAAGGGGGTGAGCAGAGGTTATCTTCAGAGTGTAACTCACGTGCCCTGACTAGAGTGGTGGTTTCTGCTTGGCTTAGCCAACCAGAAATTCCATTTCTAACAGTACATATATTAAACTTTCCTTAGGGATCCTTATCCTGACGAATGCCATCGACCCATAAGGGCAGTAATCAATGGCAGAAACATGTTGATACAGAAGATAGGGCAATGGTGTTATTGCTTGCCCATTTACCCCGTTTTGGAATTTGTAATCCTGCCAGGTGGGATCCATAATAAAGACAGAATATACCCACATAGACGGTTTTAATATTGTTTCTCTGCATGATGGATCCCTACCGTATGATTTCTTTCTTTTCTATATTCTGTTTCCTCAGCGGTCCTCCCTGGATGTTGGCCTGCACCAGGGAGCTGCAGCGGCCCTGGGATGAAGCATGCCACTCATTGAATGAGTGAGAGCAGTATTTACACACTTTTGGGATTCCCAGATTGGGTCATTCATTATTCATTTTTCAGCTTTTACCTCTCTCATTTGTGTAGGCGAGGAATGATTTTCCTACATTTTTATTTGAAAATAACTTGAATAACTGAAGCATGAGGGAACCGGTTGGCCCACATCTTAGAAGGTAATAAACATAAAATTGTGTCCATGGGTTACCTTTAATTACAAGTACTTCTCGAGCAGTGAGTTGTAGAGTAATGATGCTGGGGTGGCTGGCTGATGCCTACTGATGACGGTAAACATCCTTTACAACGCAACTGTTACAACGAAGTACATTTACGACGCAACCATTACAACGCAACTTTTACAACGACTTGCGCTGGGGGGCGCTCTAGGATAGGGAATAGTTTCCAACACCTTCCCTACTATCCACGGGGACTGGAGTTGGAATAGTAAATTAAACTATTCACTATCCAGCGCCCCCCAACGCAAGTCGTTGTAAAAGTTGCGTTGTAAACTTGCGTCTTAAAGGCATGCGTTGTAATAGCATGCGTTGTAATGTCATACATCCACTAAAGACTGCCCAAGCATGCTTGCACTTGGCTAATTGTGCTCTAACCGAATGGAATGACCAGAGGCAAACGCACTTTCTTAAACTCATTTTGAAGTGTTGTTGGATTGGATTACTGGCCCAGAGGTCTTTCGCATCCAGGAGCTGCTGGCAGTATATAGTCAAATAGAATAGTTATACATCACATTTTCCAATGCAGAATTTTCCACCTAGGGCAATTTGGCATATGGAAATGTATGTATTTTAGGACTATTGAAAAGCAATGGCTTGTATAGATTTCCTTAAGGGCAGTCTGTGTGAACTCTTCGAAAGTCTAGAATTTGCTGCAGGCATAGTGATTAAACAGGAACAAATATCCGAATGTCAAGTTCAGGGCTTTCTACCTTAGGCAAAGTAGCATTGCTGATAAATTGGTTACACATTTCTCCATCCGAAGAGAGTATTAATAGTGTGAACAATATTACATTTAAACATCTTACTACAATGTGTGCACCTATGCTCTGCCAAAAGTGGCTGACAAGGCGTGATACGTGGCACTGAATGTTTTATCGAGTGTAAAAATGTTAAACATTATGCCTGTTGCAGTCTTTAGGACTGCAGTGTTACAGTGAGGACAAACGTAAGTTAGTAATAATGCGTGAAGAACTTTCCGACCTATAGCAGCCTGTACCAAGAGCCCTGATTCGAAGCACTGTTGGCATGTTTCAGTGCGACACAGGCATTTGAAGAGAAAGAAGGGAATCCTTGTCACACGGCAGGCTGAAATGCGCTGTAAGACGTTGTTGGGATAATAATGATTCTACATGACAGTGAGGTGAGAGGGCCTATCGCAGTTGTCACATTGCAAAGTGTTTATCCAGTAGTGTAACTCCCTTGAAATTCGTGCAGCCCTTTATTATGAGAGGTGCAGGAACACCTGGCAGACAGAACTATCGATGTCGTGGGGTAGGTTGATTCCGAAGTGAGGGATGGACTGTGCTCCCTGAGTTTTCACTTGGAAATGGGGAATAACATAATAAATCCGAGTTTGGTCATAGATTTCTACAGGTTTTCTAACTAATTTGAGCTCCTTTACATGCCGCATTTTGCCAGGTTTTACCTGGCAAATTGGGTCTGCAGAAAGTAACTCTGATTTGTGCTGCTCCCACAGAAGTCAGAAACCCGATTTGTCTGTTAACACGTTGAGCTTGATTTACAAACTGCATTTTGTAGTAGGTTTGGTAATGCTGCTGACATATTACAAATTTAATTCCAAACCTATGTATGGAGATCTTCGCCACTCCTATCTTTTCTATGTGGAGATCTTTGGCGCTTGTGCCCTCCTAAGCCTAGATTTTTTATAGTAAAAGTGGGAGGGAGAGTGGCTGTAAAATGGAGAATGCTTACTGCCGAATGGGTCGGATTTAGGGAGGAGTGAAGAGAGGTTTAGAAAGGGAAATGCACATACAAACACACACACACCAAAAGTAAGGCTGATGCTATTCACAAGATTACTACACTTCCAAAGTTACTACAGCCAAAAATGTCCCAAACCAGTAGTAAGCGTATTTCATCTCAGCCTTGGAGTAAGTGAAGCACTACAGATGGCCACTCACACATACTGCAAGACACTCCCTTAGAATATAATGACAGTAGGGACGTAAAATGACACCCCATATGAGCTAATGTTAAATGAATGAAAATATTTAGACTTTTAAAATATGTGATTATATATGTTTATACAAACATATATTGTTTAATGTTCATAAATAATTATTAAATAACTATTTATTTTAAAATGTAATGTTTTTATTTTAAACTAAATTAAAAATACATTTAAATGAATTCACCATAATATTTTATTAAAATGTAATATGTCTTAAATAATACATGAACAACATCAGTGTAGGTGGGAATGCTCATTAAAATGATTTTTAAGAAATATTATTGTAGATTAAATAAATACAACGGACATAAATGTATCATTGAATGCATTTAATATTATGATTAAATGTGATGTAACTGTATGTAAGTTAGTACTTGTCATTTTTAATTATTTTACATTTCAGATTTTATATTGCAATATTTTTCGTATTTTATGCTAAAGAGTAATAAACTTTAATATTTGTGTCTATACTTTCCCATTGTGGTTATAGATGCCTCGGTGGTGGCGGAGAGCAACATCTACATGTGAAAAGTTGCTGGTGATAACTTTACACTGCTAAATATTGCTGGAGGAGTCACCAACATTAAGTGAACACTTAAGTGTAAATCTACGCTCTGAAACGGTGTATGCCAAATACAAAAGTCGAGATTTACACCTATGAGTTGTAATAAAACTGCACGTGCAGTACATGTACAAATGTGTACATATACCTTTGTAAATCGAGTCCATTGACTTATGTGAGCTCCACAAGTTGTGCTCTGCTTGACAGGGGTGATCTCTTCCATAGAGGGATCCAGGGTTGAGGTATCCCAGGCTATTGATCATATATCTGATCGGCCCCAGTGCAGCAAAGCTCGGATCTCACCCCAGACTATTGTTGTTATTTTTCACCTCCTCCATCGAGGAAAGAGCGCCAGGCCTGAGCTGCAACATTCCGGCTTCAGGTCCCTGAGGGTACTGGCCATGCTCTCCGAAGTCCCTGAATAATTAATATTTTTTTATCATTGCAGGCTCGAGAGGCATTTTGCTGCTTCAATAATTAAATGTCAACATTTCACATTCTTGTTGAGAGCCCTACAGACCCACATCTGCCTCCTAATTTAAATATAATGATTTTTTAAATGCCATTCACAAATATGAAACTATGCAGAAATCAGCATCAATGATTATTGGGGCCTTTGAAATCATAAAAGCCAGTGTATAATTCTCCCAACATTAACGACTACCAAGACACACATTATGTCAAAGCTACATAGGGCTTAAAAGGAAATGAGGGGAAAAGCACAGGGTACTATTTTGTTCACAAGCATCTAAATACGAAAAAAGATGTCGACCCTCATACATTTGCAACCCAAACAATATCATTATCAGATATTGAGGTAAAAAGCTAGATGAAAACGATCAGGCAAAAAACAGTTTTGATGAGTCACCTAATTTCCTCTACTTGAAATTACTGTAGTTGGTCACTAGTGCATACCACTTCGAATTTATCAGTTCCTCTGTGTTCCTTTCCTCTTACATATGTCTGTTAAACTGAAAATTACAGCACAAGTCTTTTACTGCAATGCCTGAAAATTGTCAAATGGGACCGGTGCAAGCCGCCGTTGCCAACCAACCAACTAATGACATAACAAAAGGCCCTTTAGAGATGGTGAAGTACATGTAGCGCTGAATGCATGCTGCTGGCTACTGGAGGTTGGAATCAGTACTTACTTTTGGGGACCGAGAATTATTTTTCATCATCAGACTTTGATTAAAAGCAGAGAAATAGAAAGAATGAAAAGTGAGAGAGCAAGAAGGAGAAAGAGAAAAATATGAAAACAGTGTCAAAGGGATAAAACAGGGATGAAGACAACCTGCAAAGAGTGACATAAAGAGACAGGAAGAGTAGGGTGGTGGAAGAAAGAGGCATGAACAGTATTGAAGACTAGGCATCCTTGTTATACAGCAACCTGGATATTTGGCAGCTCTGCCGCGGCTCTTAAAATAAATATTGATTCTGATACACTTATTTTTTAAATTTGTTAAACAAAGTACTGGCCACTCGTGCTTTTGTGAGATTTATTTTTGGAGTCAGAAACAAGATATCTGCCAGACTTCTTTTAGACCATGTTGGAGAGTAAATTGTTAAATATTGAAAGAGTTTAAGACTTTGTGGCCTGAAAGAGGGACCGAACCATTAAAACACTGGATGCTTGCAAAGAGAGTACATCGAGACTCTTTGGAGGTTGGGTTGCACCAAACGGGCATGCAGAGATGGAAACCTTGCTGGAGATGGTCATGATACACGCTGAGGTAAAAGGCAGTTGAGGAAACTGTAATTGGTCAGCATTGCTTAATTCCCCTGGGTGTATGATGGCTGTCTCATTAAGCGAAATCCCCTTCCCAAAACAAAATGAAATATGAAGTTGCTGAATCCCAGCTCTTTTGGGTGGAAAGAATTTGCCAAGTGGAAAATCTAACTTTAGCATATATTCTATAGGTCGCACATCAGCTGTATTTAACATCAATATTACATATAACAATTGGGATTCTGCAGCATTAACCACCCCCTTCAAAGGAATAGTTATTGAGACACTAGCTAAAGAGAATGCTTGTAAATGGTAAGGGAAGGGAGTGCGAGGAGGTGCGAGGATGTATGAAGTAGATGCAGACCCAGGAAGCGCATGTTCCTGCACATCCTCCTTAATAAGTGAGCTTTCAGCAGTTGCCTCTTCGTCACCTCTCTGATAAGTTCCCCTAAATTATGCCTATCCCTTAAACTAACTACGATTGTTGATAACTCCTGCTGAGATGTCTCCTTGAGAAAGCAAAGCATCTGATGAAATTCTATCTAAAAACAAAAATATTGCAAGAAGATAGTCTCCCAAAGGGAAATATTTCTTTACTTTCTCAATGTGGATGGCTATCATGGTATCAATGTATCAAGCTCTTTTGATAAGTTCTAAGACTTGGATATGAGAGACATTACAACTTATTTTCTAAAATAAAAGTTTAGAGAACAAAGTGTCCAAATACCTGAGCCTTCCTTAGTCGGCGAAGAAATGCAAAGAATGCTGGTGCATATTATCAAGACAGGTTATAAAATAATCGACGTTATAGCGGCAGAAAACTGCTGCTAAAACGACGATAATGGGCTTGATAATATGCTCTATGAAATTCTAATTAAAGCCCATGTTAAATGTCAAGGACATCTGTCTTGATAATATGCCCCGCCGTCTTTATTTTTGGTGACAACAGCAAAAGACGATGTTGCCCCTACCAACAAAAGTTTTTGATCCACTTGAAAAAGGCAGGGGACAGGAATGTTGTATTTCCTCTAAGAAACTCCGTATTTTAGCATACTTTTTCAGGAATGTCAGTTTGGTATTGACCTTTCTTGGTGACAGATATCAACCTATGCAGTTGCCAGACTATGCAAACTTTCTCAATGGGGTGTAGTGATTTTCTGATTTTGACAAACACAACCAGTATTTTTGTTTTTTGGTCAAACTCAGAAGTCTTTTTGATCTGTAAATTGCACAACAGGGTATTTGGAGAGTACAAGTACTTCCGTAGCTGCGGGGAATACAAATACTTCCGAAGCTGCTACTTCGTCTTCTATAAGGAACAGTACTTCAGTTGGAAGAGGGCGTGGAAGTCAAAACATTCTACTGCTTTAAAAATGATGTCCATCGTCGTGGCCAGGAACATGGCCGACTAGCAGGGTCTGCTGGAGCTCCGGTAGCTAGGTATATATCCTGATCGATATCCTGCTCTCCAAGCTACAATCTTTGGATCATTAGTGGTGCTGCTGGTTCCTGGCAGCATGGTTCCCGGCAGCATGCTACCAACATAAACGCTGTCCCCGTTGAGCCAGGAGGAGGAGTTCGGTGAAGAAACCGAGGGGTGGCCTCCTAAAATGGCGGACGAGAAGCGCTAGCCTCACACTGAAAGAGGGGTGCGAGTGTTGAATTCACAGCAGTGATCCTGGACTCACCAGGGGCTTGAGATATACAGAGGGGTTGCCTGAGGAGGAGATTGCGGACCTGACCCAGGCTCGGAGGAACTCGAGAAGTCTTGTCCACCCGTGCTCAGGTGAGAGGGGCTGCACACGGGCAAGAGGGAATGAACCGGGCCACATCCCCCACTACGATAGAGGAAGAACCCTAGGGGAGACAGAGATGCCCAGGTGACTCCCCCCCCAGGTTCACTACCTGGGCTGCACCGGAGGCAGGGGCGACCCTGCTGTTGGCCAGGTTGATTGCCATCCCCAGCACCATACGAAGCCCTAAGTTTAGGTCTGAGTGCAGGTGAGAGGGGCTGCCTCGGACACGACGGAGCGGGCTGAGCCATGCTTTGCACAGGCCGACAGAAAGGTGGTGTGCGGTCGCCTCATTGGAGGCCTCCCCAGATACGAAGAAACGGCCCGGCGCCAGTGCACGTGGCCCACTGCACAGAAGCTTTATCCTACCCTCTGAGGTCCGCAGGGACAGATTCAGATGCCGGCCTGAACCCCTCACAGAGAAGCAAATGGGGTCCCACATCAGCAGGAGGCAAGGGCCCACCAAGGTATGCCCATCGGGCGTTCTGCGAGAGGGGGATATTTCAACCAGCTTGGAGGCAGAGGATGAGAGGCGGAACCCTGTTGCCTACATAGGAGAAGGCACAGAGATACTGGCTGACAGCAGTGAGGGGTGAATTCGGACACCCGGCCCATGCATTGAGAAGAAATACGGCATTAAGGGAGCACTATAGGCCCGGAAGGAGTGCTGCGACATAGACTGAGACACCGGCTCTGCGAGTGGTGGAAGGGAAGAGCATTTGATCGAAGGCCACTCTGGACTGTAACACGGTCATGACTGGGAGAGCGGAAGTGGCCCCGTTGCCTACTATATGGATGCAGTGCAGGACTGGTCTTCTCCTCCAGGCCAACCGGGGCATTGAGCCCGTCCCACCCCGCAGTCAACCTGAAGTGAAGGAGAGGCTCCCTGGGAACCTTGCTAACCGCAGAAGATCTGGAACTGCCACACGAGAGCCACGACCTCCTAGACAGGGGGACATGGTGAGAGTCAACATATGTGTGGAGGGGTACGGAGAGCCGAGGAGGGTGGCCCCAAATATTGCATGCGCAGTAGAAATAGTGAGGGTGTTTCAATTGACAAAACCCCCCGGGACAAAGAACCGGGTAAAGAAGAACAAAGGGCCTTCGGACACCCCCATAGCAGTGGCAGGGAAACAGACATTGAATCCTTGAGAAATAGTGCTAAAGGGCTGCAATTCATCTGCCAATAGAGGAATGCCATGGATGAGTAGACCTCCCCCTCCCTTTGATCTGCTAACTTTTGCAGGGGCGGGGGTGCTACATTTGGTCCAGCAAAGGGGACGTACGTAATCATGGAGAGGCCTGTCACAAAAGAGGGAAGCTGACGCTGTGCAACTACAGAGTGGGTCCAATGCCGCTCTTAACCACTGACATATGAGAATCCCCTTCCCGGACACTAGAGAATAACTGCCTGAACGCCTCTTGGGCTGCCCATGCGGGGCCTGCCTTGAGGGCCCGCCACAGAGAATGCAGAAGAGACAAGAAGTATCTCAGAAGATCTAACCCCTCCAACAGAACAATGGCAAGGGATAAAGAACCCAAAACCCAAAAGCAGGGCAAAATGGACAAATATACAAAAGTACTACCCCCGTTGACAGAAACAGAGGAAGAACCCTCAGGACCACCGGACAATACAGCCATTCTTCAAGCCATCCATGCCTCCAGAGATGCCCTCGAGGCCAAAATGGCAGAAATATGGATGGAGGTGTCCCTCCTGTGCCAAGATATGTGCAACATCGCTGAAAGGGTGACCCAAACTGAAACGCGCATCACAGAGGTGGAAGATACGTCACACAAGCTCCACTCAGATGTCAATGACCTGAAGACAACCATGAGAGAGGTGGCATGGAAGGTTGACGACCCAGAAAACAGAGCATGCAGAAATAATCTGTGCTTCACTGGGTTCCCGGAGGGATCCGAGGTCTCGGACCTGGTAACATTCCTGATGATGTGGTTGCGGGATTGTCTCCTAACACCAAAGTTCTCACCCTGCTTTATCATCGAGGGAGCCCATAGGATGGCCAATGTAAGACCGCCAACGGGGGCCCCTCTGCGACCACTAATTGCCAACGCCAAGATAATAACCTTCCCTGACTACTCCAGAGAAGAGCAGAAGATGGGAAGAACATTCGACTTGGTGTAGGCCAAAGTGAGAGCCATGCAGATTCAGTACATGCTCCTCGTTCCCGACAAGCTAAAAATAATTTTCCAGGATACCTCACAATTTTTTCAAACTACAGAAGAAGCATGGGCCTGGATAGAAGAGCGCCCCCGCTACGCCCGGATGTGAGGATCAGTGGGTCACAACCTAGGGACACAGCAACACGGTTGGGACCCAAACCACAGAGGATTAAAAGGAGGCGTCTGCCCGCAAGAGGGCGCAAAATGCAGACGGGTACAGCATCGAGGGGAACCTCACATATTTCGGAGACACTGATACACTCAGAATCGGACAAAGAGTCCACTCAGGCCTGAGCCGGCAAGAAACACTCCAGTCAGCGGGAAAGCACCCATTCGGAACCCTCAGTTAAGGAGTACCTGGCAGACACTGACATTGACCATCCACTTCTCAAAAACATTGACAGTGTGGATGAACAAGGCACCGCGACAAGAAACCTTGAGAACACACACCAGCAGCAAGACAAGAGTGGGGAGGAAGGCTGAAACACAGGCTAGGCCGATGGCAGATAATCTGCAGGACTGCTACAGAACCTCCCCACCTCCCCGGCCAATACTGTTCTCGCCGTTTCTGACGGGAACATTTTACTTGAAGTTTATATCCTTTACTGATTTGATTAGAATTAAGTGGGATTAAGGAAGGGGTGGGATCACATACCTCTCAAGTGGTACTTGCACCAGGTTGTCATGTTGACAGTTCAGGGGATAGTCATAGGGCGTGGGAGAGAGTGGGGTGGTGGGGATGGGATAAGGGGCCATAAGTCATGCAGTTCAGTTTGTAAACATATTTCTTATACAGCTAAAAGCAGGAGGACTGGAATTTATAGAAAGGGGCAGAGGGAAAGAGACCAGCATGTAGGCCTGCCAGTACACACCAAAATAAACATGAGATACTCATACAATGAGTGACATAGCATATACAGCACTGACATGGAATGTCAAGGTGCTAGGTAGCAAGATCAAGAGAGGTTTGGCCACAGGTTACATTAAGAGTCTTTCTACAGGAAACCCACCTGATGGTTACACACTGTTCCTTTATCGGGAGAGGGTCATACACAACGCTCGCCCATGCGGAATTTTCCCAGGGGGTGCGAGGCTTCGCCATATTAATTAAGAAAACTCCTCCCTTCCACACCACTAAAATCTGGACAGATCCCGGGGGGACATTCATTACTGTCCAGGGGACCTGGAGACAACTAGAGCTCACACTAATCATTGTCTATGCCCTACCACAGCTGCAACCCCAGACCCTAGATGCAATTGCTAGGATATTATTAGAATCAGGCCCTTCTACATACATCATTGGAGGTGCCTTTAATGATGTTACTGACCCGGGCCTTGACCGCACACACATTGCCATGGGCACCCGCGTCCCTACCCCACTAGCAGACTTCACAGAGCCGTTGGGGCTGACTGACCTCTGGAGAAAACAACATCCACTAGACCGCACTTATTCCTATTTCTCTGGGGCACACAGGCATTCTCCTGACTCGACTACTGTTTTGCTACTCCGGCGGGGGGATACGTACTGTAGATAGGGCGGCATATGTAGCAAGGGGCATCTCAGACTACTCACCGCTGTGGTTGGCGATAGGAGGCAGAAGTAGCAGACAACGAGCTGACTAGACACTGAACGCCATAGGAGCTCCACGACAAAACAGTAACAAGAGTGATATGGAATGATTCTGAGCTCTATTTTCAAGCAAATGCAGGCTCGGTAGCCTTGAATCCCACCCTCTGGGAGGCCTATAAGACGGTAATTCAAGGCAGGGTGCAAGACGTTGTATCACGAGTCCGTAGAGAAGAAACTTGCCAAATAGAAACCCTAGAGGACAAACTCCTGGTGCTGGAGAGAGGTATTGTCCCTGACGCGGAGACACGTTGCTAAGACAAATAGCGATCACACGAGGTGAGCTTCGTGCCATAACGGAAAAGGAGGTACAGATCCAAGTTCAGGCCACACATCACAGGATCTATGAGCCAGGAAATAGAGCAGGGGGACTCCTGGCTTGGTTGGGCAAAAGAGAAAGTGAGGCGATTTGAGCGGCCCAGATCCAAGAGTCAGAAGAACGACATGTATCCACACACAGCATAGCAGGAGCCTTTGCACGCTTCTACACAAAGGTATACAAGGCCATGCCGCTAGAAGATGAATTGCAGATAACAGAATACCTTAGTACTATAGTTACCCCTACCCTGCAGCAAAACGATAGGGAAGCCCTAGAGAAGACGCCAGGAATAGACAGAAATCAGGGAAGACTCTAGGGCCAAATGGGCTACCAGCGCAATTTTTAAAGCAAAATGTTTGTTGGACACCCATCTCCTAAACATGTTTCCGGCGGCGTGGGAGGAGGGGTCGTTGCGAACAGATCTTTGTCGAGCCACAGTGGTGGTAATACTGAAGCCAGGTAAGCCCCCAGAAAGCTGCGGATCTTACCGCCCAATATCATTACTAATATCTAAACAAAAATCTTGGCCTCTATCCTGGCGGCGCGACTCCTAACAGTGATCACATCGTTAATCACTGTGACCAATCGGGCTTTATGCCTGGCCGAGCTTCGCGTTTCAATCTCTGTCGACTCGCAAATTGGTTAGACACGGTGAAGGACATAACTACTCCACAGATGCTCCTCTCACTAGATGCGGAAAAGGCCTTCAACACCGTCCACTGGCCTTACATGAGACAAGTCCTTGTAAGATTCGGGTTTGAACAAGAATTTATGACTGAGGTGGAGTTACTATATACCAACCCCAGAGCTAGAGTTAAGGTCAATGGGGTAGCATCAGCCGATCTCCCTATTCAAAGAGGAAGCTGGCAGGGTTGCCCCCAATCTCCCCTACTTTTTGCATTGGTCCTGGAACCACTGGCTTGTCCTATTCGGACCCTCCCAGAACGTAGAGGTTTCCAGGACACCTGAAGCCTTTTACGGATGAACGGAAATCCCTCAATGCAGACGATTTTCTGCTCTACATCACTAATCCTAACACTACACACCCCTCAATATTACAATTGGTTAAGGAATTTGGTAAGTACTCAGGATACAATATTAACTGGGGGAAGTCGAGTCTATACCCCTTCGAAGGCTACATAGACACCCGCTTAGTACCAGAACACTTGCATGTTACTGAAGGGTGCTTTAAATATCCGTGCTTGTATATATCGCTAGGGAGGGCGGCCATGTATAAAATGAAAACGCTTCCTAAACTACTGTATGGACTCCAAAATACATATCATAAGATTCCTGAGGCTATCTTCAAGGCAATTAACGATGACCTTCGCATATTCCTATGGGATGGGGGCCACCCTAGAATGGCATTGCAAATGTTGAGGCGTAGCCAATATAATGGGGGAATTGCCCTGCCAGACATCCAACCCTATTACTGAGCCGCGCATTTAACGGTAATTAATGAATGGTGTCATGCTCTGGGAGATCACCCTCCATATGCCCTGGAGAGGCTTCAATTACAGAAACATACTTTCCTTCACTATCTTTATGGAGGTGCAGGGGTGCAAGATTTACTACCCACTACAGAGAGGATGACTGAGGCCTGGAAAGGAGCAGAGCTTCAGATACAATGGAGCAAGAGACTAACTAAAGCCACACCACTATGGCAGGGGAGGCGGTTGCCTGAGCTGGCGAAATTACAGGGCTTCAAGTGGTGGGACATTATTGGGATCACAACATAATTAAAGAAGGAAACCTCATTACCTTTGCAGATCCACGAACCTAGTCTCAGCTGACATGCACGCAACAATATAAATGTTTACAATTACAGCATGGTTGGAAGTCACAAAAACCTAATATTACAAATATCCCCGAGTATGCACCATTGGAAGGTAGACTACTGCAGGAACAGATACCTGCAAAGGGAGTCACCTGGACCTACAAAACAGGATAGATAACATCCCCTACAGATTGTTGGCCCTCAGAAGCAATTGGGAGGAAACCACAGGACCTCTAGAGGAAATTGATTGGGAGGGAGCCTTGATTCATATGAAGGAGGTTGCGATTAAGCTCCGTTTGCGACTAATACAATTCAAAGTCCTGCACAGGGTATACTACGACAGGGCGCGTCTTCACGCAATGGGTAGGGCAGATACTTCCAATTGTTTGCGGTGCAAAACAGATCAGGGTAGCTACATACACATAATATGGGAAAGTCAGCAGATACGAGGATACTGGTCACAAATAGTGCAGCAACTAAATGATAAACTAGTAATACAGATTCCCTTGGACCCCAAGTATATTGTCCTGGGAATCCATACAGATGTTGATATTCCTAGATACAAACTTCTTTTATATAACCTGGGACTTATAGTTGCAAAAATAGATATTGCCGGGCGCTGGGGGAGGGAACCCCTGCTCACTATGGGGCAATGGTGTGCCTGTATGGACTTGTATATGGGGGCCGAGAAAATAACATTCACGACCAGGGGATGTCCCAAAACAATTGAGAAAATCTGGCAATCGTGGCTCAGACATTATTCTTTGGAGATGGAGGGGGTGGAGAGTGATAATATACACCCCTGTATGCAGAATCCATAACTTGTCGGTCCATTATTTTATTTTCCTAGAACTGTGCAACAAAGGGTGGGCCACACCTAATTTGGAGGCAGAGAAGAGGGAGGAACACTGGAAGCGAAACCCCATTGTGTAATTTGTATATCCCTGAATGTAACGACTGAATGTAACAATATCAAACTTGAAGTGTTTAAGACTCACCTGCTGATCTTTTGGCTGATGTTTAAAAATAAATATAGTTTTTTAAAAAAAGCGGTGTCCATCGGATTCCTTACATGCACATAACATAGATCTAAATAAATCTCAGAGCAGATGTATTCAAAGCCAGCTATGTATCTGCCACAGATCGATTTCTCCTTGTACATGACATCTAGATTATAAGAAATGTATGTACATCATACATTCTCAGCAATGTAGTACTGGGTAACTTTGGCATTGATGGATGTTTTGACTTGCTGAATGTACGTATTTAGTAGTTACTCTTCTAATTAGCTTTATTAAGCCAACAGCTTGAGGAAGCTAGAAAAAAAGACATTTTATTTCTGTTATGTTAGATTTTTAAACAGCTTTCTGAAATTGGATACTTTTTTAATGGGATGAACTTGTAATGGGTATTTTATAATTGAGAGTCCATGTAACATAAACTATTTGGGAGATGAAGCATATTGCGGTTTTCCTGCAATAGATTGTTTTTGTTAGAATTATCTTGATAGTCTGTCATGTTTATCTGATGTACCATGACCACGGTGGATTTGACGTGCATGAAGTAGCAGTGCATGTAATTGAGCAGTCCCAAATGCCATATAATATAATAGAAACATATAGCACATGGTGGGTGCTTCTCTGCCTTCTTTAATATCTTAAACTAATCAGAATTTACCACTTTGTAATTTCAGTTTTCTCAAGTGTATAATCACTAACTCGGTATAAGCAGCAAACTGTGTTTCCTATTTGGAAAAACAAAATTATGTGAAGGTAAATATGTTAATATCTCAAAGAATATAAACACATTTGTGAAATTAAATACACTAAATATCATCTTTCATTAAAAAAATTATTCTATGTTTTGCTACTCAGTTTCTCACACAAAATAATAGATAGCAGTGTAGGCCTTGGTAGAATCTGAATTTGTGTCCTGCAAATCACCACAAATTACATTTTTTTGTATTTAACGTAGAAAGTAGCCCTGATGGCCACACTGTTTTGTGTTTTACTGAAATGTATAAAGATTATGAAAATCGCAATAGCCCCAACATTTTGATGAGCTCTTGTTTTTGGATATCATATTTAAATTAAAAATATTATGTATTGGATTGCAAGTTCTGCCATAATTTATAAAATGATATGCAAACCATTTGCCTCAGTTGAGTTAATCTAAGTGATCAAAAATAGTGTATCAATAAATGCTTGTATACCATGTTGTTCTATGCAAACATTACTATTATAAAAAATGCATTACTATGCCAACGTCTTACAAATTAAAGTCCTGTTCACAGTACTTTGACTCATTAAATTCTTCCTCCATGTTGTACCTGGCCTTTTTGCAGGGTTATCCCCATACTTTTTCCCTTTCTCCGCCTATTTTTTCTGACCTTCTTTTTATTGGCTCTGGGAACTTTACCACTGCTAATCAGTGCTAAAGTGCATGTGCTAGCTCCTCTAAAAATAATAAGCACATTTATAAAGCGCTTGGTTACACTCGGCCAGTGTGTCCCCGCGCTGCGGTGTCACTGCAAGAAATCCACCGACCGCCTCATTCCTGATTATCCCTAGGGAAAAGATAAGTGTTCAAATCTTTCCTGAAACAGCTCTCCCGATCCTCTAACCAGAGGTGCATGGGAACTTTATTCCAGTACTAGGCAGCCAACAGGCGGAACGAGCGTCCACCCATCCTAGCTCTCTTAGTCGCAGGCACGCACACCAAACCCATCCCACATTATCTTAATTGGCGGGTAGGAGCATATGGGGTGATGAGCTCCGACAAACAGGAGGGGACAGACCCCTGCAGAATGTGGTGACAAACATACATTGCCTTAAACAGGACTCTCTCCCTTATCGGCAGCCAGTGGAGTGCAGCCCGCACAGCCTTCGCTGAAGCCCTCCTCGGGCACATAGGAACCAGACGTGCTGCTGCGTTCTGCACCCCCTGAAGACGGAGCATACACTTTGTCGTGGCCCCCAGATAAAGAATGTTACCATAATCCAGGCGCGATGTTACTAGGGCATGGACCATTGTCTTTCTGGCATCCGTCTGTAGCATATCCAGGGTTTTGCGGAGGACCTTCAGGACTCCAAAACAGGCGTCTGCCACCCGCCTGGTTTGGTACTCAAAAGAGAACCTTGTGTCCAACCACACCCCCAGATTCTTAGCCTGCACACAGGGAACTGGCGTCGTCCCCAACCTCTGGGGCCACCAGGCAGATGACCAGACCGACGGAGCTCGCCCCACCACAAGGACCTCAGTCTTATTGCCATTCAACTTCAGGCAGTTGTTAGCCATCCATGCGGCCAGTTCTTGCAGGCACGCTACGAAGTTGAAGGATGCCGTATCCGGTGCCTGTGTGAGGTAAACCACCAGCTGCGTGTCATCGGCGTAGGACACGACCCTGATCCCAAATCCATCAGCGATCTCCGCTAAAGGAGCCACATATAGATTGAATAGGATCGAGCTCAGGGTCGATCCCTCCGGTACCCCTGCCTTAACTCGATGACTTTTGAGTAATGGGATCCCTGCTTCACCTGGAAACTGCGCCCCAACAGGAAAGATTTCAACCAACTCAGGGCACTGTCCGACACACCTCCTTTCTTCAAACACTGCACCAAAGTATGATGGGCAACAGTGTCCAAGGCGGCACTTAGGTCCAACAGGATCAAGGCCGCCATCTGGCCTGCCTCAACATATTGCCTAATGGTCTCAGTGGCAAAGAGCAGGGCTGATTCCGTAGAGTAGCGGGCAAGGAATCCGGACTGAGTGGGGTGCAGGAGATTAAATCTCCCAATATGCACCGTCAGATGCATATTTACCACTTTCTCTGCAACCTTGGCAAAATATGGCAAGAGGGAGATGGGGTGAAGATTCTCCAGAATGGGTATGGGCCTATATGGTATGATTTGGTTTACACCTATCTGACATATTTAATTTACTTATAAGTCCCTTGTAAAGTGGTATCCCATGCACCCCAATCCTTTAAATAAATGCCACTAGTGGGCCTGAGGCACTGCATGTGCCACCCACAGACGTAGCCATTCAAACCTGTCTCAGGCCTGGCATGACATTTAAAACTGCTTGCCAAGCATTAAACTTCTCCCCTTTTCATGCACATAAGTCACCCCTAAGGTAGGCCCTAAGTAGCCCTATGGGCATGGTGATGTGTAAGTAAATGTTAGTGGTATATAGTTCCCAGTAATCCATAGGACCTGCGCGTTTGTGGACAACATAAACTTTGGGTGAGGTGCCTAGACTGATTTCAAGCACCCCCGCAGGATATGTAGTCCTAGAGACCAGCTAGCTCACACTGCCACTGTAAACCCCCCTAATCTAAACAGGGAACGAATAGTTTGTGGCAACCACTGAACATGAAAACCATGACCACTAGTGGTAACAGACCTAAAACCCTTTTGCTCAGCCACTCGAGCACTCTTGTTCTCTGAGTAATATAGAGAGAATTCAAAATCGGCCGTTTTCAAAATATTTATTGACCCAACATTATTCTTGTATAGAATACATGTGTTGTGATAATCAGTAGACAGAAGCACATGAAAGTGATTACAAGCACCAAGAGAGTAAATATCAGGTTTGTGATCGTCTACATCAAGTTGGTGAGCGCAAGCATCGAAAATCATCCTCTCTGCAAGATTTATCAACGCGGGAGGTCAGATTTCACATTGCTAGTGGTCACATACACTGGGACTGCTCGTGTTGAGAAACCGTCTGTTCCGCATTTTGAAAGCTGCCGCTTGAGTAAAAATGTATTCGAGCGGCAGAAAGGAAACAGCACCCGCTTGTGCTGTGCATGGTGCCATTCGCGATGATTGCACAGTGCGGACAAGCACCTGGCACTGAAAATCACAGCGAACGGCATTTATCCAAAGAATCTCTGCCGCTTGAGGAGCTCCGCGTAGCGCGCAGAGGTTTTTTTTGCACTACTCCGCGAACTCCGCCCAGGCTTAATTCTGAATAAAAGTAGGAAAGCGAGATTAATAGTCACCCCATTTTAGCATCATAATTTTCGATGTGTTATGAATGCCTTGCCTGTTTCTTCGCACTGACAAACGGAATCTCTTAAATTGCCAAAAGTGAAGTGTGCATAGCTAAAAATCTTTCAATACCAGAATTGGCTTTGTGTAGACTCCATCTCATGATATTCACCCAAAGTCAAAATCTCGTCCGACTGATCACTTCCATGGGCCCTACACTCAATGATAGACGAATACTCATCACAGTTTATCATCGCAAAGCTTTTGATAAACAAAAGTTAATCCTGTTCTTCGGGAGCAGAATAATTGAATACTTAAATATCTAAATGTGCTTATGCAACAGCCTCAGCCTCTAGTTCACATGCACAGTCCCTATTTATAGACCGCTGGAGGGGCAGAGGGATTCTGGTTCAAGGCCCTGCTGCTCTGCTTGTCTCGGACACGCTTTGCATAATTTCCATACTAATACAATGAAAACCTTATTAGTAGGCAGGTACAGGAGAAAGGAGAGCCTTACCAGTCACAATCAATGTCATTCTTATGTGTATCTAATCATGGAGCAGTCCCATCTCTTGAAGACTAGGTCTCCGGCTGCCTCTTTGGAGCCCAATTTGCCAGCCTTCTCGTCACCTGAGACGTAAAAGAATGCCCAGTCCGGGTATGACACAATGCCTATATCCTCAATTACGTATGTGTCCTAATTGATGGTAAGGGATGCGTCCCATCTCTCAAAATACATTGTCAAAGACCCTTTTGAAGGTCATACTTTTACACAGTAATGACATGTGACAATAACCTTGTCAGAATTCAACGACCCTAAAGAAGTGAAATCTACTCTATTTAGCTACTTCTGCAGGCGTAGTAAGGACACCTTATAATGAAATGCACAACATATGGCATTTCAATCCTTGACACATTACTTTTCAGTGTATTACATATTAAATAACGCAGCTAACAGTACAGGGGCCGTGGCCTTAGTGAGACATCGTCACCGTCACCATGCGGCTGTTCATTTACTGCGCTCGGGAATGTTCCAACCTCTGCGTGGTCATTACTGGAAACCTACCACCCAAAGAATCCTGTCTGTTTGTATTAATCCCCAGGGCTCTATGCCTCAGCCCTTTGTGGTGGGAGGTTATTTTTAATTGAAGTATCTGGCACACTAATTGCGTCTCCTTTGGCTTCTGTTGCGCTCTCTAGGAAGGCAGCAGTCCACACCTCCCCACCGTCCCATAACGAGCATCTGGGAACAGGGATAAAAAGGATTTATCTGTTTCACTGGAATCCATGCACGAGATAGGCCTGCCTGGCATCCTGAGTGAGTGTTGCAGCAATATCCCATCGGTGCTCATAACATCGAGATTACTGTGCGTGACTCAGACTCAGACTCAGAATTAGCTTTATTCGATTTTTGATTAAAAATCATAAAAGCAGCAGCAAAACACAAATAAAATACATCCATGTTACATTACATGTCACTTATAAAAAAAACAAGATTAAATTGATAAAATGGTTCAGCTAATCAATCAATATGAAAACAAAAAAAAAGAAAAAAGACACAAAGCAGGACTCTGTCAGCAGTTATTTCTGAATAGTGCTCGGAAAGTACAGAGTTTCAACAGGGGTTCAGATCGGTTAGGGGCTGCAAAACAGAACTACGGGGATTAGGCGCACAGAGTCCCCCTCCCCAAACATTATACTTCTTCACTGCCGTTCTTGGTGACTGGATGGGTGGGATGCTCGGATAGAAGTCGTATAAATCCCAAATGCGAATTGGGCCATCCCCCTCTTGCTGCTTGCATGATCTTAAATAAGGGACTATTCCCCTATGCTTGAATTTAATTAGCACTAAGTCCCCAGGGATGGCTTTTGGTATTTCACCCAACCACCCCACCCTCCTAACGCTTAGAATCCCCCCATCTAAGTCAGGAGGCAGAGGTCTATTGGTCTGTAACCAGGGCATGACCTTATTAAGCAGGTCTTGACGTGTTTCGTGATTTCCATGGTTTAGTGGTAGAATCCCAGAGACAACAGTCACGTAGGGGGCGGCTTCAGGGGGTAAGTTGATTCGAGGCATTCTAACAGGTGCGAGTTCTGGTTTAGCCTCAATACGATTTATTAACGGACGTATTTTGGGCAGTTTGAAGCCGGTTGTAGACGGTGAAGTTTGTGTATGCTTTGGTTTTACCGAGATAGTGAGGGGAATAGGAGGGTCTGATGGTACCGGTTTGGTGCTTAAAATATGCGTTTTAATTGTCAGTTCCATATCAGATAACCTGTCTCCCAGATCGTTTATTTTGGCCACCAATGGTGATATGAGAGATGTTAGTAGGTTCTCAAGCTGTGCCAATAAGGTTGGTTGGAGAGGTGATGAAACATTTTCTACTTCTCCACGCACCATATCCCCCGATACTGTGGTTAAATTGGTGTGGAGTAGAGAGGGGCTGGGGCATCGGTTTTGGAATATGGCTTGCTTCTCTTTACCAACGTCATCCCCATACTTCCATTTTGTGTTGGGCCCTCCCGGGAGTACGTTTGCTGGGGATCGGTATTTACAGTGAAGAGGTGAGTTCTGCAGGGTGGCCATAACACCATCATTGGTGAGCGTACTTATAGTGGGTAATATGTCCGGGACGTATTTGGTTCCACACAGGGCGTTCAGCTCCTCCCACAATGACATGATATAAAGCGGGTCGCCACAGTAAGTCAATAGTATAAAAATGAAGAAAAACCCCAGTACCTCTTAAAAGAAAATGCCAGTGGTATGGCCCGTCCCGTCCTCCTTAGGCCTCTGAGGGCCACAGAGGGCCCGCCCTTTGCCCGGGCTTAGCCCGGCGCCCGCCCGCGCGCGCGTCCCGCGTGGCCGGAAATAAGGGCTGACTTAAGTAGGCTCCGGTAGCAAGGGGGTGTGGCCGCCGCCTCCCGAGTCCTCCCGCTGACTGCAGGTGCGTCCTTGCACTTCTGTGTGCTCACGCTGCGCCTCCCGCGAAGCGGGAGACGCGAGGTCTGTTTTGTTCTCCCCCGGTAGCAAGGGGGTGTGGCCGCCGCCTCCCGAGTCCTCCCCTGTGCGTGACTCTAATGCACGAAATAATACATGGGTGCAAGGTGCGCTCTCAAAGAATGCAGTTTTGCGATATTGCATAGTTAAAATTCAAGAAATTCTGAATTGTTTTCAAGTTTTCTGATCACTGCTTAAATTACTGAAAGGGTTTTTGCGTGAGCTCATGTTAGAAATTCTACCTAATTCATGATTGAGAAGCTTAAAAATCTACCATAGCTGTTTGATTTTTCATTTAACTCCTTAACCGCGGCACAATTCTGCCGCGATGCAGGAGTTCTATTAAGTGTGCGAGGCCGCATCGGCCAACTGACGTGCGCAGCACTACTGAGGTAGTGCTCGCGACGGCCATTGGCTGACCCGCGCACACAACTGGATAATGAAGGGCTCAGATGCCCAATATGGGTTTCCTGGGTGTTGGACCTGACTTCTTTGGTGTGCTTCTCCCCTGTCTTTTTGCTTCTGACCTCCTGTTTTCAAGTCTGTGCTGCATTTCGTTTTTGCTGATCAGTGTTAAAGTGCAAGTGCTCCCTATCTAAATTGTGATTATGATTGGTTATCCATGATTTGATTTATTGGCAAGTCCCTAATAAAGTGCACTGTGTGTGTCCAGGGCCTGTAAGTCAAATGCTACTTGTAGGTCTACTAGTGATTGTACCACACACATGAGTAGCACTGCAACCTTGTCTCAGATCTGCCACTACAATGTCTGTAAATGCAATTTTACACTGCCATGTCGACCTGGTAAGTGCATCCACATGCCAGGCCCAAACCATCCATTTTACTACACGTGAGGTACCCATAAATGGGCCCAACGTAGCCCCATGGGCAGGGTGCAGTGTGTTTAACACCTTCGATGCTTCTGTTGGCCAACGGCCATCGCGCGCACTACATCCGTAGTGCTGCGCAAGTCCGTTGGCCGACGTGGGCAGCCCACTGCGCTAAACTGCCGCACAGTGGCAGAATTGCCACTGCGGTTAAGCTATTAAAAGCTAGGGCATGTGCTGGTGTTTTTTACATGAGAGTGAAATAATGCCAATTTTGTTTTTCACTATTGCAAGGACTATCTCTCCTATAGGTTATCATTGGAGCTGCCATGTAACCTCTTATAAGAGGAAATTCCAATTGGGAAGAGATAGAGATGTGCAGTTTGGGTTCCCTGAACTCAGAATTAGAAAACACATCTTTCTGAGAAGGTGGGTTTTAAATTGTGGGTTTGAAAATGCAGTTTTTAGAAAGTGGGCATTTTCTTGTTTTAACAATCTGTGCCAGTGAAATGCACGTCTGGTTTAGACTGACAGTTTGGCTGTTTGTGCATGCACTCTAGACTGTCCCACAAAGGGAGTTGAGGTGTGCCCTGCATATCCTGAAGGCCCATCACCAGGCTGATGGGTCTTCCTGAGCTAAAGTGGTGAGAGGAGTTGTAACTGACACCTGAATAGAGCTGGGCCTGTCCTCACACAAAGCTGGCTCCACCCCTTACGTAGTGTGTCTGGAATCTGGTCAGGGATAGGGAGGGTCTTATGCACTACAGAGACCTCCTTCAAAAGCAGAAAGTACTGGAGCTGTGACACTATAACTTCAGAACACTTCTAGACTAAGAGGAGATTCTGCAAATAAAAAGAGCTGAAGAAGCTGTAGGAGGGGAGCTGCCACTCTGCTTGTTGCTGTGTTGTACTGTCCTATTGCTTGCTGTTTCCGTCTTGGAGAGGTAAATGACTGAACTTTGCTTTCATCATCCTGCTTGCCAAGGTTCTCCATGGGCTTGTGAGTGCTTGCCTCCTGTTAAGAACTCTCAGGGCCATACAAGTCTTAAATAAAGCCCCTGAACTCCTCTGCTGGGAGTTCTGGCCTGTCAAGTGGTGCAAATTCCAGTTCTGAGCCCTTTTACGGAGGCTTCTGCTGCACGAAAAGAAGAAAATCTATCTGTTTCGCCACCGCCGCATCGACCCCAGTGCGTCCAGATTTGCAACACATTGCCCAGCAGTAAGGAACCAAGGCCTTGTGTCCGAAAATTGATGCATCGCCTCCCCTCACAGTAAGGAACTGATGCATCACCTCCCCTGGCATTTAGGAACAGACCCATCACCTCCCCTGGGAGTAAGGAACCGATGCATTGCTTTGCTTTTCCAGCGCCTCACCTTCCCTCTGACACATCCATAGTTTTATATGCCCTGAACTGTTTTAAACCTCTTTAAAGTGATATTTCAATCTGTGTATATTTTTTTTTTATAGTTTAAGTCTTGTTTGGTTTAGCTAAAGATTGGTTATTTTTCTAAACTGGTGTGGTATCCATTTGTAGTTTTTTCACTGTGTTACTGTGTGTTTATGTACCAATACTTAACACACTGCCTTTGATTGATTGCTCGTGCCACGCTACCAAGGAGGTGAGTAGGGGTTATTTTAGCTGTGTAATCCCCTTCCCCTGAATAGAAGGAAGGATCCCTACTTGGACAGGTTGCAAGCCACTGTCAACTAGAGATCCCCATTTCTAACAGAGGCGCTGAAACAAAATAGGCATTTTCCATTGCAGCTGCATTAAAACAGTGATGTCTTGAGCTGCTTACAAAATATTGTTAATGATGGTCAGTTTCTCAGGCAAACCGGGATCTCGTTCCATAGTTTTGACCCTTGGAATGCGAAGGACCAGCCTTCGATGCATGCATGTTTCACTGAAGGGACCACGCATATCGACTGTTCACTGGATTGTAGCTTCCAAGAAAGTTGAGCCCATTTTATCGATTCATTTAAGTACTTTGGGCCCTTCCCTGCTCTAGACGTGTGCACATAGCATAGGGTCTTGAAGTGAATTATTTTCCCTATAGGTAACCAATACAATTCCTGTAGGAGCCCTGATGCAGAGGTGTTTTTTGACAGCCTAAACAGCATCCTTGCTGCCAAGTTCTGGACAACACATGCAGTAGTATAGTAGTAGCTTTAACTGGTCCAAGATATAATAAATTCCCATAATCCAGCCTAGATATTACTAGTGTCTGAATCACTGTTCTCTTTATACAGATTGGTAGCAGCCAAATCATTTTTCAAAGCCATTATGAAGTGGCAAAGTACATGGGCACTAGATTTGACATCTGTGGTTTCATTGTCAACTCATCGCCCACCATGATCTCCAGATTTTTAGCCTTCGATAACGGCACTGTAAGAGGACCCAGACTTTCCAGTCAGTGATGGGACCCCACAGGGAGGGATTCTTGTCTACAAGAAGTTCTGTCTTCCCTTCATTAAGCTTAAGTGAGTTCCTTTTCCATCTTCTCCGCACTTAACCTTAATCACGGATTTCAGGGTCTCTGAGTTGTGCATATCACAGGGACCGCAGGGCCCAAAAAAGCATTAAAAAAATATTTTTGGGGCTGAATTCGCGCTGGGTGAGCGATTCCAGCCGGTAAAAAAAACGAAGCGCAGGCTTCGGCGCTTTGTTTCTTTAAGCCCCCGGGTGGGCTAGGCTCCGGTCGCAATGTTTTATTAGGGAGCGGGGGCCCATGGGGGCCCCCGCAACCCCTGGGACCGCCACCTCCCTGTGGCTTTATTTATTATGCATGCGGGCGCGCGCCCCCTCACAGCCCCGGGGACTGCCACCTCCCGGGGGCTTGAAAAGAAAATGTATGTGGGGCTCCTTTTGTCTCCCCCACTGGACGCTGGACAACTGTTTATTGAGTCTGCTGTTATCTGAACTGAGCCTGGGTTGATGGCAACACAAATAGTGTAAGCAGTTATGCAAAACTGGACAACATGAAGCATCTGCTTGTACTCCATTGGTTACTGTTGCCACATAATGAGGTTATGTTTATTGCCAATGGGAACCAATAAAAATGTTTGGTTTAAGAAAGAAAAAAAAGCCTTAGAAATTCAGTGACAAAAACACAGGTTTCAAGGACGTTATAGTTAGTTGGACATTTCACTCGTACAAAAGCAGAGAAAATTGGCTGTTGGAGTCAGTTGAGCTAACTAACACCCTTTATCTAGCCTGGCTGATGAAGGGTGACATATCCTGAAACCGATGCCAGGATGCTTGTTTCCGGCCCAGTGTGGAGCTGGCTTGGCAGTTCGGTTTGGACTGTTCCCATGAGGCACAGGGTCAAGACTGATTTGCAGATGGCTGGGTCCAATCTGGGGGGGCGTAGTGGGCAAAAGAATGATGGATTTAACCCAGATCTCTTGACTGGGTAGAATGTTTGAATCCTTCAGCATTCCATTCATCATTTGTTGCAGTTACACTTTTTGCCCTAAGTGGGACGGGTATACCCATACGTGAATCGCTTGCTCACTGTGCCACTGGATTCAAGCAAGCCTGGCTGACGAAGGGTGACTACCCCGAAACCGATCCCAGGATGCTTATTTATGGTCCATATAGGACCTGGCTTGGCAGTTCGGTCTGGACTGTTCTCATGAAGCACAGGGTTAAGACTGATTTGCATATGGCTGGGTCCAAACTGGGTGGCGTAGTGGGCAAAAGAACAATGGATTTAACCCAGATCTCTTGACTGGGGGAGAATGTTTGACTCCTTCAGCATTCCTTCCACCGTTTGTTGCATTTACACTGATAACGTCACATATTACATCACTCATGACATGGCCAGTGACATCACTGATGAAAAAACTGATGACATCTCAAATGACATCACTGATGACATTATCCAGTGACTGAATGCTTTTTTAAAGTTTCAGATTGTTATATATATATGTATATATATATATATATATATATACACATATATATATATTATATATATATATATATATATATATATATATATATATATATATATATATATATATATATATATGCTAAGGTGTATTGAAGAATGAGTGGGTTTATGAGTTTCTGAATGGATGATTTACTGGGTGTGGGACTGACTGTGTAAGCTAGTGAGTAAATGTGTCTTAGTGAATGCATGGATGAATGAGTAATCTGTGTGAATGTCTGTATCAGTTGGATTTGCTAGCGGTTGTTTGGGTTGGTGTGTAGCGACATGAGTGTCTATATGGGTTAATGATTTGCTGTCTGAGTACCTCTATGGGTGCCTGAGTGTCTGTGTGGGTTGGTGGGGGGTGTGTGACTCTCTGCATAGATGTGTGAGTGGGTGATTCACTGGGTGTATGGGTTCAAAAGTGCATTTGTGAAGGGATGTATGGGTGGGTGAGTATGTGTATGGGTGGGTTGGTGTGTGAATGGATGTCTCAGTGGTACATGTGTGAGTAACTACATATGTGAAAGGCAGTATATGTGAGTGTTGGACTATATAAATTACTATATGTGCGAGTGAGTGATTGTGAGAATGGCTGTATGGGTGAGTGTGCTTGTGTCAGTGATTGTATAAGAGAATAGGTATGTGTTAGTATCTTTATAAATAAGTGAGGTAGTGTGTGTATACCTGTATATGTGAGTAAATTGGAGTGTAACAGATTTTTTGCATGACTGACTAGGTGCGTGAGTAACTCTATGGGGGAGTGGCAGTGTGTGAGTGTCTGTTTAGGTGTATGAGTGCATATAACAGTGCTGTATTGATTAGTGACTGCATGTATGAGTGACTGTATGGGTGAATGAGTGGATGTAAGTGTAGACCTAGGAATCAGTGAGAGGGTATGTAGTAACTGGTATTGGTGTGTCTATGGTTTGGAAAATGGCAGTCTGTATTTTAGAGTGGGTGTATCAAAGGTTATATTAAGGTGTGAGGAGGTTAATCAGATTATAACATGGATGATATAATCAGTGATGTCATCAGTGGTCATTTTTTTTGCATGAGGCGGTTCAGGCAGCGAGCAGACCGTTCTTGTTTGGTTGGGTATTTTGGAAACATAAATCAATTGAAGGAGTGTTTCCGTGGATTTTACGTCGTAGATCAATTGAAGGAGGTGTGGCATTTAAATCCAATTTTAATTACACTGTGCGGCTGGCGCTCGGGTGCTCCCGCAAGCCATATATGCGCGCGTGTACGCCTGAGAGTGAGTGCGGCTAGAAGGCCGGCTTCGCACAACCCTGGCTCTGCCTCCCCCAGAAATCATTGCTTACCCCAGCAGCTCCGTGAAAAATGGTTGGGTGAGTGACAGACCAGCTTACTTTTTAATAGCTTTGCCATGTGCCTGGGAACAGTTGTAAGACAGGTGTCTTCTGTGCGGCCTCGGTGAAGGGGTTAACTTATATGCGTGGTCCTGAGGTAGCCATACGTTATAGGTTTGTGCTGGTGTAAAAACAGTACAGATTGCCATAAACCCACCTTACCCACCCCAAGCACCGATGTACCAGCACCGGGTTCTCCATCGAAGCTGCATCGCATTTGGGGATGCAGTGTGCGCATCAAAATTTGTTTTATTTATTTATATGTTTACTTATCCATAATCTTCCATAATCCATAAATTACTACCCCGCCACCCTGCCCCTCCCCACATCACCGCCCGGCAGCTACTCCCACCACCGACCGCTACTGGCGAGAGGTTGGAGTGATTTGGGACATCCTCGCTGGTCTCAGGTTGCCTGAGCAGAAAGTCTGTAGCTAATCATTTGAGTTTACCCGAATATAATTTCAGTTTCCACAAATGTTGGATGCTTCAGGTGAAGGCTATTTAACTGAAACTCCCCATTCTATTTATCTTATGAGATCAAGGTGCATGACATGAGGAAGTTTGAGAGAGCAATTCAAACCAGCAGGGAGTAAATCCTAAAGAAAGCCACTTGGAGTTTTCTGCGTTGAACTCCTCAAAGTTTCCTGGCTTCAACATCTTATATCCTGCTTGGTGTCTGCAGGTTTATATTCCACAACAGCTTCAGTATACATTGTAGGATGATGGTGTTTGTTTAGGTGGCCTTCGCTTGGTATTTCTTCCTTAAGTTTTTCTTCCCTCTGTATTGTGCATACATTCTTCATTTTCATCCAAAATGTCCCTAGTTTTAATTGTTTAGTTGAAGAGATGACTCCTACGAGAGTGTATACCATTGAAAATTAGTATCCTGCAGATGCTTGATTTTTTTGTCTCAACATAACTTAAACACATTGGCCTTGCCAATAGCTCTGGCTAAACACTTAAAAGGACCCAAAGGCGAGACCATGCATTGCAGATGCTTGTTTCATATGGGCTCTCTAATTCCCTTTTCCATAAATCATATCACGGAGAAGTTCCTCTTCCTCAGATTTGTTTGTGCCTCTTCTCAGGGAGGCTGTAGTTACTGTCCCATCTTTAATACTTAGCAGCTTCTCACGTAGATATCACGTAGGTGTGCAAAAAGGTCAACATCTAATTAAACTTTGATTGGTGCTCCACACACATGGTGCAGGCAATGTCTTCATTGACTGAAAGCTGAAGTGTGCGAAACTATCTTTATCAATAAGGTGAAACAGAAACACGTTGTTTAAGTAGCAACGAGAACTAGCAATATTTATGCACATTTTCCGGTATCAGAATCTTAAATGCATACAGTTACGTTTAGCATAATAGTTAATAAACATAAAATACAGTTTCGAAATTTCTACTAAGCGTCAATCTTTGCAGATGTTTTGTTTGTCAGTATATCTACCAGTCGATTTGAACATTAAACTCACAGAATTAAATTATAGGCTCTGTCATGGCAAGATAAGAAACATAATTTCATATCAATCATATGAGAGTATTATAAACTTGCTTATGCTAACTGAAAACCTGAAATACCATGTCCTCCTGTATCAACTGAAAGAGAATGTTTTTAGTTTATCCAAACCAAATAATGTCAGTACAGCATTCCCGCCCTGCTCTTCAGCTTTCCACCTTCAGCTACTAACTTGAAAAACATGTTGCAAAATTGTTTACCGCTCAAGAGATTTACGGATTATCACCTATTTGAAAATTTTCTGAAAAGAGGCAGAGAGGATTTCCCTGAATACTTTTGAAAAGGTGAAGAAACTGAGGGGATTTACACAATCTGCTTCCTGGCAGAGCCTGCAAGCAAAGGAATTTATGTCAGCATGGCAGTAGTCATGCTTTTATCTAAATACAGATAGAGAAAATAGCTGCACTTTAGATACAGCAGTTGGCAAATGTCCCTTCAGACAGCTGCAGTGCACAGCTATGCAATGCAGATAAGCGGCGTGCAGGGGCCATATTAATGAGACCTATTGTGTGCCACAGGAGGAAGGTTTCTCTATTTAAGGATAATATTGGGGTACATAGGTCACCTCGTTTTGAATACATTGTCAAAGATTTGAGTGGATGGGCAGGGGTCTTATTTCTTGCCTAAAGTGCTAGTACCCCAAAATACCCTTAAGGGGCCTCCTCCCACGTCCTCCACTGGTACTGCCCACTTTAACCACTGGTGCTGCCCACTTCCACAAATGGACACACATGACCTGAATTGTAGGTCTGAACACTGCAAGTCTGCCTTCCTCAAGGGTGTTTGGGGGGCGGGGGTTGGGGGAGAGTGGAGTTTTCCTCCAAACATTATTTTGAAACAAGCATTGGCAGAGCCAATGGGTTGGGTGTTTTGGATGCAAACATTTTGGCTTTTGTCAGGGCTTGGTTTGCTTTGTCAATATTTTGTAAAACTTTATAATTGAGCAAGCTACTGGAACTTTGCCAGTATACAAAAATATCTGAAAGCAAAAAAGAATTTTTGTGTAAAAAAAAAAAGGGACATATTACCAAAGAAGTGGTGGAGAGAGGCGTTAGCCGTCTTGGTTTATCGCCTCTCTTTGCCACTTCGGAAACGCCAGGCTGCACCATATTAACATGGATATGGTGCAGCCTGGCGTATCCCCATGCGATGGCACTAAGTTACACAACTTAGCTCCAACGCAGGCATCCTTGCGCCAGAGTGCAAGGGTGTCTGCGAGCAGGGAGGTTTGTTTATGTGTAGAAAGGAGTTCCTTTCTGCACAAAAACAAACCTAAAATGTAATTTTGTAACTTTCATGTGTGCTGCTTCATGCAGCACACATGTAAGTTACAATGGCATTTTGAAAAACTGTTTGTTCATGTACAGGAGGGGACACCTTCCTGTTCATGAACAAACCATGGCATTTTGCTTTTTCCATGGAAGGCAGCACACATAGAAAAAGCAAAAACGAGGAGAAAAAAAAGCATTTTTCCTCATTTCGCCACTTTAAGACCAGGATTTTTCTGGTCTTAGATTTGGCGCTGCCACCTATTATCGTCAAACTTGATAATAGGTGGCAGTGTCGACTACAATGGGTGTTGCGGTGGAACGCCCACCGCAACAACCACTGCACGCCCCCTTTCACGCTAAGATTAGCGTGAAAGGGGCCCTATTATCAAGGCAGCGTTAGGCCACTTAACGTGGCTTTAAGCCAAGTTAAGTGGCTTACCGCTTCCTTGATAATAGGGCGCAGACCATATCGCCACCACAACGTCACAAAAAGTGACATTGTGGTGATGATAGGGGCTTGATAATATGCCCCTAAGTGGCATAGTAGTCTACGTCACAAAAAATAGCTACTTTGTGTGTGATGTGCTACTTGTGAAAGAGCAGAATGCCTTAAATCACAGCACAGCTTCAAGCTCCTCACAGATGCCTACAAAGTTCTCCACGAAGTAGGACCAGCATACCTGAACCACCGACTCTCATTCCACATACCCACCAGACAACTTCACTTCTACCCAACTTGCGCTGGCCACCGTCTCGCAGACTCACAAGACTAGAACCGGAGGAAGATCCTTCTCCTACCTCACCGCCACAACCTGGAACACCCTGCCCCTCCACCTCAGGCAATCCCCGTTTCTGACCCAATTCAGGAAGGATCTCAAGATCTGGCTCTTCGACTGAACCTCCACTGCCAGGCGGATCAGCAGCCACACAACCCCCTCAGTGCCTTGAGACCTCCATGGGTGACTAGCCGTGCTATACAAACTCCCGATTGTTTGAAAGTAAAATTAGCTAATGGCTGAAGTGATCCATTTCTCCATATAGTGTGCTGTAGTGGGCTGAAGAAATATGTGAATGACACAACAACTGACCAATGGGTGAAGAGAGCTGGCAAAAAGCCTCTATATGTAAGCATATTATACATGTAATCAAGAGGTCCATACAGAATTTTTTTATCAAAAAGAGCATTATACAGCACAATTCTGACTTACATTCACTAAAATGTCACATGCTCTAAAAGGCCACTCATAGAATATTTCATCGCTTTCATGTCTGATTACTTTGTCAGCCAGTTTCATTATGAGAGTGTGCACATGCATGTGTGTGGATGCTTCACACGTAGACTACTGATACTTTCTATAAAATAACAATGTATTGTATTTCCTTTTCCCAAATTTAGTAAAAATAGAGGATGTATCTAGAATTATTTTAAAATATAATGTACATATTATGTTATTCCTAGCGCTATTATTAAGTGTTTCTATAATGTCTGGGGAGAGGATGTAGTCTAACGGCTAGGGCAGTCAATCTCAAATTCGAGTCTCGGCAATGATGCTCAACATCCTGTGATTATGGGCAAATCCCTTAATCTCCCTGCGCCTAACAAAAATGAATGTGTCCTTGTGTAATGCAACTGGTGCTCATGTAAAGTGCTCTTAAACCTTCAGGTCAAGTTTGCGCTATATAAAACACTGTAAAAAAAAGTAATTTTTTTGGGAAGTTTAGAGTCATAACTCTACAGTTTCCTTAATCCACAGTCAATCTCATAAACATCAGATGGCTATTCTTCTGTACATAAGGCACCTGACTTGCCACTCACTGTGTCCCTGACTCATCAATTGCCAAGGAATCTTATAATCTCCCTAATGATTTGCTTGCTTCTACCATCTAGCGTATAGCTGCTTGGTGACCCCCATGTCATGAGTGATTTTGTGAGGTTTACAGACGACTGCACTTAACATGCCTGTATTTTTTAGCCTGGGTTTAGTATGCTCATACCAAAATCCCAGAATAAAGCGTGTTGTTTGCTAAAAAGACTGGCTCTCATTGTAATTACATTTATATAAATATTACTGTCCCTTATGAGTCTTTGAAGCACTCTCCTGTGAGTAGATGTTACTCTGGACCCTAGAATAGTGTTGGTAGGGTAGGAGAGTAATTTGGTTATTCTTGTTCTTTAAATAAACCCAAACATTCACTGCCAGTTTTGTGAATAGAAGTTCATTAGTAGGGTTTTGGGGAAGTCTTCTGGATGAGTAGACAGATTGAGGGGGGTTGAAATATAGTAATGAGAGTCTGGAGGTAGTGGGAGCAGTCGAAGAGAGAGTAAGAAGGGTAATATGGGGTGGAGAAACAGAGGTGTGTAAAACAGGATGGGTAGCAGATAACCATGAGTGGTGTTGAGAGTGCAGAATACTTATTTCATAACACCTATATAAAAACATGTTCTTATATATTTAAATCTGTCTCTATCTAGCTATATGTGTGTCTATCTAGCTAGCTACTTGCAGTCAGTACACAGTAATCTGATTGGCTGAACACAAAATGAAGAGACTTTGCCAGGAAGAAGGACTACTGTGCTGCTGAAAGGACTGCCACTCTGCTGGATTGTGGTCCTGGAGGACTGCTGCTCTCTTGCCCGGTTGGGAAGGACTGGACCTCCAAACTGAATCAAGGACCACCAGAGTGACTCCAATGGCTAGTCTCTTGCAACCAGCACCTGACCTCTGCAACTTTGATTGCTACTTCTAGGTTATCCTCTGAGCACACAAAATCCAATTATATTCGTAACTAGACTAAAGTTATAAGGCAAGAGTCAATTGAGTCAACAAACTATTTTTCGCAAATTGAAATGTCCATAAATCAAAGGTTGCAGTTCCTTGATGTTTATTTTCTTTCTTCAATATTAATGATGGTACAACAGCCAATACGTCGTGTACAGTATAACACACTGACTTCTTCAGGGCTGTAATCAAATGGATATTGATCACAATTATTGTACGTACTACGTGTGACTTGTAAGTAGAAGGCAAGAGAGTTACTAGCCACCTTCTCCATAGTAAAAGTAGCCCACTAAGTGTATAGGTTTCTAAGGTAAGAAAGAAAAATTGACAGTACCACTCCATAGGGAAATATTACCGTTATTGTGTGCAACTGATTTAGACCCCAAACCAAGAGATAAAAAAGAATAAAAGACAAAGCCTTATATTCCAGGCTGTATGACTCCTATATTCACCTCCATATCCACAGTTTCTCAAGAATCTAAAATTGTCCAATATATAAGTTGAGTTGTATCCCTAGAAGAGAAACCCTAGTGTAAATAAATGATTCAATCCATCGCATTTGATTTATGGACATTTCAATTTGCGAAAAATATTTTGTTGACTCAATTGACTCTTGCCTTATAACTTTAGTCTAGTTACGAATATAATTGGATTTTGTGTGCTCAGAGGAGAACTTAGAATTTGTCGCTTTCAACTGAGAGCTGTAGATGTTGGATACGCATCTTTTCTCTAGAGGCACCAATTTACAATATCACTCATACTTTAACCCTGATATTAATTTGGTTGAGCGCCCAGGAATCTGTTGGTATCCTTTCGTTTTTTTTAACTTTGATTGCTACCCTGCCAGTAGTGCAGTCCTGGACCTTTGGAAGTGAGCCTGAAGGTGCTCTTCCTGCCCATCCTTTGACCCATCTGAATTGATGCATCTCCTCTGCTGCGTCACACAGCCCTGAGCACCACCAATGCATTGCCTCTCCTGCATGGACTTTCTCGTCTCAAGGACTAAACATTACTGCTGCAGCCTGCTGCAAGGCGCATCCTCAATCCAAGCTCTTGCATCACAAGCCCCTCATCAACTGCCTCTTCAACAATGATGCAGGACCTCGTACCGCAGCCTTCAAGCTCCCCAGAACTGTGTGATGCACCTGGACCTCGCATCACTTTGGCCTTGCGACGCATCCTTGTTGCAGGACTTGGCAATGCTCCTTAACCAAGATTTAAGGTACTCATGTTCAGCGAACCTAACTGGGTCCCTGTAGCCGACCCACACTCCATCGCGGTTGGCCTGAACTTGTGACTTTGTTCCGATCTGGCGAGAGCAGATAATCACAGTTGGCGCTTTGTGCTGTTTGGTGGTATTTTAACTGAAATCTTTAAACCTGCATATTTTCAGTTCTACTGATTTTTGTCATTCTGGTCTTGTTTTAATTATTAAAAAGTACTCTAGTTTTGCAAATTTGGTGTGGGATTTTTCCTGTGTTGTTTTCTCACATTATTACTGTTTCAAGTGTTACACTAATACATTACACATTGCCTCTGAGTTAAGCCTGCCTGCTCTGTGCTAGGCTACCCAATGATTGAGCAGAGGTTAATTCAGAGTTTGCTTATAACTTCACCCAGACGAGGATTGCATTTGCTGCTTGAGTAGTGTTTCACCCCCTCAACCCGAAACTTGGCTGGCCGGTAAACTCTACTTTGTCGGTGGAGTTCATAGAGTTTTGCCACTCCTCGGTCCACTTCGAGCACAGAGTTTGAGAAAAACTTAACCTTTGCTGCACAGTGGAATTTACTGGCACCCATTGCTATGAGACTGCATCACATATGGAGGCAGAACTACTGGAAGCACCGGACATATATGTCTTGCACATGCATAGCCGCCCATCCATGTTTGCCCGGTCTTCTCTGCATCATTGGAGTACTATCAGTAGCGGCCCGTGGTGGGAGTGCTGCTGGGCACTGACGTGGGGCGGGGGAGGCGCAGGGACGGGGTAGTAAACTGCGGAATACGGCCACACAGAGGTAAGTACACAAACAAATAAATACAATGAATTTCGTTGTGCACGCAGCATCGCCAAAAGTTGGGTCAATCTCACCATTTGAATCATTGATACTGCCAGGGATTTTTAAAATTGGCTTAATGGTATATGACATGCCAGCACCTGCTTTTTTCCAAGAAGGCAGAGTCCAGAAAACATTCAGACACACAGACCCAATGCCAGACCCAATGCCTACCGATGTCAATAATGACCAAAGACAGTATCTGAACAAACAAATTTCTCAAACACAGTTATGGGGGGAGGACATTTGCAACTATTTCTGCTCAGGCTTATTTTAGGCAGGGTTGGAATGAAAACATTTCTGGTGTACGATTAAAACTCTCAAGAAACATGGTCTTTACAAATAGTTTTACAACAGAGAGACATGATACATGCTTCTATATTGCGTACGCTAGCACCGAGGAGACCACTGCTTATCATTTTAAAGCCTTAGCTTCATGTGTCTTAGTCTCGGTTGTGTATATTTGGGCTCCATTTCATGCATAATTCCTCTTCTTGCATTATTAGATGCACTGCAGCTTTGCTATTTTACAATTTGAACAACGCTTTAACTGCCACACTGTGACAGACATAGAGTAATGGATTTATATCTGTCTCCAGATTTTTATCATTTCTGTCTTACGTCGTGAATATCGCCCTCGGCAGCACCATACAAGAAATATCCAGGCTCAGAGATATCACTTTGCAGGTACATTGTATATTTTTTTGTACCCCCCTCTTTGTGGCCTTTCAATCTGGAGACGACTGTAGGATAGAGAATAACATGGATTTTCTCAACCTATACAGATTCGTTTATTGATTCAGGCATTTATAGTAAACACCTACCTGACACCGCAACCAAATTAGGATTGCGGTCTACGTACCTTTACATCGGGTACATCGGGTATTCACATGCAGTGTGCATTACCTACTTCCGGCCCTGGCATCCCTTTAAGAGGTGTGGAAGCAGCCTTTCTGTAGATCAATCTGTGGCAACAGGAAGTGTGTTATTAAAATCTAACAAATGCCCTTTGGCTGCCTGCATCAATGCCATTACTTGTGCTCAATTTATTCATCCTTTTCCTTAAATCTTTGGAAATATTGAGATGGTATTTTTCTCCCCCCCCACCCCTTCTTTCTTTCCATCCAGATTCGATTTGGTCCTTACATATTTCTACTTTTAAGCATTGACCGAGCAAATCCCTGGTCCTTGTGAAGTAAGTTGTTAATGTATCATCATGGTAATTGACTGCATGAACTTATCAAACATGTGACAGTGAAATATGTGTTCTTTCAATTTTCTTTGACCTTAAAATCAATACGTGTGTTGTACTCTCGCATTATTAGACGATATGTATCAATCAGTGAATACAAAGTAAACAAAGTTTTTGAGTTTATGGAAACCATTTCTGCCCAAGGAAATTGTATTAGCTGTTATGATGTAATGGTCCTTTTAAGTTAATCGAAATATGGAACTATGTATGTATGTTTTACTGCCACACTTAAGAAGGTATAATGTACCGTTTTCTCATGTAATGCTTCTGTATTATTATTTCAGATTGTTTTGTGGCTCCTGAAGAAGGCGTTAAGTCGCCGAAACGCGCGTCGAGTACTGTATTATTAATTCGGTGGACACCCCCATGATCGGTGTTCCTGTTATAAATTGATATGGTCATTGTTTTTAATGTAACTCCTTGGTTGTGAATTTTTAGCATTGTGTTATTTAGCTGTTATTTTCATTGAATATTGTATTTGTTTATTAATTAATTATATATGTGTTTTTATTAAAACTTGATGAGTTTATATCACCCCTACAGCTTTCCAATTGTCGTTGACTTGGTTTCCTCACTTGTTTATTTTATTTGAAATCCTCTGACTGCCTAGGCATTTTCCGCACACAGGTACGATTAAAACTATACAGTCGAGCTCACAACAACATATTTTTGCACCAAGGTGTTCCGGATTGGGAGGGGGAGGGGGTGTTATAAGACTAACAGCCTGATTCATCAAAGACCCGTTTTGCGAGTCTATAATAGCGAATCATAAGGAATCGCTATTACAGACTCGCAAAACGGGATTCATGTAGGAATCGCGAAAAGAATTGCGATTCCTACACATTCCTTATTTGCGATTAGCAAATTGCTAATCGCAAATAAGGAATAACTCCCCATTCATTCCTATGGGCCAAAAGGCCCATAGGAATGAATGGGGAGTATTCCTTATTTGCGATGATCAATTAGCTAATCGCAAATAAGATAGCGATTTAAAGGGTGCCAGGGGTGTCCAAAGGACACCCTGTAGCACCCCTTAAATGCAAATTGAAACAGGTGTTGCGCACACACATGTCCAAAGGACATGTGTGTGTGCAACATGCAACTTAGAAAAATGCTTTTAAAAGCATTAGTTTTCGCTATTTACCACGAGGTTTGACCTCGCGGTAAATAGCGGGCCGAAATTGCGAATTCGCAATTTTTAAATGGATGATGAATTGCATTTAAGGAATCTCAAATAGAGATTCCTTAAATGTAATTCCTCGCAAAATAGCGAAATCTCTATTACCGATTTTTGCATTTGGGATGATGAATCCCAAATGCAAAAAATAGCGCTCGCAAAGGGCCAGATTCTCAGAATCTGGCCATTTGCGAGCCGATTTCGGCTTGATGAATCAGGCTGTAAGTATGGAAGGTAATAAACGTTTTGCTAAGTTGAGAGCTTGTCCTTTGCAAATGGCAATATATGCATTCCTCGAGGTTTTCCAGCTCCTCCGGAGAGGACGGGAGTCTGATCTTTGTTAAACACCATTAGCAAACCCTTGAATAACATTGAAGTGTGAATTAAGACTCCAGACAAGACTTAGACATTTTAACAACTGCGCCATGCCTCTCCAGACAGTTAATTAGTGAATGCGGGTGTCAGTGATGTCAGCCTAGTTACGGCTGTCCTGCTAGGTAGTACTGGTGGTGCTTCTGTCCCTTGAATGTACGGAATGGCAGATTAAGTCACTGTGGAATATGGGTGTTAGCGAGGGCGCTTTGAGGTATGTGACCCCTGACACGGTCACTATGGAATGTTGGCGTTGTCTCTGTCCCTCTGACTTGTGTGACCTCAATCGAGGTCAGGGACCCCACTATATTATGAAATATGGGTGTTAGCAGGGTAGTTTTGATGTTCATGTCCCCTCAGAGGGTAGGGTACCCCACTGTGGAATATGGGTAGTATGAGGCGGGGTGGCTTTGACTCACTCAACCCCCTCGAAGGGGGCTTTGATGTTCATCTGACACCAGTAGGCGAAGGGTACATCAGCGAGGGATGTTTACTTTACTCAGTTCCGTTACTAAGTACCTCCAGGCGACACCTTGTTACAAGAAGTCGCTGTAAAGTTAAAAACACAACGTGGGAAGAAGGTCGATGCCTGGTAGCGATCTCTGAAGGGCCCGATGTACCATGACAGAGATACTGAGTAACTCATGTTTTGGGTTGAAATACGTCCTAGCTGTTACTCTCTGACCCATGATCTCCAGGACACTCTACACCTGCTAACAGACTCAAAAAGACAAACATTGTGTGTGAACTAGGGGTGGCCAAGCAATACTTCACCTGCTTGTGGAACTCCACAGAGTTTGGTGGTTTTTCGGTAACTCCGCAGACTTCCGTGGAGTGAAGCGCCATAAGCTCTGCCCAGGCCTACCATTAGTCCAATTTCCTCACATTAGTAAAACCCAAATAACATACCATAACACAACATACCATTTGTTTGTGATAAAGGCAAATTATTTTATAACCTCAGGTCTAAGTGCCAATCATTTCCAAGATTAGGAGCCCTAAAATGTGCTAAACACAAATATAAAAAACCTGGATGAAACTGATCCTAGATTGTTTGTCTTCTGGTTCAGGGATAACCTGGGCTGGCAGTTCGGGCTTGACTGTTCATATTGGAGCCATGTTAAGATGGGTTTGCATATGGCTGGTTCAAAACTGAGGTAGCATGGTATGCAAAATAAGGATGGACTGGGATATTGGCCTAGTAATTACCAGTGGGTGAGGTAAATTCAAGCATTCCATCAATCACTTTTTGTGTATTTCAGTGTGTCGCCCTAAGTGGGACAGGTGTGCCTAGACATTGGTCCCATGCGCACAAACAAATATGGCACGGCGTGTAAAATAACGATTGACTAGACTGGGAAGCGGCTTCTGTAATTAATAGAGGCTGAGATTAATGCAAGCCTTCCATCCATCACTTTTTGTATACTTCCGTATAAAAACATGTAGAGAGCAATAACACATAAGTGGGCATATGCATGTGTTTAGCACAGAGTTCTGAAGAACCAAAAATATGCAATACTGTCTAGCACTAATTTTGGGAACTATGATGTCATTGTAAGTGAGAGTGAGGACACTGGGAGATTTGTTTTGGAACCAGTTGGTATTAAAGTCTATTTTTTGGCAGCCCTTATTTGTGGCAGCATGATCATAATTTGGCACTGGAGTATGATTAATAATTTACAATCGCAACCATTAGCACGATTCCCCTGTTTTGTTGCAGGAATTACATTTCCTTCTTTAATATTAGCTGACCTATCTCTGGTTCAAACCTTTTAGTTCATAGATGGGGGATTTATACTGTCATTTCAGCAGGCGCTGTATACATGAATGAGCTCAGATAAATCACTATTTCATCTTCCGGAATAGAAGAAAGTTTTCAAGAGTCATGTTATGGAAATAAGTTAATGTCAGTCATGAAGGAGCATGCTGCCACCTTAATGTCGATCAAAGGGGTCCTTTGCCTTAAGGTATTAGAATTGGTGGTGCTGCTGCCGAGACTAATAGGTTGTTTTTCTAACTACAAATGGGCAGGTAGTCTGTCTATTTTACGAATTACCTCTGAGGCAAATGCTTGCTGATAGTCACTGTCTCTGTGAAGTAAAAACAAACAGGCTACTAATTTAAACTTGGGTGGTGCTCTTAAAATATGATGAACTCTTTTGTTATTTGAAGCCACCAAAAATATGAAGGTCTGAATGGTCACAAAAAACACAGCACAGATGAATTTACACGTCAACTTGCTGTGTTACCATACTAATTCTAAGAGGCAATTTTAGACACGTGGAAGTTGATGAGCGATAAGGGCCATCATTCCTTCATTCTGAGTGGCCCGCTAAAGTGGGAGCCAATAACGCACATGTTAAATACGAGTGTGACAGGTTCCAGTATTAACTGGGTGAAGTACTATCTCCCATTCTGAGTTCTACATCTCAGAATGGTGAAGTGTAGTCTTTTCAACCTACTTGTAATCCTAAATCAGGGGTAAACTCTTGCTGTTGCGCAAATTTAGATGAAGGGCCCACTGGACTGAAGTTCTTAGTCTTACCATTGCCACGGCTGCTATAATAGTATAGGCCCCATTTGCCACTACCTGTTCCTGTGCCTTCCCACCGATCAGTACAAATCAGTCTTGACCCTGCTCTTCATGGGAACAGTACAGCCCGAACTGCCAGACCAGTTCCTCCCTGGTTTTTGGGGTATCACCCCTCATCAGCCAGGCTAGCTTGATTCCAGTGGCACAGCGAGCAAGGCACCCGCATCTGGCCAGGCAGTTCGTGCTGAAGTGTTCCCATGAGGAGCAGGGTCAAGACTGATGTGCATGTGGCTTGGACCAAACTGGGGTGGTATAGTGAGCAAAATAACGATGGATTAGGCCCAGATCACTTGACTGATGCTGAGTGGTTGAAACATTTCAGCACTCTGTCTTGTGTTCGCTTAATGCATGGTCATAATTTGCATAGTATTGCTTCAATGACTCAAACCTAAATTATTTGTATTTGAGCGCTGAATATAGCATGATTTAGGAGTGTTTTCACTTCTTTTGTAATTATCTTTTCATGTAAAGTTATACTTTTTAGATTGTACACAAACACTCTCTTCTAAGAACATCCATTTTGGCCAAACACTCTATTGAAAATGAGCGGCAGTAAAAATGTGGGGCAAAAGTACAATTCACTTAGCCGATTTTACTGCCCATTAAATTGAAGAATACATGTTTACATGCATGAATTATCCTTTATACTTTCATAGTGTGAAATTATCTGGAGCATAAGGATGTTCTGTACATACCTTTGCGGTATTGGCTGAATTGAAATGGTTTAGATAAGTACGAAAAGGGAAAGAAAACGCCCATGCAGTTAGTCCTCATGTTGCAAAACACTGGATGTTGTTATCAATCAATCAATCAATCACAGCATTTGTATAGCGTGCTACTCACCCGGAAGGGTCTCAAGGCGCTTGGGGGAAGGGGTCCGCTACTGCTCGAACAGCCAGGTCTTGAGTTGTCTCCTGAAGGCGAGGTGGTCCTGGGTCAGCCGGAGGTGGATGGGGAGGGAGTTCCATGTCTTGGCCGCCAGGTAGGAGAAGGATCTGCCTCCGGCGGTGGCTCTTCGGATGCGTGGTACGATTGCGAGGGCGAGGCTGGTAGATCGTAGCTGGCGGGTGGGCGTGTAGAAGGTCAGGCGGTCGTTGAGGTACTTGGGGCCCAGGTCGTGGAGAGACTTGTGTGCGTGGGTGAGGAGCCTGAACGTGATCCTCTTGTTGACGGGGAGCCAGTGCAGGTCCCTCAGGTGGCCGGAGATGTGGCTGCGTCGGGGGATGTCCAGAATGAGTCGGGCGGAGGCGTTCTGGATGCGTTGGAGTCTTTTCTGTAGCTTGGCTGTGGTTCCGGCATAGAGGGTGTTTCCGTAGTCCAGTCGGCTGGTGACGAGGGCCTGGGTGACCGTCTTCCTGGTTTCGGTCGGGATCCATCGGAAGATCTTGCGAAGCATGCGCAGGGTGTGAAAGCATGATGAGGATACGGCGTTGACTTGTCTGGTCATCGAGAGGGAGGAGTCCAGGATGAAGCCCAGGTTGTGTGCGTGGTCTGTTGGCTTGGGGGCGGTGCCCAGGGCTGGGGGCCACCAGGAGTCGTCCCAGGCGGAGGGTGATGGTCCCAGGATGAGGACTTCCGTCTTGTCTGAGTTCAGTTTCAGGCGGCTGTTCTTCATCCACTCGGCGACGTCTTTCATCCCTTCGTGTAGGCTGGTTCTGGTGGTGTCGGGGTCTCTGGTGAGGTAGAGGATCAGCTGGGTGTCGTCGGCGTAGGAGATGATGTTGAGGTTGTGATGTGAAGTGATGCGTCTGTGTCCTGAGTTTACCAATTAATGGTGAGAGCACTGCCCATCCACAGAGGGATTAATTGTTGCATCAGAGTGCCCTTATACATAGATGTATACAATTGCCGTGCACAGTTAGTGTGAATACCTTTATGATGTAACTCAAACAAATAAATAACAACGCCTTGTCTGAAGAGGCCTGCGAGGAACTTTCTGTTGCAATGTAAATGTGGTCCTTGGTCATGTTTTGTAAAGTGTCACAGCCCATTTACCAGAGCTTTCCGTGTTACATATTCCCTCTTTCATGAATTTCAAGTATATTACTGCAATATGGGCACTGTCCTTCTTGGCAAAAAAGATCTGCTCCGAAGTTGCCAAATCATCTCCACACCTCCAAAAACACTGTTTGAGACAGACAAACTCCTGAGACGAGGGTAACGCTCAACTCAATCAGCCTGGCCTCAATTTGTCTCCTATCTGATGTGGACTGCTTTCAAAGAAAGATAGGCAGTGCTTCTCTACCTAGAGGTAAGTTTCCACTTCACTTCTGCAATATTCTTGCATCCAGTGTCTCCCTGACATTTCACATGGGCCTAGGTCATTGTGCTGTCTGTTCTTAGATCCACAAGTCTTACCTAAAAATATATGACTGAAGATTGAAGGCTCCAAAGAACCACAGAAAGTTTCTTCCAGTTGGATGAATAATTCAACTCCTTCTTTCCCTACAAACCCCAGATTTGCACCCCACCAATCAAGCACTGAATTATTTTGCCATTCTGCTTCACACACTCGTTTTGCTGAGCACTTTGCTTCCATTACTCAACCACAATTCTTCACAATAGAATGGCACACATCAACACTTTGTCCTTCTTGGTGTAAATGTTGCTGGCACTGCGCCAGTGTAAATTATTTAAATTGTGCAGTTTATATTTCTAATAATATTAATTTCATGCATGTATGCCCCAAGGTAAACAAGATTTACAACTTATAAACACCCTATCTAAATTTCATTTTAATTCTCCACTTTTCATATCGCATTTTGAAAATGCAAAGGGACAGATTGTGTTTCCAAAAAGCATTTCTTGAAAAAATGTTCATTAGTGATTTAGAAAATTAACAGCTTGGTGGAACAGGCACTGGGGCGTAGGAGGCAAAACCCTGCAACAGACAAACAACTAATTTGCTAATTACATCACTCAATAATCTTCATTAAAAATGGCAAAAATGGCTACTGAAATGATTTGGTTAGACTCATATTGTATATCCATGTTAATGTATTTTGTAATGTATATAACACTACAGCAGTGAGTTTTTAAACAACCAACAACTCACAGTGAGAAGCACATTAATGATTTTTTGAGAGGCGTAAGATTATCCTTGTGTGCCCCTGTTGTACTGTTATAGAGGTTTACGTTTTACATGAGAGTGGACCACGGTTCCTTCCTTGTGAGGAGAGTTCTTTAAAGTTACTTCTGAGTAGTGAAGAGCATACTTTTAGGGATAAGAATATATTCCTGGCAGGGGGTACTGTAAATAGTGTTGAGCAAAACACTTAGATTACACAGATGAATTCCTAGGCAATACACGCCAAGAGGGACACCTGATGGCCCACAAACTGGAGAAGATTTACTACAAAAGTTATAAATCTTGACCCCTTTCACTGATTCTTACAATTTTTGTTGTTATTCTACTTATGTTTTTTAGTTCCTTTTACTATATCACTTTGGGTAATTTGTGTTGTTTGCCTTTTTGGTTTTAATGTTATGTTGAGTGCTGCGTACATGCTTTACTTGCAATTTTCTCTGAGAAAAACATTATTGCCTTAGGCATTTCCCCCAGGAGTACTAGGGTTAAGCGCGTAACATTGCAACCTGCTATTTACTTCTTAGGAACTCTTTCACTTGACTTCGAGGGAGCTCAGTCCTGGCTCTCCTGGTGCTCCCTAATTCTTGCCTCTTTATTTAATTATATGGCCATATAACACATATTTAGTGCATGACTTCAGATCCTGCTGCAGTCCCCAAATAAAATAAATAAAAGTGACTACTTTTGATCAGTTGTTATAACTCCACCTATCCTGTAATGCACATATGCTTTCATTTAAGGCACGGAGGTGCCAAAAATAATTATTATACCTTACATTTTACATTTCAAGCATTTGTTAAAATACACTTGGGGAGGGGTAGGATACAGGAGAGTTTTTTTTCCTCTTATTTGTTTTCGGTTTGTAAGCAAAGAAACTATTATGCCATTTGACTTGGCCGACCAAGTGAACATGTCTACATATTTAACACATTGAAGAATTATAAAGAAACCTTTCCTTTGACAAGCAAGGCACAGAACAGCACGAGTGGTGCTTCCACTTGTATGACTACAGTGCGGAAACCATAAATGTAACCTATCAGATTGTTCAAAAATACTGAAGCCTCCATCCAGTCAGAAAGCTGCGGGGACTCGTTGTTGTAAAGGATGCAGCGCCCAGGATGCTGAAGCCCTTTATAGCAGGCATATGATATTGTTTCTATTGCATTGGAGCCCACCGTTGTGCAGTTTTATCATGATCCTTACAGTTTCAACCAGTCAGTGTGATACCAGAGACTTCAGCTGGGGACATTTTATATGGATTTCAAAGCTGGTGTCTTATCGAACAAAGGGGCATATTACCAACGTTAAGCGATATTTATCGCTAACGATGCTTAGCAACGAATTTTTTACCGCTAAGCATCGTCAGAAATTATCGCAGATAAACCTTGCTATTATCAAGGTTTATCGCAAATGCGATAAAAAACGGCCGCAATGCATGAATATCGCTGAAAAGTCAGCGATATTCATGCATTACCGAGCTAATGCTCTTAGCCATGTTATCCACCTCCCATTGGATAACATGGCTAAGAACTGCTCAGGGCAGGTGTTTAGCGCGAATACCTCCAAAAGTTGGTAGTAGGAGATAGCGATGTTAGCGACTGTTTCCAGTCGCTAACATCTTGGCACGCCCACTTTGCATGTCATTAGTGATAAATATCACTGACATGCAAAGTGGGGCCCAAGATGGTCGCTATCTCCTACTAGCTGGTGCTAACTGGTGTTAGCAACAGCTAGGTAATAGGGAGATAATTTTATCTCCGCTTTCTTGGCTTTTAAAGCCAAAAAAGTGGAGATAAACCCCCTTGATAATATGCCCCATAGTTTTCAATAAATGGATACGATTCGGAGCTAAAATAAGTAGACCTGATTTGACCAAAGTATGGTAGAACTGCAGTTTGCTAGGCTGTAGCAATGTGGGATTTGGTACATTTTAAACAAAATAACAATGCAAAAGATTGATTTATCAAGCATCGAGTAAGTGACACCTTCATGCCTCTTCATCCCTCTCAAATGAATGCTACACTTCCTTGCTTACCCGTGCTGGTCTAAATGTCCTCCCTCCAACATCTGTGTGCACCTGATTAGGTGTCCACCTACTCACAGCAGTTCTCCTTATTCCTTCCTATGGACCTTTCACATATTTCTGATTTAGAATTCTTCACTTACGATACTCCCAATGTCATCTCCCCTCTTTCAAGGGTCTTCTAGCCTAGTATCATGGCTTTGCTTAAACCAAACAAAAGGACAGCCAAAGTGTTATAGTTAATGGGTCGTTGACATGGCATTCTTTGTTTGAAAATCACAAAAAAAAATATACTAACATTCAAGATTATTGTAATGGTATTTAGTGGAGAATAGTTTAATTGACGATGCAGAAGTATTTAAAGACTCATGCTGTTACCAGAGACATATGGTGTCTCTGGGGCTTATGGATTCTAACCTAACACAATTTGAACTAGTGGTAGAAATACAAATATGAACTGTAGCTCTCCAAGAAGAGAGTGTCTCACAGAAGGAATGTCCTTCGGCGTGCTTGCTTGTAGTGTGCTGACCACTGTGGTATATTGAATTACAATGTCTGAAGACATCCATTGGGTAATTCTCTAGTTAAGAAGACCCTAATAATTGTGGAATTACACTAATTTGGCTGAAGTAATACTTTACACTGAAATGCATGTTCATTGTTTGAATTTACATAAAAAGCGGAATTTGTGTGCATGCACACGAAAATAATATTACTTTGTGTCCGATGCTTAATTCAGAATTCCATAGATTTGCATTCATAGTTAATAACACACACACTGGTCACCGACATTGTAATTGCAAAATGATTTTAATTTCACCCAATGGCACTTACTTCAATATTCTTTACTTAAAATAGTGTTTGCTCGAGAAAAGAATTTACATACTTTTTGTAGCAAAATAAATTGAGAAATTATGGGGCTGCTTTATTCTTTTGCTAAAAAATAAACTGTAAAAAAGCACGGGTTTATCCCTCAAATCCTATTGTTCTTATAAATATTCCACCATGATAGTTGTAAAAAAAAAAAGTGTGCAAATGTAATGACATTTCTGACAATGTCACGTTTATTTCCATGATTTCGTTGGAAGATTGAGAATAACACTCTTACATTCCACAAAATATGTGCTACCCTTTGTTGTCCCTGTCCTTTCATCCAAATTAGATTACGGCAGTGTGTGTCATCTGGATAATCAAGAGGCTCCTGCTGACACAAAGCAAGGTGGTTAGGATGGTTTTCAATCTATGCAAATTTCATCATGTTTATCATGCCTTCCTGCTCTCCAATGGCTACCTGTGGAGTACTGGATTATTTTTAACACCAGGGTCTGGCTCATATAACATTTCCGACTGAGCTTTTTCAGGTCTTTGGTGGTAAGATAAGTCACGGCTTGCTCCAAACACTTTTTACCACCATATTATGAAAATAATTCTGGATGTGGTAATGTGTGATAAGAACGTTTATGTATACATGTTGTACTGTATTTTTATATGAAGGTGATGTGCTCTGTTGCTTTCTAAGCTGCTGTGTATTTTATTATGTTAAGTTATGTTGTTCACTTACATATGTAAACAAATGTTGCTACATTTCCAGCAAAAAGCAACAAATTACGTTTTAGTGACAAACAATTTCCTCTTGTCCAAGGTGATAAAATTGCACTGCTCCCCCTAGTCAACTACTTAAGACACCAGTCAGCCTGAAACTGTAGCAGAGAATGAGTCTAAACTAACTTTATGTGATACGGCCCCATCAGCTTGGGCCATTGGGCCTTCTGTGATCAGGCACCGGAGTACTAAGTGCGTCCATGCCAGCCAGTTTTGGCATGCTTGCCTCAGTACTCTTTGATCTCATTCCTGCCTTCTCTCCATGATCACTCATGTTAGACCTGGCATCCTTGGTGTGGTTTCCCCTAACTTTTTAACCTCTGACCTCCTGTTTTTCTGACTCATGTTGGCTGGCATTTAGGAATCTGTGCACTTTACCACTGCTGACCAGTGCTAACGTGCTTGTGCTTTGTCCCCTAAAACATTGTTACATTGGCTTCCCCACAATTGGTTGCCCCAAACCTTTTGCCTTCCTCCTCCTCTTTTTCTGACCTTGTTTGTGTTGACTTTATGTATTGTGGCCATCTTACTAGTGCTAAACAGTTCTAAAGGGCATATGCTGTGTTCTCTAAACATGACTAGAGCCACAATTGACATATTTAATTTACTCGTAAGTCCCTAGTCAAGTGCACCATATGTGCCCAGGGTCTGTGAATTAAATGCTACTGCAGCACTTATTGTACCGCCCATTACAATAGCCTTTAAATCATGTCTCAGGCCTGCCACTGCAGAGCCGGTATGCACAGTTTTAAACTGTTATTTCGACCTGGAAAGTGTACCTATTTGCCAGGCCCAGCCCTTCCTTTTTATTACTTGTAAGTCACCCCCATTGTAGATCATAGTTAGCCCCAAAGGCAGGGTGCGGAGTAGTTAAAAAGTTGGACATGCACTTTTAAACTTAACATGTCTTAAATTCATGTTTCACAGTTGCAAGGGCTATCTCTCCCATAGGATAGCATTAGGATAACCCAAAAACATCTTTTAGGTATAACTTCCAATTTTGAAGATATAGATACCTGGAGAAAGTGTCCCTGTCCCAGGACTCATAATTTAAAATCACAACTTATGGTGAAGTCAGATTTTAAATTGTAAGTCTTAAAATGCCACTTTTAGAATCCTGGCATTTTCTTATGTTATACTAATCAATTGAGAAAGGATCACTCGTCCTGCACAACCTTAGGTATGCTGGAGGAACGGGGGGTGTCCCAAATTAAAAGACATCAGGTAACCTCTCATGGCCAAAACCGAGGTTTGCAAACAAGAGAAGTCGGAATCTAAAAGATATCCTAGTCCACACAAGACCTGCCCCAAGGATAGTGAGAGAGCCCACAAATCCATGGAGAAACCCCCAAGTGACAGGACACTATCCATGTGGCTCTTGCTCTGTGTGCAGCCTTACAAAACCTACCAAAGAACTCCAATTACTGCCAGACTTTAAATGGACCATGCGAAGCCACACAAATTATAATACTAGCCACGTGGTCTATATGGTCACTTGCCCCTGCAACCTCAGATATGTCGGCATGACATGCAGAAAAGCCAAAAAAATACTTTGTGAACATCGAAGCAATGTAAAATGTAGAAAGAGTACCACAAAAATGGCCAATCACTACCTAGAAAAGGGCCATACAACACAAGACCTTCATTGGGTCATCCTTGAGACTTTACCCAATAAAGACAGAAATGCCGAGAAGATCCTCTTTGAGAAGGAGCAAAGATGGGTACATAGGCTTGGAACTGATCATGAAGGGCTGAATGACAACATCCCTTGGCTCAGCCTGAATAGAAAATGAACAATCCATGTCACTCTGAAAAACCAATGAATATAGTCTCGAACCCTATCCCTCACTACAACCTATTGAGCACCGTTCCTCAACAGATATTACGTCACTGTGCCCTAGCCCTAACATCGGAGCAAAACATCTAGTCATCAAAATATGTCTCTGATGTACCCACATTGTGTAAATAAAACAAGAATTGACATTGATCTACATGTCAGGTCACACCGTAACATTAGTATGATAGACCACTACAGTAATATCATAATTATATTCCTCAACAGACACTACGTCGCTGCGCCCCAGCCCTAACATCGGAGCAAACATCTAGTCATCAAACTATATCTCTGTTGTACCTACATTGCGTGAATAAAACGCGACAACCTTCCACTTCGAAATTTGACACTGATCTACATGTCATGTCACACTTTAACATTAGTTTGACAGACTACTACACCAATATCGTAATTATATTACAACCGGGAATAGTACCAACCATGACCTCATTGCCTTTGCCGCTACGAATACCATACCATTAATCAATTCATACGACGAACCCAATACATATTATTTAGACGGCGCACTCGCTAAGAAGGTTATAGTAAACTCCCCAGGTTGCCATAGTAACATATGTGAGGACCAATGAGATCCATTCCCCACGTAATCACCGCCCTTAATACCGACCCGGAAACAGAATCGACTGTTTCCGGGTTGACGAGAGCAGCGCGCACACAGAGGACGCCAGGATCGGACGCAATAGGTAGCGAGACCGGGGGAACAAGAACGCTGAAAACCGCAAGTATCTTGCAAAACTGAGTCTTAACTCAAACTTTCCCTCCCTTTTAGTCCTCCTGAAGCTCAACCACCCGACTGGAGCGCGTTAGCTATACGCGCGAGGTAACAAATAGTTTTCAATATATCCAGAACAGACCGCGGTCTGTCAGGGGCACACTTTACAAAAAACACGTGTGATTAGGCACCATATTACATTACAAGGAAAACCTTCTCGTGAGAAACCAGAGAAGGTGTAGACTTGCGTGTTGGGCATTTCACACAATATTAGGATACCCGACCGAAGTGCACTATCACCGAATCTTGTAGGGATAAAACCACCGTATGGATTACTTTACACTTAGAGAAACGCTGTTAATACATGCATGCAGCACTTACCTCTGAGCATGCTATAGCCCTCTGCATGAGTTTGGAGTGTTTGAAGAGAGAGTTGACATTGCCATTTATACCTGTCGGTTTATGAAGTATTGCCATTTTTTAGTTGTTAATAATGTCTATCAATGGATAGACGCGTTAAGCAGATTTCTGCTTGGTGTGTGTCCCTCTGTACCCCCTCCCTTGTGTGTTGAAAAGCACTTGTGTTGATTTTTCTTACAGGTACATTGAGACCTCAATCACAAAGAAACAGGTTAATATACCTAATCCTTATCACTGGTTTTGAGAGCACGTTATTTATATCCCCTTATTTTTTCACGTTACTCACCTAACGGTCCTGATGAAAGCCTGTATGTCCTAATTAAGGCAAACAAGGCAGAAACATGTCGACCAATTTTTAATTCCCTCCCCCCTCACAATTTTTTAACAATACTCTGAGTGCACCTATTGCTCATAGAAAAGTTCACAAGATGCACTGCTCCAGAGTTTACCAGACCCGAACCCAGACCTAATTAAAGTAATTTTTTTGGTTTTCCGGGCCTTTTAAGACCCTTTTTCACTGGCTCACTACTACTTCAACCTTGGGTAAGACCCTCCTGGTGGAGGCTGCATAACCTGATCGACCTGATGATTATGCACACACGTGATTAGACAGCGGAGAACCAAGATATACCGCTCAGATACCACCATACCCATCACGTGCATGAGGGTCTTTTAATTTGGGACACCCCCCGTTCCTCCAGCATACCTAAGGTTGTGCAGGACGAGTGATCCTTTCTCAATTGATTAGTATATGTACCCTGGAAACTGAACGGATCGGCTTTCCACCTCCCCCCCCCTTTGATTAGAAGATTTTCTTATGTTAACCATTCTGTGCCTCTACCTGTCTCTGAATACATGCCCGGGTTCGATGATAGCTTGGCTTTTTTGCATTCCATGAGACAGACACACACAGAGGAAGCTTGGATGTGGCATTTCTTTATTGGTGGCTGGTCACCAGGATGATGGGTCTTCCTGGGCTAGGTGGGAGAAGCTGATACTTACTTTTGAATAGGACTGTGCCTATCCTCACACAAAGAGCTGCATATCCCCTGTTGAGTCTCTGGAGCAAGGGATGGCGGGAAAGGGATCCTGGGAACTTCAAAGGGAGGTACGAAGTTTCTCCAATCTTCCAGAACTTGGGCAACAAAGTATAATTCCTTGACCCCAAACCCCTAAAAAGTGGTTTTCTCTTCAAGGTCCTACGGAGACTCTGTAACTACGAGGAGCTGTGCTGCCAGGAGAAACTGCACCTAGCCACTTGCTTTACTGCATTGGCCTACTGCACTTTGCTGGCTGGGCTGCCAGGAGGGACTGCCACTTAGCTCTTGGTTTGCTGTGTTGCCCTGCTGTACTCTACTTGCAGTGCTATCAGGAGGGACTGCCATTTAGCACTGGGCTCTGTTGGACTGGCCTGCTGCCTACCTGGGGAAGAAGGACTTACCCTGACTGCTGTACCCCCTGTTCTACCTAGCAATACCTAAGGGACCCCCAATGACCACTTACGCCGATCGCACTGAGGCCGCTGACCAAGACTGCAGTGGGCGTGCAGTGAAATGCTGTGCAGTCTGCAATGACGACCATGCTAGAGTGCTGATCAAAGATCCAGTAGTTGCCACTCACTCTTCCATCTTCTGGGCCGGCTTAAAGAAGTAAAATCATCATCAGCCATTGCCGCGACCCTAGGGCATCTGCTTCGGGCCACTGGGTGTCTCCTGATCTACCCTGTCACAGACCCTGGGTTTTCCAGGATCGCCATGGCCCGGACCTGCCTTTCATCGGATAGGCATGTCCCAGACATGCCTTTCACCTGGGAGCCATGTTTTGAACTGTCTTGCCCTACATCAACATGAGCCCAGGGTGCAAGGCTCACCTCGACTCAGATCGGACCTTGGATCGCTTCTGCTGCACCCTTGATGCAGCAGGCTCCATGTGCAGGAGGCCGTCCCGAGACCCAGTGCGGCGACTCTCAAATGGAGCTTGGTGCCACTGGTGACCGTGCAGGCCACTCCTGACTCCAGGGAAGCCCCAGTGCCAAAGGGAGGCCAGTGACTACATTTCTCAAGCTGCCTGTGAGCATTACCATATCTCCAATTAAGGGAGAATACACCTACTTTCTTTTCAAGACTGTTTCTCGTTTAATTGAGGGAAACGAGGCCTTTCGGACTGATACAGCTAGTTTGGGCACTACTGGACTGAAAATACTCCCCTGACATCAGGGGCGATTTACCTTGAACTTTTTAAAGGCATTTGTGACATACATACCCAGTATATCTAATGCTATAATTTATTCTCAATGACATAACTCCGGATTCGTTTATTGGATTATTATCATTTTGGTCACGCTTTAATAAGATAAATATTCCCTATTTTTCTAACCTAGTATAGATTCCTTTTTGTGGTGTCTTTCACTGTGTTACTGTAAATATGTATTGCACAAGTACTTTACACATTGCCATTGAAGCCTGACTGGTCTGTTCCAAGCTACCGGGGGGGTGAGCACAGGTTAATTTAGGGAATTAGGGAATTTTTTCTGACCTACCTTACTAGGACTGAGGTTCCTACTTTGACAGGGGGCCTACCCCTGTCACCTAGGGACCCAATTTCTAAATCCTCACTATATGCTGTCCAAGACTGCCGACAAGACTTTCTCTGTCCATGTCTACTGGTTCATGAACAGTCTTGCACTACAGGACAATTAAAATGAAAGAGGAGAAATCGCAGGCACTCACGCCTCCCTCGACGGACATACATGTTTTTGATTCACCGGTTACCCTGATACCTAACCCCCTGAAGAAGAGCCGCTCTGGCTCGAAATGCATCGGGGTGAATATGTACTGTGATGCAAATTGTATCTACATTTGAAACTATGATGATTCGAGAAAAAAATCACGTTTCAACAACGCATGTTTGATTCAATACGTGGACACTGTGAATAAAATCGTGGACCACCATTTTCTTGCCTACTCGCATCAATTATTTGGCTCTAACTTGCTACATTTACTATTGGTGTGCTCAAGAGCCCCCACCTTACCACAGTAAGGCTCTTTCTGTTACTACAGGACAAGTACCCATATATTAATTTAATGGTTAACCTCTTTACGTTCTCTGTAAGCAAACTCCAGCGCAACATGTCCACATAAGGTCCACTGCTAGTGGATTCATATGCGAAGTATGTTGGACAAGAATTTGCCTCTCTTCTGTCTATCGCTCTTCCTCCTCCTAGGCTTAAAACAGGGTGTTTCCTCCTCTCCTCTCGGGCGCAGCTTCATTCGGGGCTTTGATGGTGAGAGTTGGGTAGTATAATTTGCCTTGGGGAGCCCTGTTGCCCGAGTGGTGGGCTGACAGGCTGGGGCGTGAAAACCTAGACAAGAGGCACCCCTCGCTGCAACCAAACGTACTCCAGCCCTGTGGTGGGATCATGGAGTGTACCTTGGGCAATGAGCGTTAGCACCCCAATCCAGCCATCAAGTACTAAGATACTGGTTAAAAAAGTTTCAGCGACTACATACTGAGGCCACTGGATGTTTGCAGGAACCTGTGTACGATGTAGAGAAGACAAGCCTGCTCATGCACTGCACGGCTGACTTCTGCAGCCATTATCTATCACTCATGTCTAGGGGAGTGTCGATCAGTTGCTCCAGAACATAAGAAGACAGAATACTTTTTTGTTGTTGAAGATTTATAAAGCGTGAACTCGACCCAAAGGTATTGCTTTACATGAGCACCGGTTACATTACACAAGGACACATTCATTTTTGGTAGGCATGGGGAGATTAAGTGATTTGCCCAGAATCACAGGAAACTCAGCTGACGCTGAGGCTCGAACCTGGTTCCCCGGTTCCAAAGTCGGCAGCTCTGGCCATAAGGCCACAACCTCTCCCTAATTGTTTACCTGCCCTCGCTTATGACAGGCAGATATAGCACCGTACTCATCAACTATACCGCATCAGCTTTGATGTCGAGTGGGGAAATCCCACGTTTTATTTTATTCTTATCTGTTGTGAGGTGAGGTAATATTCCACAGCATTACGTGATATCAGGTAGGGTAGTTTTATCTCTAATGGCAAATCGCAACATCCTAAAATCTTTCTTCTTTTTTTTTTGTATGAGAAGATGTGTAATATATGTTCTTTAGTATAATCTTTGCATTACAGGAAAGCTACCGCAATGTGTTTCTGTTATCACTAAAGGCAGATAGGATAAGCCTGTTTTCTCCACATCGCCTCTAGTGGCAGGTATACAGCTCTGATGGTGATTGCAGAAAGGATTTCCTTATGTTATGTTGCATCTCCTTTCAAGGGAGTTAGGTTGGCCCTGTATTCTGCAATATTCACTTTGATGGGTACGAGCTAGTTTGCTCTGCTAACGGGTAAAACAGGCCTAGATTTTGCAGCATCTCCAGGTATGATGTTATGGTAGCCCTACATTTGGTAGTATAACTTTCCATGAAAGGTAGAAATGGGTTATTTTATCTCTCATCCTGGTAGATTGGAGGTGCGGCATCACCTTCAGTCTACATTCCTGTCTACATTTGCAGCTGTGACCATGATCCCTTACAGCCACAGCTCCTAGTGAATCTGTCTGCAGGTCTCAGTTACCATACATAACCACAGACTTTGGTTCTAATACGTGCTTTTGACCCCTTTGGACCCTTTACAGCTTTCTGTTATGTTCACCATTTCGCCAACCCTGCGCGCGGCAGAGTGTGTAGTAATTTTATAGCTATTCAATCCCTAGCAGCACGTGACCTGGCATAATATGTTGCATGGCTAAATACTTATAAGGTCCCAAAGACGAGATCGATTGCATTGCAAATGCTTGTTCCAACTGATGATCCATTTTAAACCCCAGACAGTTGCCAGGGTGGATTTGGCAGTAAACTTACACTTAAATACAGTGTAACAGAAATATACTAAGTAGCTGATCGGCCACCAACATATTGTGAAAATTAAGTGTATATAGATAAGAATCGATTTATGATAGTTAACACTACATCTAGGTACTTTGAAGATATATATTGTCAAGCTACATATATGTGAATATAATTATAGTAACTCTATACCTACCTATATATGTTCACCTTCATGACATGCTGATTGTGGAGATCCTGTCTGTGGTATTGATTTATTTTTCTGTTCGATATTCTGACATACAACCGGATTTGGCTGTGGGCTTTATCTAGCTCTCGTATGGTAAGTACACACGGAAGTGAAGGGACATTTTTAACAAGAATGGAGTTTTTTATTCTAACACTAGCATGATAAAGGTTTGGTAGGATTAGGAAATGGAAGCAGGTCTTTCTATTTAAAGCATGAGAGGGAGGACAATTTTCTGTCGTGTTACAGTAAAGGTATAGATTAGACGCAGTCCCTGCTAGACATTTCCACTGCGCCCGCTCCAAAACCTTCGCTCTTACAAGGCAAATTACACTCTTTAATTAAGTAGAAATCATTAGCATCCATGTTTACCCAAACTCCGCCAGAGTGTAATGAGATAATCAGCTGATATTAATCAGGACGGAATGGCAGGCCTAAAGCAGTAGATGAAAAGAAAGCACACAGTCACTGTCTTGGTTAGGATACAGTTCAGCATTACATTTAATGTGTTTGTGTTGCTCTTTATCCTCCTCTCCTGTTTCCTTCTTCCTCCTCCTCCTCAGACATTCCTCAGTTATTTGTTTACTTGGAGCCCGTGCTGATGACTTGGTTCTTAATGAAATGGATGTCGCTGTGGATTTAGAAAACAGCTAGGCTAGGCCACAACATAAAACCAGGCAGTAGACTGTAACTCCCACAATTACCTAAGAGCACCCAAAGCAGCATCATCACTGTTTGCAAGATGTCAGCTTAATTAGACAAGACAGGGAGGAGGCAGACAAACAGAATGAACTGAAAAACTAAAAGAATGGAGTCCATAGCGTCCGACCCAGCCCAGGTACTCGCCAATGACTACAATACACATGGAGATTAGTTAAACACGTCAATTGACGTCAGCATATAGGCAAAGACCCAGCGTTCTAAAGCTGCATTCACTTCGTTACCCTCCAACACTAATGTACAGATATACGGAGTCCATCAGGAACCAAAAAAGGTTCAGTCATTCTTTATTTACACAACACTACAGAGTCTAGTACTGGAGGGCTATCCTTCTAGTACAAACGAAATGTGCTTAGTTTTCACATGTTGGGTGTGTGCTGTACAGTGCAGCATGTATGTAATTTCAGAAAAGGTAGGAGAAATTAAGATATTTCTCCATTTTAATGCCACTTTCTCTGAGGTTTTTTTGGCACAAAGTCCTTTCAACCAATTTCAGAAATAAAGGGGTTGCATAAAAAAACCTTCATTGGTAGCGTAGGAACATCCATTTATCATGAGTGGGACTACCCTTTTATACAGAGTAACACAAAACAGTGCAAAAAGCTGTTTAAGTAACTTTAATGCAGCTTTCCAGGTCAAAAAAGTGTTGCACCGGAACTTTCCAAGACTTTGCACTGGGTTACTTAACTTTGCATTGCAAAGTTTTGAGAAATCTGCTCTAATGTGTTCTATGCTGTGGAGTGGGATCCTGAGAATCAGAGGAAACCATTGTGGAATTATGTTTTACCACACATATCAGGACACCACCTTGTTATATAATTTCATTAGATTAATATTTTTATTTCGTTTTTTATTAACTTATTATTTAGGTGTTTTATATAACACAAATTTCACATCAACCACAAAGTGGGAAGTGACACCCAAACATATGAGCGCTATGAATATCGTTCAATCTAATTGAGTCCAGCCAGTGGAGATCCAAGATCGGTCACTGTTTATTTGCTGCCCATAGAGAGTTTCAGATGCTTAGTTCAGAGCAATTCTGTATAGTTCAGTTCTCAGAACTTTCTTGTTTTGAAGATAGCTGAGTTTGGACTGGTGTTGTGGTCTAAGAGTATTACAGAGTCTTCAATCATGAAACTCCAAAACTATGTCTTCATGCTTTCTTCTATTAAAGGGTTGTTGTCAAATCAGATGTGAAGAGGCCGGATCCTTGTTCCTGGCTGACATGTAGTGAGGTGTCAGATTTTAGAGAATTCCAGGACCTCTGCTAAATGCAGAGCTTTGAATATGATTCTGAACTACCCTTCTTAGAACCCTAGTAAATACATAAGTGCAATCTCCTTTCAGTGACATGATTTTATAAGATTTGTATCATGCTGCAGAGATCTTTTCAGAATTTGAAGACAGATAATATTGCACTCATGTAGACAGATCCTTAACATGTGTTACCTCTATTCAGGGGTTAGTTTGGAATAGCAAGAAGATCTTCAGAATGAGCGACAATTGATTCCCTTGACAACAGCAGTGATTTGATAAACAATAGTTAGAATTGCATCAAAACGTACCCCTAGTTTAATTACTTCTTGACCTGGAAGGGGATAGGAGGATGGCAATTTGTGGACCCGGGCCATGTAAAATCTTGTGTGTGGTACACAGAGTTTTAAACTGGACTCTCTGTTCAATTGGCAGCCCATGGAGACGGCAGAGAAGATTAGAGGTGTGACAGTACTTACGGTGGGCAAAAAGGATGCATGCCACTGCATTCTGTGCCCGCTGAAGTCTTTTAAAGACAGTTTTATTCATGCCAAGTAGGAGCCCATTACAATAATCTAGGCACGATTGAACTACTGATTGAACAATCATTTGGCAGGTGAATGCATCAAAGAGCCCTAGAATTGGTTTTAGGCCGCGTAAGAGGCCAAAGTATGTCCCTGCTACTTTTTTAGTGTGAAGCTCAAATGAGAGGGCATTATCCATCAGGACTCTCCTAAGTTCTTGACTGCAATTTTCGGTTGGAGAGGGGTACACAGAGCCGTGGGCCACCACTGGTAATCCCATTTATGGGTATCACGGCCGACCAAGAGCACCTCAGTCTTAGAGGAGTAAAGTTGTAGTTAGTTGTCCGCAATCCGAAATGGCAAGAATTTCAGTTGGTCTTGATCAGGGTTGTTGTAAAAGGTAAATACCAACTGAGTATCATCAGCCTAAGATGCCATATTGATGTTCCGTGCTCTGGCCAGGAGGGCTAGAGGGCGGATATACACATTAAACAACGTGGGGCTCAAAGCAGAGCCCTGGGGGACCCCGCATCTGAGGAGGTAGATGCTGGACAGGTACAAATCACTTTTTTACAGTGTGACAAAATGAACTTTCCAGAGCTAAACACCTTTTGTTCTGGATAGAAAATAGCATGCACTGCTTTAGATCGTATTGCATCACACTAGTGCCATAGTCCCTTTTAAAGTCAAATACATACCGGGTTAGCTCTGCTTTTGAAGGAATTCTTTGCAATATGCTTACTATGACACTGTTGTTTATTACAAAAAAAATCCTAAGAAATAGTTTGATAGATCTAAGATCTGGCACCACGTGGACAGCATAATGGGGATCAATGGGGCTATATTCGGGCTCTCCTGCCCTCTATGAGTCTCTGAACCACAGTTAAATATGAGAATGAACGAGGACTCACAGAATATTAAATTATGCCAGCAGTACCTTCTGAATACCTCTTGGTTAGGTTTGCTAGAGCGCGGTCCAAGTGGAATGTGTTTAGGGGAGAATCGCCATTTGCTTGCTCAGCATGGCAAGAATTCCTGTGTGGCATCTCAGAGATATACAGTATCATAACACGTGGTCAGTGCTTAGACCATCCTTAAAACCCATTAGCATGCACAGCCAGAGCAGTCTCCTTTTTTATGTTCAAGGGATATACTAGGGCTTGCTTTTGCTTCACTAAGGTCACATGTAACCTTTACTTGTATCAACAGTGGACTACCAACGTACAACCAGCATCCACCTGGAAAAAAGTATCTGTCTCATGCAGAGTCAATAGATCCAGCCAAGTGACTTTCCTCTGCCAGCTGGATTATCTCCATGGCAGTTTGTAGTGAGAAACAACAAATCCCAACCCTGTGACACATTGGAAGTGGGGTCACAAGAGTGGGAAGGGTGTGGTAGCCTCCTGTTATAAAATGATGTGAACAGACTTGAGATCATGGTTAGGAATGCAACTGCACTAAACTGGCTTAACTGGCACTTCAGAGGCTCTTACTGAGTAGGGCAGAGAGGGATTCCTGGGGGCATACTGCATTGCTCGATTCAAAGTTTTACCAGGAATGCACCTAGTAAAACCATATGTGATTCTGCACACATTTTCCTCCTACTTAAATTGGAGGTTAATTTAGAAGGACACGGACCCAGAACTGGTATCCACACGTGGAACTGGAACCCGTAATAATAAATGCAGCATGTTCTTACCCATTTGAGATAAGATAACTTAAAATGGCTGGAGAAACAGGTCAGAATCAGTATCTTTGGTTCAGTATCGTTAAATTACTGGCTGACTTTGAATGGGGTACTCAGTGTCAGAAGTTTGAGTCAGTAACTTTGCTGGCTATCCCACATGCAGCCTTTATTTTATTTCTTTCTTGACTTTCTTATCCTCTTAGTTAGAAGATGTGGGTGAAGCCAATGCTGAATTGAAGAGGATGCCTTTAGCCAGATACATTTTTGACAATATATTACTATTATGAGGCTTCACCCATGTCACTACCACCTTGTCCCTTTACTACAAATGTGTTCTTCCATCTGTGTCTCCCACATCTGTTAAATACCTTTCGAAACATAGGTATGAAAGTTTGGCTTTGCAATTTCCAAATAGCAATTCTGTCGAAATCCCTATGTAGGAAACAGTGTATTCCTCTAATAGCGATTTCTACAGATTCAAAATCGCCAATAGGAAATAGCAATTTAGGAAACCGCAAATTCAGAAAAGTAGTTTTCTTTAGGTTTGGGTTTCAAATGCACTAATGCCTTCACCCCTATTACCCACTGACACCCTTCCATGGCACAGAGGAGCACGGAATTGTTCCTTCTGGCATCACAACACCTCTACTTTTATTTCAACTCTTACTGTCTTACCCCCATTCCAAATTACAGCGTGTGGCAAATCAAAAACGTTTTGTACTCAAAATAGTGACACCGTATCTGGATTGTGAAGTGGTAACGCTGGACCCACATTCTGGGGGCAATATTCATTATAGACAGAGTTATGTGCAAGAGTACTAGCCAAGAATGTTATTGCCGGTGACATGGTATCCCTGCACCCATATCCACCACCTCATACCTGGGGCCTAAGTGGCACAGCATTTTGTCTAACACATACCTATTTCTACTCATTTGGAAAGAGCACTGCATGTATTGCTCACCAGCTAACATTAGGTAGTGTGATGAAGGTCTTCTCCTTTGCCCTGGTTTGACGACTGTTATAGCGCTTGACATTGCAGATACAGGTGGCTAAGCATGTGTAATATCGAAAATATGTTATCATATTTGACAACTTTTGGTTTTGATGTGGCAAGTCATAGTGCCCCTGCACCATGGGTAAAGCATTTCTGGGACCATGCAACAGATTTCTTGACAGACATGCAGTGGCTGGCAAACTGTGTCAATATAATGTGGAGAACCTGGGCAAAGCATGGGGCATGCATTGTCTTACCAAGCATTATGGCAGAATTCACACTGGAGCCATTGCCAGTTGCCCCAATTCCAAGCTGTAGTTGTTGGAAGTTACCTACTGTGGCACCACCCACTCCACTTCCTCTCTCGCTAGTCCAAGGGCCCGATTTAGTTGTTGCTAGACAGAGTATTCTCCATTGGCATGGGGGAGGACCTAATGTCCGCCAGGTCATGACTATTCCACCCATCAAATTTGTAAATGACTGCCAAGTCGCTCCCATGGCGAGGGGAGAATTTAGCAGTTTTCACTGACCCTTACCGCCAGGGTTTTGCTGGCGGTGAGGGGCAGTGAAGACTGACCTCTAACTCCACCTATCCAAATTAGGTGGTCTCAGGTCTGTAAAGTTGATCTCCACCAGTTTTGTGGAGGCAGCGGAACTTGGCCTTCAGTATGTCAAAGCTCTGTTTGATGATAGACCGAGTTGTTTTATGTGACCTGTTGTAATGCCCTTCACTTGTAGTTTTTAGAGTCAAGTATGGTGTCAGTATCCAAGGATGCAAGACATTTGCACTGTCTCCTTAAAGTGCATGAGAAGGATAAACCATTAGGTCACATTACACAAACAGTTTTTGCCAATGTATGCACTGAGTCAGCAGTTCTCTTACCAAGTAATAAGCCATCGCCTAATTCCCCCTGAGACAGTCGGTTATGTATTCCACTTTGGTAGAACATGAAGGAGTCATGGGTGCTGCCTGCCAATCTGCCTACAAGATCAGTTATGATACATGAGACACCACACACTGCCTGTACATTTTGCGATTGGGTGCTTTTCATATTTCTGTATATGAATTTATTTGCACAGGGTGGCATATGTCAATATGTGTGCCATTAACACAGCCAATTACATTGGGAAACTGTGCAAAATTATAAAACTTTAATTTGGTCTGTTGCAAATATTGGGCCATATTTGGTAAAGGTATGTAATTATTTACGTTGCTAACCATGATATCCAGAAACCTGAGACAAAACCTAGAAAATGCACTTTGTGACACTCCTCCTGCCAATACTATTGCCTCCTGTTAAGTTAGTATTATGTAAAAACATGATCCATGTACTCATTTACCTGCTTTAAATAATATGAAAATAAAAACGACTTGTTGTTTAAATAATTTGACCCACGTTAATGTTAAAGCGCATGGCCTAGCAAGAGTGACTTTTTTATAAACCAACTTAACTGCGTTCAGCTAAAAGATAGAGGTAGAGCAGACTTTCTTTCGTGTGGTACTCTCTGATTTTCCCCTATTGCTCTACCCACATTCATTTAGGGGGTCCCCTTTTCCTAGTGGTTGCTTGGCCAGAATAGTCAGGCTTAGCCTCAGAGGAAATGTGTAAAGTATTTGTACACACACACACAGTAGTACAGTGAAAACACCACAAAAGTCCTGCACGCCAGTTTAGAAAAATAGCCAATATTTATCTGAGTAAAACAAGACCAGAATGGCAAAAATCAAACATGCATAAATCAAATCAAATTACAAGTTTTCAAAGATTAAATACAGTTATAGAGATTAGAAACTCAATGGCTCAAACTGGGGCTACAAGGATGTGCTGGATGGAGTTGAATCTCAAAGTTGAGAGCCGACCACGATGGAGTGCGGGCTGGTGGGGGAGTCATACAGATCCCGGGTACAGTACCTTGGAAACCATGACAAACCAAAAACTTAAGAGGTGTTGCTGGGGCCGGTGCGGCGTTCAACTTCCTTACTGTTGGTGCAGGTCATTGGCACGTTGTTGCTCGGGGCTTTGCAAGTCACAGGGGAGGTATTGTGGCATTGGCAGCAAGGCTTTGGTTCCGCTGGTGGTGCAGAGTTGATGAAGTGTCTAGAGTCAAGCCACGCAGCGTCGAATTCACAGTGTCGGTGTCACACCACAGGGCCACCGATGCGGCAGCAGAGTTTGAGTCAGCCGCCACTGAAGACTCTGTGGCAGTTGTTCAGAGGCGCGGCGGTGGCAGCATGGCGGAGTTCTTCTCCGACGGCTGCTTTCCTTCTGTTGCCCCTCCGCCGCCGCGGCTTCACTCTCCACATGCTGCGTGGCGGGGGAAGGGTGTTGCCGCTATTGTCCGGGCCGCTCTGCCTTCGGACATGCACGGGCGCTGCCAGTGTCCTGAGGCTGCTTTCAGCAGGATGCTGAGTTTCTCGCTTCTCTCCGGCCGCTACAATCGGCCACACATTAGTTCCCTCCTTGTTCCCCTCCCCACCTGCAGCAGGCCTTCACTTTCCATGGCCGCGCAAGGGGGCGGGGGGGGCTTGCATTGACGCTGTTGTCGGCTGCGGGCAGCACCTGGCCATTTCCTTTCCCCCCACCGCCGCAGCAACACGCTGCACGGGGCGGGGGTGACAGCGCTGCTCCTCCCAATCGCGGGTGGTCTCCGCTTCTTAGTCGGCGCCCCGCAGCTTCCCTCATGCTGCGGGCGCTCTCGGGTATCGTTTTCTTCCCTCGCCGCCGCACTTCACACACACGGCGGGGGACGCTTCAGGCAGGCCGCGGGTGGGCTCCGCTGGTCCTGCTTTACTTCCATATTCATTCACCCTCGCAGCGGCAGCCACGCATCCGACATGCTGCGCTGCGGGGGTAGGAAGCGCTACAGGCAGGCCGCGGGTGGGCTCCGCTTTCATGTATGTTGATTGTGTGCCTCCACGCGCCTGGCAGGGCGCCATGACTATGCGGGTGGGCACCGCTTATCAATATAGTCTCACTGGGGTTGCTTCAAGCTGGCGCGGCTCCTCCATGCATCTTCAGCGCCCTGGCTCACCTCAGCCGGCTTTCCTCCTACACGCGGGCGGGCTCCGCTCTGGTCCACGTGGGCACAGACTCAATTGCGGCCGGTACCGGTGGGCTCTGGCCGGTCCACTTGTCTCTCTCATCCCCTAGCGAAGGGGGGGCAGCTCACGATGGTCTCACTAGGTGCGGGGTCGGCTCCCGGTCACCTCTTTTCTTTCTCTGGCCCCGGGGCTCGTCACACGCCTCATGGGCCTCTCGGCGGCCGGCTCGATCCGTCCTAGGGGGTGTGCCTTTGCTGTAGGCAGCTCTCTTCCCCTTTTCCTTCAAGTTTGCTCTTAGCCACGGCACGCGTGGCTAGCGTTACCGCCTGGTCGCCATTGTAGAGTCGGGCCTTAGGCCCTCATGCTGGAAAGAACATCTGACACAGACACTCTGGTAACTGGGTGCAACTGGCCCAGAGCACGTGGGCTCGGCCTCTTTTATTCATGCTGTGTCACCTGACCAGTGACATCAGTGGTGGGTGGGTGTTCAGTGTGAATACAGGCTTCAGCACTAGACTGCTGACTTATGCTGGGCATTACAGGTAGCACAATCAATACTGCAGGCCCACTAGTATCACTTGACTTACAGGCCCTGGGCACACCTGGTGCACTGTATTGGGGACTTACTAGAAAATCAAATACTATTACATTTTAGACAGGGTATACTTGCACTTTAGCACTGGTCAGCAATGGTAAAATGCCCAGAGTCCTAAAGCCAGCAAAAACGAAATCCAGACAAGAGACAAAAACAGGTGTTCTTAGGCAAAAAGACATGGAAACCCACACCAAAGATGCCTCGTCTAACAGATTGCATTGCTTTTGACTTTTGGGGCTTTTGCTGATGTTATAACCCAGCAATTAATTCCAAAAAAACCTCAATACAAAGCCTGTACTTCTCATTTATCTCCTCCTAAGTCTATTGTAAAAGGCTGACCCTAACCCTAAATATCAGTCAATCAGGCAGTACTTATATAGCCCTCCTTATCACCCGAGAAGGTATCCAGGCGCTGTGCTGCGGTGTCAGTGGAAGAGCCAGATCTTGAGTACCTTCTTGAAGTGGGTCAGTGAGGGTGAAGTGTGGAGGTGGAGGGGAAGGGTGTTCCTGGACTTGGGGGTGAGGTTGGAGAAGGAGTGTCCTCTGGTGTGGAAGCGGAGGATGCGTGGTATCTGTGAGGGGGCGAGATGAGAAAAGTTTCCTGGGAGGTACGTAGAAAATCAGGCGGTGGCTCATGCAGACGGGTCCTTGTTTTGGAGGGCTGTGTAAGCGTGGGTCAGGAGCCTCTCCTGTTTCAGCTTTCTGCTCTGCCTACCAGCCAAAATTCTCATCCTCCTTGCCAAGACATACAGAGCCGCCATTCTGAAAGAGCCAGATGCATTTTGGGAGATTTTTTTGTTGTTGTATATTGTTATCATCAGAACCACATTGGTGGTAATTGCATTTTCTAATGGCAATTTTGCGACTATTTACAATTAGGAAATCCTTTGTACATAGTGCTAGCGATTCACTATTTGGAAAATCCCTATTTAGGATTCCCTATTTAGCCATTTTCAAAGCACAATTTCTTCTAGATCAAAATTACATTTTGCACCGCTGCAGATGCCTTTTGTACATACAGAAATGGCATTTTGCATTACCTAATGGCCCGAAATAGCAATTCAAACCATTAAGAAATGCAAAATACCTTAGTTCATATGGCTCTATTTCTCTAATTGAGGAAGACCGTGGGAAGGTATTTGGGTCTTGAATCCATGAACAATATGCATGCACAAATAGAATGGATATGTAACTGACAAGGGTGTTCCTCAATACCTGCAGAGAGATTTTTCAAAAATAGTATATTTTTAATGTAATAACAGCTGTTTGTTTGAATCACAACCACACATGTTGAATTTGTGCTGGTTTACAGATGTGGCATTCCACCTTGACTCTACATCCAATGGCACGATGGTTTGGTACATTGTATAATAGTGTATTTATTGTTAATCATTATGACCCCAATACAAGTTTCCAACATCTAGTAACTCTGCACCCCTAGAGTTACTGGTACCATGAAGTTCAGATTTGCCAGGGATAAACCTTCTACACTTAGAACAAGACCTTTAGTGGCATAAGAGAAGGTATTTCATAATTAATTATTAAGAGGAAGTTTGCAGGATAGAATGTTGAGCCTTTGCGAGGCTACTTGAAAGAAACTCCATTCCGCAATTAATCTGCTGTTTCTTTCTGTGGTTGGGATAAAACTCCAGCACAGACAAGCTACATATAAACGTCTTGGTAACTAAGAGAAAAACCATATAAAATGTTGATATGATTTCAAAGAAGTGGGGGTCTGCAAGGGATACATAGGCTTACCCCTTCTAAATGGCTACTTGAAAGCCTACAGAAAGCATCTCATATTCCTAAGAGAACAGGCCACTGCAATAACACAAATATCAGCAAAGCAATGCAATACTTTGAATAGAGACGCATCGAATTTTATTTTTAAATAATTTATGGGCCAGAACCTCGCTGCCTCCTCTCGAGTCCTTGGGCATTTTTGTAGTTGGCATGGCAACAACTAGTCTGGCATAGAATGTTTTGCAAAGCAGCTAGGTACCACAGTCCAACACAGACGTGTGCAATCAATTACTGCGCTGGTGCTATTGTATTTTAAAGCTGCTACAACTGTTAAATTAACAGTGATTGCCTAGCAAAATATTATTGGTGATGCACTGAGCCTGCATCGTCTACGGAGCGCGTGAATCAATTTCGCCTCCTGCAACGTCTCTGCTAAATAGATCACGTGTGCTTCGAAAGGATTCTTCTGTGCTTTAAATTCCCCACGACCACGCAGCGAACGATGATGTGGAGTGCTCTCGCTGTTAGCCAAATTGCCAACCAAATTGCCTCAACATGCTTATAGATGAAAGATTATTTTTAGCTGTTGCTAACCAGTGGGATAAATCTGTTTCTAAGTGTGAAGTAATTTGCTTAGGATCATGCAATTCGATTCGATGGGGTTTGGAACTAAGGGGCGGATGCACACATAAGAAGGTTGCACGTAGCAGGTGCAAAATGCGCACTGACTTTTTGCAACCTGGTTAGTACGTATTCATAGGTCACAGTGCAAAATGCGCATTCAGAGAGGCTTCTAACACGACCAACTATTTACAACCCCCTGTCATCGGCGGTGACTACAAGGATAACGGCCTGCAAGGGAAAGCAGACTCCCACCCCTGGCTTTGTTTTCCAAAACGGGAAAGTTTTGTGCTTTTTTTAAAAGCATCTCAAAAGCGCTAAATCCTAAAAGTAGTTGAATCTCGCCGCACCGAGAAACTACTATACTAACAATTCTACTAAAAAATATTCCAGCAAAAGCAAAAGTCTTCACATGGAGCCCCCAGAACTAAGAAGGCGCTGGTAACCTACTATGTCTGGGCAGTCAGACAATAGCGACCATAAACACTATTAAATGCAAAGGTGTGACAGTGTCCGTTTCCCTAGCCTATAGAAATAATCTAGACAATGCTTTGGCCTGGGCACACAAAGCTGTAAAGAGGGTCACATAATTCACAAAAAACGCAACAATGTAAAGCTAAGAACCGTCTAAATTGTACTACAAGCAAAAGTGAGTCGCATTTTATGATATGACGCTGAGATCGAGGGTATTGCTGCCAATTTATCAGTAATAAGTTGTCTGAAGAGGAATCTGCAGAAAAAGCATTTCGCCTTCCCGAATCATTATTATACGGCTCCACTTGAAGTTCGTCCAGGGTTTGCACCCACAGCAGATAGAGCAGCAAGCACCCCCACTTTACCATGGCATCTAAACTAATTCAGTACAATTGACAGTGCTTTGAAATAGGATTTAGCATAAAAAAACTGATGATGACTCAATTACACAAAGCACAGGCGGAACTGAGTAGGGAACATGGCTAGCGGCAACGACCGCCATGCACGAAGAGCGGTGTGGCGGGTGGGGTCACACAGGAGGCGTCGGGGCGTGGGGATTGAAGATTTTGTTAAGGTACCTTTTGCCACCGTCCACTCCAACATCGCATCTCCTCACGCCGCCTCTCCTCTTTCTGTCTAGTGGTCCCAGCATCTCCTAGGACAGACTCCCTGTCCAATCCCTGTGCTGCTCTGCTCTACAGCGCAGGGATTGGTCTGAGCAGGCCGGAAAGAAGCCCTGCTCAGACAAAGGAGTCTCTGGGGTTTCTCCAGCCCGACTGCTCAATGCAGCTGGGCTGAAGAAAACCTAAGTGTGCATGTGTCTTTTGGTCGGCCTGAGACGGTGGCTGAAACCTGTGTGTGTACTTAGCGAGTGGAGTGCACTAGCACTTCTCCTTCCCACCCCATGCCTCGGCCATGCCCCTCCGAACACCCTGGCTAAGAGCACGCAAATGTAAAATAAAACAGTGGAAGAACATAGATTTCATTTACATTTGCTCTATCTGAGCCAGGCAGTGGGGCGCCGCTCCTCCACCATTGAGGAGGATCCACCACTGTTTGCTAGATCTCTAATCAAGCAACCAACTTCATGAAAAACCAAGCCAAACCTTAGTTCAATCTTTACCCAAACAAAAGGGAGAGCCCAAACAACCAAGCCTATCCAGAGGAAATAATAATGTGGCTAAAAAGAGATAAGGCAGGTCAGCTCTCTCAGCTCCAATATTACCCTAGTGAAAAAGAAAATGATTCCCCATTATACTCCATTATAATCTACTGCTTGGACGACTCCATCCTAGGTCCTCCGCATGCCCTTGCTGTGGATACTGTTTGCAATCTTCGATTCACTTTCTGCTTCTAAGCAGAACGTATCATTGAGTTGACCTAAGATGCATATAGCCATTGGTGAGGAAGTCTAGTTTGAGAAGCACCAAACCAGTAGCAATACATTTTGCGCCAGATGACTTGGAGGAAGTCATTATACACACAGGTCTCTTGCTGGACGAGGGAGGGCGCATCAGTGGAGGAAAGTTTAAAGCTGCAATTTCCTCCTTAGGGTACATACCTAGCTACTTTGCTTGTGCCCGTCAACTACGCACTTGTGCTCAATGTGATTAGGCCTGGGCGGTGAACTTCTCTCCGTTCGCGGAGTTTGCAGAGTGTTCTGCACTTCGCACTCCGCGGAGTTTGCGGAGTGCAGAAAACTCCACTTCACGATGTGCAGCGGAGTTTTTTTCCTGCTCGCGATTGGAAACAGTAAGTTCGCAATCGCGAAGGGTAAGTTCGCGAGCGCGAGCTGCCGCTCGGGTACAATTTCTACCCGAGCAGCAGGAATACCAGCACAAACTGCAGTTCGCACTGCACTTCGCCACTCGCTGACCTTCGCAGAGTTTTTCGCAGCAAAACTCAGCGCACTTAGCCCAGGCCTGGATTTAATCAAACTGTTTACAGTTCGGGCACTCCTCTTCATCATAGTTATGTCTGTGCTTGTACAGCCTGACTAACCTACCTAAAAAGCTGCAAATCTGTCCCACAATATTACCTCTTCACTATATATGTCTCCAACTGTGCAATTCGCTACCGGGTTTGGCACAACATTATTGTTTCACTTCACAGCACTCCAACTTCACTAAATTTCACGTATGTCTCCTCTTTTGTTACTATTTAATTCCTCACAACATATTTTACTTTACTACAATATTACTTCCACCTTTTTGCTTCTGAAAGGCCAGAGGCTATAGGGGTAAATGCTCTAGAAATGGCCAAGGGCGGACAGCAAAAAACTGGTTCTCCGCAGCAAAGAAGATATTCCACAGTACGTATGGTTAAAAACAAACAAGTTCTATTTTCCTTGGTAGAAAAATAATCATGTTAGAACATGGAGTAGTATGAAATTTCACCTGGTCACATTTGATAAACCCTTTGCAGAACTGATATTACATTATGAATATGGTACATTTAAAAATGTGCTTTGAAAAACAATGCTTACTATACATTTTTGCAATATGGATCTTACCAGCACACGAAATGCTGCAGGATTTTTGACGAAAAGTTATTTTTCTTTGATCTTGCATAGGAAATGTACTCCACCTTGTAATTTATGAAGACAGCTCAAGGAAATGTCTTTATATCAGCAAATTTGAGTTAATTCCATACTGACCTAAGTGTAACTCGAATTTCCCTTAGCCTTCGTGAATGCGCTGCTTATTTGAAACTTAGAAGTGCATCGGTTTCTAACACTGGCTAATGTTGCCCTTTTTTGGTGTGAGGCAAAGAATGAGGTTTGTGAAGTTGGTTCCCTTCCGAAATGACATGGACAAGCTAAAAGGTAAGCGCATTAAGCTCTTCTCCGACCAAATTCCCACCGTAAAACTAATTAGAGTGCGTCCAGTCATCCATTTGAGGTTGTCCGTGTGTTCCTAAATGAATGGATATTTGGGGACATAGGTGTGGAGTCAGCCCTGCCGCAGGGGCTCCAGCAGCATCTCACATGTGAAGTCACAGTCAGTAATCTAGATTCAAGTGCATCCGTTCAGACTGGGCTTGATGTAGCATTCAGACAGGACCACTCTTCACATATAGGGACAGGCTGACTCGCTGTCCCCTTCGCGGCGCCTACCTGCTTGTCTGACGATCTATTTATCGCCTTCGTCCACATCCCCGAGGTCTGAGCTGTTTTTCCATTTCTCCACCTTCCCACACTGCCCTTTTGGACTCCGCCTGTGCCAGTATTTACGAACGACTATGTGTTGCCGCCTGTCTTCCTATTATTTGCGTGTGCAATTATACCAATGTTATGTATGTATATTGCTTATCGTTAGTATCATAAGCTCACAGTAATGATCAATGTGTGAATTCAATTTAACTCTTTCTAGTTATTAGGTTTGACCTAAAGGAGGTGTGAAAATATGTTGTTCTATGAGAGCACTGTCTCCAGATAACCAAATAAACGCTCCCCAGAGGCCGTAATCCTGTGCCAAAGATGTGCAGTTGGTTTGGGATATTTGATGTCTTTGAAATTGCAGGACCCCCTATTACCACCATTGTGATAAAGAGGGAATGATTTGAGGAAATATTTACACCTGTGATCTGCCTACTGAAGTTAACATCTAATAAAAACACAACACAACAAAACAGGTTCAACAACCTGGCACTCTGGAGTCCCTGTTACGTCATGGAAACCCAACTACATCTCGACATGGGGCAGTGGGATTCCAAAGTGATCATTGTTGGTACAGCACAGACCAGTGGTGTAGCTAGACCTTTAGCCTCCTCCGGTCGCCCCTGAGTTTGCCGCCTGCAGTGGCTGCAGTAAGAGCGAGGGGGGTGGTGCTGCAATTCTTGTTCTTTGCCTCTAGCGGTGGCCACAGGTAAAGGGGGAGGCCGCTGCCCCTAAACCTTATGCCGCCCGGGTGGACTCTCTCCTCCCCCCCCCACCACTGGCACAGACTCCAGTACTTTCACAAGATGACTAGACTGGTCAAACCAGTGCTTAATGTGAGCCAGTAGTTTCTGGTGCTCAGCATCGGCACTTAATCATCAACACCAGCACTTTTCATGAGCACCAGTTACGGACACATTCATTTACGGGGAGATTTTGCAATTTGCCCAGAATCACAGGATGTTGGGCCGACACCGAGACTCGAACCTGGTTCCCCACCATTGAAGTTGGCAGCTCTGGCCATTGCACTACATCCTCTGCCCACTTTCACGGTCAGTAGTTGGTTCTGTTTTAGGTGGCGCTAACAGGATGAATGGGCGGGTGCAAGCTGCCTCCTGACGTGAGAGCCTCTGCACTTATGTTTTTTACAAGTTAACCACTGGGTCAAACCATATGAGGATATGGGAAATCCTACTTTCTAGAATCGTTAAGCATTGACAAGAACATCCTCTAAACCCCCCTCCCTCCCCATTAGGTGTGCACCTGATCATACTAGAAGCATGTGGGTGATCCCAAGGGTGCTTTGGCATCTATCTGGAATTAATTAGCCAGCTTTGTGCTGCCATCCTGTATTCTTCTTTGGTAATGTCTCCTCCAGATAACATGTAATACTACTGAGCTAACATAAGGCTTGCTTGCTTTGTGGAGTCCTGATTCTCTAGTTTTTTCTCTAAACTCCTTTTAACTGTTAGAGAAGATTGGCAGACATGGGGAAGATATTCGTTGGAATGGAGTTGCGGTTTATTTCACAGAATCGCTTTTCGTTCTACAATGTCCTGTTTTTGAATTTGATAAACAAACAAAAATACTTTAAAGAAAAGACGTAACTGTTAATTTTACATTTTACTTCTTACTGCGCCATTAATTTGACACTTCATAGTTCAATAATTGAACTAAATGAAATTAGCATGACCATTAAACTAACAGAGAACTGATGAGAGCATGTGTAAGGATGACGGTTTGACATTTCTCCACATTTTTCTTTTTGTCAACAGATTGTGGGGCCCCTAATACTGACAGGCCTCTGAGAGCAAGAAAAGGGGACAACGGATCCAGATCTTAAGGGTGCTTGCATATAACAGAGAGTATTTCAGGTAGGTTACTTGTCCTCGGCAATGGGAGACCCCTTCCCCATTCATTTTCAAGACTTAGAGATGTGCCAGGACAGGTAGAAAAAGTCGTAGTCAAAGTAGAGATAATTCCATTTATTTTTTCTGTAATTTTTTAATGTGTCGCTTGACTCCTTTTAATAACTTCAGAGTCTTCTAGAAGAAAGAAAGTTCATAAAATCAAAGCAACCAAGTTCATGCTGCAATATGAACTTGGTTGTTTTGAATTTATGAATTTTCTTTCTCCTGGAAGACTCTGAAGTTATTAAAAAGAGTTAAACGACACATTTAAAAATTGCTGTAAAAGAAATGGAATTATCTCCACATAGACCACGAATTTGTCTACCTGTCCTGGTACATCTCTATGACTGACAGACCTCCCAGACTCCAATTTTAAGCTCTTTTCTGATACCATTTTAGTGTCTTGTGAGAAGAAAGCCCCAATGGATCTCCCCACTCTGTAGGTTAAAGGGTGCATCCTTCCCTAAAATCCTCCAGGCAAGCTGTGACTGGTAGCTGCTTGTTATTGTTTTTGGAGTGCACAGTTACTCCCAGTGTAGTGGCCTACTGGACTCCCTGCGTTAATAAATGTCAATGGCTTTTTCTTACGTGAATGTAATGTTCACAAACAATACATACAACCGCGCTGCTGAACATGTTGCATGCATTAGAATGAATGGTGTTGAGTAAAAGGTGTATAATATATTACCCATATATACTTACCTTCAAGATATTTTCGTGGTCGATGCCGTTTTTTGTTGTTGCAGTTTTGTACAGCGCAAGCACGACCCAGCGGCATCAGCAAGCTTTACAAGAACACCAGTTGCATTACAGATGGACACATTCATTATTTTTTAGGCACAGTGAGATTAAGTGATTTGCCGAGAATCACAGGATACTTTTGCCTCCCACTGGACTCAAACCCGGTTCATCAGTTTCGAAGTCGGGCTTTCAAGCCGTTAAGCCACACTGGCTTTGAGATTTTAATAGGACAATATTTTTGTGGTCGATATTCAAACATACAGCCACTTGTCTATGATCAGAGACTCTTCAAATGGGAAAACATGTTTTCCTCCAGAAATTCCTCATTTAATGGAGTATATGGTCTCCTGTATGTCGGTTGCGGCCAAAGCAGTTCCCTTTTGAAACAGAACCCTCAAAGATTCTTCTCTGTGGACAGAAATTCTGTTCCTGCCTAATTTGATAGTTGTTTTAAGATTCAAGATGCACCAGCAGTGATTGGCAGAGGAAGAAAACTGCTAAAAGTTGTAGGTATAAGCTGAAGTTGACTGGCTTCTCCCTGAGCACCATATGGGCATGGGCCTGTTGCTGGTGATTCAAGAGCATGGAGTTGAGTATTGCCTTCCTTCTTCTCGTTGAGACTGGAGGAAAAGCTGAAGGAAGGAGCATAACACTGAAAATGTAGGTGTGTTGACCAGTGGCACTGCCTTGTGAGCAAACCTCCTCTCAGGACTACATATTATTATTATGATTATTCAAAATGACTCTGCTATGTGAGTATGCCAGCACTTGGTGGGCTATCCAGCTACCTGGCTCAAACAAGAGAAATATGGGGCCTATGGCACACCTTCATGCATTAGGCATTGTATTAGGTTTGGTGGGCTAGTCTGAATATCCAATACTTTATTGTTGAGATTGGTCCCCCTGCTGTTAGAAGTCAGTGAGATAGAGCCTCTAGGCCCCGATAATAGTGAGACATTCGGATAAAACTGGGAGATAGAGGAGTAGGGCAGAGTTGGGACTCAATAAAATGCTTGTTTTTGTATTGTTTCATCTCTTCTGCCATGTTTTTGGTTCTAGCCTGATGTTATTACTGTGCATCTTATGTAGACCAACAGAGAACTTGATCTTCAACGCCAGATATATCAATTTAGCATCATTTCAGTTAACTATCATTCACTTCCTCCATATGAAAAATAACACCTCTTTTTCATATGAAATGGAGTTATGGAGAAAAAGTGCTGTGCATTCCTAACCTATGCCGTGGTACCTGATTTTAACTCTGGTATCTGAAGAAGGCATGAAGGTACAATCCAGAGAACGCGCTGGGTGTCTGAGAGAGGGCAACAGATTATAAGAAACATGTGGAGAAATAAAGCAGGACATACTGAATAGAGAACCTAATGGGACAATCGTTAAACGTATGTACAGATATAAATACTGCATTGGGAATAGCAAAGGTTTGCGCCTTTCAGATATCAATATATCATTTTCCTGTACTCTGTGTGGCGCCATTCTAGGCACTGTGGCATTGAGAACTGTAATACAATCACACCAAAATAAACTGGACATGTAGCATCTTTAATGAAAGTAACGGACACTAAATCCACTCATTGTGCTGATTGATCGGACATTTCTAATTCTCCTGCATGCTCACAGTACATGTGATGCAAGCAAATGGTAATGTACTGCACGTGATGCCTGGATATTCAGTTTCTCTCAGGCTGGTGCCCTCTGAGGAGAACACACAGATGGAGTAATTTGTACTAGGCAATTTTTGGAGTCCCTGAGGATCACTAATTGGTCCTAATTTGCATGATGCGCGAGAGCTCCAGGCTGACGATTGCATCCCAGTATGCAGTGGCAATGTCAAAGCTAGCGGGTCTTAATACAGCCTGAAACAAGCATTGCTACCGAATCATGGATGCATACGAGCACACTGGCTGTCCACTGGGCACCAGCAAGGCAAGGTTGGCTCAGATCTTGAGATTCTGCAAATTGGCATGATGCATGATGCTTTGGGATTTTAAGAACGATCTATGACGTGATCCTCTTCACTAGTATTTACTGATGTGAGAAATGTCTTACTTTAGGGTGATGGGCAGAAACATACGGTAAAAGCATCTGAATTTTTCTCCCTTGAACACAATACGTACCATCTATTTTCATCACATCCTAACTCGATGGGGCCTTGCAAGTCGGTTTGGAAAATGAAAAGAAGATCCTGATTTTACCATGTTTTGCCGTAATCTCGCAAAGCACCACAAGGCTCACTCCTCAGTTAATAAACAATCTAAAATAAGCCACACAAGGCCTAAGACCAAATGCATTCTTGAACCCTCATTGAATCTGCAGAGGGCAATTCTCGTACGGGATTCCATTTTGCCCCATCACGAAAGACCAAATGTGTTTTGCGCCCGGTTTTCCCATTTCCGGGTACACTGAATTTACGATTACTGGAAAAAAAAACTACCACTACAGTTGCTTTAGGCTTTGGCTTCAACGGCAGCCAGGCTTAAAGCTGCTTGCCCCACCTGGCCTCCTTCTCTGGCAGAGTGGAGGAAGTGGTGCCCCTCAACCCCGCACCCCCGCCAAGACACCCCTTCCCTCCCACAGCCTCCTTCCTCTACACGCCCCACAGACAACCCTCTGCTCCCATTTATCTCCTGCTCAGAGCAGGGGGTGAATTGATATCTTAAACTCGACATAACTGGGAATTATGTGCTGCTTTACACCTGTTAAACGGGGTCCAGCGGTAATCCCACATTCCATGGTGTTTACCTCATAATTTCACAGCTGTGGCAGGGTGCTACTGAATGCACCAGTAATTAATTTCAGGTGCAGAGTCTGCGCCCGCCTAAACTGTGCGGCTCGTATTTGGAGGCATCAAGCATTGTTCCTTTTTATATTGCTTATTGCTTTTGAAATCCAATTGTTTGAAAATCGATATACATAGGAATGATGTCATCACTCGGAATTACAATGTACAATTTACCGACATTACATGATTTCTATTGATTATGGTTTTACTTGTTTGTGAACTAATGATAGCCAATTATTTGGAACAATAATTTTTGTAAACAGTATTTTTTGTACATTAAATGGCATTGCGGAACGCCGGCATAGAATTTTGAAAGAAAAACCCCCCACTTATTATAGACAACCAAGGCATTTGAATACTTTGAACTGCAAGCATATTTAATGTAGTACTCTGTGCAAAGGTTTCACAAAATAGCTCAAAATGAAGCAGCGGGTAAAATGCAGTAATTGCCTCATTTTATCAGGCAGGGGTTTGTTTAGGAACGCCCGTAGCGACCTTACAGGAAGGCTATTAGAGTTTCAAGAGGCTCATTTAAAAAGTGTTTACCTGGCGGATTCCTTCCTCCCACAGAAAGTCATTTCAGTTTGCATTCATGAAGGAATTTCAGCCTCCCTGCTTCCTTTAATGAATAGAAAACACATCACAATTCTGACTCCTAAACTATCTCATTCCGAAGGATGTCTGGTTTCAGAAATAGTACAGCTGTTCGACTGAAACTGGAAGATATGTAACATTATTGAAAGTACTTTAAACAATTCCTGACTTCTCTTCACCTTTGAACGTTTGTGTCACACACTAATATATCAATTGCTAAGTTGAAATATATTTATATTTTCCGTTTATCCTAAAAATCAACACAAATAAATCAGTAACAAATATAATGGAGAGTTGTTAAAGTAATAGCCATATGGGTGAAAGGATGAACACCACCTGGCCCAACTAACTAGCTAAAGTGTCTTCCTGTTGGAACACCATTGACTCTAATTTGTTTCTCACATTGGCATTGATCATATTGAAAGCATCTGCCACCTCAGATATTCTGGGAAACTACCGATTTCGGCAAATCCTTTCTCTTACTAGAAAGCGGCTTCATAAATGTACTACTATTCCGAATAATAATAATCAATTTAAGTGATTCCCGAGCCCCACTCCCAAGACTAGTGTTATATAATGTACTGTTTCTTAAGAGCCGAACCTCAGCTGAATGACCACTGTTGTCTCCTGTCCAAATAATGTCTCTTTAGACTTGGCATCAAACACAGCTATGTAACGTTATGTGTTTTCTTCTGACAAGAACTTAGACAGGTTCTTGGCTTGAACTTCATAATAATCAAACTTCTCGGATTCAAATGAATCCATTCCTAAGATATTATTGTTAAGGTTATACACGTTTTACTAATTTAAATGAAGCTCTAAGGTCATAATTGACATTTATATACACATTCTAAAACAACTCAAAGAAAAAAAGTTTGGTTAATTTGTAATTTCAGCTCTTAAAATGGTCCGCGTTTTAAAATATTCTATTAATGCCACCTAATAGGAGTAAGTTCTTTTTTCTTCCTCGATAAAAACAGAATGTAATAAAACAGCTAACTATAATTAATCACACACACTTCTTTAAGTGAATTACAATTAAATAACACACATTTAGGTTTTAGAAGATCCGCTTATGAACTTATTTGGCCTTTGGTCCATGCCAAGACCCCATATAAATCTTACCTCCTGAAAATAGGATCAGATCTCACAGGGCCTTCTTATAAATGATCCTGACAGCAAACCCAACAACTTCTTTTATGTAACTTTGTCACACCTCATATCTGAACTTGTAGAGCCCTCAGTTGGTGAGCCTTTCCACTGGATGCTACTAGACTGTTTTGAGTGAAAAAAGTGAGTAAGGTGAAATGAAGAAACTTGATCTAGGGAAGTTGGATGAAAACCACTGGATCAAGTTGAGGATGGCACCTCAGTGCTAGCTATTTCGGCCGGTTTATGCCTTTAATCAGTTCAATTACTCACATACATAACTTCACACTTATGGAAAATGATAAGGGCTGGAAACCCAGGCTGCCAAAGTTTTGGTGTTAAACCTGGCGTATTTTGGAGTGATTTCCCCTGTCTTTTTGCTTCTGACTAAAGACTGTGTGCTGCATTTCTTTTTTGCTGGTTTTAGGACTCTAAGCACTCCATAACTGCTGTCCAGTGCTAAAGTGCAAGTGCTCCCCGTCCACGTTTTGTTGGTGTTTGGGTTATCCATGATTGGCATATTCGATTTACTAGTATGTCCCTAGCAAAGTGCACAAGATGTGCCCCAGGCCTGTAAATCAAATGCTACTAGAAGGCCTCCAGTACTGATTATGCCACCCACATGAGTAGTCCTGCAAACCTGTCTCAGACCTGCCACTGCAGTGTCTGTGTACGAAGCTTTAGACTGTCATGTCGACCTGACAAACACAAACCTTCCATTTTATTGAATATAAGTCCCACTCAGGTAGGCCCAAGGCAGTCCCATTGGCAGGGCACAGTGTATTTTAAAGGTAGGACATTTACTGGTGAGTGTTAAATCTCTTAATAGTGAAATACTGGTAATTTTGTTTTTCACTATTGCATGGACTAATTCTCCCGTAGGGTAACATGTTGAAGGCCATGAAAGATTCTTTATGTGGAACTGCCCATTGGGAGCAGATAGAGATTTGGAATTTTGGGTCTCTGAACTCACAATCTAAAAATTATTATTTTGGTGCAGTTGGTTTTTAAATTGTGATTTTGAAAATGCCACTCTTAGAAAGTGTACAAAAACAAGGGGGGGAGGTAGAGCAAATGGGGAATGGATTCTTGCTCCACAGAGGTACTTTAATAAACAAAGAGAATCCAACCCGCAGGTAGGGTGAAGTGTTCAACAAGTGTTGGAGCACTTAGTGTTTTGTAAAATACCCCTCACACACCAACAGGCCCCTTGGTGTCATGCTTCATCATCGGGGTCTTCGCACCCCTCTAACGGGATGCGGCGTGCTGCGACCTACGACTACGCGGGAGCACTTATAGTTAGTGACTATATGTGGTGCATGTGTGTGGGGTGTATTTACAAGTGAGTGGTGGGACGTGGTGAAGGTTTAAAAAGTACCTGGCACATGAGTATATTGGAAAAAAAATTATTCTAAACTCTGGCTGGTACTGTTAAAAAAGGTGCAGTGTGAGGTCAAATCTGTTGTATTAATGAACAGGACCTCTGGTGTGCGTCGACATGTTTCGGAGACAAGCTCCTTCTTCAGGACAGGGGCACAACTTCCCCACCTTACTCACGTATTTCTAGATAATATCAAGATTTATTTACAAAAAAGTGAAATATTAGGCTAAATGTGCCGCTGAAGCGGAGCAGCGTGTGGGGGTAAGGCGGAGATTACTATGTCCCGATCCTATTGCAAAAATAGCAACACCCCAGACGTTCCTATTGCTCATGAAGCAAGCAAGCGAGCTTCATAAGTCATTGAGCTTGTAGTAGACCGCTGTAGGCACATTTAGCCTAATATTTCACTTTTTTGTAAATAAATCTTGATATTATCTAGAAATACGTGAGTAAGGTGGGGAAGTTGTGCCCCCGTCCTGAAGAAGGAGCTTGTCTCCGAAACATGTCGACGCACACCAGAGGTCCTGTTCATTAATACAACAGATTTGACCTCACACTGCACCTTTTTTAACAGTACCAGCCAGAGTTTAGAATACATTTTTTTCCAATATACTCATGTGCCAGGTACTTTTTAAACCTTCACCACGTCCCACCACTCACTTGTAAATTCACCCCACACACATGCACCACATATAGTCACTAACTATAAGTGCTCCCGCGTAGTCGTAGGTCGCAGCACGCCGCATCCCGTTAGAGGGGTGCGAAGACCCCGATGATGAAGCATGACACCAAGGGGCCTGTTGGTGTGTGAGGGGTATTTTACAAAACACTAAGTGCTCCAACACTTGTTGAACACTTCCCCCTACCTGCGGGTTGGATTCTCTTTGTTTATTAAAATAAACTCTTAGAAAGTGCTCACTAGCAAGGGGATGGGGCCTAATCACTTCAGTAAGGCTACACCACCCTAAAATGTATACCAAAAAGCATTGTCAGTACTGAAAAAGATTATTAAACCACACTTGGTTTTTTTGAGCACCCTATTTAATATCAGTGTTCAACTATTAATCCTTTACTTCTTTTTTGTCTCTTTGTCAAAATATCCTTTGGTAAACAGTCTTATACAGAGACATAATGAAGACAAACATAAATGTACAATTTTTACACAACTTCCAGCCACTCCATCTAATCATCCATACTCCCTCTCAATACACATCGACGTATGAAAAAAACGGTGTTTGACATTAAATATCTTTGAATACAAATTAACAATTAGCACTGTTTTGCCTTTTCATGCCCAACAAGGAAAACAATGTGTCCTTCTTCTTCAACAGATTATACAGGTTCCTTCATAAATGGGCATCATTACTGGCACAGAAAAAATTGTACAAAAAACATTCTTAGAAAGTGGGCATTTTCTTGATTAACCAATCTGTGCTTCTGCCTGGCTGTAGAGTCCATGTCTGGGTTAGGATGATAGTTGGGCTCTTGTGCATTCCCTCTAGACAGTCACAGAAAGGGAGCTGAGGTGTGCTGATCTTACAGCAAAAGCAAAAATTACTACAAAAGTGCAGTTTGTGAAAATAGCCCCATTGGATTTAATATTAGAAAATCAACATCCAAACGAACTTTAGCACACATTATATGCTAGACGATATTTCAGTATATGATATTCCGACAGGCTACCTAGATCACGTAGCTAAATGTGATTGACTGAGCCTAAGTCCTGCTGGATCTTTACAGGTATATTTGTATGACTATTATTTGATGTTGTTGCTAGTCTTTTTCCTACCTCCCCAACATCTTGCCATTCTGGTTGAAGCATAGTCCATTCACTTTAGTTGCTTTATCTGTCAAATACTTATACCTTTGAGATATGTTGGTATTATGTGCCATTTAGGCAATCTAAACTTTTCATCATGTTTATTATTTACCACTCTGCAGAGGAAACAAACTGAAATGAAGCGCAAGTGTATAATCAATGATACAACAAAAGAAGAATCATCTCGAACCAAAATGCTACAAATCTTAAAAGTCTATTAAAAACACAACAGGGAAAACATTACTCTGGTTTTCCATGAGCATTAGAAATAATTGCCTCCCCAGTGAATGATATAATGGTTGGATACAAAAGTAGAAGCATTTGACATGCTTTCATATTTTCATTATTTAAATATGTTTAATATACGGATTTCACCTGTCCTTGTTCTAGCTTTTTAGATTTTGACTTTCTGACACCAATTTAATATCCACCCAGTTGCTTTTTTCAACTCACTAGCTTAAATGGGTAAGTGAAGTCAGTGTTGTGCCTTCGCTTTTGTATGTACATTTCTAAGTTTGCTATCAAAAATACAATTTGCGTGCACAACTTCTTGTGTTTCACACATGCCACATCAATGTGTCCCATTTCTTGGTCATCACCAATTGCCAAAAACATCAGTATACCACCAGTGAATCGAGCACTGCATGTTGCTGGACAGCAATGAAAAATACGTACATTTCCTCATCCCTTATAAAAAGGTCCCGAAGAGTCCCCTTTACAGGGAGTCCATGCTGTGCTAGTTTTAACACCTTCAATGCTAGAGGTATTTCCCCCTGGTGCTGAAATGTTCATATTCCCATTTTTCATGACGAGCTCAGCTCGTCATGAGCACACAAGCAGTGTACTGCATGACGAGCTGAGCTTGTCATGAGCATGGAAGGGGTTAAATAAAACTGGCAGTAGTCTCCAAAAAGCAGTATCATAAATGGGGTCACTGTTTTGTTCAAAACTGCAAACATGGTAATATATATTATAACATTTAGAATGGTCTTATATCCTGCCTTTATGAACTCGTTTACTGTCCTGGGTTTTGGTTGCTGTTTTAAAACTGATTAATAATATGCCAATTAAAAACTGCTCTGGCTAGCTTCTTACTTTCCTATTTGATGAACGTATGCAGGTAGTAAGTTTAAAGATATCCTAGTCGGAACACTGACTAAATATCGACGGACACAATATCGACTACCCAAAATATCGAGGCCAAAATATCGACGGACAAAATATCGAATCCCTATCTACAAACAGGTAAGTACCAAAATAGCGAGTCCAAATATCGTTTATATATATATATATTGTAAAAATATCGAATTTGTTAAAAATAATGTAAAATAAAAAAATTATTACAAATAAATAGCTAAAATATACTTAAAAATACTTAAATTACCTTAAAATTATTAAATAATTAATTTAACTTATAAACAAAAAAAATATAATCATATCTGTTAAAACATATATATATATATATATATAAACATAATATTAATAAAAAATACACAATATTATTACCGTAGGATAGCGTAGGGGTAAAAATTACTATTCCCACTCCTGGAAGTGCAACAATAGGGAAAGCGTTGGATAGCATAGGGGCAAAAATTACTATTCCAACTCCAGAGAGTGCAACAGTAGGGAAAGCGTTGGATAGCGTAGGGGTAGAAATTACTATTCCCACTCCAGTGAGTGCAACATTAGGGAAAGCGTTGGATAGCGTAGGGGTAAAAATTACTATTCCCACTCCAGAGAGTGCAACAGTAGGGAAGGCGTTGGATAGCGTAGGGGTAAAAATTACTATCCCACTCTAGAGAGTGCAACAGCAGGGAAAGCGTTGGGTAGCATAGGGGTAAAAATTACTATTCCCACTCCAGAGAGTGCAACAGTAGGGAAAGCGTTGGATAGCGTAGGGGTAAAAATTACTATTCCCACTCCAGAGAGTGACACAGTAGGGAAGGTGTTGGATAGCGTAGGGGTAAAAATTACTATTCCAACTCCAGTGAGTGCAACAGTAAGGAAAGCGTTGGATAGCGTAGGGGTAAAAATTACTATTCCCACTCCAGTGAGTGCAACCGTAGGGAAAGCGTTGGATAGCGTACGGGTAAAAATTACTATTCCAACTCCAGTGAGTGCAACAGTAGGGAAAGCGTTGGATAGCGTAGGGGTAAAAATGACTATTCCCTATCCAGCGAGTGCAACAGTAGGGAAAGCGTTGGATAGCGTAGGGGTAAAGATTACTATTCCCACTCCAGAAAGTGCAACAGTAGGGAAAGCGTTGGATGGCGTAGGGGTAAAAATTACTATTCCAACTCCAGTGAGTGCAACAGTAGGGAAAGCGTTGGATAGCGTATGGGTAAAAATTACTATTCCCACTCCAGAGAGTGCAACAGTAGGGAAAGCGTTGGATGGCGTAGGGGTAAACATTACTATTCCAACTCCAGTGAGTGCAACAGTAGGGAAAGCGTTGGATAGCGTAGGGGTAAAAATTACTATTCCCACTCCAGTGAGTGCAACAGTAGGGAAAGCGTTGGATAGTCTAGGGGTAAAAATTACTATTCCCACTCCAGAGAGTGCAACAGTAGAGAAGGCGTTGGATAGCGTAGGGGTAAAAATGAATATTCCTACTCCAGTAAGTGCAACAGTAGGGAAAGCGTTGGTTAGTGTAGGGGTAAAAATTACTATTCCCACTCCAGAGAGTGCAACAGTAGGGAAAGCGTTGGATAGCGTAGGGCTAAGAATTACTATTCCCACTCCAGAGAGTGCAACAGTAGGGAAGGCGTTGGATAGCGTAGGGGTAAAAATTACTATTCCAACTCCAGTGAGTGCAACAGTAGGGAAAGCGTTGGATAGCGTAGGGGTAAAAATTACTATTCCCACTCCAGTGAGTGCAACAGTAGGGAAAGCGTTGGATAGCGTAGGGGTAAAAATTACTATTCCCACTCCAGTGAGTGCAACAGTAGGGAAAGCGTTGGATAGCGTAGGGGTAAAAATTACTATTCCCACTCCAGAGAGTGCAACAGTAGGGAAGGCGTTTGATAGGGTAGGGGTAAAAATTACTATTCCTACTCCAGTAAGTGCAACAGTAGGGAAAGTGTTGGATAGCGTAGGGATAAAAATTACTATTCCCACTCCAGAGAGTGCAACAGTAGAGAAAGCGTTGGATAGCATAGGGGTAAAAATTACTATTCCCACTCCAGTGAGTGCAACAGTAGGGAAAGCGTTGGATAGCGTAGGGGTAAAAATTATTATTCCTACTCCAGAGAGTGCAACAGTAGGGAAAGCGTTGGATAGCATAGGGGTGAATTTTAATATCCCCACTCTAGTGAAAATACATTAATATAAATCACATATTTTTAAATTAATCAATTAATACATTTTAATTATCAATTAACAATTAATTAATTACCAATTAAAATTTAATTGACAATTTATTCAAATTAAATACCAATTAATTATTTAACATGTTTAATTATTTATAATTAAATTACTTCCCACCCTATTACCCTATAAACCCACAACCCGCTACTAAAAATAAAATAATATTATTCACATAATTATCAATTAATCAATTAATACAAATTAATTATCAATTAACAAATAATTAATTACCAATTAAAAATTAATTGACAATTTATTCAAAATAAATACCAATTAATTAATTAACATGTTTAATTAATTATAATTAAATTACTTCCCACCCCATTCCCCTATAAACCCACAACCCGCTACTAAAAATAAAATGATATTATTCTCATAATTATCAATTAATCAATTAATACAAATTAATTATCAATTAACAATTAATTAATTACCAATTAAAAATTAATTGACAATATATTCAAAATAAATACCAATTAATTAATTAACATATTTAATTAATTATAATTAAATTACTTCCCACCCTATTCCCCTATAAACCAACAACACGCTACAGAATTAAACTACGCAAAAATTAAATAACATAAAATGAATTACTTACAATAAATTACAAATAAATATACACTTTTCACACATAAACTAACATATAAAACCCTTTAAAAAATTCGATATTATTAAAAAGTCGATAATTTTAATCACCTATATTATGTACTTCGATATTTTGACTGTCTATATTTTTTAATTCGATATTACAGTACTTACCTTCAAAACGATATTTTGAATGACTATATTCTGTCCATTCGATATTTTGTCCATTCTATATTTTGGACTCGATATTTAGGTTACTCGATATTTTGAAATCGATATTTAGGCCATTTACCATCCTAGTCATGCTGTCATTACACTCTATCTGTATTAGAATAATCTATAGGTCTTGCAATCACAAAGCAGAGAATTCGAAATCTAGAATGTAAATGTTTGCACTCTTTGCATATATTATATTAATTAGCATTAGACCTTGCAAAAACTTGTTCACCCAGGTTGGGAAATACCAGAAATTGATGCACGGCTGAACTTTGGGCAAGTCTTCCAAAATTATTTCTTTCTATTCTATGGGGCAGTGAAGATTGCCTCAGAGTAGTGGTAAAAAATAAGACGGACGACTACCTGTAGTAGGCAATGGAGCCCCGCACATAGCCACATTCGAAGAACGAACGATGCCATGGAGCTACTCATCATGCAGCTCGGAGCCCCAACAGGGCCACAACACCCACCGCCAACACCCCCAGGACCGGCACCAGCCCCTGGACCCAGACCCGCCCCCCCTCCTTACCCCACCAGACCACCACAGAGGCAGCACAGAGTGAGACAGCGGACCTACCAAAAACGCACCACTCTCACAGACCTAATGCCCGAGGAAGTCATTGCCCACTACAGGCTCAAAAGGACAACCATTCACCGCATCCTGGCTCACATTGCCCACAGGCTGATGGTCCCAACACAGCGGAGAACCAACATCCCTCCGCAGACAAAGCTGCTGGCTGTGTTGCACCTGTTGGCTTCTGGTACCTTCCAACCAAAAACTGCCAGAATAGGAGGGGTCTCACAGCCAGCCCTATCAAAGTTCATCACACCTGTCCTGGATGCCATCCTCAGTTTCATACCCCAGTACCTTCACTTCCCCCACACTGTACAGGAACTGCTGGAGACAAAGCAAGACTTCTATGCCATAGCCAGATACCCGCCCGTGTTGGGGGCAATCGACTGCACACATGTCCCACTTGTGCTCCCTGCCGATACTGCACACTACTACCGCAACAGAAAGCACACGCATTCCATCAATGTGCAGGCAATAGTGGACCACCGGGGACTCTTCACCAAAGTCGTCGCCAACTACCCAGGCAGTTGCATGATTCCTTTATCTTCCGACAGTCCATCATCAACCAGGGCTTCCAGGATGGCACATATGGGACAGGACTGCTCGTTAGTAAGTACCAAGTCAACACATCACACATCACAATGCCTCCAAAGCACAGTGCACAACTGTGGGGATGCACACCTGACCAACCCACATTCAATATGTTAAACTACACAAACACCTACCAGACACGACCACAACACTCCATGGTCATCCTGGCCTACCCCTGCACCCTATACAGACTGGTGGTGTAGTTGCCTGCATCAGCTACTCCCTGCCGGCTGGCGAACACTCACCCAACACACAGCCAGCACAAGCGTCACTGGATTGGTGGACCTGCCATCACATTCTGCCGAACAAGTATTGACTCTTTTCTCCCTGCACGGTCACAGGTGATCAAGGATATGCACTCTGCCCTTGGATGATGCATGTTGTGTGTTGCACAACGCCTGTGTTCGCGCCAGGGTCCCATTGATCCCAGTTCCAGAGGTACCGGCTGATGATGGTGGTGATGGGGCAGATGGCCCACATCCCACTGCAGCAGCGGCAGGAATGGACTGTAGGAATACCATCATTGACACTTACTTCACATGAGCACGTCACATTGTGACCGTCCATGGCAATCATGCGGCAGTAGAAAATATACAAAAGCACTACATGTGTGAATAAAACATTCTTGCAGGTCTCAGCTTGTACTTGTACATTTTGATGTTAAGTTTCCCTGCATTCCAGATGTGATTTGGCAGGTTGTGCACATTTGCTGAACCAGTTGTGTCCTGTGTTCAAATTTGGTGGGGGTGCTGTTTGACCCAGGATGTTGTCACTGCCGGGTGCACTCCTGATTGTGTGCGTATGCTGCACGGTGGGTGTGTCGCTCCTGCGGCTCTGCTGTGTCTGCCACTGGTCTCTTTCGTGTGGCGTGCCTGTCGGTTCTGTTCTTCCACGGTGCTTGGATGTTGTGGTGTACATGTTGTCCTCTGCAATTGACCAGGGTGCATTCGTGGTAATCCGCTGTTAATGATTTTTGTTCAGTGGCATTTTTCATGTGCTGTTCTTGTACTATTTTCCTGCATTGCGCATGAGTATTGCTGCCCTCCCGCTGGTTGTCACAGTTTTTTTATCGTGCATTTGACCATCGCAGGTTTTGACGAGTTGGGGTTTGTGTTTTTATCTCCGCCGAGGTGGTTGTTTTGCAGACATTGTCAGCGGTGTCGGCAAACTATTGCATGCTACTGCCGTGTTGTGAATTCCACGTTGTCACAGGGTTATTTTCCCGCGATAGGCTGCGATACTGAAAGTTGCATTACGCTACTCTTGCTGTAGTTATCACACGTTCTTGTGAATATACCCTTTAGAGTACCAAAACAGTTAAAAAAGCCAAAAGCACAACACAAGAAAACACAATAAAAATCTGACTCCAATTTATAACAATAGAGAACATTTTAATTAACTAAATGACAACAAAATGACATAATTCTAACAAAGGGAACCAGAGTTATCAATTAAAAATTTAAAAAGAATTTGATAAAAAAGAACCATAAAATGCAAAGACCAACCGCAAGTTACTGGTCTCACTAGACAAGCACAAGGGAAAGGTTTGAGGCTGGCCATTTTGGACAGTGGTTTGAGTACGAAATCAGGGGTCATCCTTGTCTGACATGGCACCTTTCTCAGTGGGCCAAGGCAGAAAGCTGTTGCCAATATGGGTCCTACAAGGCGAGATAGCAGTCAGCTGAATTCCTGGTGAAGCCACTGACTTTTGGCAGGAGAAATAAAAAATTCATGCCCAAGGAAGGTCCATCACCAGCCGGATGCTTTTGGTGCATTGCACTGTGAAGATTTCTAACTGTGGACGTAGTCACTTTTTTTAGGTCGGATTCCTCCAGTAGGGCAAGGCTGCAAACTGTAGCCGAACAGAACTTCGCAAGGCCCTCTCTGCGACATCCCGCTGAAGCAAATTTGCTACTGCAGAAAAGCTCGGAGCTGGAACAACCTGAATCTTTGGCTCAGCAGCAATACATCTACATCAGGTTTGTTGTGGTCGTCTGTTGGTTCTCCAGGCAAAAATCCCTGCTAAAGATTCTACTTCACCATAAAAGACACCAGCAGGGACCAGAGCAGGTCCATTTGGAATTGGTAAGCTGGGGTCTTTAAGTGGGCTTCATGTAGCTTTTGTGTCCCTGAAGCTTAAGATGAGGTCATTCAACTGACCTTTGGAGTCCATTTCTTGGTCCTGGGTACAAGTGGGAGCAGGTACAGCCCTTAGGGTTCTCCTCAGAGTTTACAACACCAGTTGCAGTCCTTCTTCTGTCTTCCAGAGGTACTGGAGGTGCCACATGTATGTCCAGTTTCAATTTGTAGGTGGGGAAACTCCTGGGTGCTCCTTAACCAATAGTGTAAAAGTTCCTCACTCCTTTCCGCAGCATTTTCTGCATGTTTTACCTTAAAGTGTTCCACAGTGCCCTTCTCTTCCAAAGCTAAGATGGCAGAACCTTTCTTCCCCTGAGCATATCACCTATACCCACCCGAAGATGTGTCTATGCTAATGGTCAAACTCTCCGTTGTGGTTACTCATATCTGCTTCTGGGGGCAGGTCCGCTTCCACTGGGATTGGTGTCTGGCTGGCTAGCACTACATTAGAGGGGGCGGGCCCAGGTATGAGTTGAATCTGCCTGTGAAAGGGTAGACATCCTTTGAAGTTAAATAAGTGTATGGGTACAGGACCTATGACCATCCTGTCAAGGGAAGGCCAACCCCTTTCTCCCTTTGTCTCAGTTCTGGGAGCCATTTCACACCTAATCAAGATGCCATTCTGTTCCTTGGTGACACTGAACAATAAAAGGCACATTCGACTCAATCAGAAAAATGGCAACTTTTGAACACTGTCATTTTGAAAATAGTAATATAAACTCTGACCTGACCATTAACTAGGATTTAAAATACTATTAAAGTAAGTCCTGTAATCATTGTTCTAGCTACTTTGAAACTGAACTTAAGCATTACAAGGTTTTATATTGTAACCCTGGAAGATTCCTATGGGGGAACCAACCTTGCCACAGTGAAAAACAACTTTTGAGAATGTTCACTACTAGGACCTGTAAAATATAGAATACGTATGTCCTACTTTTAAACACCATGCTTCCTGGACTGTGGGAACATGAGGACTAACCTAAGTGAGACTTAAAAAGGAATGTTTAGGCCTGTCAAAAGGGCCCGGCAAAAGGATTATTCTCCCAGTTTGAATTGGCAGTTTTAAACCTGCATACTCAGACTGCAGGATTAGGCCTGGAGACATGTTTTGCATTGTTACTTTAGTGGTGATGCAATTTGTGCTGCAGGCCACTAGTGGCACTTTTCCTTACAAGCTCTGAGTTCCCTTTTATACTATAAACCAGGATGTATAGGTACAGTAAATATGGAGATCAGGAGTGTAGGTAATTTTGACATGTTTTAGGAGTGAAAGCGCATGCACTGGGGCCTGATTAGCAATGTCTCAGTATGCAGAGTCAGAAAATCAGCAGCATCAGACCAGAAAAAATGGGAGTGGCCATAGAAAAAGAGACATTTTCTTACAATGCATTATAAAATACAGTACTCTTTTAACATGTCTAAAGGGGAGGTAGGCATAGCTGAGGAACTAAAATCTACTGTAGTGAAAATGGGAGATTGTAGAATGTTACTATACAGTCAGTCCTGTAAGTATGGTAGAACATTGATGACTGCAAAATGTGATACTGAGGGCGGCAAGTTCTTTGAAGGGTGCAGTGTCCTAGGCTTACAAAACAGGGAAGATTATGTTTTCTATTAAGCACCCTCTTCCCACCAAAAAAGCAGAATTTGGCTGGTGATGACATTCCAAACCACAGACTGGACCTTCAATTAATTCGCAAATGTTTGCAGGTGTTCGAATGCTAGGTGTCAAAATTACATGTTCGCTCAGGCCAAGCTAGCATCTTGAACAGAAATGTACCTAGTAATAAAACATAGGAGGCAGAGAGCTCAATTTTACAAATCAATACTTAATTTGCATTGCAATCATTATAGGAATCATGATGTATTTTGACCATGTGGAAACTTTGTTAAATTGGAGGAGACTGGGAGACTCCTGAATTTAAAGACAAAGTCTTTTTAAGACCCCTTTGAATTTGCTAGGGGTGGATGCAGGTTCAATGTGAAAGGGTAGCACTTGGCGGTAAGGTGGCTGTAGGAGGTGAAGTGACCTGAATCATTGTAAATGGGAGTTTGGTACTGCTAAGATGGTGATTTATTTGATTTAGGAGGGGTTGACAGGATAGTCTGTGTTAGCTACAATGAGTGGACGAACATGAACACCACTATTAGGTCCTGGACTTAGGGATTGCTCCACTCATTCTTTTTGCCATGAAGTGAGGCCTGGTGTGCAACTCAGAGAGTTCCCTCTGCTCCCACACTAACACACTATGTATACGAACATGCATGCCTTGTGGATCCTTAATGTTCTTTTCTCCCTCTGCCTTGTGTCCGGGAAAAGTCTTGGCTCATTCTATGGCCTCTTGTGCTACTTCCTGGTGCTCAGGCATGCTTTAACCCTGCCCTTGCCTTCTTTCAAGATGCAGGTGCATCTACTAAGTTGGGAATGGCAGTTAGGGGAACACTAGGTCACACCGGGTATTGAAAGCAGTCTTCCATTGAATGGTAGAACAGCAGGATAGAGAGAAGCAGTTTACTTTAAGGGTAAGGATCCATCATCATCAAAGATACAGCCCCCACCTGTCTAAGCCAAGATGGCCATCACAATCGCATCTCTAGGAGGAAGCCCCTAAATTAAGCTTGAGATACACATACCAGAAATTGCCAGAACCACTGATGTCTGGATTGACCACTTTTGCAGTCTTATAAGTTTCTTCTTTTTTGTGGACTAATACTTTTTCATCCAAGTTCCATTTGGGAGGACCATACCCTGCTATACAGACTTAGCAAGAATGCCCAGATTTTCTAATGGGACTCAATATACTGTTATCACTAATAACAGTAAAGATCCTCCAGATCAGCATTTCGTATTCTGGTCCCGTATTTCATGTAAGCAGATTTGAATACTAAAGTTTGTTTTTCAAAAACAACCTCTCAAATGTACTGGGTTTGCAACTTTGAGATGGACATATGAAAATTAGAACATATGCCTTTACACAATTTACTGTCTAGCTGTTCTTATAGCTTGCCACAGTTCACTTGTGCCCCATTAATTAATGAGTGAATTAACTTGGACCTTAGTACCCTTAGAAGTGGATGGATGGCAATGCACCACATTGCGAGAACATGAATGATCTGTGGTCACCCAGGCCCTCGTCAGCAGCAGGTTGGACTACGGAAATGCCCTCTACGCAGGAGCCTCGGGCAAACTTCTGAGACGGCTCCAACGCATCCAGAATGCCTCTGCACGCCAGATCTCGACATCCCTCGCCGCTGCCACATCACACCCCACCTGAGAGACCTGCACTGGCTCCTGGTCAACAAGAGAATAACCTTCAAGCTCCTCACCCACGCACACAAGGCACTCCACAACAACGTACCTCAACAGACGACTCAGGTTCTATACCCCCACCCGCCAGCTCCTCTCCTCTGACCTCGCCCTCACCACGGTTCCCCACTTCAGAAGAGTGACCTCCAGCGGCAGATCATTCTCCCACCTCACCGCCAAGACCTGGAACACCCTCCCCATCCACCTATGGCAGACCCAAGACCTGCTGACCTGCAGAAAACTCCTCAAGACCTGGCTTTTCGAGCAGTAGCAGCATTCTCCACCCCAGCGCCCTGAGACCCTCACGGGTGAGTAGTGCGCTTTACAAATGATATGATTGATTGATCTACATCCACACCCAAGTAATTTAGAGATGATAACATCTCAAGATTTCCCACTCCCAATGTCCTATAAAACATGGGGATTTATCTAGCAAGCAACAATTTTGGATTTAGAAATGTAAATTGTTAGTCCTGTTCATATGTTTCTTTTGGTTTCTTGCACATTTTCCAGTGTCTATTCTTGAGACTAGTTCTAATTAATTCAATCCCTCCTCCAGTTACTTCAGGTGCCTTGAAATATTTCAAAGTACCTATGCAGGTCAGTTGCATGACCAAAACAAACTGTAATTTTAGCAGACTACCAGCTCCTCTTCCCTCAATTGGCAGACCTATTCATCTTGGAATCCACACACCCCTGAGCGGGCTTGTTTTGACAAGGCTGAAGTTCACTGCATGGTGACTGTGAGGCCACAGTCATCACATCAGCTGTTTCTGAGCCACGCTATGGAGATACTAGCAATCACATAAAGAACTTATTAGGCTAGCCTATCTTTGTGTTCATAAATGCAGCTGGGCTGCAGCTGGTGAATCCTATGCAGGGCCGTAGTGCATTCAATAAGGAATTTCAAAGAATTGGATATAGTTTTGAGAGAGGCCAAGCAGGAGACTATGCACAAGTCCATCTTGGTCAGGATGAGTTCTTTCATAAAGTTTTGACACACTGGAAGCTTCACTGGTGTGGATTTAATAGATGTTGAGCAGCCAAACTTGGAGTGAAGTGACATTTTAGGTGATGAAGGAGAATTAAAATTATTCCAGAATAGGACAGTCTATTAGATGGAAAGATTTTTTTTTAACAAATCTTTTAATGAAATTTTAATAACAACAAGTAAAATAATGAAACAGTGCACTGATAAGTCCATTGTCTCTGTCCTAATTGCAGCATCAACTCTTTCTGACTACTCTCTCACCCGTACCCCCACACAGCAGACATCAGATTTCAACTTGACCACAATAGGTGCTAGTTCCTACAAACTGACAGGGGCAAGGTCATCACACACATTACCTCTGTAGATATTCCAGCATCCCAAGATCATTGCCCACTTATGGGGTCATCTCCGGCTTTCATATACCACCCTCACGGCCACCATACACCAATCTATGTCACATTTCCAATCCTCCAATCGCGGCACTTGTTTTGCACTTCACATTCCGTTTAGCGACAGCCAGTTCAAAGGTGATCCATGTACACTCCATATGGAACAGGTCTGTTTCCTCCCAGATATTCAGGAGACTCCACTTTGCTGAGGTAGTGAGGGAATCTCCACATACTTCGCCTATACATACAACCACCGCCACAAAGAAGCTTCGACGTATCGGACAGTCCCATACTATATGGTAGAAAGTTCCAATGTGTCCACAGCCTCAATAACATCTTTCTTTTGATGTTCTACCTATTTTTGCCAGTATGGTCTGAGCATAATAAGAGTGGTGGAGGATCTTTAATTGGACTACGTGGAAACCTGCCTGTATAGCCACCTCTTTAGGGGATACCAGGGTCTTCACCCACTCGTCATACTCCAGACTTCTCAGGTCATGGTCCCAATGCTCTTTTAATCGCTAGCGGGTGTTGAGCATGTTAATAAGCAGTTTATCCTATGTGGCATGAATTCACTGAACAGTCTGTCCTCCAGGGGCGAAGAGTCCGGGAGCTCTGCTCCCTTAGGCAACACCACCCACAATGTGTGGCACACCTGAAGGTAACAATATCTTTTAGCCAGCGCATATTGGAAGTCTCGCTCTAAGTCAGCTGAGGGGATAACATCTCCCTGTGTCCACAGGTCTCCCACCCGAGAGAGACCGATGAGGTCCCATTTGTCAAACCCCTGTAGTTTCCCCAGGGTACTCAGCACTGCCAGGTCGCAAATTGGAGTGGCCTGTGTGATCTTACCCCTCCAGCCTAGGGCCCACGTGGCTGTGTAAAAGAGGGCAACCACGGTCCTTGCTGCACTTCCAATCTACCCATCCGGAAAACAGGTTCCTCCTGGGTGCAGAAGACCCAACCATTTATGGTGATCAACTGCACCACCCTATTGAATTTTTGGATGTCTGGCTCCTTTATCTCCCCGTCATACCACCCCTCGTCAGTTTGTTCTGTGCTATCCTTGCCCAACCTCTATTCCAAAGCATTGTCTTAGTCTTTCCCTCTATTTTCCAAAAGTATGGGGTATCAACAGGATATGGCATGCTTTGCAGAACATAGAGGAAATGCAGCAGGGAAATCATTTTAAAAAGATCGGCTCTGCCCAAGAGCCACAAAAGTAGGGTCCTCCAATGTTGGGTATCTCGCTTTAATCTTTCTATTGGTAGCAAAAGGTTGCTGCGGAAGAACTGGTCGGGCTCCATCGTTATATGGCTATCATCGCCTCACAGTCATGAGGCAAGTGTGGCAGTTATACCTGTGGATTGTATATTTGGGATTTTCTCCAGTTAATTGTGTAGCTGGAGTATCGGCCAAAGATAGTAATGATCTGCATTAATCTGTTCAGGGTATTTTCAGTATCTGTCATGTAAAGCAGGACATTGTTTGCATACTGAGATGTTTTATCCTCCCAGTGAGCAATCCATTGCTGACCGAGGACCAGGGGATCCGGCTGGATACAGGCCGGAAAGGGCTCTAGAGGCAGAGCAGAGATTAAGGGTGACAAGGAGCAGCCCTGTCTCTGTGGCGCTTGAATTCCCAGGTTAATCACCTAATTTACCATCACCTGTGCTAAGGGATCAGTGTATTAGAGTTACACCCAATGCACAAAAAGCGAGCTGTAGCCCAGTCTAGCCATCACCACAAACATGTAGGCCCACTCCATCAAATCAAATGCCATTTGGGCATCCAAGAAAAGCACAATTGTAGGTTCCTGCAGATTAGGTGTCGGATTTAGTACTCCAAAAAGGCATCTCAGGTTAAGGGTAGTGCTGCGACAAGGCATGAAGCCTGCCTGGTCTGGGTGGGCTAGGTCTGCAATCACTTTGATCAGACGGGAATCCGAGACTTTTGTCAACATCTTAGCCTCAGCATAGAGAAGTGATATTGGCCTGTCTGAGGTGTAATCTTTGGTCTGTCACAGCCGGGGAGTATATCTAGGCGTAGCGGACAGTGAATGCATCTGCCACACCCTTTCTGTTTCTCATTAATGTACCATCCCTGGTTTTCACCTTTAAAACCCATTGTCCAGCTTGCTACCTTCTGCTTAACCAAGCTAACAGCTTTGTTACCAACCGAATACAATTAGTGTTGCGTGGCACTAGGACTCATCTGGGTGGAGTTTGTTGCTACATCCCTATCTTCTTTCTGGTTTAGCAGGAGTGCATCTTTGGCATAAGTAGAATGCCACAAAATAGGTCCCCCTTCCAGCATCTGAATTTCCAGTTCCATTATCTCAATCCTGACCTTTTTGTCTTTCCTATGCCCAGTGATCAAGCAGAGGGTGTGACCTTTAATTTCCACCCTGTAAGCCTCTGAGAGAGTCTGAGAAGAGTCAACTGATGTCTTGTATTTGGCAAAATAGTGCTCTGTTACTGTTTGTACCCCCTCTCTAACCTTGGCAGCTTAAGATACCAGGGGTTACTTGATGTGGCATATATTCCAGGGTTCCCACCAGGACCAAACACCTTGTATATATGGGGGAGTATTCAGTGATGCCTCTAGCTAGATGACGGACCTCCGAGAAGTAATGAAGCAGAGATGCGAGTGTGAGAAGGTAGTCAATATGGGAAAGACTGCCATGGACCCCTGAATGGAATGGAAATTGTTGGTACCTTGGATTGTGGGCCTGCCATAGGTCAGTCAGCCAAAGGGTTGTACGGAAATCAAACAGTGGGGGTAGGAAGATCCTACTTGGTTGGGGGGCAGCGGCCTCAGTCCTCAAACAGTATCAGGTTAAAGTTACCCCCCATGAGCAACTTTCTGTCCAGCAGGCAAAGTAGTAGGGCGCTCAACTCAGCTATCGTAATGTCATGTAGGTGTGGTGGGACATAGACAAAGCAGGTGTTATTAGTCATCACTTCCCATCTCCCTGTGAGGGTGACATATCTCCCGCAGGTGTCCAGCCAGACTTGATGAACTGTAAGTGGTACCAACTTTTTTAAATTAAGATACCTTTCCCTCTTCAGCCTCTAGTATACCCCTCACGAGTGTTACTCTTCAAATGGGTCTCCTGCAGAAGGACCACATCAAGTGCGTGTCATTTGAGAAAGGTGCCCTGCAAGATGAATTCTACAAGGTCCTAATTTCAGGGAAGTAGAGGTTGGTGTTTCGGTTGTGAATATATCAATTAAAGATGTCTCTTTCCTGTATGTAGTGTGGCAGGAGAATTGGGCAATATGCCGGTAAGTGGCTTATTGGTTGCTTACATCACTAAAATGCATTGATGTGAAGAAGGATAGGTATTAGAAATGAGGGACCAGTTGAATAGGTTGGAATCTAATTTCAGAGAATGTGGATGAATAAGACAAAAAGGGGCAAAGAAATAGTTGGTGGAGTGAGGAGATTAGGGATGTTCAAATATGTACAGCAACAGGGAATTTACAGAGAACCGCTGTGTTTTTTTCTGAATCCTTAGTTTGTGGTTCTCCAGACCAAGCACCCTTAAAACATGCCTACCTTTATGGATGCCATAAATCCTACAACATGTAGTCCCTTTGTTGCCCAATTTAACATTTTCTGTACACTTATTTACACATGTATAATCCATTATCTCTGTATTTGTGTATGATGAAAAGTAGTCAGTCACCTTACACTGCTATGAAAAGCTTTAAAAAAAAAGAAATACATGTGAGAGACGGGCTCTGGAGAGATGGCAAGCACTATTGGAGGGTGATAGTGAGGAAATCGTTGAAGAGCCCCACCAAATATTGTTGAAACCTGGTGGACTCTAAGGTCATCATTTACTATGTTTTGACAGCTAATACAATTGAATATATAGTGAAAAATGTACTGTAGAATTCATAATTTTTGCCCAGATTTTCTTGGGGGGAGAACACCCACAAACCTAGGTCACTCGCTGCACTCACTACGTACGTGGGCTGGTCTGACAAACATTTGACAGGGCTGCTTTGGGTTCCTAGTCGGACCCTGATCACAGACTCATTTAGAAGTCATTTTCGGCCTACTAATATGACTGACTCGTTTAATATGGCTAACAAAATATTTCAAGCTGTAAATAACGTGCCATCAAATAAAACAGTTCTTAGGAAATCACAGAATCCATAATCTCCACTAATCCAACTCTGAGGATATCGGTGCTATTTTACAAATGCAATCTCAACAAAATACAAGCAAAAACTGAATGTAATCAGCAAGCACACCAGCTACAGGCTGAACTGTCCAACAAATACATTTTAGGACCTATGAATTTAAAATGAAACTTGTGGACAACGTTATCTGAATTGTTTATTTCCAGATTTGCCATTTCAGCACTTACCTCCTAATAGGCCCCTGAAATGTCCTTTCAAACATCCACACAATATTCTGTAATGGTTCACTCCAGCTGTGATAACGTGCACTTGCTTTGTCAAATGACTGGCTGCAGCTTGTTTTTCTCCAATCAAAGATACGCGCTCAACATGAAGAATGACAAATTGCTTCCATCAGGCACACCTGGGGTGAAATGTTATTCTGGAAAATTCATTTTATTGTACAATGGCCATTTATTTTATTCACTGTTTCTATCCCAAGCCTTTGAGTCTCACTGACTTTGAAAGTTATGCCACTGCACCAAATACTCAATGGCTTAAGAAATTATGCTACTGCACAATATACATGCAAAAAGTGCATATGTTTCACTAAGTAATTACATCTTGTTAGAAGAAATTGGGTCTCTAGTTGGGTCTCTAGTTGGCAGAGGATTGTACCCTTTCTGAGTAGAGACCACAACCTAGTTAGGGCATGCTAGATACACACTTTAAATGAACCAGTGCTCAACCTCTGGTAGCTTGACACAAAGCAGGCAGGCTCAATTTAAGAGGCAATGTGTAAATTATTTGTGCACCAAACACACTAACACAGAGTAACACAATGAAAACACCACAGAAAGATCCACACAGGTTCAGAAAATAGAGAATATTTATCTAAGTAAAACAACCAAAATTACAGAAATCCAATAGGTAGATGTCAAGATATGAATTTTTTAAAAATACACAGAAAATACTGCTTAGAAGTCACTAGCGGTCAAAAGATTACTTGAGGTCGTGAGGGACTGGCACACATCCAACGTTCAGGTTGACCACGATAGAGGGCAGGCCGACTATAGGACCAAGACAGGTTCTGCTGAAGAAATACCTTGGCTGGAGTAAGAGTTGACATTGAGAGCCTACTGCTTTGTCGCCAAGCCCTAAAAAGGAGGTCCTGCATTGCCATTGAGCACAGTTGAATATAATGTAATGCATCGTCTTCAAACCAAGCAGAATGTCGTCATCAAGTTGCACAGGCCGTGAAACCACTGTCATTGTGCAGCCTCTGCATCGAAGGGTGATGCGGCAGTGGCGGCTCCTCCGCTAAGTTGGAGGAGCGTCGCTCCACTGAACAAAATAAAAAATAAAATCATAATAACTATTGTTATTATCATTTAATTTTGACTATATCTGTCAGTGGCTCTCATGTGGGGCGGGGCTGGCCAGAGCAGGGAAGGAGTGCTGTGCACTTCCAAAGTGCGCATGAACTGTTTGGCAGGCCCTAACTGGGCAGACCAAACAGTTCATGCGCTCTTTGTATGTTCCTACCAGGCTGCATTACACAGCCTGGTCACAGGCTCCCTGTTCTAGTCTGAGGGCCAATCCGCAGCGCTCAGACCAATCACAACGCTGAATGTTAACGTTGTGATTGGCTAAGGGGAGCCTGTCTTCTGGGTGCTCCCTACTGCGTGTCTGCAGGAAGATGACGGAGGATAGAGCGGAGGCGGTAGCCGGCTGCCCAGTGGGCTGACCGTTCCAGGTAAAGGTTTTTTTTTTGTTCCCTTCCTTCGCCCCTCTGCCTCTCCCCCTTTCCCACCACCCGGATCCGGTAGCAGCCAATACTGCGATGCAGCAGAATTTCTCATGCAGTCAAAGAAATGTGTTGGTTTTTGCAGAAATCAGCTGCCGAACCCACTTCTGAGGCCCAGGACTGGAAAGGGCATCTCAGGCAAGGGTAGGACTCACAGATGCAGAGTCAGCAGCACCAGCAAGATTGCAGCAAGTCTTTTGTGTCCCTGAGACTTCAGAAAACAGGAGGCAAGCCAGCAAGCCCATGGAGTCACTCTGGTTTCAAGAGTAATGGGCCTAGTTCTTGTCCTAAGCAGGGCAGAGGTCAGCAGGCAGCACAGCAGCTCAGCAAAGCAGAGAAGCTGTTCCTTAGATCAGTCAGTCCAAACAATGTGGCAATCCTTACACCTCAGCATTCTGTACTCCAAAAGAGTTCTTCCCAGGTCCAGTAGTGTAATGCTTTGGTAGGGTCAGAGCCCCAGTACTTATTCCCAACAATGCCTTTGATTTAGGGGGTGACTTCAAAGGAACTCTATGAATGCAGAAAGATCCTTTTCAACCCAGTCCTGTTTACCAGGCTAACTGTGGTGGATGAATCATTGCTTTGTGTATGGACAGGACACTACCTATTGAAGTGTAAGTGTCAGCCCCTCCAATTCCTCCCTGTCCAAGAAGTCCCATCAGAATGCAGATGAGTGCTCAGAATTCAGATAAGCCTCACCTTCCTATGTTTGTGGCTGTCTAGAGAGAATATGCAAAGTGTAGCTGTCACACAGACCAGACATGAATTGGAGACAGGCTGCAGGCACACAGAGCAAAGTTTAGAGCAGAGAAATGTCTAAACTAAAATGGAGTTATCATTACCATTATCATTACCATTCCAAAGATATGAAACATGATTTATTTACTCCTTAACAATTAGGAATTACAGTTTAATAGTGTTTTAAGGAATTCCCAATGCTAACCTATTAGAGAAGTAGGCCTCACAGCAGTGAAAATGAATTTAGCTGTTTGTCACTACTAGGACATATGTAACTTTAGAGTACATGTATTACCTTTTAGTTACACAGTACCCTGTCTGTAGGGTTATTTAGGGCCTACCTTAGGCGTTTATCTATGTGTATTAAAAGGAGAGTCTAAGGCTTGGCAGGTGGGTTTAAATGCCCAGTCGAAGTGTTGCTATAAACTACACACACAGGCCTTGCAATGGCAGGCCTGAGTCAAGTTTGAAAGGCCACTTGTGTGGTTGGCACTATCAGTGCTGCAGGCCCACTAGTAGCATTTAGATTACCGGCCCTGGGCATATGGTATATCACTTTACAAGGGGCTTACAGCTAACCTAAAAACGCCAATCAGGTATATACCAGTGTCACCATGTTTTAGAGGAGAAGCACCTGCACTTTGGCAGTGATCAGCAGTGGTAAATTGCTCAGAGTCCTAAGGCCAACAAAAAAATGCAGCAAAAAGTGGAGGTAAGCAGGCAAAAAGTTGGAAGAAGACCACCCTAAGAATGACAGGTCGAACACATACCATTAAACGGTTAGGAGTTTTACTATGTTACATCAATAGGTGAGAAACTGTAGTAGCTATGCCGACTTTAACTTGTTTTAATACCAAGGAAAACAACAGTAAAAACTGTCCAGGCAGGCCATAAAGGAAGAAGATGTGGCATAACAACCAGAGCTGCCGACCAGGTTCGAGTCTCGGAGTCTGCTCAACATCCTGTGATTCTGGGCAAATCACTTAATCTCCATGTGCCTCCCAAAAATGAATGCGTCCTTGTGTAATGTAACTGGTGCTCATATAAATCGCTACAATAGCTTCGCACAATAAAACACTGCAAAAAATCCCCTCAAAATTGACCTATATACTAACCTTTCAGACCGGCCCATTGGGCACTGCCTGATTGCCTATTGCCCAGTTCTACCCTGCATTTCCTGCACTTGTGTTTAATAAGCCAAGATTTATGCAACTAAAGTTGCATTGCATCAGTTAACGCATATAGCAATGTTATTAATGAGTTATTAACGATCTCGTGCTCCCACATCAAGGCAACATATGAGGGAAACATGTTTTGTTGTGTCATTTCCTAACCACCCTTTATAAAATGGATGTGCACCTCAGAAATAACGAAGCCTGTTAGAAATTCATGTGTGGAATGCAAATCACATTCGGATATTACGTGTGGGCTGAGTCCTTCCTACATCATAGACTGTCGGTTGTTCGCTGACATTCCTTGCCCTCTCTACTGAGTGAAGGTCAGGCCCCAGGACTTGATTGTTTTGATTTCTCCTGTCACATAGTGAAGCAGGTCTTCTGCCGCTCCCGAGAGACTGCAGTTAACCGTTGCCTGAGAGATGAACTGACACATTCTTTGCATTTTTTATCTCAACCACTAATGGCCAGGGCAGCTGTACCTGACTGGGTTGTTTTGTGCACTCCCCCTGATCGAGGTCAAGCACCACTTTAAGCTGGTTTACTTTTTACTTCACTTTTCAGCTTGGAATCTAGGAAGGAAATTCTGCCTTAAATCTCGAATTAAATGTTTAACTTTACTTCACCCCCGTAGTATTTTAGTTCTTATATACCAATGAGTTTTAATACATGGCTTGGCAGGCCTTTCAGTCCACTGGGCATTTTCCTGGTGGGCTGGAGCCTTTAGAGGCCAGTCTTGAAAGCTTAGGCGGCTGCTAGTGCCTCTGAAACTTCCTCCAATTAATTTCAGAAGACCAGGGGAGGATTTACCAGAGAGGGAGACGAAATTCAGAGGTAGAGAGAAAGCTCTCGGAAAGAGAGATGAGATTAAGAGAGGAAAGAAGGCGAGAGAGAAAATTGATGGAAGGAAACAATGAAATAGCATGAGGAGATAAAGGAAGAGGGCCTGATTTGAGCTTCCTTTTAGTATCCCAGTCCATCCCTGGTTTAATTATTTTATTTTATTATGCATTAATTTACCATCACCACATAGCTGCAATTAAATATTGCATGTTTGTTGTTAGCTCTAAAATGATCCTCATGTCTAAAATTTCCAGTTGTTTAGGACCATCTTCTAAATGGGAGATAAGTGAAGGAAGTGTGCATAGCTATTCATAAAACACACTGCATAGAAAACCACGTTGCGATGCTATGGAACCCAGTAACAGCACCTTGCCTTTAGATTGGACTTGAATCCCTCTTACATCTATTGATGTAAATCGAATAAGTATTAATCTTGTAATTTTGAATTGTTAATTTACCCTGTAGACCACTGATTTGAGATCGGAAGAGGAGGATACATAATGCATAAATGAGATGAAGTCTGTAAGAAATTTGAGTTTTAGTTCTGGGTAGTTGAGTACCACCTAAAATAATAATCATAATCCTTGTCATGGTGAGCCACTGAGGGTACTAAATACATTTGTGCTTAACCCTCATGTAGCTTGGTACAAAGCAGTCAGGCTTATTTTAGAGCATATGTGTAAAGTATTTATGTAATACTCAAACAGTAATAAAGTAAAAACACAACACAAGAGAAATTCCAAACACATTTAGAAAAATACCGAATATTTTAATAAATAAAATGAGACCACAACAATAAAAATATAATTTAATTACAACAGGAGACATTCATTTTTAAAGTTTTAATAAAAAATAGTGCTGAGAAACACAAAGTGCAACCTGCAGGTATGTGGTTGCACTAGACCCCGTCAAAGTCAAAAGCTAAGGCCAACTGCGATGGAACACAATTCAGATACAGGGACCAGGGCCACGCCGATGGAAAGTTTACCTTCTGACTTAGAAGTGTTTATGTAGAAAAAGTTGTCATGGATGAGTTGTCAGTGCTGCAAGCTCGATCCAAAGCAGGACTCGGTGATGATGTATTGCTGAAAAACGGGGTCCCGGTGCAGTCGCTGAAGTAGACAGGGAAGCCCAGAGCAGGCAAAATCTGTAGCCCATACCAAGGCCGGCCTCGACATCGATCGGTTGCTGCCTCGTGTCGATCCCAAATAAGCCCTCTACGTTCAGACGTACACACCTTTCTGGAAGTCATTTCTCCCTAAGGCAAAACAGCAAGCTGAGACCGACTTGTGATTCACCGTTGATGGCTGTGTCTTTAACTACTATCCTGAGCCCTGATGGTTCCCTGGCAGAAATCTGGCAAATAATTAATAAGTCCTACTTCTTGCAGGTTTGGGACAGGAAAAGTATATTCTAACACCTGCGAAGTGTCAAGGACCTGGGGAATGCGATTTGAGGATGTATGATGTTACAACGCATACTTTTACAACGCATACCGTTACAACGAATTTTTTACAACGCAAAAACTTTTACAACGCATACCATTACAACGCATGTTTTTACAACGCAAGTACTTTTACAACGCATGCCATTACAACGTAAGTATTGGTAAGTATATAATATCTTTTTTTTTTAATTAATTGTAATTAATATAATTTAATTTAATTTAATTAATTTAATTTTTTTTTACCCTGTACCCCTGTACCCCAAAAAACCCAAATTAACCCAGAACCCTAAAAATACCCCTGTACCCCAAAAACCCAAAACTGTCCCTGAACCCTAAAAATACCCCTGTACCCCAAAAACCCAAAACTGACCCTGAACCCTAAAAATACCCCTTTACCCAAAAACTGAAAACTGACCCTGAACCCTAAAAATACCCCTTTACCCAAAAACTGAAAACTGACCCTGAACCCTAAAAATACCCCTTTACCCAAAAACTGAAAACTGACCCTGAACCTTAAAAATACCCCTTTACCCAAAAACTGAAAACTGACCCTGAACCCTAAAAATACCCCTTTACCCAAAAACTGAAAACTGACCCTGAACCCTAAAAATACCCCTTTACCCAGAAACTGAAAACTGACCCTGAACCCTAAAAATACCCCTTTACCCAAAAACTGAAAACTGACCCTGAACCCTAAAAATACCCCTTTACCCAAAAACTGAAAACTTAAAAAAAAAAAAAACATATAAAATATTAAATATAATTATATACTTACCAATACTTACGTTGTAATGGCATGCGTTGTAAAAGTACTTGCGTTGTAAAAACATGCGTTGTAATGGTATGCGTTGTAAAAGTTTTTGCGTTGTAAAAGTTTTGTTGTAATGGTAGTGCGTTGTAAAAGTTGCGTTGTAAAGGTTGTTTCCCCGATTGGAGGTTTAGGACTCACTCCAACAGAGGCCAGTAGCAAGGTCCAAGACAGAGCCTGTGTGTACTGATCAGTTGAGCAGTTGCAGGCAGAGAGGACTATGGCACCTTGTTGTGTCCCTGTAGCTCAAACAGAGGTCAGTCAATTCACCCTTAAAATCCTTTCTGGGTTCAAGGAAAGCTGGTCCAGTCTTGCTTCATGTTTTAGACAACAGGGCAGGACTTCTTCTGATCTTCCACATTTCCAGAAGTGTTCTGTGAAGATGTATGTGGGGTTCACTTTTATTCCCAGTGGGTGGAGGGCAAGCATTTATCCACCTCCTTAAACCAGTTCTCGTTAGTTCCTCTGCTCTCACTGCATTTGGTGCCAGTCTGACTTTAGAGACAAAGGGGAGGCAAGCCTTAGTATACGCTTTATCTGCCAGTGGCAAGGTAGGTGTCACTTAAAGCTTAGGAAAGGGTTAGGCACTGCCCCCAGGCCATCTTGTCTTAGATGGAGTCCATCTATCCACACCCACAGTTCTTTGTCCACTCCCTAGTAGCAATAAACATCTCGCCACAGGGAAGCCATAGGAGTCAGGTGACAGGTAGACTCTGACATGAAAGTATTTTGGTTTTACGCAGAAAAATGAGAACTCTCTAGTCATATAAAATTCGACTTGAGTATTAATTTATATTAAAAAGGGCCCTTGAAACATTTTTCCAGCTATTCCCAAACTTTATTTAGCATTTCTGAAAGGTAATAGTTTAAACTAGTGTTAACCGGTTGGAGAGACAGCTTGCCATGGTTAAAATTGACGTTGGTGGTTTTTCAATGCCAGGACTTGTAAAACATGAATTATACATGCCCTACTTTTTAAGTACCATGCAGCCTACCCTATTGGCTCTTAAGGCCTAACTAGGTGTGACTTATAACTATTAAAAAAGGAAGGTTTAGGTATGACAAAAGGGTTGTTATGCAAGGTCAAAAGGACAGTTCAAAGCTGCACACCCAGGCAGCAGTGGCTGGCCTGGAGAAATGTTTTATGGAGATACTGAAGTGTGTGGCTTAAAGAGTTTTGCTTTGAGGGAGACATAGGTCCAGAGCACAATTTAGGTAGTAAGACAATGAAATATAGACCACAATAGGCTCTATATAGTATTTTTCCTTGTCCAGCCGGACAAGAAATTTTAATAGTTAATTTGATGGCAGTCTTATTTACAGTATAAACATACAGCAACGAATCATTGCAGTATAGCACACTCCTGTGCCATACCTTGGGGAAACAGAAGGAAAAATAAGAGAATAGGAAAGGGTGTATCAGGCAAAAAAGAGACAGGTCACTGTTTAAATCAGATCAATTTGTTAGTGTACCCTGAAGCGGCGCATACAACATTAAATGTACAATCCATCAAATGTATGCTCACTCAAAAGAGTCGACGTTTCGATCCCGCACTTAAAATATCAAGGGATCATCTTCAGGACTTAGTTAATTGTTTGCCTGGTTGGAACATTATTAATAGCCTGTTGGGAGTAAAACAGGGAAAAAGGAAAAATAAAAAAATGAGGGGAAAAAATTAACAATGTGAGCCTGGGGAGAAGTCAATACCCATGTACTGCTGAACTTACATCACTCGGATTCGCAGTGAGTGAGAGGTGCTCGTGAGTGTAAACAAAAGTAAGTACATAACTGAAAGAAACTGGCAAAATAATTGCTGAACACTTTCAAGATTCGAAGACGATGTGAAGGGAATGTGATATGTTGGAGATTTGGACGTCTGCAAGCAAAGCTCAAAACCCGGTGTGTGAACATGCATGGGTTGAGCTACATGCATTTATCTCTGGATGGGGAAAGAGACGATCCTGGGCAGCCTACCTTTGGGAGTAATGTACCAAGGAGGGGTGTAACGCCCGGCAACGTTGGTGCTAGTGGTAACAGCAAGGCACAATTTACGTGGTGCTGGAAAGGGAAGGAACGGGGGAACAAAATGAGATTGTCGGGCATGTCACCGTGGCGAAAAAGGCAGATCGTGTAATTGCGACATAGGTGGGGAAAATACCTACTGCTCAAATAAGGGGCAAACACTTGGCCACGATGGAGTGTGCACGTATGCCCGCTGTGGTCGTCAGTGCCGTGTATGGCGCTGGTGGGGCGGTGTCCTCCGTATCTGAAGAGAAAGTAGGTGGTGAGCTTAGAGTAACGGACCCACCAATACATGAAAAGCCAGTGAGGAAACAGAAATTCGCCTACCCTTTAGTGGTAATAGGATCCCTTGGTAGGGGGTTACGTATATATTAAGGACGGTGAGGCTTGATGGCCAAAACCGGCAGCGGTCGTAAAATTCGGCGATCCGCTATGGAAGAAAAGGAAAAATACTAAGTCCCAGAAATCGTCTGGCTCGAGTCTTAGATAGCATAGCCAGGGGGTTCTAGCTTACCTTGTGTAGACAGTGCTACTCCGTGCAGAGGTACAGCCGTCTGTTCAAGGCTTGCCGGCACTCAAGGAACAGAGCCGGGTTACATGAGCGCGCGCCCTAAGGTCGCCATCTTGGGTAGGGAGGTTACAAGTGAAGACGGACTGGTGTCTAGCACTTCAACTTCGGCCTCCATCTTGGAAGGGGGCCCAAGTGCCGAGATTGCTTTGGGTAGGGAAGTGACTTAGAATAATGACATGCAGGGCTTCATGCAAAACAGCTGGAGTACATTTGAATAACACTCACGGTACATTCTTACATAGAAAGTGCTGCATGCATGTGGTTAACAATTGTATTGAGTGAATTGAAATGTCAGACATTAATTCAGAAAACCTTGGCTGAGCAATGTTTAAGGTGCATTACGGGCATATTGTCAGACATCAGTTCAGGAAACTTAGAGGAGATTTGTCCAATCCTCACTCCTGTTGAGTCCTGTATGGAGGGTCTTGAATTGTATTATTGATTTAAGTTCCTCTCGATTCAGTAGTTGATTAAGATTGCCCCCTCTCAGAGGTAATTTGACTGCCTTCAGAATTGTCCATTTCAGATCCTCCGCAGTATGTTTCAGTTCTGAAAAATGTTCAACCAGAGGCGCATTCGGAGTCCCACATCTGATGCGACTTCTGTGTTGGCAAATTCGTGTCCTCGCCTTCTGGGTGGTTTGGCCAACATACATTTTTGGGCACGGGCACAGAATAGCATAAATCACATTACTACTATTGCAGTTGGTAAAGCTTTTCAAATCTACAGTAATGTTATTGTGGCTAAATTTGCATGTTTCAATTGTGAATTCGCATACAGAACATTGTCCACATTTCACATGCCCTTGCAATGGTGGTAGACCCCAGATTGAATCAATAGTTGTGTTCGGGGTTGGGGCTGGTAGTGCTGCTCTTACCAAATGGTCCCTCAAATTCATGCTTTTTTTATGCAAAGATTGGTCTTTCTAGCTTTATATTACCGGCATTTATGGTGGACCAATGTTTCAGAATGCATTTACGGATTTTGTTTGAAACGGGGGAGAAGGTCGTGACACAAGCAATCCTCTCTTGCCTATCTCTGGTCTTTGGTGTAAGTAGCACCTCTCGTGGGCAATACCATGCTCGCTTAGAAGCATTTTTCACTAACCTCCTGGGATACCCGCGTGCTTTTAGTTTGTTGGTTAGGTTTAGGGCCTCCCTAAAGTAATCAGCTTTGGAGGAACAATTGCGTCTGATTCTCAAAAATTGAGAATAGGGCAAAGAGTCCTTCAATGCCTTGGGGTGGTTGCTTTCGTACCTTAGTAGAGTGTTCCGCTCGGTGGGCTTCCTATACAGACGTGTCAGTAATTCACCTGCTTCATGATAGATAGTTAGATCTAGAAATGGTATTTCTGTTTTGTCATGGGAGAGAGTGAATTTGAGATCTGCACAGTTATTGTTTAGCCAATGGTGGAAGGAATGTAAGGTGGAGATATCAGAATTCCAAACCAAGAAAATGTCGTCAATGTAGCGACGCCATAAAGAAATCCCTGAGTAGAATGGATTGTGGTCGGTCAGAATTGAACCGGTTTCTAGGTCGTCCATAAACATTATGGCTAGGTGTGGAGCAAAAATAGCTCCCATTGAGGTGCCCTTGATTTGCTGGTAAAAAGTATTGTCGAACACAAAGAAATTCCTGGAAAGGCATAGCTCTAACAGTTGCATTACGAATACGGTTGGGACCCTATGGGGCCGGGGGCGGGTGTCCAATACTTTCTGGATCACTAGGAGAGCCGCTATTTGGGGGATATTTGTGTAGAGCGACTCTACATCCATGGTACAGAGAGTGTTCACCTCTGGATCAAATGGATAGTGCTCTACCAAATTTATCATTTCCATACTGTCGCGTACATAACAACAGGTCGATGGAACAAAGTCCTTGATGAAATAATCCACGTACTGGCCAAGTGGTTCCAAAATAGAGCCGCAAGCAGAGACAATTGGTCTGCCAGGGGGGGAGTCAATGCTCTTATGAATCTTTGGGAGAGTGTAAATCACCGGAAGACGCGGGTTTTTTACATTTAGAAACGCATGTTCCTTCTTACTCAAAAAGCCTTGTGCCCTGGCATCATTAGTGAGCTTAAGTGTAGTCTCTTGAATTTCTTTGGATGGATTCCTCGGTAATCTCTCATAGTGTTCAGTGTTGGCAAGCTGGCGGTTTATTTCATTTTTATAGGAATCGATGTCTTGCAAGACAATCCCGCCGCCCTTATCGGCACTCTTCACTATGAGAGAGGGGCTATTTCTCAGTGTGTTTAAAGCATCCTTCTCACATTTGGAGATGTTGTAAGGAATGTAGATTTTTTCTTTTTCTAGGTTACACAGGTCTTTTAGAACTAGTTTCTCGAACGTAACAATTTCAGATGGGATCATCCCTGAGGTGGGTAAGAAAGTAGAGGGAGGACTGAAAGGTGTATTCACAATGGAAGGGGTTGAAGGGTGCAGTTGAAAGAAAGCTTTCAAACGGATGAGTCTGAAAAATTTAAGTAGCTCGGTCTGTAGCTCCATGAAATTAGGTCGGATGGTGGGGACAAATGATAAGCCTTTCTTTAATAGTTCAGTTTCAGGCTCACGTAGGATATGACTCGACAGATTGAAAATGGGTATCACCTCAGCAGAGTTGTGCAATGAGGTTGTTGGAACAGTGTTCATCATATTTCCTACCATTGGTAAAAATTGTTCCGGGTTCTCCGCTCTCCGGGGGCGTTGAACCATCTTTGGGTTTTCTTTGCCTTCCCCCTTTGTGGAGTTCCTTGTTGGCCTCGAGATAAAAAAGGCTGGGCGTTGCTTCCACCCCTTCTGGGATTGCTGCTGCCTTCACCGGGGTCGGATGCGTCAGAGGATTCAGCTGATGTGTCTGAAAATCCGACTATATTCTGTCTGTTGTTGGGATTAAAGTGGGGCCTGTTAGTGTAGAAATCTTTGTTCAAATATGGATACGTATTTTCTGTGCTGTAGTTTTTTATATCTTTTTTTACTTTATTAGATTTTTTATTTTGTTCAATTCGTTGAAAATCTGCCACTGTTTTATCTACTTGCTCAAGTAACTTTTTGCAATCGGATGTCAGATCGGTGTCGTTTATCTGTTTCAACAAATCACTGATTTCAATTTCTAATGTCTTTAAAGTTTCCACAGCAATATCGATTCCCAGTGCCAGCCAATGTCTCGAGCACGTGGTACCGATATAGCTGAAATTGGAGATGTACTTGGGATTATCTGTAAAGATACCCGGAACGTTCCTAACCTGTAAACCGACCGGGATAACCTCAGCCTTTAAGTAATCAGTAAGCATTAATATCATCAATTGGAGCCTGACCTGCTTCTTTTTGAGTTTCTCTAGTTGTTCAGGTAATGTGGAATTATTTACAGTAGGAACATCTGGTGTTTCGGACAGTAGGGAGGGTAATGAACACAAATGTTTTAAATATTCTGCGGTGTATAATGGGGCATGGTCTGACATCTCCCAGGCTAAAAAGGTGGGGGGAAGGTAAAAAAAGAGAAAAAGGTATTGTGGCACTAGGGTGACAAGAGTTTTGCAGCCCACACGTACTATTTAATTTACAGGTACTGGGTATCAGGTGGGGATTTACAAGCAAACTAAATTTGCCAATCAAGGGTATACCTATTTTACCATATTTAACATGGTGAGCACTGGCACATCAGCACTAATTAGTAGGGTTAAAGTGTTCTCCAGTCAACAAAAATAGGGTTCAATAAAAATGCAAACAAATCTCGGGTAACCCTGCATGAAAGGCAAATTTCCAACAAAGTCAACCTATTTACACATAAAAATGAGTTTCAAAGCAAGACCAAGTGGTTTGATGGTTATATTGTAACGTTTTCACTGCACGTGCATGACAAAAAATAAAATAGGAAAATATGTGACTGCAGAAGATGGTGGTAAATGCCTTCAATAAACAATTTACATGAAAAAAAACTTTTTCACTGCATATTCGGTAAATAGACCAGTATGAGTACTTCCCGCAATGCAGGTGTAGTTAGAAAATTATGTAAACCAAGCAAAAGGAGTAAACCTCAGTTAGGACCTATATTTCTTTTTTATAGAATAAATCCTAACTGTTTAAGACAAAGATGCCAAAAAGAAACAAAATTTAGATTATTTTTCAAACATGTAAGTTTATTTAAATATTTTTATCGTTTTTTCTAAGAGTTTTTTAAGATACATTTGTACAATTATACATAACATTGTCCATGTTTCAAGGAGTGCCCTCTATTGGCAGTGGGTAACAGTTAGTCTTGCTAGTCAAGCATACTACCTTTCATACTTCCTTTCATACTCATCTTACTAATTTTTTAAAAAAGGGGAAGACAACATACTAAACAATGTAAACACAACAACAAAATTTTTCACAAAGAACAATCTAGTGCAAGTGGCAACTCAGAGGTGTACTTATTGGGATACTTATAATAGTGTAGATGTGTATTATAAGTATCCCAATAAGTACACCTCTGAGTTGCCACTTGCACTAGATTGTTCTTTGTGAAAAATTTTGTTCCCAGAAATGTCCTCGACATGAAACGCGTCGGGCAGGACTTTAATATGATTTGGCGAAGCACCTAGCTGTTCACGTTGTTTTCCCTGAATAAATTGAGGCAAGATCCACTCACCTGTGTGGGCTCCCTTACTGCAGGCGAACTTTTGTTTGGATGTTAAGCGGCCCAGCCTGAGCCGCAAGGTGAGCCCCGCTGTGCTTCAGTGCAGCCCCGCTGCTGCGTCACTCGGCGTAGTGGCAATAGGGACAAGGTGATGCCATTCAAGGAAGGAAGATGGCAACCTGTGCAGCGACAGTGTCAGCAACCCACTTGGGAGTTATTTGGTGAACAGGGACCACACGGCAACTCACTGAAGTATCAAACGGCACTACATTAACCATCAGGCCACTCGAGTGGCCACGCCCACCTGGGCGGGAAATACCGCTTTTAAATGAACTGCCAAAAACTGCCGATTTATGGAACCAAGCCAAAGCCCTGAGCCCCTGAAGAAATGTCCTCGACATGAAACGCGTCGGGCAGGACTTTAATATGATTTGGCGAAGCACCTAGCTGTTCACGTTGTTTTCCCTGAATAAATTGAGGCAAGATCCACTCACCTGTGTGGGCTCCCTTACTGCAGGCGAACTTTTGTTTGGATGTTAAGCGGCCCAGCCTGAGCCGCAAGGTGAGCCCCGCTGTGCTTCAGTGCAGCCCCGCTGCTGCGTCACTCGGCGTAGTGGCAATAGGGACAAGGTGATGCCATTCAAGGAAGGAAGATGGCAACCTGTGCAGCGACAGTGTCAGCAACCCACTTGGGAGTTATTTGGTGAACAGGGACCACACGGCAACTCACTGAAGTATCAAACGGCACTACATTAACCATCAGGCCACTCGAGTGGCCACGCCCACCTGGGCGGGAAATACCGCTTTTAAATGAACTGCCAAAAACTGCCGATTTATGGAACCAAGCCAAAGCCCTGAGCCCCTGAAGAAATGTCCTCGACATGAAACGCGTCGGGCAGGACTTTAATATGATTTGGCGAAGCACCTAGCTGTTCACGTTGTTTTCCCTGAATAAATTGAGGCAAGATCCACTCACCTGTGTGGGCTCCCTTACTGCAGGAGAACTTTTGTTTGGATGTTAAGCGGCCCAGCCTGAGCCGCAAGGTGAGCCCCGCTGTGCTTCAGTGCAGCCCCGCTGCTGCGTCACTCGGCGTAGTGGCAATAGGGACAAGGTGATGCCATTCAAGGAAGGAAGATGGCAACCTGTGCAGCGACAGTGTCAGCAACCCACTTGGGAGTTATTTGGTGAACAGGGACCACACGGCAAATCACTGAAGTATCAAACGGCACTACATTAACCATCAGGCCACTCGAGTGGCCACGCCCACCTGGGCGGGAAATACCGCTTTTAAATGAACTGCCAAAAACTGCCGATTTATGGAACCAAGCCAAAGCCCTGAGCCCCTGAAGAAATGTCCTCGACATGAAACGCGTCGGGCAGGACTTTAATATGATTTGGCGAAGCACCTAGCTGTTCACGTTGTTTTCCCTGAATAAATTGAGGCAAGATCCACTCACCTGTGTGGGCTCCCTTACTGCAGGCGAACTTTTGTTTGGATGTTAAGCGGCCCAGCCTGAGCCGCAAGGTGAGCCCCGCTGTGCTTCAGTGCAGCCCCGCTGCTGCGTCACTCGGCGTAGTGGCAATAGGGACAAGGTGATGCCATTCAAGGAAGGAAGATGGCAACCTGTGCAGCGACAGTGTCAGCAACCCACTTGGGAGTTATTTGGTGAACAGGGACCACACGGCAACTCACTGAAGTATCAAACGGCACTACATTAACCATCAGGCCACTCGAGTGGCCACGCCCACCTGGGCGGGAAATACCGCTTTTAAATGAACTGCCAAAAACTGCCGATTTATGGAACCAAGCCAAAGCCCTGAGCCCCTGAAGAAATGTCCTCGACATGAAACGCGTCGGGCAGGACTTTAATATGATTTGGCGAAGCACCTAGCTGTTCACGTTGTTTTTCCTGAATAAATTGAGGCAAGATCCACTCACCTGTGTGGGCTCCCTTACTGCAGGCGAACTTTTGTTTGGATATATATATATATATATATATATATATGAATAGAACTTCGTCATTCGCTCCAAGAAAATCCGGAAACCAAACAAACGAAACGGACCCTTGTAGGTTGATTTTAAGAGCTTAATTTATTCTGATATACATACATATCATTTTACTAAAAATAAAGGTCTTGGTTAACACAAGACCTAAAAAACTTTCCAAATAAGGTAAAATTCAAACTGAAATATAAATAAAAGGCTGACCTTTAAATGGAAATCAATATAATTCATGTTTTATTAAAAGCAAAAATACTTCCATCACTCTTATGTGGCCATTACCTACACACTCAGATATACCTTGCACAAATTGGATTAACTCTCCTTTCCAGTCTAAGTCTGTATGTCTTTGGGGTAAAAGATGACAAGAAGCCTCACTTTTGACCCCTATTCAGTGTAGTTGACAGAAGCAAAATGTGAATGACAACTGAACAGACCAATAGATGTGAAGCAAAATCTGAATGACAACTGACCAATAGATGTAGACAGTTCAGTCAAAGCCCCTCTATGTAAGCCAATACTTTTTAATTTTACTAAAATTAATAACCAATATATTTACTAATAGTGGGTTTAAGCCAGCCTTCTTCGTCCATTTTTCTGTTGCTTTCATTTGCATTTTTCCACCGCCTACAACTGCATACAGTATGGGGCAATGGAACAGCCCACTTCGCCCATTGTCAAGCTTCACTATACGTGATGGCATTCTACTCTTTCAGTAAGAGCACATCCACATACAAAGTACAAAGTGGTTACCTTAAGTTGCAGGAACTACTGTAGCAATGTGTGCTTGTTGAGAACAAGAAATCATTTTACATTAGGCAATTTTCTTCATATATTATTGAGGAGCACAACTTTGCGCTTCTTAATCCTCAGAAAATCGAACATCTCAGTTAAAAATAAAACGTATTCCTTCTTTATAGGTCTCAAAGAATCTAGAAGATTTCTCCCCTTCACTCATACCCTCACTAAATGCCTAATGTTAACTCTGATCCCAGGCCTTTCTCACATCCCACGCATAAAAAAGTAGGTAAAACAGCCAATTTTCATCTTCACACCCAGAAGAAAATCCATCACCTTGTTCTTGAAAAACGCATCTCATAACAACTTGCACTGACTAAACTTTAGAAAAGTCATTATAGCAGGAGCATCTCTATCATGCATTTCCCCAGTCAAAGGCAGCCTATGCTTAGTATCTCTATACACTCAGTTCTACACTGGCTACCAATCATAGTCAAAATTCAATTTCAGGTTGATTGCATAGTCCACAAGGTCATCCACTACCAATGCACACTACACCTAGCTTATGCGAAAATCTCAACTGTGTCGAGAGGACTGAGAAGCACAGCAGTCTAGTTCTGTTTGTTTAAAACCACTTTATCTCACAAGCAGCAATTCCTTAGTTGGAATTTGCACTTGAATCAATCAAGCAAGAAGTGGAATGAAATACCATGGAAACCAGATGAGATGTTTTCTGATGGTAATTGTAGTTACCATAAATGGGCAACAGAAGCAATCATGTTTGTAGTTCAGCCAAATAATTGCAGTAATATTTTCCAGGGTGAAGCAGCAATGGCTGCTGTAAAGTGACAATTTTCTTTTCACACTTCTTAGCATAATATACCTCTAAGTGACTTAACGTCCTCTGACGGCCTATACATTTTGGTCCAAGAAGATCAACCCATCTTTATACATCACCAGTATAAGCTGAAGATCCTTACATTTCAGAGAGAACAAATTGCTTGATTCAAATGAAAAGCAGATCTGCAAATTATAAACTAAAGAGGGTTGGTGCCAGGATGCAACCTTGAAATAAGCTATTGTGTTAGCAAATATCACTGCACTGGCTTTATTCCTCTAGCTGCATACGTTGACTGAGGTTTTTGTATAAATGATTGTGGCATTGACAGTAGCCCTACAAAATTCCCATCCATTTCATCTTTAGTCATAACTGACAACAGCGCACCTGTTTGAAAAATGTAAAATAATTGTCTGAACAGCCATATAACTGTTTTACTAGTTTGCGATGCACTCTTTGTTTGCACAAAGCATAGCACAATGTTGTTATCTATGACAATGTTCTTGAAAATAAAATGAGTATAACATTGTAAATTGGCCCAAATCAAATAGGAATGGAGGATCCAAGAATATGTCACTATTAGCAGCATGATGGTGTGTTTAAAGTTTGGTTAAAGTGGCGGTGAGACACTCATATGTTTGCTGAAATGTTTTTTCAGTCATCCATGTAGAAGGGATACCTGATGATTGTTGAAAAGAGGTAGCACACATAGCTAAGACACATCGGCCTAGTAATCTATCAGTTTAAATTATGACATAATCAAGAGGAAATAGAGAGAAAAGGTGAGGAAGTGTTGACTTCTCTTGAGGATAAACAGGGACCATCACCAACTTGCAATTCTGAAGGGCGCAGTAAAGATGTATAAAAAACAAATAAGTATTTATTCAGTATTGATGAAAACCTCCCAGAAAGGTCAACACAACATATAACATTGGATACAGACCTCCCAATTAAGATCATGTGGATTGTATTTGAAATTCAAATAAATGCTCATGAAGCAGAACCTCTAAATACATATCAATTCCATCAAGCATCTACAATGCTCTAACTTAAATTAATATAAATTAAAAAATGTTTACAAATGTACGTACCCTGCAACAATCCACTATTGTGGAGGAGCAAACTCTAAAGCTTCCTGTGCATTGCTTACTCTACTCTGCATAAACATGTTCTTTCAAGCAAAGTAGGACAAACTAAAGATTTCATGATTACGATGTTGTACATAAAAGGAGCAATTCAGGCAATTAAGATCTTAATCTTTGGTTTCATAGAATTTATCCATTTTATTCATAATAGAAGGCTATCAGTGCAGAGATTAAAAAAGCGTTTCTTTTTGACTACTCTTGTAGAATTATAAGGTAAAGTTGAATTTCATTCAGACAGTTGAATCACTGCATACCTGCATATGCCTTATTGATGAGAAGTGCTACATTTCCAAATGGAAAGTTACCTTTTGTGCTCCTACCCTAACTATATATTTTACTTGACTAGTGTTTCACCATGTAAAATAATCATTGGAGCCCAGATTCAAACATTTCAATAAAACATTTTTTTTTAGATAATGAGTAGAATTGCATACCTATGCAATACCTAATACCAGTTCTTTGATGGTACTCAAAGCTGCCTTGTTTACACAAAAGTACCAATGTATGAAGTCCCCAAAGGCTTGTGCACACGGAATCATCATATCCAATTCTAACCCCAGGCTTCTATAGGTAATCTGCTCCTTTCAGAGACTCATTCAAAATTGTCCCCTATAGTCTATTTAGAAGTGTCAGTCTGAACACTGGTAGAACTTCAAATTCACACCAGAGAATTGAGGGCATTTTAGTACAACTTTCTTTCAAAGTTACCTCTAGATATGTTTTGCCATTAGCACCATAAAGGGAACTGAACCCCAGAAAATGGCTTCACATGTAGCTGGTAAAAAAGATTCTCGTCCAAAAATATCCCAAGGTAAGATTAACTTTTTATCTTTTCCAGAGGTGCGTACTTAACTTTTCATGTATTAAAAAACATTAAAAAGAGGGGGGAGATACCCTACTACTTGCAATAGGGACCGGGTTGAGAACAAGCAACGACAGAGTGTCCCTCTATTTCCATAAAGTTATATGTACATAATTGGACAACAAAACATATAAGCACCCAAAAAACCAATAATTAAATCAAATCTATATTCATTGTGTCAGCCAACACCAAAGTAATAACCACGTATTCAAAAGACAAGTTTAGTACATACAAGAATTATCTTGACATTTATTTGTAAATATACAGAATTAAAAACAATTTATTCTTAAAAAAGTATAAAAAATCACAAACAGTTAAAATGCAATTAGTTACAGAAAACAGAAGTCGACGCAGCGTTTCGGTGAAATTTGATTGATAGATCACCTTCCTCAGGACAGTTTTCTAGACAGTAAGAAATACATGTGTTATTATTACATCAAACGTGTAGCTGACACCTCCCATCAGAATTAATACAATCGTCAAAATTAATACAATCGTATATCACATATAATTAAATATACATCAAAAAAAGTAGTAGTGCTGGTCTTTACTTCATAGGTCATGATAGTAGTTTAAACCTATCACTCATGTAAGCTTCATAACAGTGAGTCACAAACTTGTACCCAAAACCTTTGTCATTATGCGATTATACGGGTAGACGGAGACATTGCCGAAGGTAAAGGAGAGATTCCATCCTCATTTGTGCACAATATGTTATGCTTCTTAGTCATTTGGACACACATAAATCAATAATATGTCAAAAATATCGTACCTCGCTGTGTTACCAAAATGTATATACAGCGTATCTGTGTGGAACTCCTTTTCAAATAGCAGAATCGCTCACACTAGGTATCTGTAGGTGATACAGAGGGTTCTTAAGTATTTTATTAATTTGACATATTGCGTCTCCTTAAGTGATCTTAGAGATACATACCAGTTATATTTATCTTTCTGGTAGGGGACTTTGGATGTAGCCACCGTCACAGAGAGTAATAGTTGTTTTAAGATGTCATCTAAAAAACCCACCCGAGCAGAAATTAGGGATATTGGTATCATTTTTTATCTACAAATCTAAGCATTAGTTTGACCAAGCGTCTAAGGGTGAAATGTCTACTTGCCTCAAGACACGGTCTGTGTTCCAAAAGCCTGATGTGGTCTAATGGACAGTCGCGATCAAATGCCTCCAACAATCGAGACGCCACAACGAGTATAATTATTAGCGACCTGATTAACAAAAATAAAATAATGTGTTCTCTTGTTTGGTTTGGAATTATTTGTGAATATGCTTAGTAATACTACCTCATGATTAGTATATTCGTACCTGTTTGAAGTCTTTTAATCATTGCCTTCAACTGGTCTTGCTATGTGTACCTTCTTCTCGTTTTTTTAGTAGGTCATCTCAGCAGTGCCTGACAATATAATAATATAGGTACTTAATCGATGATGCGGGAGCAATACTTATTATTCTAATATGCCCCTGTCCTTGATTATTTAGTACTTGATGATTTATTTGTTTGCAAGCAGAGCCCTCCTTGTTTATATATTTACATACGGCTCGTGATCTCCGCAAGCTACTCTTGGCTCCAACATTACTGTGGTAGCCTGCGCTCCCCCGTTAAAAGTACCATAACATCTTCACTTCACTGGGATATTCTATCTTAAAACATGAGCCCCTTACGATAACTAGCATAACTTCTATGGGAGCAATCATCCAGCAAGCCAGAGGGATAACATTCCTTATGGCCAATTTCTGAGATTAAAACGTAACTGTACGAGTATGAATGATTACAACAAACATGCAGATGTTCTGACCCAAAAATTTTTAGATCGTGGATATCCCAAAAGATTAGTAAAACGAGCATAAAAAAGAGCAAAATATTTCAACAGAGACAGTTTCTTTGAAGAAAAAACCAAAAAACAGAAGAGAACAAACCTATTATATTTGTTACAAACTTTAATAGTATAAGTAACAAGATTAAGAACATTATTAACAGGAACTGGCATCTGGTAACAACTAAAGAGCGAAGAGCCCTCCCTAAACCAATGATTGCGTTCAGAAGGAACCGCACCATAAGAAACCGCCTTGTAAAGACCTATAGAGAGGCGAAAGTGGATAACCAGGCCTTGATACCTAACTGTAGTTTACCAACAGGCACCTTTGCATGCTGCAACTGTAAAAATTGCTCCAATATTCTGAAGGGACCCCAAATTGAGATCAATAAGGCAAAACATAATGTGAGGAACTTTATCAATTGCCATACCAAAAATTTGGTTTACTTAATTACATGCCCGTGCCTTTTGGGCTATATAGGTGAAACAGCCAGAGAAATCAAAACTAGGATAACAGAACACAAATCGGCCATAAAAACCAAAAAGAAAAATGCTCCACTAGTGGATCATTGGATACAATACAAACACACAGTTGAAGAACTAAAATGGTGTGGTATTGAAGTCATGACAACAAATATGAGAGGAGGTAATGATTCCATAAAAAGAAAAAAACGTGAACAGTATTACATGTGCCTATTTGAAACTGTGAAAAAAGGATTAAATAGCAGAGAAGATTGGGAGAAACTCATTCAATGAGGTACTTTTCATGCCCTATACTGTAAGAATGGTTAAAGAGTATCTATGATCGTCAGACTTATCTGGTAGATATACGGTAAAGCCCTCCCATGATTTACAACTTAAATGGTATAAGTAATGTGAGTTAAAATCATAGATCACAAGATAGTGATAAAATTAATCAATGAGTCTGTACTATACATGCGATTGGAGCACTCGCATATATTTGAATTAATCCTCGAAAGTAGTTTAATATAACACTATCCACACACATATATATATAAAACAAAAGATACGGTACAAGATTTTTGATCGACCAAAACAAATAACAATAGGTGGTCGAAAAGAGTATGAGGAATTATGCCATAAGCCAGACAAAGTGACTAGCTTAAGATGGCCGCCGCATATCCGTATCTCTGTCACTTGTTTTTCATAAATAGGTCATTTCTTATTCGATAACAAGAAAGGTATACTTGCAATTTTAACTTTGAAGATTTTATTTAACCTATATGTAATATAGATTAGACGCATAAATCCTGGATATACACCGGATTTCTATTGGAAATGGAGAAATACATAACAAACGCGGCAAAATTGAATCAAGAGTAACGCCCCTCACAACTGACCCCGGATATAAATGCCGGGTGTCGAAAACAGGTCGCAAACAGATGAAACCGGGACTCTGGATGTACGCAGGGAGGCCGCAAGCTGAACAAAAGGTAAGCCGATTAGTGGGGCGTCATGACAGGAGTAGATTGAAGTTATGCTAGTTATCGTAAGGGGCTCATGTTTTAAGATAGAATATCCCAGTGAAGTGAAGATGTTATGGTACTTTTAACGGGGGAGCGCAGGCTACCACAGTAATGTTGGAGCCAAGAGTAGCTTGCGGAGATCACGAGCCGTATGTAAATATATAAACAAGGAGGGCTCTGCTTGCAAACAAATACATCATCAAGTACTAAATAATCAAGGAGAGGGGCATATTAGAATAATAAGTATTGCTCCCGCATCATCGATTAAGTACCTATATTATTATATTGTCAGGCACTGCTGAGATGACCTACTAAAAAAACGAGAAGAAGGTACACATAGCAAGACCAGTTGAAGGCAATGATTAAAAGACTTCAAACAGGTACGAATATACTAATCATGAGGTAGTATTACTAAGCATATTCACAAATAATTCCAAACCAAACAAGAGAACACATTATTTTATTTTTGTTAATCAGGTCGCTAATAATTATACTCGTTGTGGCGTCTCGATTGTTGGAGGCATTTGATCGCGACTGTCCATTAGACCCCATCAGGCTTTTGTAACACAGACCGTGTCTTGAGGCAAGTAGACATTTCACCCTTAGACGCTTGGTCAAACTAATGCTTAGATTTGTAGATAAAAAATGATACCAATATCCCTAATTTCTGCCCGCGTGGGTTTTTTCAGATGACATCTTAAAACAACTATTACTCTCTGTGACGGTGGCTACATCCAAAGTCCCCAACCAGAAAGATAAATATAACTGGTATGTATCTCTAAGATCACTTAAGGAGACGCAATATGTCAAATTAATAAAATACTTAAGAACCCTCTGTATCACCTACAGATACCTAGTGTGAGCGATTCTGCTATTTGAAAAGGAGTTCCACACAGATACGCTGTATATCAATTTTGGTAACACAGCGAGGTACGATATTTTTGACATATTATTGATTTATGTGTGTCCAAATGACTAAGAAGCATAACATAGTGTGCACAAATGAGGATGGAATCTCTCCTTTACCTTCGGCAATGTCTCCGTCTACCCGAATAATCGCATAATGACAAAGGTTTTGGGTACAAGTTCGTGACTCACTGTTATGAAGCTTACATGAGTGATAGGTTTAAACTACTATCATGACCTATGAAGTAAAGACCAGCACTACTACTTTTTTTGATGTATATTTAATTATATGTGATATACGATTGTATTAATTTTGACGATTGTATTAATTCTGATGGGAGGTGTCAGCTACACGTTTGATGTAATAATAACACATGTATTTCTTACCATCTAGAAAACTGTCCTGAGGAAGGTGATCTATCAATCAAATTTCACCGAAACGCTGCGTCGACTTCTGTTTTCTGTAACTAATTGCATTTTAACTGTTTGTGATTTTTTATACTTTTTTAAGAATACATTGTTTTTAATTCTGTATATTTACAAATAAATGTCAAGATAATTCTTGTATGTACCAAACTTGTCTTTTGACTACGTCGTTATTACTTTGGTGTTGGCTGACACAATGAATATAGATTTGATTTAATTATTGGTTTTTTGGGTGCTTATATGTTTTGTTGTCCAATTATGTACATATAACTTTATGGAAATAGAGGGACACTCTGTCGTTAAAAAAACATTAGCCTGTTCTTTGTAGCACCAATTTGTCAAAATTAATTCAAAAATTAATTTTATGCTGCTAGAGATCTCCTCTACAGTCTAATAAAAGATTGTTCTAAAAGTGATAACCTGATCCTCATATTATAGTATGTGAAGGAAGATTCCACCAAGCATTGGGGGGGATTTTCTAACATTGTAGAACAGTTTGGGTAAACAATACATGTATACGTAGGAGAGCATGACTGCCAAAGTGCACCTCTGCTTGAATCCGTTTGATGCAACTATGCTTTTTGATGATTCAACCGCAAATTGTGTCAAGATTTACTACAGTGACACGACGTCTTGGTATGTTATATGAATAATATCTTAAGTATACCTGCTGGCATGTTAAGGGCAACCAGTTTATGTCACAACATTGGTCTATTCAATCTTCTGAAAGCAGCAGAAAAATCAATAAAGGTGGCACACACTAGTTGCTTTTTTTGCACTTAACAAATGGAGTCGGTGTAACTCTGATTACTCTACAGATTGTGTAAAAAAGAACAATGAGCTGGAAGGCCAGCTTCTTCTATTTGTATGATGTTTTTTTCATCCGCGCACTTTTGTAAGAATTCTAAAAATAATTTAACAAATATCTTCCCACTAGCATCAAGAAGGGTCAATTTACAATTGTTTTTGGATCCTCTGTGGATCCCATTTTATGCAATGGTAACAAAATGCTGCTCTTACTGGAGTTATGGATTTTTCCAGTACCTAAACACTGTTTGAGGAGGGGAGGTATTTATTATTGAAATTATTTTTAATAAGGAAATCAGAATGGCATTTGCGCCCTGGAGAGTGTGGCATTCCTGATAAAGCCACTACCTTAAACGGACTACAATTGTGGTTGTACAATCAAATCTCCTTATGTGGGCCATGGTTGCAGAATGCAATTTTTTTTATAATCAATTCAAACACACTCCATGAGGGAAAAGCTAGTTCAGCAGACTATAATTTCCATGTTACTTTCTACGATATGCCAAACTTTCAATGAACATATCTCTTTTCAAGATTTCTGCAAGTTGCGTAGACCTTAGTTCATGACGTTTCTCTTTTATTGCAACAATAAGAAAGAGGCCTTTCATTAGGAATTGAGCGGGTTTGGGTAAGCAGCATGACAAGTCTAACCAAATTCCTAGCACCTATTCTTAAATGTAGGTTCATTTACTTTCAAATCTCTTATTCCTAAAACAGAAATGTATTCTAGTGCAGAAAGATTAAAAACCAGTCTTTCAAAAGATTAAACAGCATTTCCAAGTAATTCAGGAGAATGAATAATCTTTACAAAATCCAAATATGGACACTATATCCTTCAAGTGGAAGATAACGGAACGCTTCAGTATTTTTATTATTTACAGCTAACTATACATCTCTTAAATTTCACTCAGACTATATTTTTCATAATGCTTAAAATACATTGTATAATCCCTATGATTAAAGGGGAAATGTGTTGATAAGGGGACTTAGGCAGGCAGCTATACTGACTGACACAAGCCAGACAACATTAGGACACCATTATAGAGTTTTGGCTTTTCACAAACCCCTTAAAATAATTTTAATTTCCATCAAATCTTTTTTCACTTCTGGAGGTGGGTCTTGGGGCTTTTAATACAACGTTCATTCAGACGATTTTGCAGAGCTCCTTAATATAAACTAGGGAAAGAAATATGATCTAGATTCAATTTTAGACTCCCTCTAAGGTTTATGTATTAAAATATATTTTTTATTGTTTTCATTGACAAAACATGTACATAAACCAATAAGAACAATTGGCTGTTTCATTTAGCAAACATAAATTACATAAAAGAGTTTGGTTGATGGTTGTCGATTGGCTGTTCTAATGTCCCGCTGGGTTGGCTGCCTTTCTGGCTTGGTTGCAAAGGACCCCTTATCTTCTGGTCTTGCGCCTAGTTTTAACATATAACGTCAACATATAACATACAGGCATTTGGCGGCTGGTTGTGGATCGACCGTCGAACACTGTGGATGGTTTTCGCTATTTTGCTTACTCGCAGACGTCTAAGGTGGTTTGTACGGGTCTAGGAAGGTATCTAGGGATGACCACATCTCTCTAGTGGGCTTTCTCCAGGGTGTGTGTCTTAGTGCAGTGGTGTCGGCCCCTCTTAGGGACGTCAACCAGTTCATTCACCCTTTGAAAGTGGCCTTGGTGGTGTCTTTTCACTTGGCTAGCACTGTTTTTGTTGCACTCGTTAGGAGGAAGTCGAGAAGGTCTCTGTCCTGTTGTGAGGTAATGTCTGAGTTGGAGTGTGCTCTGGTTATAGTGCCGAATTCTTGTTTCAGGGTGCAGCTTAGGACCTTGCTGGTAAAGTCGAAAACCTTCCTCCAAAATCTGCTGACCTTGCTGCAATAGAAGATGAGGTGGGCTAGATCTCCTATTTCTCTCTCACAGTTCCAGCAGCGGTTATTCTCTCTAAGACCTAGTTGTGTTAGTCGAACTGGTGTCCAGTATGCTTGATGCAGCAACCAGAATTTTGTTTGGGCTAGTACCGGTGATATCATTTTACGTGTCGGGGACCTCCACAAGGTGTGTATTTCTTGTTCAATGAGTTTCGAGCCTATCTGTGTTTCCCAGTAGTCTGTACTTTTCGCGTTGAGCTTTGAGGATGCTGATCAGGTGAGATACTTGGTGACCGGTCTTGTTTATGTTTTCCATGTATTGGAATATTGAGGGAGTCAGACTGTTTAGTTTAGCTTTTGTGATGGCTGATTTAATAGTCAGGAAGTTGTATAGTTCTACGTCTGGGAGGGCATGTTTTTCCTTCATGTTGTTGAACGTTAGGGGCCTGCCCTTCTTCTCCAGCTGAGCTGGGTGCGAGAGGCCTACTTGTTTCCATGTTGTTATGTCTAGGGGTCTGCCTCAGAACGTTTACCTCGTGCTGCAGGGAGAATTATCCCATTATATAGCAGGAAAAGCTGGAACCTAAATTACATATTTTGTACATTGTGGTATCATCTATCTTCGATGAAGTTTCTTCATTATGAGAGAACGAAAAGGAAAACAAACAAAGTTTTCGCAAGACTAGTTTAGAATAATGTTTTGTTGAGTAGATGGAATGTACGAATTATAAATGAGACCATCGCCAAGTTCAAATGTGTCTGGGGCCAATGCAGAAACTTTTTTGAGCACACATTCTCAGTCTTGAGTCACAAAATGAGGGATCCTAAATGTGAACAATTAAATGAGATTTACATCTCCAATAAGGCTGCAGGTCTACCTCTTCAAGTTTGCATTCACAGGTAGGTATGTGGATATTTAAGGGTGGGTCCTGTTGTATCGGGGACTCCTTAGGCGAGGGTGAAGCAGGCCCAGAAATTCATGAGTTGTGACGCGGTGCAAAGTGTTAAAAGACGGGGCAGGATTGTTCACACTCTGTCCGGGTCAAGGTCTCCTCTGAGGCCATGCCCGGCCAAGGCAGCATTTATTTCCTAAGCCCCATGTGGTAAGTCCTGCAAACCAAATAGTACTCATCCCCGGGGGCTGTGACATAACACCCATGACATCAGGGCACATTATTGCAATCCTGACGCTACAGTTACGTCACTGGAGCGACACTACAGGTTCATCAAACATTTGCAGGGAGTTTCGTTCCCCAAACATTACTGTAGATCTTCTCAAGTTGAGGGCAGAAGTAAATCTGTTTTCAGGGTTATAATGCACAGGGTACAACTCCAAAATTAGTGGAGAAGTGGAAGATGGAATTTCACCATGGGGAAAATATTTTGCCTGATGTATATCCCCCAAAAAATGCTAAGTGTAAATGCTCAGTTGCATGAGTTTTCATCATGTAGATATGTGGACAGTTTTCCACAAAAGAAAAGACTACAAATGATGATCATTGGGTCCCAAGTTCCCAAGAGCCCAGTTTGAGAGTTCCATTCAATTCAGAAATGTAATCAAAATATAGATGCCAAACTATACCTTAAAAATTCTAATTTGTTTCTGTGATTTTTTCAATTGAGCCCTAGTGATTACAGTCACTTTCAGCACCTTTTTTTCATAACTACTCCCTTTACCACAATAATGTTAAACCGGTTGATACCATATAAAAGGCACATGTGGTTGGTTCTCTAAGCCACTCATTTACTTTATACCTTGAAGTTTAATGAGGGCAGTCTCCAAGATTAAATAGAACATCATTATGAAAATTGAGTTTACCATTCCTGCTGATACCTTTGAAAAACATCTTACTTATATTCTAGAGCTTATCAAATAAATTGAGTACTTAATATTTGGTAAACAGTGTTTTGTCACTGTAAGGATGTCAAAATATGATAGCAAAAACCCAACGTTATATCTGAATTTCATAAAAGCTGCACATCCTAGCCAATTTCTTATTTGCTGCTGTTCTTCTAATCTCTGTTATAGAGTCTTCGTTTTAATGGAGTTCGTTTTAGTTTATGTTTTGCTCATAAAAGCCTGGAGCTACACCTGTTCTCGTCTATTCAAGTGTACCTGTGGAAAGCCAATTTTCCACACTTGAGAAGCAGTATTGCTTGAAGAAGACCATTAGACTGAAATATCGCTGCTATTTCTAGATAAACATTTCTGTGCTCAATAGTTTAGGGAAGTGGGCCACTTATAAGTTTTTTGCACGGTTTTAAATGAATGCAAAATGACACTTTTGATATATAAATTTATTTGCAGTGCTACTTGAAGGGACATAAAACTAAAGATGCAGTCTTTGTTTATCTTCCCCAAGATGGCAACATACATGTTTGTAATTTCCGGTCCGCTTGTTAATAACATATTAGATTTGTGTGTAAAGCAAGTGTATGTGTACCTATTATTTAGTGGGATCTTGCCCAGCACTTAATTATTCTTAATATAATGTTGATAAAATGGATGTCTTGTAAAGTCAAAGAGCTTCCATCCAATGTAGTTGATTACATCAAGAAGTAGCATGTGCTCATCAATGGAGTTACTTACTTGACCAAAGTGATATGAAATTATCTTTTTTATGGTATTGCTTCAGAATGAATCCATTGGAGTAAAGTACATTATTAGAGGGAGATGTTAGTTCAGCACAATGACGAGTAATACGTAAAATACGAAATTAAGTTAAGGGTGTTCTACTTGTAGCATCTTCCCCATCCCAGGAGCAGGTAAACACACCACGCCACACAAGGAGCTCTGGTTTGCCTATATTTATTCTCCCGCATGCAACCGTTAACTGAACTCACTGCGTCACAAACTTTATTAACCATACCCAGCCACACCCAAAATATTATATAATACTTCTAATGAGTCTGCCAAGGACCACTAGAGGCCTTCTACGCACAGACACAGGACACAACCATACTGTTAAATCCTTAAAGTCGGCAGGCTATTCAGCCCAGCATTCTTGAATCGTGCTGAAGGTTTGCGATGGTTTAGTAAACCAATTTGCAATGGTTTAATAATGTCAGTTACAGTTATATTGCTAATCAACAACAACATGGATTCAGGGAGGGTCCAATGGATATAAGGTTTAAAGACCCGTACCTGGTTATTATCCCCAGCAACTTCTATATGTATAACACAGAAAACACAGAGGGTCTATCAGCTTAATTATATAGCTGGACTGTCAGTCCGAGTCACCAGGATCTCGGGGTGTATAAATCACATGAAGACAGCATAATTCAATATACGGTGAACACCATGTGTATAGGAAAAGCCAACACAGCGCAGATCATTCATACATGGCTGACAAATCCAGAACAATTAGTGAAGGGTTTCCATCAAATAGACTCAGTGATCAGTCCTATCATTTGGCCAAACCCAAGTGCATGTCAGTCTGGTCCCCTGATCATTGGGACAACAAACACCGCACCATCTATTGCTGGTTAAGGATTTGGCCCACCAACATACGCGAACTGTCAGTGATGGCTGATCCTTGATGGTCAAGTGAATAGCAGTGCAACAAAGAAATAGTGACTTTAAAATAGGATGGAGTGTCCTCCTACTAATAACTTTATTCTGCGGACGAACCACACCTCCTAGTTAAAAACCAAGAACAGTGCAAGAGAGACAGTCAAACAAATATCTGTCTGATTACGGGCCAACATGTTTCTGCCTATCGGGTATAAAATCCCATGGCATTCGTCAGGGCCTCTGTTCTTTCAATAGTTGCACAAATAGTAGTGAAACAAAAGAAACACCACCACCACCAAAGTGAGAGAAATAAAAAATTAGAAAGGTTGAATGCGGTACAACCTGTAACAACCGCAGACATTAGCCCTCCATGTCAATAAGGAAATACAAATTCTATGGAGGAAAATGTATAGTCGTTAATTATGGACTGACTGTGTCAGTTACCCACATACATGGTATCACCAAAAATAAATGAAAAAACTATATAATATATTCATGCTCACCCTCCATGGTAGGGAGAAAGACCTCACCTCACCTGGACCTTGCTCAGGTTGTACGAGGCCCCGCGCTACATAGATACAAGTAGGGAAATAGAAACGGAGCACCCTAAAGCGTGGATTACACAGCCTATTGATATGCCCAATGTGATTCCTGTATAAAAATCCCCTTATATCTAGGGACCAACATGTAATGAGACTCTAGCACTCAAACTTAGTGCGCCCTGCCTCAAAGCCTCCCAGGTCTATCATCTAACACAAAATTGTACTCATACAGATATATTACATGTTGCTAGTGTCACTAGTCAAAAGCTACAAACTAAATCAACAACATTCTCTATAACTGTATTTACATACTGGGATTAAAAAGACTCCTTATTAGTCTGATCTGTTGTAGACTCACCTATCCGTCGGTACCTCAAGCTTCCATCTGAGACTTGGGGAGGCACCGACTTGTAGATGGTCTCTTCTTTAATAGTGTCTCCGGAGGTTGATTGTATGGTAACCCTCTGCCTCAGTTATTAATGAAGGTCTTGAATTGTATATGTTATGTGATCCCAGAGTGGTTTGATTAGTCCCCAGTGGCATCTCCCTGCTTCTTCAGTAACTTGAAAACAGGAGCATTGTTTATTCACCCTGTTTTTGATGGATTTAGGGGCGCACTACTTTGTGCTCGAAATCCCGCGAGAACTCGCGCTTAGAACTACTGGATGACATCATAAACTCCATCTTTGTAGTTCGTTACAATGCAGTTGCTATGGGTAATCACCTCGGGCCCAGAACTAGTAAATGAGGTCATCTCCTCCATCTTTGTAGTTCTTTGAGTATCGGTTTTTATGGGTGATAGAAAGCACAAGGACGCTTCCGATCAGAACCCTATCATGCACAGTATTATTATGCTCAGTGTTATTAATTGTGCCAATGATCAAAGGCACAAAAGTAGAGCGCTCGACATTGCGCTAAATACAAACGCATTAGAAATACGGCGCTCTACATTACAGGACATTCTATGTTATATTTCAAGTCTCACAGGACCTTGAAAGATATGAACTGAACGATGATATCGACTTGCCCGTTTGTGGTAGTATGTTTACTATACCGATGACCGCAGCAATACTGGATATTATCCAGTCAATTATCTAAAAATGCTCTAACTTTGTTTTGAAGGATAGAGTTATATAATCAATACTCTAAGACGTGTCAGCCAGACTATAAGTATGGCTATATAGAATCATTGTGTCTACCGTCAAGGTTCTCGCCAACAGTGTATTTCCAAGAACCACCGGCTAACAGTAAATGAAGAAATATTAGTGGTACATAGTCTACTCCACCTACGAGACATAGACTCTTCTTCTGGAGGTCATATTTATAAGGTGTGTGTTAGTTGTAATAATGCAAGCTGCAGCAATACTAAGCCTCGGCCCTCTTTGTGTTAATGAAACTTATGCCGCCGCCGCTTATATAGTTGTATTTGTTAAAGTATAACACCTCTATACAACCCAAAAGTGTATATCTCAGTTCATATTGAAATATCTACGTTCATACAAAACGGGGGGCCTCTGCTGAGGTAAGCTGAACCCGTGGTTGGAACCCTATAATAGGATCCATGGAATATCATTGTTTAATCCACATTTATGTGTCTGGAGCTTGTAAATCCATTTTTGTTCCTTTGAGAAAAGGTAACTCGACACATCACTTATGTGTCCAGGTATGTAGGGCTTCTCAAGGACAGTCCATAGGAAATCAGTTTCATTGTGCTGTTTCTCCAAGAAATGTTGTGTGAGTTTCGTGTGGGACTTCTTGCAGCGAAAAGAGCTCTTATGCTCTAACATTCTTGTGCGGACTTTCGAGTTGTCATGCCCACATATCGAATGGAACATATACATGTCAGCATGTAGATTAAATTATTGCTGTTGCAATGGCTGAAATTGCACTGCACCCAAGGTCTATTCGTACCTATGTCTATCTCTCTGGTATGATTCGTCTGGGGACAGACAGAGCAAATGCCACAAGGGTGGTGACCCACCACAGGAGGAAGATTCCATAGGGTTTCGCCAATTTTCTTTCTGGTTTCTTTGGGGCGTGTGTGTACAAGCCGGTCCCGAATGTTACTGGCCCGATTAAACGCAAATAGGGGCTGCGCTATCTTTTCTTTGCTATGATTGAGAAGGCGCCAATGTCTTCTCACAATTTTCTGGATGCTGTTACTCCTAGTATTGAAAGTACTCACAAATGTGAGTCTTTCAAGTGGTGGTTTAGCAATGGGAGGTTCAAGAAGGGCATCTCTATTGTTATTCATTGCTCTTTTCCTTGACCTCTTGATCAGCGAGCTAGGATAATGTCTCTCTTTCAATTGTGTGCAAAGGTTCCCTGCATGTGCATCAAACAGGCCTGGTGTGTCTCTGCCTGAATCACTGGGTGGCTCAAAGGCCTATCAATTCTTTTTCGCAGACGGACTACTTTCATGGAACGGAGGCGCTGAGTTCCTCTCGTCCGGGCGCGGTTGCAACCGCGCCCGGACGAGAGGAACTCAGCGCAGAGGAACTCAGCGCAGAGACACACCAGGCCTGTTTCCGAAATTGATCGGCTATTGCGCTACCCAGTGATTCAGGCTGAGGCCCACCTGGCCTGTTTCCAAACTGTCTGCCTATTGTCTTGATAAAGACCCGCCGCGACCACCAACCGGGGCGCAACAGGGTCGAAACGTCGACGAACATCATAGGCCCAGAAATACCAGGATCCCAATAGGAACATTAGGAATCCTTGGTTTAGAATCATTATCTGGCCAATGTGAATACCTGTATATATTTGTACATAAGAAACTAACTGCACTGTATATTTTGTGATCAACTGAGCACACTTCACAAAAAGTCACTTCATTTTTACAGTCACAATATGCATTGAATGTTATCTATGAATGAATATAATTCGGATACTAAATGTTTGTACTTTATAATATAATCAATTGATCACACAATCTTAAGTCTTAGAGCATTCATTTCTCTAAGGTCGGACTTGTATCAGAGAGCCTTTGTTGTTTGCATTTAATGACTTTCCTTCAAAGTAATTGTTCTGACCCAACAGAACCATTCGATACCAGCACCTACCAGCTTGCCAAGACCAGTGTGCCCGGTGAGGAAGGGGAGAGCGTTGGAGTTTGCGGTGTTCAGTGGGTAGCCCTGTCGAGTAGACTCCCTTTGTGAGGTGTGAGGAGAAAGATGCTGCATAAATCAGGTTGTTACAAGGGTGCAGGACGAAGTCAGCAACCCTCGTATACCCGAGAAGGGCTACCATGAATTGAGCAGTGTGCACCATTCGGGCCAGAACCCATGCATAGTGGGGAGCAGCAACCGCCTATGTCAGGAGGGGTCGCAGCTGAGTACTTTACTGTTCAGATCGGGCCAAAGCCTGTGTACCATGAGTATATGGTGATCCTGTATCCCAGAGGGGGTCAACAGGGGGTCAACAGGACCAGTAAGATGTGTGACCTAAATGGAATTGTCGCCAGAAGAGTGAGGTAGTTGTGGGACACAGTGCACCTGCCCAGGGCACAGGATTCACACTAGGATCGTTGCACCACCACTCACCCCTCCACCCCCATTGTGGGAGGAACTAGAGACTTACCCTGCAAAGAGAAGCCACCATGGCCACATGTGTGAAGACTCTATGACCCCTGAGTACAACCCACTTGGGCCGCACCCAGCATCAGTGGAAGAGGCATGCTCAGGAAGTCTGGTCATTACGATCCTGCGAAGTCCAGGTAGACTAATTTCAGGCCAGTTGGGCCCAGGGGAGCTTGCTGCTAGTTAGCGCTGCAGTGCTGGAACATTGTTGACTTTAAAAATAGAGTCATCGTGGACTCTTGAGACTTGAACTACTCGTGAGGCTTACCCTGGATGTTGGTTATAGTGAAAGGAAAATAACCATTACCTCTAGAAGCCTGGTGGGAGTCGGACCCTAGGAAACACTAGAGCCCTGACCTCAGATTTACTGTGTAGGTTTTGTGAATGTCGTATTTTTCATTTGTGTAGGCCTCTGTAGAAAAAAATACTATTTTTTTCAAAAAAGCACGCATTTGCCTGGACTATGATTTGTTGCTGCTGCTTGCATTTTAACTAGTAAACCTGTCTCCACACCTGCCCTCGAGGAAGTCTTGGACTACCGAGACCACACTAATCAAGAGTCAACTTAACCCAGTTGCTTAGGATCCATAGTAAGTCGGGCTCAAGACATCAGGAGTAAAATGCCTCAAACTCCATAGTTGGGCCCTGTAATCCCTGCTTGACCCATGGCCCATTGAAAGGGGTTTTAACAGTCATTTAAGTAAAATCTATATTGATAAAAAAAATTACATTGAACATTGCGATGTGTATGAGTATAAAAGAGGGTATGATGCTACAATATTGCACAGAAATACATACACAAATGTATAGCAATGTTGAGTTGGAATGATAAACTGCCACAACACACCACAGTACTGAGCAACCGAAATGTGAAAATTAATTCACTGACACTGTTAGAAGGACTTATGTTAACTGTGAGTGTTGAGGACTGTCTGAGAAAATGAAAGAGTTAGCTCATGAATTTCATATTATCTATGACGCTACCCAGTCAAATACCATGCTCAGTTATTTTTAAATGCTATTTTTTGGGAAGTGATTTTTTTGGGAAGTAAACGATTTTCAGATGTGGAAACTATACAAGTAGCTAAAAAGCAGTTCCTAACAAAATGTTATCAAAAACAGGCAATGCAAGACAACTATATGCATTAAATGTTAAGCTCTGCTCTGGCACTTATCTTGTATTCCTCTCCAAAAGTAACATATTCTCTGACTTGCATCAATAGCTAGATCTTTCTTTCACTTGTCACTTTTTGATCTTTTTGATAGATGTGTGCTTTTCACGGAACAGGAACCGCGGATCCAGGCGAATATTGATTTTGCTTATGCATGAATACTGTCATCCTACAGACGCGTCTGTATCTGTGAGGCTCAGATAAATGGGTGATTGACAAGTATGGAAAGATAAAGCGAGATCCGACTATGAAAGCACAATGAGGTTTTTTTTGATGGAGAGAACTGAGATATAGTGCTGCTCTTGATACTTAGAGAGTTAAGGGCAGTCTGTCAAGAAAGCTGCTCACGAAAGATTGATAACTGCATCAGAGATGCACTGAGAGAGCATCTTGTGGCAATGGTAGAATCAGTCACCTCTTCACTGTACCAGCTGTAGAAGCTATCTGTGCTCAGGTGTGATACACAACACTCTCTCCACTTTTAAACCTTCTGAGGTTAATAAAATGCATAGCAATTTTCATGGATTAAAAATTGTGTTTGTAAATTCACTAGTATATTGCATACACATATAAATTATGACCTATCTTGGATAGGTGCCCACTCTGTGAACGTCGAGCAGATGATATTTCATTTGAAAGCCCGGATTTCCACCAACAGTGCACACACTGCTGCAATATTGTATATTCTGAATTTCTAGTACTTTCCAAATGAGTCTGATTAAAATGTTTTGCGTTTCTAGGCCACTATGGTACTGCAAGTTTCCACAAACCTCCTACTAGTTACGCCAAGCTAGCTCAGGTGGGTTGGAAGTTCAGACTCCATGCCATGACCATGTCTGTGTGCCACCTAGGATGCTCATGTTAGATAACAAGAAATCAGTTGGATGTCAATAAAGGAGGCAGAACTAACTTACAGCAGTTCGCTTGCTCAACTGATGTGAGTGATAACAAAAGGGAACAAGCATTGGCAAAGTCAGTTGGTCTCGTGCTTCGGACCTTTTGGCTTTGCCAGTGACTTCTATAAACACCGGGGATGGGCCAAGTAAGAGGGATGGTGGGGGTAAGCAAAAAGAAGGGTTGGGGTGTGGAAGTAACTTGGTGGTTGCGGCTAGGTGAAGTGAAGTGGAGGGTCACAGAGGGAACAGGGGTTTTGGGAAAGGAGAGTGCAGTGCTTAATTTGAGCCAGTGGTTTCTGGTGCTCGTCACTGGCCCTTAATTGGTTTCAGGTACTCAGCACTGGCACTTAATTGTCAACACCTCACTTATGGCAATCTGCCACATGGTGGTGCTAATCATCTTATTTAGAGATGAGATGAACAGTAGTTATTTATGAAATACAATATACATAAAAAATTGCTGATACCTGCCTCCCCAGCCATTCCTCTAGCTTTGGGGACCTGGAATAATCTGAGCACTTGCAGACGAGAGAGATGGTTAGTAGTTGTTTTGGTACCGTCATTGGCAGCAATGACAGAGGCAATGGGTGGTGAAAGCTGCAGTGGCCTTCTGGTCAGGGTCCTGGTACTTATTATTTCCCAAAAGAAGCACAGAGAGAGAGAAGATTGCAGAGCACGAGGTAGACAAGAAGCACATGGAGGAGAGAGAGCAACGTGGACATCAGGGGAGAATCACACAGGCGAGAAAACAATGCAGCGTTATAGGGAAACACATGCGCTGTCTAGTCGGAGAGGCCTACAAATATGCATTTGCATGTTTAGAATCACAGTTATTTGATCTGATCTATATGGAACATATTCATTTAATCAGGGACAACATCTACATTTCAAGTTGACCTGCTTCCCATGAACTGACTTTATAATTATTTCTTTAGTTTGTAACAACCACCATTACATTTCCGACGTCCCCTTGCTAATATGCAATTATTTTGTATATGCTCCTATTTCTTTCTAACTTACATTATGTTTCTTTTAGAGATTATATTTGAAGATATTCATAGTTTCCCCATATTAAAAGTGATGCACCGGTGGCGCAAGGCGCTTGTAAATAAGCCCCTAAATCTTTAAAGAATATCTTTCCTCATGCCAGTAGCTTTCAAGGTTGTGAGTGATATGCATGAGATGAAGGCATTTGTTGGAGCCAGGACAAAAAGGAAGTCAATATAAGGCCAATGCTGGGACCACAGAGTACAGAAATAACATGCTTTTGTACAATTCGGCATACGTTTTCTATGGAGAAAGTTGCGATGTCTTCATGTCCATTTACAGAAAAAACACAAGCTTATTATCGAATGTTCAGAGAATAATGTAAGATGCTGTACCTCACAATTTAAATTTAATTGGTCATATTTATTTACTGTAAATCCGTTTTTGTTCTTTCTTTTATTGTATTCATTATGCTCAACAGTGATAAACATGCCCTAGTTTACTGAAGTGCTCATTGAAGAAATAAAACTGTGTGAAAAGGTGGAAATATTATGGCGTAAGAGGAATAATTTGATAGACAAAGAGTCATATTGGATGGCATTGAGGAAATCTCATGCCTCGCTGAAGTCTGCTAAAAAGGTATATTTTGAAAGTAAAATTGAAGGGGCAGGAAATCAGACACATTAATTCTTTAAGATAGTGAACAACTTTAAGTCCCCTTGGCCTTGCTCCAGAGATGCTCCACCTTCTCTAGAATGGTGCAATAAGTTAGCTGTTTAATTTCAAGAGGAGACTCTAAAAGTCATTCAACGTCTCAAATAGTGATCTCCAGCTGCCCCCTGCCCCCTTAGTGTGTTAATCATGGCTGCAGAGATTATCAACCAGTGGATAAATAGGTTGCATAATGAGTCATTGGCTGCTGCTCTGGTTCCTACGGGTTGGAAACACACAAAGATTCTTCCACTGCTGAAGAAGCCATCGACTGATCCCAATATACCGAGTAATTAGAGGCCCATTTCTCGACTTCCTACAATCTCTAAGATCCTAAAGAAATCAGTCAATAGGCAACTGTCCTGCTATCTGCAGACTAACAGTTGCCTTCATGCAAGTCAGTCTGGTTTCAGGCGGAGTCTGAGTACTGAGACGTCTCTACTGGAGGTTGCAGAACAAATCAAAGGCACGGTAGATGCCAGTGGCAAGGCTGTCATGATTATGTTAGATCTGTCTGCTGCCTTTGACATGGTACCCCACTCCTCTTCATTGGATCACCTTCTGAGGATTGGAGTAAAGGGTTTGGCACTTAGGGGGTTGACCTCCTTCTTAGACAATAGAGAACAGGATGTTTGGCTACCCCTGTTTGCTTCTGGCAATAGGGCAATTTCAGTCAGTGCCCCTCAGGGCTCTGCCCTTAACCCAACTTTATTTTTTGTCTAACCTCTCTCGCCTCTGTGGTTGAGTCATTTGGCACCAACATTGTATCATATGCAGATGATACCCAAGTCTTTCAAGCAAGGGAAGATCTTGTTGTCGATTCCATCAAGTCTTGTCTAACTACCGTGTTTGATTGGTTGCATCAGAAACATCTCATGGGCAACACAAATAAAACAGGAATACTCTTTTTTTGTTACTGTGGCACCTGCCAACTAGTCGCCATGCAGGCCAGATGGCTATGCTCCACCTGCTTCTTATACGGAGACAGCCAATAACCTAGGAGTTAAGGTTGATAACCGTTTAACGTTCCACCTCAGATTAGCTCAGTGGCTGGAATGTGCTTTGCTATCCTGTTGGCTTTGAAAAAGTTCTTGCTCCTTCTGTCCTTTCCGGCCACAAAAACATTTATTAAGGCTCTGATAGCCTCTCACTTGGAATATGCTAAAACATTATATCTTAGACTTTCTCGCTGTGCCATTCACATGGTGCAAAATGTAGCGACACAACTCTTATTCAGTAAAAGTACCTAGAGTGAGGAGGGCACGACCGTGGGCGTTCTTTCTCCTTTCTTCGCCCCTACGACTGGAATACACTACCCCCTGCATTTGAGCCAGGAATGTTCGGGACATGTCTTTAAAAAAAAGCTAAAAAACCTGGCTATTCACCTTGTAGACTAGCATCGGGACACTCCAAGGAGGATCTGTTCGCTCTATAAATCTGTCTTCATCATCATACACACACAAGACAATAACAATATTTACATGCAAGGAAAGACATGTATGATACACAGATCACAACTGGGGGGCAATATTTGCCATAATTTGTTTCTGTTAAACAATACATCTGTCCATTAATCAAAACATGGATAATTAACAAGTAAATAAGGTGCTGCTTCCTTATCTTAAGTGTGGATAAATAACTAGTAAATAAGGTTTAGCTTCCTTCTGGTAAGTGCCCACCATCTGCTTTTGTTTTTTAGTTACGTTCGATGAAGTTGCAGGATTACATTTTAAAGAAAATATGTGAACAGATATTTTAATAATTTGTATAGGACTTGCAAAGCCTAATCTTCTTGCTGAAAAGCTATTCTGGTGTGATGTCACACCTCGTTACACATAGCTTTGTGCGTCCTACAATTTTGGAGGTTGTTACATCACCCTGAAGCAATGATTCTTTAGAGACTGCATTTGCCCCGGATCTACTCTCTGCTATAATCTAGTAAAGAAAGACTGGAGTCACCTTTTAGGGTCACCAGCCACTGAACCTTAATGATGCAATTAGATGTTTATAGTCAACCATTTTGAAAGCAGATGAGAAGTTTAAATGGATCATCATAGAATGTGGTCATTTATCTTCAAGACTCAAGAAAGCACCCCAAATATTTGGTGACGTCATATCATACTTGGGCTGGAAACCTGATTGTTATATGCCTATGACATTATACATTTCCAGATGATTTTGTTTTCTCTCTTGAATTCCAGGAGAAAGAAAGCATGTGGGGGAAAAAGCGGGTTCCATCAGAGCATCAAAAGACCATCTTGCCCATCTGTCTCTGCTCTTAATATTGCATGATATTGTCCAGATAGATATAACCAACATGTGCAATGCTACTTGGGGAACATATTTAAAAACGGTCTGTGGTATCTCAGAGATTTTATAATTTTCAATATCAGTATATCCTTTGAGAAAAATGATCAAATGATGAAATATTGCCCATTGTATTAACTTTGTTCTTCAATTTGTCCACAGTTTAGAATACTGTGGTGGTTGAAAATGTTTACGTAAGTTTAACCTCATAATAATATTGGAACGTGCCTTAAATTTAACAAAATGCTTGTCAATATAGTGGTTAGGGCAAATGCTTTTATTAAATGTGCAAAAAGTGAAAATGCTTCTTATTTCTGCCGAAAGCTCACATTTCTATAATTCTTTTCTGTCTAGACCTCAATATTTTTTTGGTTCTTTCTTATCCCTTTAAGAAAATAAATGCTTTTTTGTAAATGCTGACTTAACATTAAAATTGAACTGCAGAACTTGACATCTTCTTGAAATGTGGTGTTTGCTGCAAAATGTATTTCTTTCCTCTTCACACGATATGATTTAATTATATTTTTCTATATCACATACTTATAATGTATACATATATATTAAATAAAGAAACTGCTTGCTATAGTTTTGAATTCCATGATCTAACCAGGACATGCTAGATATTAATGTTTAAGGTCATAGAGCAGTCCATTGGTACACAATGTGACACTGAACAGCAAACACAGAAGGTTCACAAAGTTTCTCGTGAGAACCTTCCTAGATTTATATTTTTGTAATACGCTGTAGCCACATTCAAATAACAACATGCCGACATGGACGTTTACCATGAGAATCGATCCTTTCTCATTGGCTCAAAATTGTGTACTCATCTGTCTTTGTAACAAAATGTTTTGTGCTTTCTATATAGTATGTGTCCCTAGCTAGGGAGTTAAGCCATTCTAGGCATACCTGGATATCCCTAAATACAATCATATATCGGGGGCTCTTAGGAATCTCCACTGGCTCCCACTTAAGGAATCGCAATTAAGAATTCGCAAACGGCTATGCATTAAAAAAATCGCAATTTTTTTTGCGATTCCTTATTTTTCCTTAATTGCGATTCACAATTTGCGAATCGCAATTAAGGAATCCCTTTCCATTGATTCCTATGGGCCTAGAGGCCCATAGGAATGAATGTGAAGGCATTCTCATTTTGCGATTCGCAATTAAGGAATAGCAAAATGAGAATGCAATTTCAAGGGGGCAGGGGGGGTCCAATGCACCCCCCCCTGCACCCCTGAAATGTACCTTAAAGTGCGTTTTTCACACACACATGCCCAAAGGGCATGTGTGTGTTTAAAATGAAACTTTCAAAAATGAACTTTTGTGCATTTTTGAAAGTTTTGGAAAATTACCATGAAGGTTAACTTCATGGTAATTTACCACTTCCAATTTGCGATTTCGCAATTTAAAAAAAATCATGCATTGCATTTAAGAAATCGCAAAATTGCGATTTCTTAAATGGAATCGCAATTTAAGAAATCGCAAATAAATTGCGATTTCTTAAATTGCGAAAAAGCCAAAAAGGTTAATGCGTCCCAAAACAATGAATTGCATTAGCAAACGGCCGAATTTTGCAATTCGCACCGTTTGCGAATGCAATTTAGTTTGATGCATGTGGGCATATGTCTGGTTCGTAAAGCCCTGTATGGAGGCGAACCAACGGAGTGTCACAAGCTATTCCATTAGTAAACCCCAGCTAAGCAAGCATTGGTCAACGTCCCTAAAACCAAGAAGGTAAGATGGGGAGGCAGATGTCTCTCCTACCTAGCTTCCAAGCTTTGGTACAAGCTACCTTTGAACATTAGGGTTCAGTCTGTCCGGTCACAATTTTGGGGATTATTGAAAACCTGGCTGTTCCCTATACAGTACGGACCTGAACTCTCCTGATCTTGCTGCATTTCCTTGATACCCCAGTGCCAGGACACCTTGGCAATCGAGCGTTTTATAAACCTTTTACGTACTTACTTACTTACATAGCTACACTGCCATGCCCTTTACCACTTGACTGTGCTATTCTCACCTAAGATTGCTATTAGCTACTGTTAGACCCGGGATCCCTGGTTGGATGAGATAGGTACCTTTGCCAAGGTGGGACCCACGTTCCAACATCAGGGAAAGGAAGGTCACCTTCTTAGATAGCCCCGCTCACACCCTAGGTAGCTTGGCACGAGCAGCCAGGCTTATCTTCAAGGCAAATGTGTAAAGTATTCCCAACCACGCTCACAATAACCCAATGATGACACCACAAATAGACTCCACACGAGTTTTGTAAAACGAGTATAATCTTTATGTAAAAAGATATACAATAAGACCACATGATATAAAACCAACATATGATGTTGTGTAATATTTCTCCTGGCCGGTTGTTAGGCCAGCCAGCCCTTGTAAGTTCTGGCGATGTCAATGAGCACTTCTATACATTCTCCTGTACTCCTAATATCATATCATACAGTTCGTAATGCTAGAATCAGGCACATTTGCAATATACAAATACTAGCTAGCAATCAGACACTCTTCAAAGAAAAGAATGCAATGTGTAACACAACAATCAGGCACTTTTCAAGGTATAATTATGCAGGGAGTAATACAACCACCAGATATGTCGTTCTGCAAAAATAAGGAATGCGTATACACTAATCAGGTAATTTGTTATGCAGGAATAATGCAGTGCGCAATACGCTAATAAGGTAGTTCGTTATGCAGAAACAAGGCAATTCGTCATACGACAATCAGGTAGTTTGTTATACATAAATGATGCAGTGTGTAATACGTCAGTCAGGTACTCCGTTCTGCAGAAATGGAATACTACGTAGTACACTCAGGCCCCGATCACCGGGTCTTAGGCGGCCTCTCCACCTCTCCTTCTGACCTTCCGTCAGCCTCTCACAGTTGCCCCCAACACAGTATGATGTAATCCCAAAGTGCAGCTTTGCACTTCGGCCCCTGTACTCCCTTGGCAATACGGGCCTCGATACGAGCCGAAGCAGAGGCTCGCGCTGCCACATGAGAGAGAGGCCAAGAGCGTCTCCCTCCGAGCCCACGCCCTGCCCCAGGAGTCGACACACATTACCCGGGATGCATGAACCCACTTTCCTCTCCTCGTTCTGCAACTGGGCCTCCAATGCAGATTTGTGAAATGGCAACGGCGGCTCGGGAAGGCAACTCAGCTCCTCCCAGACTGCCAGTGTGGGTTGCTTCACTTACGAAAGCCTCAGGCTGCCACACAGCATTGCTGAGCCTTCCTTCACTCCGGGTGCACAATCACTGGGCACTCCACACACAGGCTGCACGAAGATCACGCGCACAGCATTGCTGAGACTCACTTTACTCCGGTGCACACAATAACACTGCGAATCCTCACGAAAATCTCCCGGTGCACAAAGCACCCGCCCACAGCGGTGATGAGACTCACTTGGATTCCGAAGCACATGATAACAAGGCAAATCCTCACGAAGGTCTCACAGTGCACAACGCACACACTCACAGCATCGATGAGACTCGCTTGGAATCCGGTGCACACGATAACAAGGCAAATCATCACAAAGGTCTCCCGGTGCACAACACCCCCGCACACAGCAGCGATGAGACTCACTTGGATTCCGGTGCATACGATCACTGGACAATCCTCACAATGGAGTTCAGGCTGCACAAAGCACACGTACACAGTGCCGCTGATCCTTGCTTGGAATCCAGGTGCCAACGACCACAGGCCGATCCTCATGAAGGTCTCACAATGCACAACGTACACTCTCACAGCGTTGATGAGGCTCACTTGGACACCAGGTGCCCACAATCACAGGGCAGTTCGTACAAGTGTCTCAGACTGCAACAGGCATGCTCACACAGCACCTCTGAGACTCTCCTGGAAACTTTTGTGTTCCTGTGCCTCCGAACAGGGAGCCAGCTCACCTCAAGCCCTTGGGGATAAGTTACTTCAGGACAAAGCACACAGCAAAGTCCTTCAAGCAGGGGGACACAGCATACAGCAAAGCCCCTTTAGCCTTTCCTTGGTAAAAACAGCAAACTGCAGGCCAGCCCCAGAACACACAGCAAGCGTCAGTCCTATCCGTAAGTCTCTTCAGTTGTTTCTTCCTTGGCAAAGGTCCTCTTGACCACGAAGTAGAACCAGTCTTATTCACACTTGATCAAGCCATTTTCCAAAGTTCAGGGGCTTCAGCTCTCATAGTTATACCCCTCAATGGCTTAGAAATCTTTTTGCTTCAGGGGGCACTGACCCCTGTCCAAACCAGTTCTGTCAGTGCCAGTGACACCTTTATTCCTTTGATTACAGGGGGTCTGGATTCTCAATCACTCAGCAGGAGATGAGCTAATTGTTTTATAGCAGCAACCCAGGCCTCTTCACCTCTAGGGGCTTCTCCTCCCACTACACTCAAGATGCAGGTCAGCCTGTTGCTGTCTCACCTCCTCCCCTGGGTCAAGACATTCCCCAGATCCTATCGCTTTCAAATCCACACAGTCAATCCACAGCCAGGCAGAGACACACAGAAATATTAGAGCACAAAAACTCCGCCACTTCCAAAAGAGTGGCTTCTTCTGAACACACAATGCAAAAACCACCTTCATAAAAAGATGTGTTATTACATTGTTAGTTCAGGCATACACCTTTCCATTTTTAGCCTTTGGGAAGATAGACTGGATAACATATTACACAGCCTTCTCATTTTATCCTATGGGCAAGATGCCCTTTAAACAGTGAAAAACGAAAATGGAGATTATTTCACTGTCAGGACATGGCACACAACTTAGTACATGTCCTACCTTTCATATGCACTACACCCTGCCCAGGGGGTACCCTGGACCTACCATAGGGGTGTCTGATATGCATAGAAATGGAAGGGTAAGGTCTGTCAAGTGAGTGCACTTGACAGAAACAACATGGCAGTTTAAAAAACTGCACACAGGCCCTGCAATAGCAGACCTGAGTTCCCTTTTTAAGGCTACTTGTGTGGGTGGCACAAATAGTGCTGCAGGCCCACTAGTAGCAGTTGCATTACCAGCCCTAGCACACAAAGTCCTAGGGACTTTACTTAGTAAGGCAAACATACCAATCATGGACAACCAATTACCATTACACTTTATACAGGGAACACTTACACTTTGTCACTGTTTACCAGTGGCAAAGTGTCTAAAGCATCTAAGTTGGCAACATCATGTCAGAAAAAAGGTCTAGGGGAAAGCAAAAAGTTTAGGGACTTTAGCCAAGAAGGGCCAAGTCCTACAGCTACTGAGAGCAGTGATTTTCTGTTTTTACTGATACCTCTCAGGAGACTTACTCCATGCTGATCATAGCTACTCATGTGATTAATTCCTTTGACCTATTTAACAGTTACTACTGTAGCTGTTAGGGAACTCAGCTGAGTTTCCAGAACTGCTCTTTATGGGCAGTTCGACCTTTCACAGCAATTAGTCTTTCGCTCCAAATTTTACCTGCTCCTTTCCAAAGGAACTCTTTAGAGGCTCTTGCTAGGATAGGCTAGGTCCTTTAGATTAAGATAGGGACTAATTCCTTTATGGAACCTGCTTTTATTTTGTATGCTTGTTCTAACCAACTTTTCTCGATTTTTCTGTAAATGGATGTATTTGACTAATCTAAATAGAAAGACAAAAATACAGTCTGATATCTTTAAGAGAAAATACAAAATGTGAAACTTTATCAAACCTCTCGTCACTGATTGAACAGTAAATGCTGTAAGTTGATGATTATTTTAGAAATGTATTTGGGATGTGCCACATTCTAAAACTATGACAAAAATTTGTCGACCTGAGAAGAAATTGGCATGGAAATTGGAAGCTCGTTTATTAAATTTTAGGGTGGAGTTGTTTATTAAAGTTTTATGAGATATCCGCGCTCGCAATACTAAGGGAGAGATGTACAAAACTAGTATAGTTAGGTATGATAACAATGTCGCTCTTTGATTTAAAAAACCTTCAGAAATTCAAGGAAAAAGCAAAGGCGAGATTGAGGTTATAGTTAGGCGAAAATGTCAGTTAAAATCTAACATTTTAAACTAAAAAAATACTGAAATTCTTCAGTTATTGATTAATAAGCCAAGTAGAACCTGTGCCCCCACCATGCCCAGTGTTGCCATCAATTATACCATTTGGGATGTTATCAGTGATGTCATCAATGATATAATTGAACATGTCATGAATAGTGTAATCGGTAAGGTCATAAGCAGAGCATAGTGGGGGCACAAGTTCTAGTTAGCTCTGGTTTATTTCCAGAGTTTGTCATGGGTGTAAATGTAAGGCAAGACAGCATACAATAGCATAATGCTACTTGTAGCCATAATTTTTAGACTTCGCATTACCCTTGACCGTTTGATTTGACAAAAATTACACCTACAATATACCTACTTAAAGGGAATGCAGCCAGCCCTCTTCCTCCTATGTCACCACCATGTCAATGTGTGTTTTTTAGACCAAAAAATCAATGATTTTAGTCACTATTTGTTTTTTGGATTGACAACAGCTTGACGACTTACCAACAATAAAGTTTTGCAAAAGCCAAAACAAAACTAGGTTTACCCTAGACCTTGTCATTTTACAAAAATTAAACATACAATATACTTATTTGAATTGATATCAGCCATCACACTTCCTCCGACAGCACTAGCATGTCAATGTGTGCTTTTGGATGGTTTTAGTCACTGTTTGTTTTTAAGAATGATGACAGCCAGGCAGCTTCCCAACAATAAGTTTAGCAAAAGCCAAAAAAAGAAAAAAAACAAGAATTGCCGAAGGCTGGTACTCAGCACTGGACCCAGTGACTTTGTCAGTGCTTGTCTCTAATTTGGTGCCCAGGTTTTAAGCCAACGGCCAAATGGAGAAGGTGCATGGAATGCCTGCAGCTCTGTATTTCCAACACTGTCCAAAGTGCAAATCAGCATGTGCATTTCCAGCCAGTGCAAAGGAGAACGCCTGGGGAAATGAAATGTTGTACCTCTGAGGTGCTGCTCTCATGCATTTTACAACCACTGTTGGGATCTATTTCCCATGTCTGTATTGCTAGAACAGAGGCTCCAAGGTGAAGAATACGCCATGTGTGTAATAGAACAAGCCCAAAACACATATCTCCTACATAAAGAACAAAGATGGTAATTGAAGGACTCACTGTGACTGAGAGAACCACTAGTTTTCTTGTCACAGAAAAAAGTAAGGACATGCACCCTTACAAGAAGCAGACAAAACATCAATGGTTTTAATTCTCAGCAATGAAAACTTATTGACAACACTAGTTTTTGATGGGATGAATGCTTACAATTTGTCTAACCAATAGCAGTCACTCTGGGTAAGATTCCAACCCTTTTATTTATCAGTTATAAAAGCAACACATAAATAAAATGCATTGTCATTTGCAATGCCAATAGCTCCAACTCTCATAAATGCGAGACCTAGAGCATTGCAAATGCTTGTTGTTTATGACACCAGTGTGACACTAATTGTTGAAACATTGTGGGAAATGGCACATATATTATAGCTGACAAACTTCCCTGTATTACTATTCCATTTAAAATGTATGTTTACGTGTTCTAGCTGTTAACAATATGTCTGTGTATGTGCACTTTTATACATTTCTGTGTTTGTACAAATCTAATATTGAAGTAATTTAATGAAAGATATCGTTGAAAATTCCTAAAACACTAACAGTCCTTTGCAGAAAAAAATCAAGGTGGCCACCGTGGTCACATGCCTGGGCTGGCTACTGTGTCTGCACCTCATCAACTCCAATGAGAAGAGTTTTAAATAATTGTAATGTGAGGTCTCAAGATTTTATTGCTGACCCATTGTTATGAAGAAGGAGCAGAAAAAAGTAAGAGTTAACCTATGGCTTACTAGTCATGCAGCAGCAAAGATTGGCATCCCAGTTCCCTGTCACAGCCTTCTAGGTAAATTAAGCTCTGACTTGTCTGGGTGGTACCCTGAGGAGCACTGCTGCTACTCTCGTCACCTTCTGTGAACATTGTCATGGCTGAACGGTCCCAAGATAGCTGTATGTTAAGGTGGAGGGAGGAGTTCATAATGCACACTAGCATACAGGGTGGGTGTTGGACCTGACGTCCTTGGCAAGGTATTCCCTCAGCTTTTTGCCTTCCATCCTCCTGTTTTTGTTGACTTCGCTTTTGCTGGCTTTAGCACTCTGCACACTTTACCACTGCTAACTAGCACCAACGTGCTTTTGCACGCTTCTTTAAAAGTGGTACAATAGGCTTACAATCAACTAGCATATTAAATGTACTTGTAAGTACATAATACAGTGGTACACAAGTGCCCAAGGCCTGTAAATTAAAAGCAACTAGTGGGCCTGAAGACCTACTTGTACCACCAACTTAAGTAGCCCTTTAACCATGCCTCAGGCCTACCATTGAATCCTATGTGTGCAGTTGTAAATAGCCATTTCGGCCTGGCAAAAAATACTTTTGCCAAGCCTAAACCTTCCATTTTAATATATATATGTCACCCTAGCCTAGCCCCTAAACAGTCCATAAGGTAGCTTACTGTGTACTTAAAAAGTTGGACATGTACATCTAACTCATACATTTATGGGTAGTGAAAAACACTTAAATTAGTTTTTCACTACTGCAAGCCCTACCTCTCCCATATGGTAACATTTAGCTTCAAAATAGAATATTTTCCAGGGAAACAAATGTTTGCTGTTGAATTTCTCTCTGGACCAATGGAAAAGGTACAAGAAACGCTATGCCCAATTCTGGAAACCCACAGCCTGATTCATCATTCTCCCGTTTTGCGAGCCCCTAATAGCGATTCATAACGAATCGCTATTAAGGACTTGCAAAACGGGATTCATGTAGGAATTGCAATAAATATTGCGATTCCTACATGTTCCTTATTTGCGATTAGCTAATTGCTAATCGCTAATAAGGAATAACTCCCCATGCATTCCTATGGGCCTAGATGCATTCCTATGGGCCTAGAGGCCCATAGGAATGCATGGGGAGTTATTCCTTATTTGCGATTAGCAATCAGCTAATCGCAAATAAGGATGCGATTTCAAGGGTGCAGGGGTGTCCAAAGGACACCCTGTAGCACCCCTGAAATGTAATCTACATTGGTGTTGCGCACACACATGTCCAAAGGACATGTGTGTGTGTAACATGCAACTTAGAAAAATGCATTTAAATGCATTTTTCTAAGTTTTTGCTATTTCCCGAGAGGTCTGACCTCTCGGTAAATAGCGGCCCAAAATTGCAATTTCGCAATTTTAAAATGCTTCATGAATTGCATTTAAGGAATCTCAAATATAGATTCCTTAATTTCAATTCTTCGCAAATGTGCGAATTCTTAAATAGCGAATTTTGCATTTGGGATGATGAATCCCAAATGCAAAAATTGCACTCGCAAAAGGCAAAATTCTGAGAATCTTGCCCTTTGCGAGTGCAATTTAGCTTGATGAATCAGGCGGTAAGACTGCGTTTATATCTGAATCTGAATCGAGAAAACACATGGAAAAAGATTCTGTCCTCAATCATCTCAAAGGGTACATCACAAAAAGCTTGCCATTAAAGTGCAGTGATCTAGATTAAGATCTCCTGGAATTTTGGGAGTTTAGGCACAAACTCAACAAACACAAAGACTTGGTACTCTGCAATGATAAAATTATACCTTCACAATAACTAAGGAAGAAAATTGCAGAGCTTGCTGATGAAGGGTATCTAGCCACCTTTTCATGGAAAATAAAGCTACAAGTGTTTATTGGTTCACCAGAATAGATGCCTTTTTTGAACAAGTAGTAAAGATTGTTATAGTTGCCTTTTGAGTGCTAAAACCAAAGTCACCTGTACATCACCATTGTCCCCAGTGACATTTCCTATAAAACCATGGGAAACTAGCCTTGGGTATCATTGGTCACAATAACCGCTTAAGCGCACTCAAGAAGTTTGCTTTTGTTTTAATTGGCAGGAATACACATTGGATCATTACCAAATTGGGTACTCAAGCCACAATCAAGGACCTCATTGATTTTCTATGGGACAGTTTTTGTATCAAAGGAATACCATTCACTCTATTCACCCATAATGGAGTTCAATTTACCCAACAGCAGATGAATCATTTTGTAAACAAATTATCAATCAAGTACCAAAATACAGCTTTCTATTGTCTCAGAGCTAACGGTTTAGTGGATAGACTATGATAAAAGACGGCTAAAGCTGTATGACGAATCCTATAAAGGGCAAACCATCTTGAAGGATTTGGAAAGCTAAAATTGCTACAGGACCACCATGTTGGTCTACACCTAACATCATGAATGTCTCTGTGTTCGGAATGCAGTGAATTTTACAGTTCCTTTCCTGAGGGATTCAAGTGATCTAATTAAGAAACATTTGTTTGGAAAAGAGTTTAAAGTTCCACAACTCTTTATTCTTCCCATTCAAAAAGTATACCTATTAGTATTCTTAACCTCTTGCGTGCGTCAGACGGCCCCCGGCAATCTGATGTCAAGGTGGCCGTGTGCGGAGGATGGCCAGGGGCCGTCCAAACCGCGCACGTGTGGTATTCCTCAGCACTGCGGGGGAATTCTGGCCGCCGCAAAGCGGTTAAAACAGTCTTCAAACTTTAAGTCTCGATTTCTCCTTTGTAAATCAGTCTATTTATTGGATGACAACTAATCCAGTTTCATGTATATTCAACTCCTGTGTTTATGTAAATGTTTCTTTATTGTATTTGCATACTAATCTTGCAACGTTATGCATCGAATTTATTATCCCATTTTCTTTTTTAAAGTCATTCCTACATGCTTTTCCACAATAATAAAAGTTTTTAGTTTAAATTTACAATAAATGGCTATCCATTGCATTTAAGGAGCAACCCTGTTTTTGGTATTTGTATCAGTGTATGAATTATGAAGTTGATATATATGTAGATGATGAATGTTTAATAAAGATGACCACTGCAAACAAATCTAGATAATATTTGCCAAACGAATGCCCCTGAGAACCCCCATTTGCAGCAGTTTACTTTCAATTTTATTATAGATACCGTCCATTCTATTTAATGTTTGGAATTCTATCCAGGGTGAGATCTTCCTCATATAGTTCAGTTGGTAGCTACCACTATCACTCTGAACTTACAAACTGTTCTGGTGTGTGAATGTAGAAGAGGGAACTACGTTCTTAGCCTTGATCATTAGTGAGTCCCTTCCTCAGGACCTCTAATGATTTCATTTGAAGCCATAATCTTAATGGTAATGTATCCCAGTACTTTGCTGGTAGTTTTTGAGCTATCAAGAAATACACAACTCTCCCTCTTCGTGTGATGGATGTGTATTCTGGACATTTAGATATACTATTCCGGGTTCCAACACCATTTCTATTAGGACTCTGCATACCTTGTTCCTGCTAACCAGTTGAAAACAGTGTGTGCTTTCCCTTCCAAACATGGTAAAAATTAGTATACAGCTGATTGGTATGTTTAATTTACTAATAAGTTTCAAGCCAATGGTACTGTAAAATAAATGGTACTTCTGGGCTGCAGCGCTAATTGTGCCACCCACTAAAGAAGCACAGTAAAACCTGTCTCAGGCCTGCCTCGGAGCCTGATGTGTCTCCTTAAACTGCTATTTCAACCTGGCAAAATAAACCTTTTGCCAGGCTTAACCTTCCTTTTTAATACTTCTAAGTCACTCCAAAGGTAGGCCCAAAGGGCTTCAAGTGTAATCTGTACGGTATTTATAAAGTAGCACATGCATACTTATGTTTTACATGTCCTTACAGTGAAAAACCTGTAAGTCGTCAATTTCATTGTTGCAAGACTAACATTGCTTTACTTTATTACATTTAATAAGTGATACCTTCAGTCTGTTGATGGTTCTCCTGTGGTGTGATTTGTATTCCTTCTAGATGGGGGACTGCCCTTTGTTTCACAAGACAGACTGGATCCAAAAGCAGAAGAAAAGGAAGAATTAACTAGAAACAGTTTTAGTGCTAAGCAAAGGGGTAACCACTACCCACGGGCTGGCACTGGTTATATAAGTGGTATTCTCACAACCTGAAAAACGAAAACTCCAAGACTTGAGGAGATTCAGAAGAAGGACTGACTTGTTGTCTGAAGAAAGAATACTGAAGCTGCTTGCCTTGAACCCAGGATCACAGATGTGTCTCCAAGGGTCAGTTAGCTGACCACCTGTTTGAGCTACAATAAGCATCTTGAGGCCTCTCCTGCTTTCCATCTGACCACATCCAAGTGGAACTGACCTGGTCCCCTCTCCTGGCCTCTGTGGGAGTGAATCTGACCCCCAAGTGCTGTCCTGAAGGTCCTGTGGCTAAAGTAAAGGTGTACTCCTCCCTACTCAGCTGAAGTGTTTCACCGGATCGAATGCAGCGTGATGCAGAATGATGTAGCGCCTCGCATCTCAGCATTTCGCAGCTTCTGATCACCAGCTTCCCGGGATCCAATGCAGAATGGCACAGGACAACACAGGGCCTTGCATTGCAGTACTGTACAGCTCCTGATTGTCAGCTCAACTGACCCGACGCACTGTACAGCCCCGCACCTAGGAGCAAAGGGTACAACTCCTACCTGGTCACACCTGATTCTATACATGACCAGCACTTCAGAGCGGTTAGCCTGACCTTTTAAATGCGTCCTGGTCTCGTGCAACCAGATACCCGCAGTTGGCAATTCTGCCTTTTTGGCACTATTTTTATTTAAAAATTAACAAAACTCAAAACTCCGGTGCTACTGATTGGATAATTATTATTCTGGTGTCATTTTATTTATTAAAATATTCTCTATGTTTCTAAATTGGTTTGGTATCGTTCATCTGTTGTTACTTAATTACTGTTTCAGTGGATCATAAATACTTTGGGCCTCATTTATGAAAAGTGAAGCATCGCTAAGTGAAAACAGCGATGCGTCACTTTTCACTGCGCACTCCTTGCGACACCAATGATGCGTCATATTTAATGTATGACGCATCATGTCTCAAGGAGTTACAGATACGTCAGTATTTCTGACGTATCTGTAAGCGCAAACGTGACGCATTGCTGGAGTGTGTCACAAAAGTGACGCAATTCCAGCAATGCTCCTTTTCACATGGGGCAAGCCCCATGTGAAAGGGCCTGCGTCAGTCTTACGCCTGCTGTGAGGCAGGCGCAAGATTTTGACGCAACGGCATCCTAAAAGTGACGCAGTGAAATCTCATAGATTTCACTGCGTCACTTCTACGACCCTTCCTTGCGTCAATACGCCCCCCTTGCATACATTATACCTGACGCAGGTATAATGTGGCGCAGGGGTTTACAAAGTGACACATCTACCTAGATGCGTCACTTTGTAAATATGGTGCAACAAGGCACATTATTTACACTGCTGGTGTGTCACAAAAAGTGACGCATCGGCGGCGTAAAAGTGACGCACGGCCTCATAAATGAGGCCCTTTGCCTCCAAGTTAAGCCTGAATGCTTTTGTTTTAACATGACAAGGATTGTGATTTTTAATTGAGTGCAGCTTTCACACTTATGTGTCTTGCTTGGAAATTTGGTCTTAAGTGTGGTAAGGCTATAGTTAGACTACTCACGGCCCACATGCTACCTGCTTCCAGTGTCCCACTGTAAACATACAATAGCAGGTCTTGTTCTCTGTGTCCTGGAGAGTAGGCAGGGATATGAAGGGCCCATAGATTTAAGGTTTTATCTCAGTAGCCCCACAGAGCGGTCTTTAAACCCAGAAATCTTGTGCAAATGGGAAGGTCTTTACAACAGTAAAATAAGAAGAAATAATCGATGAGCACATGGCATTTTCTACTGAATATTGTAGGGTACACAAATACAGAATTACACAGAACAGAAATGGTACATGTGACAGAAGTTGATACATAAGATGATAGAGTGGTTGTAAAGGGATGGTCCGACAAAGACAAATTCATACACATTGATTGTTGGTAGCTATTTGGGCTTTGTTGTCGTTACGTTCAGGGAATTACTTGTTTAAGCAGTTAAGGACTGAGAGGAAATGGGTGTATATATGTAAGATGTACAGATTCTTCAGAAAATCCAGCAACTGATGTGATATCCTATATTTTATCATCTGTGGGAAGGGGAAGACAAGATAACTATAAGACTTACAGATCAGGTTACAATGTTAGCACTAATCAATACAGTAAAAGGATCACATACATAGTACCTGAAGAGATCATTTTAGTTTAAATTCACTTTATTTGACGTTTACCCAAAAATACTACAGTGATTCACAGCATTTCGGATGTGGATATCAGGTTCTAATTTGCAAAATAAGTTAAAGCTAGGAGTCCAGCAATTTAATTTAGGTAATGTTCACACTTCTGGAGGAAAGCAGTTGTCAGCCTTTACAATAGACATATATATATATATATATATATATATATATATATATATATATATATATATATATATATATATATATATATATATATATATATATATATATATATATATATATATATATATATATATATATATATATATATATATATATAGATCCGATGTTCCTGTATGTCATCTTTATTTCCTATTCACAAAAACATAGTAAAGATAGAAGTTTGAGGCCAAAAAATTAAACAGTGGAATGTTAGTTGATTCTAGAAATTAACTTTTTCCCCAGAAATAACTGTTGTAAGATTAGTACCTTATCACTATTTCCACAGTCTTATAGAGCTGTGACTGATGTATAGATATAGTCATCTTCCTCTGTTCATTCCACGTCAACATCTCTTTTAACCTTTAGATTCTTTGGCTCTGCCTTTAGAGGACATTAGGCTCAGGCACTAAATATATTGATCAATTTTAGATGAGAGCATTTAAACATTTTAGCTTATATCTAGAAACCGGAGGAAGGTTCATGATATCTTTGCCCTGAAGCATGAACCTTACCTTATATCTTGAATGATAACAAATGTAGTGGACTCGTACACATCAATCAGTCAACCAATCAAGATATTCTTATATAGACCGGGTATCCAGGTGCGGTGCTGCAGGTGTTAGCCAAAGAACCAGGTCCTGTGTCCCTTACTGAAGTGAGTAAATGAGGGTGAAGTACTGAGGTGAAGGGGAAGGGTGTTACAGGACTTGGTGTGAGAAGAAGTGTCAACTGGTGCGGTAGTGGCAGATATGTGGTATCTGTGCAAGGGTGTGGTGAGTGGAGTGGAGGCCCCTGAGAGGCAGGTGGAACTTCAGGTGGTGGTTCATGTAGGTGGGTCCTTGGTCATGAAGGGCTTTTTAGGTGTGGGTCAAAAGCTTGAATTGGAATATTGTCTGGATGGGGAGCCAGTGGAGGGTTTTCAGGTGCTGGGTGATGTTGTTCTTCTTGGGCAGGTTGACGAACAGTCTGTCTGCTGTGTTCTGGATTGTCTTGAGTTGTGTCATGAGTTTGGTGGTGGTGCCTACATAGAGTGCATTGCCGGCTGGTGATGAGGGCCTGTGTCACAGTTTCCCTGCTGCTAATAGGGAGCTACTTGAAGACTTTGCAGAGCATGCAGAGAGTGTGAAAGAAGGCTGAGTAGACAGTGTTGACTTGATGTTTCATGGAGAGTCTGCTGTCCAGGATGATGCCGAAATTGCAGGTGTGGTCTTTCAGGGAGGGGGTAGGTCAGAGTGCCAATGGACACCAGGAGTCAGCTGGTGGTGTGTCTGCAGAAGATCAGTACTTCAGTTATGTCAATGTTGAGTTTCAGGCAGTGTTTTTTTCTCATCCAGACTTACATGTTCTTCATACAGATGTGGTAGTTGGTCTTTGTAGTGGTGCGGTCCGCTGAGAGTGAGATGAAGATCTGGGTGTCATTGGTGTAGGAGATGATGTTGATGTTGTGGGTTCTTATGATGTCTGCAAGAGGTGTCATGTAGATGTTGAAGAGGGTGGGACCGAGGGATGAGCCTTGGGGGATGCAGCAGATGGTGCTCTGTTGATTGGTTGTGTTATGAAGGGAAGGAAAGGAGTTCCCTGGGTGTACCCCAGGAGGAAGGATGCCATCCATCTGAGCGCATTGTCCTTGATTCCAATCTGGCACAGTCGATCGATGAGTGTGGCTACCAGCAGTGGAGGTCCGTGACGGTCGACTTATCAGGGGAGACTTATCAGGGTCCTGGAATATTGAAGCTTAACAGAACTACCTCCACGCGGCAATACTTTTTTACTTACCAAAAAGGAGATTATTGAACTCCCTTTTCTTACATGAAGCCCGAATATCCAGTAGGTAACTTGCGGTAGCCGGATTTGACTACGATATCGTTTTATAATTGTGGAAATCCACCTAGGAGGTTGATGAGGCCACCGGAACCGATTCTCTTATTATTGGTAGACACGGGTCGTCTGACCAGAACACCTAAGAACGCGTCTCCACAGCTAATACGTTTGCCTTGAAAAAGTCTCCATGAGACCAAACACATGTCGGTGGTGTGAGCTGGAAAGTTTTTTATGTCTATGAAAATAAAGATTTGGAAGTGAAATATCTGGTCTGGATCCATAATTTGGAGTCTGCTGTTGACAATTGACCATTTTTCATATTGATGAGTTGGAATTAATCCTTAATACAAGATTTTGTGACTAATATATCCACGATACTCATCCAGGACATTCTGGACTAATATATGTAACATAATGGGCTTCTGAGTAGTGCTGCATTGACCTGTTTCTCTTTTCCTTGATTTGGGCACTTTGTGCTGTTTGACACCCCAGGTGGTGGGTGTATATCAGGCAATAATAGCACCTCGTTTGATTACACTGACATAACGGTGTAGAACATATTTCACGTAAAACAGTCCTTGTTGAGATTTGTACTAGCATTATGTGCGGACGTTTTCTCTTTCATTAGAGAAACACTACCACCAATCTTTTTTGTATAATGATCGATGAGTGTGTGGTGGGAGACGGTGTCAAAGGCTGCAGAGAGGTGAAGCAGGACTAGGGTGGCTGATTTTCCTCTGTCGATTAGGGTACATATCATTTCTGTCCCGGCTATTAATGCTGGCTCAGTGCCGTGATTGGCTCTTAATCCTGATTGGGAATGGTCCAGCAGGTTATTTCTCTCCAGGTGCTCGCTGAGTTGGAGTTTGATAGCCTTCTCGATGACTTTGGTGGGAAACAGGAGCAGTGAGATTGGACAGTAGTCCAGGAGCTCTCTGAGGTCTGCAGAGGATTTTTGAGGAGGGGTCTGATCTCTGCATGTTTCCAGACATCAGGAAAGGTGCCTGTGGTGATAAAGGCATTGAGTTTGGAGGTTAGTTGGTAGCTGATCTCATCTCTTCCGAGGTTGAAAAGTCAGTGGGGGCATGGGTCTGTGGGTGCTCCAGAGTGGAGGGAGTTCATTAGAGAAGTTGTGTACATTGTGCTGAGTTGTTCCCACGTCGTGAGCAGGTGGTCGGCGGCAGTGGTTGATGCGATGCTGAGGAGGTCGGTGGGTTGTGGATCAAAGTTTCTGTAAATGGTTGCTTTCTAGCTGTGGATGTGGACGTTGAGGGTGTCGCAGAGTTCCTGTGAGGGAGAGGATCGAGTTTTCGATGGCTGATGGGCAGGGGAACTCTCTGACATACTGCTACCTTTCCCAGACACCTATGTATATGAGCTCTCTATGATGGGAAGTGGGTGGAAGCAAAATCCCACTGTTTTCCTATTTAGCAGCTGAATGGATGGTGTGGCGGAAAAGGCAGCAACACAAAATAACACAACATCCATCTTTTATGTGTTATAGGGAGTGAAAGAAATGTACAAGGCACCTTCCATTTACCTTTTCAAATTGCCCAGATGTTGCTTTTCAAAATTATTATCCTGACTTTCAGACTTTTCTTTGGATAATGTATGTATATATATATATATATATATATATATATATATATATATATATATATATATATATATATATATATATTCACTGAAAAAACCATAGGTTATAGACCATATATAGTTAGGAATTAGCATTTAAAAAACCTTATTTTACTCACACAAAACCATTGAAATTCCATATATAGTTAGTTGCACTAACTATATATCGCGCACCCGCAATCCACTGCTGATGATGTCACATATTACATCATTCATGACATGGTCAGTGACATCACTGATGACATCACTGATGACATCTCAAATGACATCACTGATGACATCACTGATGATATCTCATTTGACATCAATGGTCACATCAATGATGATATCATTAATGTGACAATACAATGCATCTCCTCACACTTTAATATAACCTCTGTTACAACCCAGTGTTAAATACAGAGTATAATTTTTGAAACCATTGACACACCAATACTAGTTACTACATACGCACTCACTGATTCCTACGTCTACACACACATTCACTCATTCACCCATACAATCATTCATACATACAATCACTCATCTTTACAACACTATCATATGCACTCATACACCTATACAGACACTCACACTCTGCCACTCATCCATGGAGTTACTCACACACCTAGTCAGTCCTGTAAAGAATCAATCACACTTCCATTTTCTAATCTACACAGTTAAACATAGAGTACCTTACATTTTCAAACATATACTAACACATACTTACTCTCTTATAGAATCACTGATACAAGTACACATTGATCTGCACAGAGTCACACACCTCCCAGCCAGCCATACACGCACTCAGTCTCCCATACAAATACTTGCGCAAACAATCAATAACCCATATAGCTACTTATATAGCTACTGATCAACACATGCAGCAGCTTGCACAACAACAGACATACTGATGCACACTTTCAGACAGTTTAGTCACTAACCCGTGCATTTAGTAAGACGCATTTAATCACTCACTCATACAGTCAATCACGCACCTACTAAAACCTTCATTCAGACACTTATACATCCACTCATTCTTCAATATGTAAAACATATTTAAACTTTACAGAAACACATAATCACTGGATGTTGTCATCAGTGATGTCATTTGAGATGTCATCAGTGATGTCATCAGTGATGTCACTGACCATGTCATGAATGATGTAATATGTGACATCATCAGCAGTGGATTGCGGGTGCGCGATATATAGTTAGTGGAACTAACTATATATGGAATTTCAATGGTTTTGTGTGAGTAAAATAAGGTTTTTTAAATGCTAATTCCTAACTATATATGGTCTATAACCTATGGTTTTTTCAGTGAACTTTCAATGTTTTGTAAATGCTAATTCCTAACTATATATAATCTATAACCTATGGTTTTTTCAGTGAATTTCAATGGTTTTTTAATAGCAAATATCTGTAGCTGTAAAATGTATTCTTCTTTAAATCCCAAAATATATTTTATATGTTTATTAATAACTTTTTTTTTTTACATTTTTTTTTCTTCGTTCCCACTTCGCGAATCGGGAAGCTTCCCGTTAGCTGACCTTGATGCCGCGAAATAGACCGCGAGCCAGTAAACGTTTCTTTACCGCAACTGCCGCGTTAGAAAACAACATCGTGACGCCCCCGTCCGCATGACGTTTCGCGTTGTCGCGTGATACGTCATATGACGTACTACGTTAGCGAACTGGTACGCTTACCGAGTCGCAAAGCAAAGGTTTCTGGAAGCAAACCGGAAGGCCCTGCAAAGCATGTAACATAAACACAGCAGGTCATGTGACTTGGTAATAACACTTTTCATTGGTTCATTTCACTTTTGGTTTCCTAATGATGTAAGACTAGGTCATATAATCTAAAATGAACACTTTTCATTGGTTGAGAACTATTGTTTTTCCCAAATGATGAAAATCCCTCTTTCTTTCCTCACTCTGACTTTCATCATTGTGAGAGAAAGACCCTTTGTTACCAGTGAGCAATGGCTTCTTTAGTAGCTTCAGCTGGTGCTTCCCCACCACCTCCACCACATCCAAGGAAGAGTGGACCGATGTGTGAATGTGTTCACTGTATGCAACAACTTTGACACTTACAGAAGCCTCACCTTCTCCATGCCTCCTACACAGTTCTACATGTACATCATAAATGCAAACAGAACAGAATTAATTATACATGTTAAATGGTTTATTTTTGCTGTTCTCAGAATGTATCAAATTTCACTAAAAACAGTGACTTGAAGGTATTCATCATATAACAGCGGGGAAAAAAAACCACAATCAAAATGATTGTGTTTAAAAAAAACATACAACATAACAAATCAGAATTCAGAACTCCTTAAAGTTAACTTACTTTCCATGACGGCCAAGGATGTCCTATGAACAGCTTACACTCTGTTGTGCTGTTATTACTTTCAACCCGCCACTTTCTGAAAGAAAACCTCCATCGTTTTCAAAAACATGTTACATACAATAAATGACTTCTTGCTCTCTACCACAAGTTTCCACAAGGCCAAATCTTGTCAAAGCCATTTATAACTCTTGGATTTCTTGTAAGCAAATCCCGTCTTTTCGCATTTCCGCAACTTTCAGAATTAAAATGTTGAAGATCATTTACACAATCCTGGACTAGTAATATCTTCCCCTTCTTGCTCAATCATGTTCTACATTTCCTATCACACTGATACTGCTTACTATGAAGCAGACTTACACTACCTTTATGACTAGTACACTTATTTAATTCTCTACATCACTTTTAATCACAAAGCAATGTAAAACAGTAGACAGCATTGCAGACTTACATTCCCTCTACTCCATGTTTTGATTGGCTGCTTCAATTAGCTTATAAAAAGAAATAGTTTTTCTGAACTCATTCAAAGTGCACGTATTTCTCAATGACGTCCAGTGTTATGGTAAAAAGTTATGTCTCTGTACTACACTTATCCTGAAGGCCAAATAGTGTAGGAGCCATGAGAACTTCTTGAAATTCCTCAGAGCACATCCCGAGATTCTTTCCCTAAAATTTTGGTTTTAAAAATACCAGGTAAGAGTTTTTAAGGTCATATGGCAATTTTTTTTTGAAAATTAAAACAGAATCATTGCAGAATGACCAGCCATTTCTACACTTTAAATAAGCTGTATAATGTCCTGATGTTATTGAAGGACCATCATGATATATAATTGCTACAGTTACAAAAGTCCTTCCTGATATTGACAACTGTGAAGCCACAAAATGTTTAATTAAAGTTGTCAATTTTGTTCCATCAGGCCTACATCGTTGGAACATTAAAATGACATACTGGCCATATGTTCGTATAAATAATGTGGACATCATTTCAGATTTACATTGCCTACACTCCATATTGTGATCAGCTGCTTTTACTAGCTTATTAAAAGAGACTGATTTACTGTCTGGCAAAGTTAAATATATGAATCTTTCTGAGTCTACACTAGTAGTACTTGATACCCTACAGTTCTCGCAGTCATGCTGCCATTGATAAGAAAGCCCAAACAGGTGATCTACATCTACACCTTCATCATGCAATACATCAAGCATATACATTAAAAACTCCTGACAATCTTGCTGACTATTTTGAGAGAATTGTGTTTGGCCTGAACATCTGTCTAACAGATTTCGAATTTCAGACACACTTTCTATGTTTGTTCTATCAGTGCTACATTTCTCTAACACAGAATTTAACAAACTGCAAAATCTTTGATCAGAATTGACCACAATCTCTTCTTTTACATTTTCTAGAGAAAACAAAACATTAACCACTACATTAGCATAGCAGTTGACACCAGAACTGTTTTCAAATTGAAAACCAACAACATCTTCAACAGAATCCTTTTTGTTTCTGCTTATAATTTCAGGTTCATCGACTTTTCGTCTTTTTGCTACAACCTCCCCAGTATTGGTCACATTTCTTCGTTTCCGGCCTACCACACGTTTCTCAAACAAAGGATACTGAGGCAAATGTGGCGCATACTCTCTTCTCAACCTATTGTATTCCTTAACACAATCTAGATCCGCACAAATGTTTGTGACATCACACTCAATCAAGTACAATCCCGATAAAGTCCTAACTCGTGACAATGCCACATATGCCATACCCTCCTTGAACACAGAACTGCCAATATTCACCAATGCACAGTCTACACTTAAACCTTGCGATTTATGGATTGTCACCGCATATGCCAAGCAAACAGGAAACTGCTTACGACGAACATATAAGTCTTTTACAAGCAAAAATCTAGCAGAACAACGAGCAATTAGCTGTACTTCCTCAATGCCATCAAATTTAACTTTTAAAAATTCAATTCCATCTCTATTTCTGTATTTCACAAAATCAACAACATTACCCATTGATCCATTTACCAGACCTCTTTCAACATGTAAATTCCTTCTTAAAATTATACGGCAGTTCAAGCACACATTCAGAGTCTTTTCAAAACCCGCAGTTTTAAATATACTCTTCTCTAATGAATCCAATTTTGTTTTCAGATTCTCAGACAAAATAATTGTTGATCCCATATGCTCTACTCTGTCAATAGCTTCCAGTTTCACAATCTCTTGCTTTTCTAAATGCAACATTTTGTTGTTGAATTTGGCACATTCTGCAAGAGTTGGCATCAAACATATTCCAGATTTTTTCTCAGTAACTTTCTGAAAAATATTCTCAGGCACAACATCTTCGTCTGGATATAAATTTGTCAGTAATCGTGCATGTAAAGCTTCTTTCCCATGCTCGGTCACTTTCCCAATTCTAACATCTTGTAGAATAGTCTTGTAAACTTCATCCTTTGCCTGACGCATATTTTCATGCAGTTCAGCATAATTGAAGTTTAACCATATATTGACGTTGCCAATGCTCCCTAAGCACTTCCTGGTATCTTCATGCGTGAGCATTTTGAACACAGGTTGCCCTTTCACTGGTGTCAGCTGCAGAAGATCTCCGAAAACAATGATGTGTTTGCCACCAAATAACACATCATACTCTGTTTTGAGAACTTCTTGCATTCTCAAATGCACAAAGGCAAGCATGACATTGGAAACCATGCTTACTTCATCAATGATAAGAAGTTTCATTTTCCTCAAGACTCTTGAAACTTCAAAACAAGCATCTCCAGATAGCTTGTGATATTCTAATTTGTTGTCATGCTCCACTGGCAGCATCAGTAAACGATGTAAAGTAATCCCTTTAATGTTATGTGCTGCCAGTCCAGTTGGAGCGGTGACAACACAAGACAGCGATGACTCTGTCCTTTCCTGCAAATAACACGAAATTGCTTTAATAAGGAAACTTTTTCCAGTTCCCGCTTCTCCACTCACATACAGTCGGACAGGCTTCAACGACGTACATGAGCACTCTTTCTTGTCATGACGTAATCCATGATCAATTTGCATGGTAAGTTCGTCATATATTTTCCTCTGCTCAACGTTGAGTTGTCTTTCCAACTCTTCTAAGTTAACCGCATCCTCCTGAGCATGTGCCATGGCTCTTTCCACTTCATTCATAGCAGTGGCAGCTTCATTTTCGATAAGAGGTCCTCCTAGTGGATCCTGACTCAATGAAGCAGAACTCTGACTGTCCTGAGAACTGTCTCTGGCAATCTCGGCTGCAATCGTTGCTTCCTGCTCAATTTCCACATTCAACATTTCTACATATTTAGGAAAAGCAGGACATTCTATGGTCTCCTTGGCAGCATTGAATGAGTCTTCGTAACAAAGGAAATCTCCAAGCAGTTCCACTTCTGCACGCCAAGGCTTAAAAAGTTGCAAAAGTGCTAAATAGAAAAACTCCTTTTTTTCAGGAGATTCGCCACTCAATTTTCGATGGTTTATCAAGTGGCATTTTCTTTGCTTGACCAGACATCCCTCACTTCCTATTACAGCATACACTCCTTTCTCAGTATCTTCTTTGATGTTCCTCTTGAATATGTAATTTTGCAGAACCTCATACAGACAAACATTCTCGAGATGACTGCTTCGATTTGGATAATATGTATCCAACATGTTGCTCTTCAAAATGTCGGTACTGTTTGGCTCCTTTTCCGCCAAATACTCAATTTCCCGCACAGGTTTCAGAACTCGATTACGCGTTGCAGCAAGACCAACACTCGCCCAAACGATACTCCTGGACTTGGCATAGAGACTTGCTGAAGACAACCGATCAGAACACAGCCATACAGTTATCAGCCACAAACTGTATATCCATGTTAGCATTCCACATGGACAAAGTCACCGGGTTGTAGTCGTTGATGTACTTAGACTCTTCGTTCCTCTTCAAATTGTATGTGTTTTTAGGTGATTTCTTCATCACATTATGTCGCAGCGAAGACATCAAACTGTTCACTCTTCCTTTAGAAATCACCGGTCGTGGAAAGCCGAAACGACATTTGGTGTAGAACTTGTCTTTGTTCCGGAATTTACGACGACAGTACTTTCCACATCGATGGCTTTGGAAACGTAGAACTTTTTCTCTTAGGCTTTTTTTCTCCTTTGCGTTTGGAACAGCACACGTAGAATACTGTTCTATGAAACTCATCACTGAGTCTTCTGCATCCGTTCCAAATTTAGGTGCATCCTTGATCCACAGCAACATATGTATATGAGGAGCACCTCTTGCTTGGTACTCCTTCCTCCAGAAGAAATCCAACACCTCTCCAAGAGGTGGATTCTTCTTATTCATGATGAAAGACATCATACCTTCAAATCTATGATTGAAGTACCTACATACATTGACTGGATCCAAAGAGCACAGTTCTCCGGGTGTCTTGAATTCGATGTTTTCTACGTTAGCATTTGCCTCTCGTAGAAATTCAAGTAAGTCTTCCCAGCCATACTCAGCACAGCTCAAAGTGAGGAACCATGTGGGAGTTCCTAAGTTCCTCAGCATACATTTTAAATCACCATGACGACGGTACCAGTACTCATTAGTACCACGCTGACACGCCATGAGATTAATCAGGTGAGAATCCAAAATACTGTCTTGGACATTGACTTTATCCATAAAGTCACTTGCCGAGATGTTTTGCATGTGTATACCACTTTTCAAGATGTGGTTCACTGCATATGACAGTCCAGACAGATCGCTTTCAAACAGGAGATGAAACAAATAAGGAATGCATTGTCGAAACCTAGGATCTCCTGCATACAATCGCAAAGTCCGGTATTCAGAAGCAGGAATTTGATGAGGTCGCTCATCATATCTTCCTCCCTGACCTGTTGGAAAAAGCTGTGGGAAACACCGAGCTTCCAAACTTTCCTCCCAAACACTAATGGGACTCCCTTTCGCTTGTTTCATTTGAAACAACTCAATAGCATTCCCCATGACTTCCTTGGAATGCAAAGGATGAACACTATAATGTTCATATATTTCTTCACTAGTACAGGGTTCTACTTTCTCAATTTGACCAGCACACAAATCGCTATCCTCTTCCTCACTTACTTCCTCTTCTGCAACATATAAATTTTTATAGTATTTATTATTTTTTTTCAAATACAATGTTGTCCTTTTCACTTTCCTAACATCTACTAAATCTTGCCATATTTTCTTATTCTTTGTCGGAACCCCATTAACTAAGATAACAAGAGGTTCCTCTTCCACTTTTTCTACTCCAATTGTGTTAATGTTTTTCTTCAAATCTAGAGGCAAATAAACAACTCTTCCCTTTAATCCTCTCTGTAAATCTGATGGAGGCAATTTCCCTGTCTTTGGCTCCATTCTTACAATAGCCTGAAAGGGATGGATACTTTGAATCAAAATAGATTCATAAGTATTTAAATCCTTCAATTCAGAAGGAATCTCAACCAATTCCAGATTATTATGAACTGCTCTAGCAGGCATCTGGTTTTGATTTAATTTGTTACAACAATAAGTACACACACGTTGATCCAATCCCAAATCAAAACAATTTTCTACCATCAAGTATGTTGTAAAATCCTTCCATTCACTATTATTTTCCCTTTCACTTTTTCCATATAAATCCACTAACTTAGTCTGATTCTTATAATAAGTGCGTCGACAACACACACAAGTGAAATTTGTCCTCTCACTTGATTTCACCTCAAACGTCGCAATTTCCCTCTGGAAATTATCTGTACTGGAAACCTGTACACTATCTTCCACATTACTCTCTTCTTCTTGGTCAATTTCAACATTCTCCTCTTTACTTCCAAAGTAACAAAACTCAATTTCTTCACATATATTCTTCACATCTATTTCAGAACCATGCAAAAGAGCAGCACATAATTGTTTAAGCAAAATTGCTGGACTCTTAGCATAATACAACATTCTAACTAATTTCCTCACTTTATTATGATGCACTGCTAGCATCCTGAAATGATGAAAAACACTCTGGCATACTCTCCTGGAAAGACAAGCCAGTGAATGACCATGCAAACCTATCACTTCTCTCACTCTGCAAGGATCTAATTCTTGCAACAACTTCATTTTCTGCTTCAAACTTTTCTTATTAAATGACCGTATAAAATCACAAAGCAAATTGATGGAATCCTGTCGTACACTGCAAATACTACTACACTTCCAGGTGTACACAGGACCCTTAGGACGTCTCCCTAAAACCTCATTACCTAACACCTCTTCTATCTCTGTTCTCACAACTTTTTCTTTTTCAACTGGACAACCATCTTTCACTTCATAAGCTCGACCACTGGTGTCAACTGCATGCACCAAATCATTATCCTGGAAATAACTCTCCTCATTAAAAAATGCCTCAGAGCTTGAACTATGCATCCATTCTCCAGAAAAAACTTCACAAAAATTACTACGATTAACTATTCTCTTCCATCTACTATTTCTTTTGAAATCATAAATTACCTTGTTTAGCTTCCTAATTCTATTGATTGTCAAAATAAATAACTTACGTTTAATTTCAAAAGCCTGATCAATAACTTTCTCAACTATTTTTTTTCTCTTATAAAAAACCACTTTCTGCTGACCTTTCTTAATATTTTTTAACAAATTCCCAATTATCCTGTTGCGGAACATTCGTTTACGAATATCCCTAAACTGTTGTTTCCTTCTACTTTCATGCATAGAGTTATCTCTTACTCTAGCAGTAACATTTCTCATTGGCCTTTCCTTACCATTTGAATTCTTTCTCCTTTTCTGGACTGAAACATTTTCTGTAGTAATATTTTTTTTACTACACATATTTCTTATGACTGTTTTTGGACTCTTACCCGGTGCTTTCTTGGTGACTTGACAAATCTTTTTGTTAGAGGACTGCTGCATTATTCCATGGTCCTGCTGTCTTTGACGTTTTGCAGCCTTTCTTACTCTTTCTTTGCTAGGCATCCGAAAATCTTGAAATAATCTGCAGTTGAATCTGTGGTAAAATATAATAAAAAATGTTATTAACCACTATTACCCAACAGTAAATTAATAACAGTCATCAAAAACTTAACACACTACTTAAGTATATAATATACTGAAGCCTATCTCCAATTTTTCACTGAACAGGACTCATCTCTTCTTAACCTTGGATAAACCTCACCTACTCTGTGTCCCCTGCACATAATTAAATGTAAAGGGGCAGATTTATATTAACTAGCACATCCCCAGGGATGCACCAGTTAACGTGCACCGCTGCTCTGCCACCCACGGTGTGCCGCATTTACAATCAGATAGGACAAAGCTACATCAAAACCCTGCGCCTGCTTGAAGCAGGCATAGATCTTGACGCAGGTAGGCTGAAAGCTAAAGCAACAACTAAGTGTCGTGTGCAGAAGTTACAAAAAAGGAAAAATGGCGTTTAAACCAGTAATGAGACCATGCTAACGTAACACAGAGTAAAAATATCCAGGATCTACATCAGTTTGGGGTTCACGAACCTGGCAGGTACAAGGCACTGAGGCTTTCCACCGTGCATGTCTCATCCCAAATCATATGTTGTTTGTGAATGAAACAATTTCCCAGACCAAATGCTTTGGATTGGCTACTTCTAAAAAATTAAACACCCCTACTATCCCGGAGTTAGAGGAATATGATGGTTGGAGTAATTTTACTCGTTGTCCATTAAAGATTTACAGGCCCTACTCCGTAATTCTTCCTTTAACATTTCCAGTATAAATCCAAAAGGTTGACTGCTTTGGCAACGTGCCTTATCCACGGTTTAATAACGCTGCCTTTTGCTTTATATAAGTTTTCAAATTGTATGAAATATATACCAATAGGTCGTTATTAACCTTTAGGTAGTGGTTTTCTTCATGAGGTCTGGTCGCTTCCATACACATACAGATTTTCAAAGATGATCAAGAACTTTATCTGAATGGAGAGGAATGCACTGAGACGCCAGATCATTCACTAATGTGTAGGCACATACAGTTACACGGTTCATGCAACAAACACCGACCAAATATGGCTTGCGTGTTGCAAGGCACACCAGTTCCTGCTATCATCCCCACGTTCAAGTTCTTGGAAAATGGTAGTTATTTGATGCTCAATAATGAAGATTGTTCTGGGTTAATTAAAAGTATTCATTTTATCGTAACAGTAAATGAACGGGTTATTTGCTGCAGAAATGTTCTATTTCCTCCCACACATGAACATAGGGAGTTTTCAATCTGGCCACAAATACCAACCTTGGGAGCACATTTCAACGGCATGGCAAGAATAAGAGCTCTTTTGTCTCAGAGAGAGGTGGCCTTGAGTTCGGCCCGTGAAACTTTCGTGCTTCACACAGCGAACACCCGTACAGAGGTGCAGACCCTTTTAAATACAGATTCGCCTTTCCATTTCAGCAAGATGGTTCGGACTATCTCTAACGCGTCCTCCACAAAGGGCCTGGCGCACTTTTTTAAAGTTGTTACCAGTGGTCTCGTGACTTCATTTGAGAAAATCTTTGGAGTCATCCCTGCTTTCTTTCATTCTATTTTTTCCACTCTGCTTCGTGGATTCCCATTTTTACTTGCATTACCAGCGGACGCTCTTGTGCTTTTTTACATTTTTAAATATGGATGTCCCTCCTGTGCAAGCTCCCGCCCTGCAGCTGCTGACACTGTTCCGCAATCGCATGCTAGAATATTATGGCACAATGCCGTTGGCGATATTAAGCACGGCATATGGATTATCTTTTCGATTCTCCTACTTCACCTGTGTCCAGCCTGTATTTCACTGCCTGACCTGTGATTTCGATTGGGCCATTGATTTGTGTCTCTGCGGACCGGTTTCTCCTGACGTCGACTTTAATCAGCTGATGACTCCTATCATTACTCACGAGTTGGTTTGTCCTGGCGAAAGGATTATGGCTGTGGCATTGATGCATGGACTAATTGGTCCCTGGAATTTACTGGCGGCAACACAGTCTTTCTTGGAACAGAGCTTTCTTGAAAACCCACCGAGCTGTCCTCTGATGTTGATAGAGGATCCGGTGCTGGGAGAGCACTTATGTTCTTTTCCGCTTTTAAATTGGATGGCTGAACTCTTTTCGGATGAAGACGGTGACTTCCTATTGGAGGCTGTTGCAGCTTATTTTGCATACACAGTTATGTCATAGACCTTTTTCATGTTTGATATGCCGAGTACTAGCATTTCATTGACAATTCATTAACTTATTTGTCAAGTTTTTATTATTTAGCTTGCCTATTGGCTTAAGACTCGATAAAGTACTTGGCTGTTTTATTTTTCTTTAGCATTAAATTTTCCTAGTTTTTAATGTTTTACCTTGCGGACCGTCCACATATAAAGTTGCAATCTGCTCTCATGAGATGGCACTTCTATTATCTTATTCAGTTCGTTTCCGGATCATGGGGAGGTGTCATCTAGGTCCTGGATATCTTTACACCGTGTTAAGTTAGCATGGACTCATTACCGGTTTAAACGCCATTTTTTCCTTTTTTGCAACTTCTGCACACGACACTTAGTTTTTGCTTTAGCTTTCAACCTAATAGTTCATCGTGATTTACATGAGAATAATATGTTATTGCTCTACTATCTGCTTTACTTCTTAAACTATATCTGTACAGCGAGTGCTGAAGTTTCAAGAACAACACGATACAGAATTGTTATGAGGTCTGATCTCCACGACTTCATACTCATAACATAAGTGCAGCTTCTCCCAATTCTGAGCATGAGGCGGGTTTTATATTGCTTTGCCGAACACACATACACAACACTTGATGCGGTTCACATGAAGAGAGAGCTGGTGTATGCTGATGTGATTCCTTCAAATCTAAGACACTAAAGTATCGGCACGCCCTAAACCAACACAAAGAGACCTTCTTAGCAAATAATATATTATGTGTATTAGGGAGGGTGAGATATAAGCAGCCGCGGGCCGTGGAGGGAGTTACGGTGGGGCAGGGAGGCGGGGAGGGGGAGGGGCAGGGTGGACCCTCTCCACCCTGCCCCTCCCCCTCCCCGCCTCCCTGCCCCACCGTAACTCCCTCCACGGCCCCCGGCTGCTTATAAGTGTTGCTAACTCTTATTCATTTACAGCATGTTAACATACTGTCACCATTCGCTTTTTATGTACTATTGACTATGCTGGTAATTTTGCTACTGATAATATGTGTACTTGTATAATCTAAGATACTACGCCTGAGAAGACGGCATTAGTAAATAAACATTTCAAATACACATGTGTTCTTCTTAACTCCATGTTCTGGTTTCTAAGAAATATATAACGACCGACTGTTCATGAGTTCCACGTATCCTGAGGTACTATAAGTTCATATTCTGGATTGTCTAAACATTGAGAGTTTGTTATATCCAATGTGACACTGTACCTAGCTTGCTAAGGGGTTTTGATTACTAAGGTGAGTTTTGGGACACCCAATTCGCCGAGGTTCCAATCCTCTGTCCACAGTTCTGTGTCAGAACAGAAACCCTGCGACAGGGCCACCCCTCAGCCTTACTGGAGCTTCATCACAATTGCGATACAACTCCAGCAATGCGCCAACTTTACGGCACAAATACGTCACGCATCTGTGCTGTTTTTGCCCCATGATGCGCCGCATTGTAAATGCAGCACACCATAGGTGACGGAACAGCGGCACAGAATGACTAACACATCCCTGGTGATGCGCCAGTCATCATAAATCTATCCCTATGCTTCTTATCTTGTTAGAGATGAACCGCCATATGTATCATCAAAGTTTTTTGCATTTCCTAAATAGCGAACTTTAAGGAATAAATAGCGATTCTTTACCATTCCTAGTTTGCGATGACCTATTTGCTAATTACAAATTACCCATTAATTTCCATGCAGCAGGAGGCCCATAGGAATGAAGGTGCAATTTGCGATTAGCAATTACCTCATCGCAAATTACGAATTTTTCCGACGGTGCAGGGGTGTCTCAAGAACACCCTGCTGCACCCCTGAAAAAGAAATTTGGGGTCATATGGCGCACATAAATTTTGAAAACATTCCTTTACCTCAAAAACGATTTTCAACTCATAATTTGAAAACACTGCACATGGGGAAATGACTTAAAATGTCCTTAAGACACATAAAAGCATTCTTTGATTGCCTTTGCAGCATGTTTCAGTCACCTTTAACATGCCTATGTAACGGAAACATTCAAAATCTAAATTTGCCATGCACAGGTGGGAGCATATTTACAAGCAATTTGCTCCACAGACAAACTTCTTACATTGAAATGGGAAAAATAACATCAGAGACTCTCAATTACCTTATAAAGAAGCAGACACCATTATGTCCTTCTCATCAATATTAAAACCATTGCTTTTTCTCAAAAACGATTTACCAGTCATAATTTGAAAACACTCCACAGCTCCTATGCACATAAAAGCCCTGTCAGTACTAATACTTCACATTTTCTCCAATTACAATTTCTCAAAGAAACAAAATCTATTTGTGAAACACTTGAGACAAAGCAACATTTGAAAAACACAACTTTCTTCATAATTTTCTCCTTAAAGCACACTATTTTCTATCTAAATTAAAGAAATCTTTTCTCACCTTAGCAAATACTTTGAGTTTCAAAACAGTCTCAGAAACACACCAATTTGTCTTCAGCAGAGCAAAAGGTATGCACTCCAGAGTCTGCAGCTATCAAAAGCACAGAAATGCTGTAATTCCTCACACATATCTCTCATGTCACCCAATCAAAACTCTTCCCTCACTTTTTTTCAAAGCAAAACCCTTCCCCCCTCTGCCCCCTCTCTGCTTTTTCTGCATAGCAACCACCTCTTGCAAGACCTCTCACACAACAATGTTGCAATTGAACTCTGAACTCTCAGTGCACCTGCATATCCAGAGCATTCTTTCATTTAATGATTTTTTCTTCGCCACTCAAAATACATCTTTCAACGAACTCATCCATGCACACTAACTTTCTGTTTTCAGCAATCACAATCCACCAATCACTCTTACTGCTTCATTAACACAGAAACTCCTCAGTTTTTTTCATTTTACACTCTCATTTTTTCAACTGCCATTTCATTGCCACACTTCATCTGACTGCAGCAGAACCTTCTCTCACCATGTTTTCTGTCTGGATTGTTGGACATAGTTACATCTATTGGGCTCAAAGGTACGCTAAAAACAGGAATTTACCTAACCTCAATTTACAAGATGTGGAAATTAAGTGGTTTGGCCACAGAGGATTAAAATGTCACCAATTGATACCATTGGTGAAAACCTTTATGCATTTGCCAAAACCTGACCTGTTAATTGTGCACTGTGGAGGTAATGATTTGGGCACTTTGACTGGGGTAGGTCTGGAAATGCTTTTAAAGGACACCTTTGAGCAATTGATGGCACTTTTTCCTCAGACTGCCTTGGTATATTCAAATATATGCCAAAGACAGAAATGGAGGTGGTCGAACCAATTTTGTCCACAAATTGAGAAATCGAGGAAGCATGTAAACAAATCTGTTTCAGCTTACATGAGAGACCATGGAATGGGCTCCCTGTACAACAATAACTTGCGTTACTACATGCAAGATATCTACAGAGGAGATGGAGTTCACTTCTCAGATGAGGGCAACAGAGTTTTCACTCTGAATTTAAGACTGTGCATTGGTACCTACTTATAAGTACCTAAATGTACCATAAACCCAAAAGCTCTTCTCAGAGCTACCCTACATCTGATCACTCACAATTATTATTTTACTCTAACTTTTTTCACTAATTTTCAAGAAAGTACGCTCCCCAGAACGCTTCCCGGTTCGCGAACCGGGCGCACTCCACGCAAAAAAACTAAAAAAACGGTATATTTTTTTTTTGCCCTGCGAGACCCTTTCAAAGCCTCCACATCAAACCTAGGGGGTCAGGGACGATCTACTATGCCCCCTTATGGTCATTTGCCCCTTCGCTTTGGCCTCCTCTTGTCTCTCGATCCTACCGAGAGACAAGATGGCGGCCGCTACGGACTGTTTGGAATGTTTACAGACGCCGAAAAACCAATCAGCTTCGCAAACCTCCGTAACGCGAAAAGTACGCGAAGCGGAGCGCTGTTACAGATATATATCTTTTTTTGAACGTTAATTTCTCAAAATCCACTGGAGCACATATATTGAGACCTAGCAAAGGCACATCGGGCTACCAGTCCCTACAATTTTGCCAAGTTTCGTGCAAATCCATTCAGCCGTTCGATTATTATTATTTTATTTTTTTTTGCCCCGCGGGGCCCTTTTAAAACCTCCACATCAAACCTAGGGGGTCAGCGACAATGTACTATGCCCCCTTATGGTCATTTGCCCCTTCGCTTTGGCCTCCTCTTGTCTCTCGATCCTACCGAGAGACAAGATGGCGGCCGCTACGGACTGTTTGGAATGTTGACAGACGCCGGAGACCCAATCAGCTTCGCTTCACAAAGCTCCGTTGCGCGAAAAGTACGCGTCCTGGAGCGCTGCCCGGTCCGCTGTTACAGATATATATCTTTTTTTAAACGTTAATTTCTCAAAATCCACTGGAGCACATATATTGAGACCTACAAAAGGCACATCGGGCTACCAGTCCCTACAATTTTGCCAAGTTTCGTGCAAATCCATTCAGCCGTTCGGGCTAAAAGTGAGGCCAACCGCCCTATGGAAATTAACATGGGAAAAACGCGTTTTGGGACCCCCCTTTTTTCTCGGCCCCCCCTTGACGAACCCCCCCAAAATTTTCAGGGGCTGCTCAGAAACAAAATGTGCCATTTTCCTGAAAATTTCAGCCAATTCCGTCCACAAACGCCAAAGTTATTAGACATAGAATTTTCAAAAATCCCATAGAGAAAAAATCCTAACTATATATACCTACTGGCGTCCGCCAGTAGGTAATATATGTATATATATATATACATATATATATATATATATATATATATGTTCACTGAAAAAACAAAGATTAAAGTAACGCTATAGTTAGGTATGATAAAATATCTGCCTTTGTTTTAAAACTCCTTAAAAAGTGACTGAAAAAAACCAAGGTTAAATTAATGCTGTAATTAGATGACTTATTCAGTGTCAACATTAACATTTTGAACTAAACAAAACACAGAAATTCACCAGTTATACCACTAACTATAACCAGCCATGCACTGCGTATGACCTCACATATTACATCACCCATGACATGTTCTATGACATCATTTATGACATCTAAACTGTCTACATAGCACCTCTTAACTCACTATTGAAGCACTAAAACATTTAGTATAATTTTTAAGTAGATGACTTACTTTTTATGGTCTTGCTTGACAGCCCAGCTGTCACCAGACAATTATGTGAGCACCACTAGACAGGGGATTTGGCCAGAATGTGTGTGCTTCCACAAAATGTGCGTGCCCTTCATACAGTTGGGATAATTTTGTGTTTTATATCCCGCTGCCTGAGCTTGAACTTACAGGAGCATACACATGACTTTGTAAAACTAATAAAGTGTCATAGATAGCAAGATAATATATGGTGTTTTCTCTGGCAGCATTACAGATGGGAGGAGGGCAGCCATTAATCTACATGGGTTTTTATGTCTGACTTGACAGTGCAACTTTCACCTGACCTTTTAGCCTACAGCAATATTATTCTTCAATTCTTTGCTTCCACACAAATAAATATCTTTGCCCATGCTATTTAATGATCATGCTTCACATTACCATACAACATTACTTTAAAGCCAGATCTACTGGCATTATGAATGCTTGTTTGCCTATTTGTAATGTGGCCACAAAAAGTCCACAGTTATACCATATGCTTCTGAATCCCTGTGATATGCGCAAGACAAGCAATGAACTTACTACTAGAGAGCTCTCTGTTTTTCATGCTTTTTTGATGCTTTAGCTTAATTGTTCTAAAAAGCTCAGGAATTTAAATTAAACTTATGTCCTAAACACAGGAACGGCTCCTCTTTAATGGCAGCAGAGTGTCAACCCACTGAGTAAGTCAGCGAAAAATAAAATGATAATAAAACAATATTATCATTATTCTTTCCCGCTGACTGACTGAGCCAGAGGGTTTTGGTGGGGCCGGGACAGGCAATGGCAGGGAAGAAAAGAGAAAGGTGCACTCTATAGAGCGCATATCGGTTTGGCCAGCCGTCTTAGGCAGGCCAAACAGTCATGTGCACTTAGGTTTCTCCAAAAGGGTTGGAGAAACAGCACAGACTCCCAGGCACTGTCTGAGTGGCAAACCAGGCTGCTCAGACCAATCCTGGTGCTGCTGTCATGCTACTGAGAGCTGTACTGGGTGTGGGTGTGGAGCCTATGCTGGTGTTGCAGGGGCTGCTGGAACACCATTAGGAGCAGGCGAGAAGAGGAGCACCGAGGTGGCCGACAGCATCAGCAGCAGGCCAGGTAAATTCTTTTTTAAAATTATTATTTCCCTAATCTGTCGTACACCCCTTCCCTTGCCTCCTACTTCAGTACTGTGGCAGGCGCCACTGACTACACATACAATCTGAATTGCTCAATTGCGATACAAAGTAACATTTACACATGTCTCTGCAACAGTATTACCAAATGCCATCAATGTTTTGTAAAATACTTTATTTCAGGGGTCTGTAATCAGCAGCATTACAATGTGATGAAAGACCAACTTGGATTTAGGTTCCATTACTATGCTTTTATGACTTTGCATTTCCTGTACTAAAATGTTAGGTGAATCTCTCTAACAATATTAGCATAAGAAGAATACCTTGTTTTACTGGAGTGGATGTTCATTAGTCTTGAAACATTCTGAATACCTTTTGTTATTCATGAAAATACTGTCATGCAAAGAAGAGGAACGTGTTTTCTTTGTTTTATTATACAGCGAAGGGGCCTATTGGATTTCCACTCCCTTAATTGAGTGCCTTAAAAAACATGATTCCAGCTGATATAAACACAATAGAGCACGTGGGTCCCTGCTTATAATGAGCGCCATTGGGAAGAATAAGAGCAAAGCATAAGATTTTTATCTCAAGGTAATATTTAGAAAACTCATCTTCATTTACCTCTATTTCCTTTTCATTTCAACAGACAGGAAAAGCCATTTCAAATTTTCTCCACAGCCTGTTACACTGTTACTAGTGACGTTGTGCCTCAAGATGCATTCAGTCATTCATTTCATTGCTCATTTAAGATTACATCAGAGTGATCCTCACTTTTGCATTCCAGTGGCAGGTTTGCTAGAGTTTATGAGCACCTCAAGTATAATACATTTTGATGAATTAAGTAAGTCTTTTCCCTTTTGCTTCCAACACAACTTAGAGCTTGTCTAGTGTTTGGCATGGGAAATTTTTATGGTTATAGGATTTGTTGTTCAGCCTTAGCCAGTCAATGCATACTCTTGTGCAGTGAAGATGGACCAATACTGTTGATACACCGCTGAATACAGAAGCACTCTGACAGCCAGGAACCTGTGGCACAATCCTGAAGAAGCATTTACTGCACCCTTTTTATCAAGTACACTCTTATACTAACAGTTTGGTCCTCCGATGGATCTTGCTCTGTGCTGAAAGGGGTTGGATATTCAAGGAATGGGCAGTTACACAATGAGGACCAGGAATAGGATAACTGCATCTAACATCTCGAAGTCACACTCATGTAGAAATGTATAATGGCTAAGAGCATTAATAACATCAAAGTTTGATAATCAGAAAACTTCCCTCTTGCTATTGTCTCTAGTTATAAGGTAACCCTAAAATAATGCTCGTTCACAAGTAATGATGAGTCAGGACAGCAGAAACAGATCAAGTAGATATTTTAGTTTATCAGATTGATTGGTAACAATGTCATTAAGAAAATTTGCGTTTAGATTATAATTCAAATAAGAATAGATTTAATTAAATATACTAGAGTTCGGAGATTCAGGGGAAGTAAAGTGAATAGGAGGGGCAGTTTCTATCAGCCAAGGTTGACCCCAAGCATATACAGTGTATGCGTCTGTATAGATAAGGTGCCCAGTGGGTCGTCCGTAAAGACTCTTAAGAGACATCAGCAAAGTTCCAAGTAACCAATCCAGTCCAAGTAGTCAGTGATCTGTCTTGTCTGTCACTGAAACAGCAAACATCTCAGCAACACGAATGGAGCTCTCCATTCACTCTCGCTCTCTCTAAGCTCCACTCAATGACAGGACCCCAAGATCCTCAGATCTCAGAGAGCAGCCCCAAGTTCCTTTAGGATAGGCAATTATACTAGGTCAGTTTCCAGGGTGACACCACCTGGCATCACTTCAATTTGTCAGACAACTCAGTCCATTGGTCAGTTCATATAGGATGCGCATGATGCAGCAGTACAGAAGACACAAATTCGAAAAAATGGGTGGAATAATTAAGCATTTAATTAAGTTATTTGATCATATGACACATTAAACAATGGTACATTGAAGAAGCATAGTATGTTCACTTAACCAGGCAGCTGTTCTAGAAAGTTGCAATGGTTGTAGCAAGTATACTGCTCAGTACAGGAGATGCCAAAGGAACCTATTGTTATTTCAATACTACTGGCAATAAAACGGAATGTTCCCATATGCTTTGGTAATATCAAACCATGACGTCACTGAAAGAATAAGGCCTACATGAATTTAAGCTAACATACAACAGAATCATGTTAATTATGAATCAGGCATTAAAAGAGGAAGATACACAAATCGGCATATTGTTGATGCATCAAGAATCATTTTAAAAATGACTGCGATAAAAAAAGTGCGCTAAGCGCGAATATCGCTAAAAATTATGGCCTGCTCAGACCAGTTCTTAGCCATTATATCCAATGGGAGGTAGATATTCTGGCAAAGACCCTATTGGCAATGATGCGTGAATATCGCTGGTTTTCCAGCGATATTCACGCATTTCGCCGCTATCGCCGGTTATTTTATCCCATTGGAGATAAACGTTGTTAATAGTACGTTATCGCTGCGATAAAATCCGGCGATGCTTGGCGATAAAAAAAATGTCGCTAAGCTTCTTTAGAGATAAATATCGCTAGTTTTGATAATATGCCCCTAAGAATCCTTTTATAGCTTTAAACTTTCTGGGGTGAAAAGTAAATGTTTCAATTCATATATAGAAATAGAAGCACATGTTTTTTTTATTTTTTATAAGCCTGTATTTAATAAACAAAATAAAAGCACTGTAATTTATGCGCACAAGTGATATCAGTTTTTTTTTAGGTTTGAATGATTACTACACAAAGTAATAAAATTGTATAATATTATATTGTATTACAGAACATCATACAACTTGACAACAATGTAGCTGTTGGTTGAGCAATATGTGAGCCCTTCCCATGTAATAGCCACAATTGTTATCAGGGTGAACCACAAAGAGTTACTAAATTCACCTGTGCCTAACCTTCTGGTAGCTTGTCACAAAGGCAGTCAGGCTTAACTTAGAGGCAATGTGTAAAGTACTTATGTAGCACACAAACAGTAATAACATGAAACTCAGCACAAGAAACATCCCACCACAATTTTAAAACATTGAACAAAATGTAATGAATTATTTGACACCAAAATTACAAAAAGCCAATCAGTAGAACCAGAGCTCTGCACTTTCCAAGATTTAAGAAAGTATAGAGCCTAAAAGCATAAAGTGCCACTTGCAGTCTTCTGGCCGTGTGAGACTGGAGGAAAGTCACAAGTTCTGGCAGGCTACTATGAAGCATTTACCGGACACGGACAAGTTTAATCCCACTTAAAAAGTTAACCTTCTCAAAAGTCCAACATGAAGAGTCCAATTCAGGGTGGAGAAGACCACTAGGAGCAGGGAGAGCATTGCAAATTATCATTTCTGTAGCATAAAGAACAGGCTGGGCATCGCAGAAGGTTGTCAATATGTGTGAAGATCCAGTCGGGCATCATGGATGTTCATTGCTGGAGCTTCACATTGGCGGTCATCATGAGCTGTTGATGCTTTAGCCTGTAGTGCAGCTCTCATGTTACCGGTTCTTGCTGATGGTCATTGTAGCGCTAAGAGTCTGGTTCACTGGAACTTCGCAATTGTAGGCATTGCAGGAGGCAAGATCTTTACACAAATCGGCACGTTCAGTAGTGGCAAAGAGTTCAAAGCTGCAGCTTTTCTCCTTTTCATCGAGTAGGAGCTCAACTGATGCCAAACCAAAGGTCCAGGGCCTGGAGGTTTCTCTAAGGATCAAGAACTCACTCCAGCAGAGGCCAGCCAGACTCAGGCAGGTCCTGCTGTAGGTCCAGGTAGACCCAATGCAACAGGTCAGCTGGTCAGTTGCAGGGTGGCCACTAGAGCTGTCCCTGTAACTCCGAACACTAAGCTGACCCCTTGGAGTAACTTTAGGTAGCTTTGGATGAAGGTAACTGTCCAGTCTTCCTTCTCAGACAGCAAGGTAGTCCTCTTGCAGCAGAGCAATCCATGTTCCATAGTATTCACAGGTCCACGAGTGCACTGAAGAGTTGGTACGGGAGTCCAATATATATACCTGGTTCTAGCTTTGAAGTGGGAGAAAGTTTTAGACCCCCCTATACCCCCCACACATCTGGGTTTGGAATTTTCCTGCTTCCCTTGCCTTGTCCCCGGATGTCAGGAGTCACAAAATGTTAGTGTTAAATTCTTTTTTTGGGTGTGCTAAAGCAGCTCCTTTGAAGGGCAAGTGTGGTAGGTGACTGGTCTGCCTCTCCCATCAGGTGAGGAATGTCCATCCTGTCAATAGCCATGGGCCTCTATGATACTGTCAAGGAGCAATACACAAAGATCAACTGCCAACTAGATCTAGTCATGTGATCCAGGATACAGGCTGGAAGGACAAGAACATGCCAGCTTCCTAAAATTAGTGTAGGTTCTAAAGGGTCGGGCCTGTTTTTTGTCAGCGAGGTTAGGCAACTATAACTTCAAACATACAAAGAGTTATTTTGACTGACACACATTAACTTCTCATTTGATTCATCATAATGATCCTGCAACTTAATTCAAGTGACCACACATTTATTTTGGCATGTATCTTTAAAACAAAAAAAGAAATTACATTTCCTAGCACAACATGTCATAAACTTTGGAACCCTAAATCAATTGTGTAACTGAAAACAGCTTAAACATGCTTATATATACAAAACCTTTTAAACAACGACATCATCCCAATGTAATAAACAGAAAACCTACAAATATTATTTTAAAAACAGTATCTCATGCAAAATGGCAAATTTATGATGTCCAAGTTTTTAAATCAAATGTTCAAGGAGTAAACGTTTTTCATTTTGTTCTGTATTTCTACACCATAAATAGGGGTTGTAGAAATGCCTTTAAATTGTTTTTTCAACAGTGGACCAGAGTTCTTTTTTCTGTTTTCTGCAGCTTCCTTTTTGGCCCTGAATTCTTTCAGCAAACTCCATAATTCTGAAAGTGTAGACACATTTCAAACCCAACAATTCAGGGTCCTTGTCAGGACCATGAACTGGTTGACATTATTTTTCAACATTTAGTTGCATCCTCCCTTTCCTTTATTTGATGTTTAAGATTGGTCGTGGCTTGAGATCATGAAACTCATGATGCAGCTTGCCAGTGGAGAAGATCTGAGAATTCTGAAGTAAATTCTATAAGAGAAGGCAAACCTCTGTCTGCGGTGTGCCAGAAGCACAACAACTCCATACGGAAAGAGAAGGGTAAGAGTTTCACTTCAACTAATAAGCCAATCTTAAACATTAAAAAATTATTATCTTGAATTATCATTCAATGTTAGAGGCTTATTACGATGACACAGTCGTGGATACAGGTCCAACTGATCTCCGGTCGTCAGTCCTGACCACCTAATTATGATGCGACCATGGTGCGGCCGCATACTCACATTTCCCTATGGGAGCATGTGCTATGGTCGTAAACCGCCCATAGCACAAGATCCCATAGGGAAATAGGAGGTGTGTTCATCTCAGGATGCCTGCCACATGGTGCAGGGATCAACAAGGGGCCACCATAGGTGCCCCATCAACACCAACCAGAAGCTACAAACAGAAGGGGCCCTGCTAGGGGCCCCCAAACTCGCTTTACGACAGGCTTTCCATTTCAGAAAACCTGGCATGAAAAGCCTGCCGGAAACTGAGCATTGTAATCTGGACGGCGTAAAATGCCATCCATATGGATTCTGGGCTGGATCTCTAACTGGCCGCAGGTGTCCTTGAGCCTGGTGGATTCCATCCGGAATGACTAGCCGGTTTCACTTCCGACCGCCAAACTTGTAATTAGGCGGTCGGAAGTGAAACCGACAATCTCGGTCGGAAAGCAGCCGATCTAAGGTCGCAGACTTTCCAACCGAGATCGTAATCGGCCCTTTAGTGTTTAGTAAGGAGTTTGGTAGTCTTTGTATTTGTTCAATGTATGTTTACCACAATATTTATAATCTACTCATTTGTTTTAAATTGTTTTTGTCTTGAGCTGAAGTGAGAATTGTGTTGTAGTTATACATGCAAGTGTGAAGAAGATTTCTATCGAGATAATTTTTTGATTCATTGGCCCCCATTTGTTGGGAACTTTATTAAAGAAATTATGTAGGATATTTTATTGTATCTAGCTTTTAAAATGAAATTCCTTTTTTTGGTTTTGAGTCATTTTTATACATTAACTAGCAGCCCGTCCCGACGTTGTACGGGTAGGAATTGCTGCCGGCCAGTAGTATATTGTTTTGTAGGATTTCGTTTGGATAGCATTTCTTATGTGTGACAGGCCTGTGAAACGCTCCGATTCACAGTGCACTGCTGATGCACTTAAGAGTGCGCATTCAGTAGTGTGTAAACTCGAGTTTCCCTACTTTATTTTTCCTTGCAATATTATATAGCACAAACTCGACAACATGGCATGAGCACAATTTACATTACAGAAGAAAACATTCATTTGTGGTAGGCACAGCGAAACAAAGCAATTTGCCTGGAATCACAGGATGTTGAGCTGATGCCGAGATTCGAACGTAGCTCCCCAGCTCTAAAGTTTGCAATTCTAGAACTTGTGGCGGGAGGTGTGTCTAAAAGTGTATGTCGGTGCTGGCCATCAATGAGAGAGACCTGTGCATTTTTCAAATCGGTGGCGAAAAAATATGAGTATGTTGCTGGAGATGTGGGCCGCCGTGCCACCAATGTACTTACCGGGGGAGGGTAAACACCCATTATTCCGCAACTTTCTATCCGCATACCATTACTCCGCATACTTTCATTACGAAAGTACCATGACTCCGCAATGCCATTATAACGCATGGCATTACATTTTATATGCTTTACCACGCATACATTTACAACGAAATTCGTTGTAAATGCATGAATAGTAAAAGCATGTTTTTTTTAATGGTTGGATAAGGTAAGTATGGGTGTAGGGGTATATGTTTTGGGGTACTGAGGTATATGTTTTGGGGTGTTTGGGTATTTTAAGGGTTCAGATATAGTTTTGGGTTATGGGGTACAGGGGTAGTTTTAGGGTTTAGGGATAGGGATGGGTTTTGGGGTACAGGGGTATATTTAGGGTTCAGGGCTAGGTTTGGGTTTTGGGGTATAGGGGTATTTTTAGGGTTCCGGGGTAGGTTTGGGTTTTGGGTTTCAGCGGTTTTGTAAGGGTTCAGGGCTAGGTTTGGGTTTTGGGGTACAGGGGTATTTTTAAGGTTCAGGGCTAGGTTTGGGTTTTGGAGTACAGGGGTATTTTAGGGTTCAGGGGTAGGTTTGGGTTTTGGGGTACAGGGTTATTGTAAGGGTTCAGGGCTAGGTTTGGGTTTTGGGGTACAGGGGTATTTTTAGGGTTCAGGGCTAGGTTTGGGTTTTGGAGTACAGGGGTATTTTAGGGTTCAGCGGTAGGTTTGGGTTTTGGGGTACAGGGGTATTTATAGGGTTCAGGGGTAGGTTTGGGTTTTGGGGTACAGGGGTATTTTAAGGGTTCAAGGCTAGGTTTGGGTTTTGGGGCACAGGGGTACTTTAGGGTTCAGGGGTAGGTTTGGGTTTTGGGGTACAGGGTATATTTATACGGTTAAGATGGGTTATGTTTAAGGGTGTTGGGGTATTTTAAGGAGTAAGGGTGGGTTATGATTATGGGGTGCAGGGGTATTTAAAGGGAGCAGGGTGGACACCCGGAGCTGGAATGTACAGAACCTGGGAAGAAAAAACAGTGAAATATTGGGCACAACACTCGCTTTTTTTTTCTGTAATCCCACGCCCCGCACACGCACACGCCCCCAGCACACGCCCACAGCAGACGATATGAGACATGGCATGAAGGGCGGAACGTACCACAAGCCCCCAGCGTTTGTCACACCCCCAGCACACGCCCCCACCACAACGCAGACACGCCCACAAGGGACTACTTTGCTGGCACGGTTCTTTTACCTTTTACATGTATATGGTGGGCGCCTGCATTGCCTATGTCCTTCTGCTGCAACTGCCCTTTCCAACGCTGTATTGGGTGTTGTGATTGGTGCTGTGGTTCCTGAGATTACCCGCCTCAAAGGTTTGGGCTCTCTCTTTATTATATTAGTACTAGCAGCCCGCCCCGACCTTGTCCGGGAGCAATCAGGCTTCCCCGACCCCCGTCCGCCTCGACATAGCAGATCGTCCCGAAATAAGTGTTCAAGGCCGCCGCCCGCCCCGTACCCCGCCATGAGTGTTCAGGGCCCCCGCCCGCCCCGCCCCCGCCCCGGCCCCCGCCTGCCCCGTCCCCCGCCTGCCCCGACACCCGCCTGCCCCGACATTGTCCGTGGGTCCCCCGGAGCCTTACCTCAGCCGCCGCTCCTCCCCCGTGCTCCTCAGTTCACTACGCTCCTCAGTTCACCGCTCAGCCGCTCCTCGCCGCTCGTCCTCCCCGCCTGTCTGCCGCTCCTCACCGCCTGTCCGCCGCTCGTCACCGCTCCTCCGCGCTTGTCAGCCGCTCCTACCCGCGCCATGTCCGCCGCTCCTCCTAGCGCTCCTGGATGCCGCTCCTCCCCGCGCTCCCGACGTCAGCACGCAGGTCGCGGCTGGCGCTTCTTCCACAGGACTACTTTTTTTTTCGCTAAATTTTTAAATAACGTATATTTTTTTACTTTATATAGCCTATGTCCATCTGCACACCCTGACGATTACAACAATGTATCGGGTGGGTGGATTGGCGCTGTGCTTCCAGAGTTTACCCGCCTCAAAGGTTCAAAGTTCTTCCTTTATAATAGTAGTATAGATAGATATATCTGTTGGTTTGTACTTGTAAATGTATTATGAAAATTTTTGGGAAACTTTCTATTTTTTCAGTTTTTGGGGGATTTTTCTCTGTGGATAGCTTTGGAAGTGGATATTTGAAGATGGTGTAGGGCAACAAAATTGTACTTCTATTTTAATTTTAAAATATGTTTGAAGAAGATTGCGTTCGTTTCTTTAACACTGCAGTGGCTGTTATGTAATGTGAATCTTGCACGCTTTTTGTTAAAGCTCTTATCTAGGTTCATGATTTGGATGTATGTGTATTTTAATTTAGAATGTGTATAATTTAATTATATTTTAATTAAATGGTGCACTGGATGTTATATATGAAAATTCAAAAAAAATATGAGAAGGCTGAGATTGCTTTACTGGGATCTGACCCCTGGAAAACTATATTTGGGGTCTAATGTAGAAAACAAGATCCGTTTGCAAACCATGTTGTGAAGTTTGCACACCAGCAGGTTTGAGAACGGATATTCAATTTGAGATGCAAACTACGTTCTAATAGGTCGCATTGCAAAAGGCCCATTCATTGGGGTTCCTCAAATGCCCTACCAAATGAATATTAATTAGGCAAGTGGCTCTTAGCTACCTTCTTTTATTGGCTGGCAGTGCAGAGATGTTGAACTGTCAGGACCAGCAAATCTTACTCCCTGAATTGCTTTTCTCAAACGGGAAACATTTTTTTTAAGCAGCACATGCCCATTGAATGGATAAATTGCTGCTTTTATTGCCCTCCGCCCCTTTGAGGCCACCTGATATGATTCCTCAGATACCGCCTAAACTCAGGAGATAGTATTGCAATTGTTGTCAACAAGCATTGATACATGTAGGATGCGCTCTAGTCTATGAGCGTGAACGCGATGACGCGTCACGCCATAGACAGGAGCGCGACGCGCGCGCATGCGCACTAGGCGCCAGAGTGAAGGCGCGAACGGTGAAAGCGGCAGTTGGCGACCGGAGCAGTCGCTGTGTAGACGCTCGGCGCCCTTGTGCTCTATTTGAGTTATTTACTTGTTATATGTGGAAATAAAGACAAGGCTTCTTACCTACCTGGACTCAGTGCATAGTGTGGGGGCAAAAGAACTTTACATTGGCGACGAGGCTGGGACCACGAACACCAGGCACCACAGTGGTCAGGAGCAGACACTCCATGACAGCCCCACACCTCCAGCAGTAAGACAAAAACAAGGAAAAGACGAGCAGAGGGCGTGGCAGTAGCTGAAAAACACGGGAACCATCCTATCCAGCTCCTACAACCAGGTCAGTGCTGGGCTAGTGAAGGAGAGCAAAGCCAGCATCCTGGCAGCAAAAGGCAGTGACCTCAAGACAGAGGAAGGGGCGCAAATCGACGACCCCACGCAGACTAGAAGGGATAGCACGCCAGGCATCCCCAGAGGGCAAGGGAACACGGCAGGGAGTGCAGGAGCATCCGGTGTGCCCAGTCAACACAGTGCCCAGGTGGGAGACCCCAGAGGTGCAGCTAGAATGGCAACTCAAGCGTCTGTGCTGATGGCCCCTGTTCCATTCTTGCCCAGACCGGGCGAACCACAGTTAAAATGGGAGGACTGGAAGGAATACTTTCAAAACTATATTGAGGCACTCGAAGATGAAAATGAAGGGGAATTCACCTCGGAAAGGAAGAAGAGACTATTGCTCCACAACCTGGGCCCGGAGGGGGTGAGAGTGTTCAAGAATCTGGTGCCCAAGGAGAGGGGAGCGACGGAGACAGATGTCTTTAAAAACGCTCTGGATGACTTGGACAGCCATTACCGCCCAGCAGTCTGTGTCTCCATAGACAGGTATAATTTCCAACAGCGGAAGCAGGAGGCTGGTGAGTCGATTGATGATTACGTGGCAGCGCTCCGACGCTTGGCCATCACGTGCCAGTATGGAGGTCTTCAGGAGGAATATATAAAAGACCAAATTGTTATGCACACCACGTGCAGGTCTGTCCAGGACAAACTGTGGGCGCAGAGTGAGACATCCCTTAAAGAAGTTGTGGCGATGGTCAAAAAGGCTGAGATGTCAAGGCGCGGTGCGGAGGCGGCCAAACGCGAGAACGCACCGAGGCAAATGGTTAATAAGATAGATGATGCACCCCAGCCCGGAAGACCCAAGGGAGTGTATGGGGATCAGAGGAAGGACTCGAGATGGACAGGGAAGCAGGCAGTCCGCCCTAGTTCAGACATCAAGTTTGCATGCTACAGATGTGGCAGCACGGCACATTCGGCGCAGGATAAACGCTGTCCCGCGTTCCGCGCCAGATGCTCGTTTTGCGGCCTGGTCGGCCATTTTGAGAAAGTCTGCCGCAAGAAGGGGAAGAAATCCACGGTCAAGTGCGTCGATGCGGCCGCAGCCGACGTCAGCGGGGAGGACGACCTGGATGACGACGACTTGGTGTTATGCATCGAGGACCAGGTACTTGAGGTAACGGGAAAGCGAAGAGACAAGCCTCGCACGGACATGTTGATAGGGGGAGTGAAGGTACACGTGGCCGTCGACTCAGGATCCCCTTGGACCATCGTGCAAAGATCCATATGGGAGGAAGACTTTGTGCCTGTGGTGGGGCCAGACCTATGGCCGCCGGACATCAGACCCATCTCGTACACGGAAAATGCCATTCCCTTGGTGGGGTGCCGAGACTTCACATTCGAATTCAGAGGGAGGTCAGCCACGTGCACCCTATATATAGCGGAGAGAGGACCTTCCGTGCTGGGGTGGAGAGATGCAGGAGATCTGGGGATCATACTCAACCCGGGAGGAAAAGAACAGATTCTCTTGACAGACGAGTGGCCCCTCACGAGTGGAGAAGATTGGAAGTCAGCATACCCCAAAGTTTTTGACGGCTCAGTGGGAAAACTGGACAAGTTCGTTCACAAAATGGTCCTCAAGGAGGGCGCAGTACCAGTGGTGCATAAAGTCAGGAACATTCCCATGTCTACCAGCGGAGCAGTACAACAGGAACTCCGGAGGCTAGAGGAGCAAGGCGTCATAGAGCCGGTGGATAGTGCGGAGTGGCTATCCCCCTTGGTTGTGGTCAAGAAGCCAAATGGGCAGGTTCGGCTCTGCGTTGACCTCCGCGAGCTCAACAAAAGTCTCATCGTGGAGAAGTTTCCCCTTCCCAGAATCGAGGAGATGCTCGCCAAGACTAAAGGTGTGACTCACTTTTCCACTATAGATCTCACGTCTGCATACTACCAGATTGAGCTGCATCCATCGAGCAGAAAGTACACCGCCTTCATTACTCCATTCGGGTGCTACCAGTTCCGGAGGATGCCCTTTGGCCTGGCATCCGCAGCGGCTGTCTTTCAGAAGCTGATGTACCGGTTGTTCAAGGACATTCCAGGAGTACAGTACTTTCAAGATGACATCTTGGTGATGGGCTCTTCCAAAGGTGATCACGACAGAAAATTGCGGAGAGTGCTGGAAGTGTTGCAGAACAAAGGGCTAACGGCGGAATGGAGTAAGTGCAAGATAGGGACCCAGTCGGTGACCTACTTGGGCCATGAGATCAGCACGAGTGGAATTTCACCCAAAGAACGAAATGTGAAGGCCATAAAGGATGCAAAGGCGCCAAGCTCCAAGGAGGAGGTGAGGTCGTTCCTTGGGATGGCCGAGTATTATAGTAAGTTTGTGAGACACTTTGCCACCAGGACGTACAGAATGCGGCAACTCATCAGAGACAAAACCAAGTTTGAGTGGGATGCAGAAGCGCAAGCGGAGTTTGACACAATCAAGGACTGCATCAGTCAAGCTGTTCCATTGCAAGGGTTTGTCCCCTCGGGCCAGACCGTGGTAACCACAGATGCCAGTGATAAGGGCTTAGGGGCGGTTCTGGCTCAAGTGAGGGATAATGGAGCCACTGAGACGATCTGCTTTGCTTCCCGTGCGTTGTCTCCGACCGAGCAACGATACAGCGTAATTGAAAAAGAGATGCTGGCAGTCACCTGGGCTTTAGGCAGATTCAGACAGTTCGTTTGGGGTACGAGATTCAAGCTGCAAACGGATCATAAACCCCTGATCAAGGTCTTGACTTCCTCGGGTCATGAGACGGCGACCCCGAGAATAGCCAAAATGACTCTGAAGCTGCTCGATTACACCTACGATGTCGAATACCTGCCGGGAACACAGAACAGGGTGGCGGATTATCTCAGCAGGGCTGCGGCGATGGAAGTGGCGCCAGAGGATGCCCTGGACAAGGAGGAGATGGTGGCAAGTATGGAGGACTATGAAAGTTCGATAAGTGTCCAAGAATGGAAGGCCGCCTATGATGAGGACATGGAAAAAGTGGAGATCAAGAGATACTTGACATCAGGCTGGCCTGACAAAAGGAAGCTCACTGATGGAGTACGGAGGTTCTATGAAATAAGGGAAGAACTGTCCCTGAGTGATTCTGGGGTGTTTATCTATAGGGGCGAAAGAGTTGTGCCGCCAGATTCACTGGTACCCAGATTGCTAACTATACTACACGAGGGCCACCTAGGTATTGTAAAGACCAAAGCACGCGTTAAGCAGATGTATTGGTGGCCAGGCATGGATGTCCACATTGAGAGGCAAGTAAGGGAGTGTGGCCAATGCCAAGGCGCTGACAAGGTGCTGAGGCCACTCCGACCGGCCATGGGGAAGTTTGACACGCCACAGGGACCTTGGGAGAATGTGGCAATCGACATACTGGGACCGGTCCTGGACAGCAAAGGAGTGAACAAGTATTTGTGTGTGGTAATGGACAAGTATTCAAAATGGCCTGAGGTGGACATTCAAGAATCCATGGACACTGACACGATTTTGAGATTCCTTACTTCAGTTTTCTTAAGGGAAGGCATCCCCAAAACCATCCTCAGTGACAATGGCCCGCAGTTTGTCTCGGACAAATGGATTAGGTTCATGAGGAGGAATGGTATCGAATCCAAGCACACGGCAGTGTATCATCCCGCATGCAATGGTCAGGTGGAGCGGTTCAACCGTGTGCTGATGGGCTCCATACAGGCGGCCATTATGCAGGGAAAGGATTGGGAGACCGAGGTAATGAGTATGCTGTGGTCCTACAGGATCACCCCCACGGCGGTGGGGTACAGTCCATTTCAAGTACTGAGAGGACGGCATCCGTTCACACGGGACAATGTAGTGTGGAGAGAGAAGACCATCACTAGTAAATGGTCCCCTGCGGTGGTTCAACACAACTTGGAAAAAGCCCAAAAGATCTATGCTGCGAATTATGACAAACGTCGGAACGTGAAAGGAACAGAGCTGGAGGAAGGAGAGTGGGTTAGGGTTAAACTCCCTACCCTTCAAAAGAAAGGCGACAGCAAATATAGTCAGCCCCTACAAGTCAAGGAGGTGCGAGGTAGAGCAGCCCTCCTCAGCGATGGCAGGGTGTGGTCCCAAGACCGCATGGCTAGAGTAAACAAGATAGTCGTGTGGCCCAAGCTGGAAGAGACAGAGGCACAGAAGGACTTCCACGAGAACATGCCTCGACTGGAGCAGGCTAATGAAGTGATGTCCGAGGGAACAGGAGAGGACAGTGAGATAGAAATTCCCGGCGCAGGGTGTGCAGTCAGAGATGTCACACCGACTGGAGTGACACCGAGTGGAGATTGGAGAGATGGTGTGAGACCAGGCGGTGACAGAGAGCTGGAAGAGAGCATGCCGGTAAGACACACCCGTAGTGGCCGGGCAGTTACAGTGCCCTCAAGATATAGAGACTATGAAATGGGTGGACATTAATTATAAGTTGGCACCCTGGCTGCCTGCCAGAGAACATTGGGGAACCAAGGACAATTCCGTAGAGTTTGAAAAGTTAACTTTGTTTATTGTTAAAAAGGGGGAGATATGTAGGATGCGCTCTAGTCTATGAGCGTGAACGCGATGACGCGTCACGCCATAGACAGGAGCGCGACGCGCGCGCATGCGCACTAGGCGCCAGAGTGAAGGCGCGAACGGTGAAAGCGGCAGTTGGCGACCGGAGCAGTCGCTGTGTAGACGCTCGGCGCCCTTGTGCTCTATTTGAGTTATTTACTTGTTATATGTGGAAATAAAGACAAGGCTTCTTACCTACCTGGACTCAGTGCATAGTGTGGGGGCAAAAGAACTTTACAATACATGCCATTGTAAATCCCAAATCAGCGGTGGGGGGTGCCCCTTTGAAGCCCCCTCGTTTCTGAAATCTGTAGGAGCTTGCAAAACTCATTTGTTAGTAAGAACGTGCTTTCGACACTAAAATGGGGGGTTTGTACATATCAAAATACTCTTTTGCTGTTGCAAAGTCTTCTTTTTAGACAATTTTCAGGCTTTGTGAAACCTTTGTTACCATTGAAATTTCAGCTGTTAGTAGCCTGAGTCTGATGTCTGGAGGTTGATTCAAATACTTTACTTGGTTAGTTTAACAAACATTGTTATTTTGAGCCACATTCGTTAACTCAAATAATGTAGAACTATTAATGTAAACATAATATGTCACTCTCCGTCATATGCTGTCTCAATGAGATTTTGCATTGCTTTTATTAATTTGATTAATAAGTGATTGAGGAATCAAGCTGAGATGTAATGGTCAAAGGAACACAGGCCGTGAACTACTTATAATGCAGGAGTTCAAATGAAAACCTATTTTGGTCGAAAGAGAACAGCATTTAATCTCAGATTTGCTGCTAGCAGTACAGCCTTATATAAAGGGGACATGATCTCTCAGAGGTATTAGTTCAAGCTGCCCCAGCTGGCTTTACGGTTGAAATCATGATGATAAAAGAGAGAATGTACAATGTTAAAATGGATTACTGACGGTATATGGAAATGCAACACAATCTAGCTAAGTAGATGTGGTTTTGCAGCATCCCGCAAAAACATCAGTATGGATTCCTATTTTGGACATCTTACTACTCACATAAAATGTACTTTTGTTCTGCTTTTCTTAGCGTCAGAATTTGTTTACTAGAGTCATGCAATCATACAGTTCATCAAGATGGTTTTTAACCACAAAAGTCAGAACTGGGTGCAGAAACACACCAGTTTTATCGTTTTACTCCAGAGCAGTCAGAGTAATTTTGTTAACTTTTTGACACAAAATTACGAATAATAGCAAAATTACACCCACGTGTGTAATAAAGAATAATTTGGAGGAAAATCCTACTGCAAGAGCACATTTAAGTGAGCAGCTGCTCGCACTGCTGTGCATGTTTATTGCATTCAGCGCTATTTTCTTTTGTGCAAAAGGCATCCTCCTCACGTTTATTTTGGATGTAAGGGCACATTTTGCACAATGAAACTAGTGGTACATGCAGAATTACTCTTCTCACATAACTCTGTGGAATTCCACGTAATTTAGCAGAATATGTGGGTAATTCTGCGTGATTGTGCTTCACAGAACTACACGCGTTACGCCCATCCGTAGTTGCTACCTCATATATATCTAAATCACTCATGCATTCCTAAAAATCAAAGACCCTGTTTTGAGTGAAAAGAAGCAAAAATGTGTATAACATTTACTGTAAAGTGGACTTTTTGGGGGACCCACAACAGGTAGTAAATTTATGGGCTGCAAGAATGTGTACTAGGTGATCAGATGCCTTTAAAACATTACGAAAATATGTAATCAAGAGTGAAAGCTAAAAAACTGATTCAGCTGTGTTAAACAGTCACTACAAAAGGATTACCATTACCACTTATTACACAAAAGGAAAGTGATTCCTGATCTTAAAAAAAGCATCTCACTGGTTTACAAATGGAAAACCATTGATTTAAATTATTGAGAAAATGAGTTACCATCATTGGAAAATGCCAAAAAATGTCAGCATCCATGTCGAAACAATAGACTCATCTACGTGTCAAAAACATAACATGCGGCTACTGTCTGAAGTATAGATATGCATGAGCACTGTATTTATTTTTTCATGGATTTATTTACTCCTAATAGTTTTTAGAGCGCAGGTCAGGGCTTTAAACGGGGGTTGGAGCCTGCCGATGCCCAGTACTGTCAAAACTAAAATGCCCAGTACTGACAAAAACAAAATTCAGGTGCTAAGATGAACTTCTCCCGGCCACTCAATTCCTTTACTTCCTTTAGCAGACAAAATACTTAAAACAGAAGGCTCTCGAACAAACTTCATTCTTAGGCTGGCCTTTGCAAAGGCTGAAAGCACTGCCTTAGCCTGCACCATTACTTCAGAAAGTGATTATCATACATGTATCCTTCAGGGTTGGCCAGAGATGTGATCACTAGATTTTAGAACATACACAGCGGGATCCACCATAGGGGAGGTACTCCACAGGAAGGGTGCACAGGTGACGGGGTGTGTCTTCGAGGGAGATGCCGGATGGCGAAGAGAAGGCTGAAGAGGTGACAATGTCATAATACTTCCCACAGTATGTCTACCAGTGGATGAGAGAGGTGCTGAAAGGGGCTTCCAACACTGCCCCTTCGCTGCTGTATCCCAGTTTTAGAGGCATGGCAGCATTTTTGGAGCCACCTGAACCTTTTTGGGGTGTTTAATAAAAAGAAAATTGATTTACGCCTTTCAGAAGAAAATAAATATCTGCTATAGTTGAAAGTGTGCATTATGGTTAGTGCTTTCAGGTGGTCTTGATGTGAGGGCTGCTTTGTGAGGACTGCTTTCCAAAAAGGATTTCACGTAAAGAGTCTTTTAGAGCACAGTATGCTTCATAAGGAAGGGACAAGACAATATCAGCCCCTACCAGTGAGTGATTGACAGGTAACCTCATACTCCCACACTATTTCTGAATACCAGGCTCCAGGGAAGTGTGGGAGGTCTACAAACTCGAGTACAAGCTTCCCAGGAACTCCCCATTTTGCCACAGTAAAGAGTGTCCACAGCATGTAATGTGCCTTAGTGCAAGGAAAGAAATGCCCCCCGCTGCTCTTTGAATTATGAAATGCAGCAGTAATCAGCATTCATGTTATGTTAATATTTTTTAGAGCATGTGAATGCCAAAATTGGTGTCTTGGTGCTAGTGTTGGTACACTATCCTGAAGAGAATGGCAACTGAGACCTAATTAGTGGCTAAGGGAAAAAGACAGGTTTTTAGATGTTTTCCGAATCTTAACAGATTAGGCTGCAACCTGAGATGGCCAGGCAATACATTCCACCATTTACATGTGGTATGGGAGAAGCTTTTTCCTGCCCAGTGAGCTTTCCCAATTCTTGGGACAACCACCTCGCCCGCCATGACAGACCATAGATTGTGAGTGGGGACATACCATTTGAAGATCTATTGGAAGGAGAGGGGGCCAGCCTTGTGTAGAGCCTTATGAGCCAAGCACAGGACCTTGAACTCGATCCGCTCTCTGATTGGTCACCAGTGCAAGTCAGAGATGATCTGTGAGCTAGAGATGAATTTAGGAAGATTTAACAACACTCAGGTTGCTGCATTTTGGAGAGTTTGTAATATGCTTAGTATGCGCTGCTGGGAGCCCACATGAAGAGCATTACATGAATCTAGCCTCAAGATTACCAAGGCTGAAACTACTGTTTTCTAGAGCTCTAAGGGAAGAAAAGAGAGGATTTTCTTCGGAACTTTTAATGTAAAAAAACAGGAGGATGTCACCTGATTTATATGGTCGGCAAAGACCAACTTAACATCAAAGATGACCCCTAGGTTCCTTGCTTTTTTGAATGGAGATGTAAGGGAACCTAGATTGGAGGGCCACCACAAGGTATTTCAGAAGGGGGCATTATTGTCAAAAAGCAGATTGGCGTGGACACGCTTCCCTCTCCCTTAAGAGCGGCACGGTTAAGCGGCGAGGTTGGAATCAGGACCAAGTGGGTGAAGTGCACTAGGGCGCTTCGATTTAAAAATAGTGATGGTCAAAAGAATGAAGACTGGAAACTGGGATCCAGCAACCTCCTTAGTGTAGCTCAAGATCCTCTGAACTGCATGAATACTGGTAACACAAAGTTAATTAAAATAATAGTGCATAAACAGATATATCGTGAAATTAATAAAAACCAGCATCAGAGCCTACGCAGCGGTGTATATTAAACATTTGGGAGCCAGGCACCTCCTAAGATGGCCTGCTGAAGGCCTACAATCAAAAGAATGAGTCGCCTTCAGGTAAGTACCATTGGAGACAATGCACGGACGGGCTTCCCAGTCTCTTAAGAGGGCCGTGGTTAAGAGGCGTGTCCAGAGACGGGACCAAGCGTTCAGTGGGCCGCTCAAACCTCTGACCTCCGGTGCCACTGCACCTGCTGCACCAATGGAAGCTATGCTTCTGCACACACAATGAAATACATCTCTTTTTGTGCAATATGTTTGACAGTGGATGGTTTCGTTTTTTTTCTTGCAAACTTCTGGTTGCAGACTTCTTTGTTGCTGTTTTGCTCCCAGGAAAGACGCAGAGTGTGAATGACAAGTCTCTAAATGAATGCAAGCCTTAGACTAGGAAGTGAATTGCACGCTTCTGTCCTCATTAAAAGCACCTCTTCCCAGAGAGTCAAATCACAATTAGGATAAGTGCCCTGTAAGGCGGAAAAACGTCAAAAGTGATCAACATGTTTTGATCCACTGTACATCAGTGTCTTGGGGGGGCTGAATAAAAAAATAAAGGGTGCGGGGGGAGGACAACGTTACAAATGGTTGAACTATTTATCCTTCAACAGCAAACCATCGTGTTCCTTTACCTTGCTCTGTTTCCTGTATAATTTCCAAATTTTTTACGTAGTTTACACGGGGAATGACTGTAGGATGATAAAGAAAAATGAAGGTGCGTTCGACTGAAAATCCTCACTACCTGAAATCAAACGGAACCATGAGAGGCACAGCAATAGATTTACCGTCTACGGGGAAGGGTGTATGTGACGAGGTGTGATGAGAAGGAAGGTTAGCAGAACTCCACCGATTAGAAAAGAATTCTGTCCGCAAAATAAAATCAATTTTGAAAGGAAACAAGGGCCTCGAAAATATAGACCAATTAGAATGTGTGCCTTGTAAATTGCTCACCATTTTCCAGCACAGGGATCTTCGCCGCTTCTCCCTCCGGGCTCTTACTTGGCCTGTTGCCATCCTTATTAGGGGACAATGCTGTTCCATGTTCAAGGTTTGGGTGCCCTCTGCCAACTCACTATTATTGCCGCTCTAATATCCCAGATCTGGTGCCTTTCAAATAAATAGTATCCAATGGAGACAATAATGTTAGCCAAGAGGTGTCTTTATTTTTGTTTTCACCTCCAGCGCTTCCACCCCTGCCTCTGGAACACTATGCGCCAAATACTATTCCAGATATCATATTATATTGTCTCAATGGCAATTATTATCAGAGTCCACAAAAACATCACTAGAGTTAAAAAAGGTTTTGCTCCTTGGTATATAATAATACAGTAAAAGTGTAGGAGTTTGTGAAAGCCAAAGTCACACCAGTAAAATCTCTATGGAAGAAACATAGAATACAAGACTTTAACATAGACAATAGCATTTCAGCTAATACTATAAATCTTTATTCTAATAAAGAACTTTGGGTAGGCCCCAACTATTCTCAGAATTACGTCACACATCTAATAAACTATTTAGAACTGTCATTGATTTCCTAATTCCCCCGAGTACTTGCACAGATTTTCTCCCTTTAAAAGCCGTGTTGTCCCAACAGTGTTTACCATGCAAATATACAAGGGAGTAGGACAAAAAATCAATCCCTCCCCCCACTTGAACAAGACATCAAATCACATACTTAGCACGCAAGCCAGTAAAGGTAACCATCATTAAGAGAGTTCCATTTACCCTTTCACTCTGCTTCCATCTATTCATCCATCCTTTCCCCTTCTATCTCATCAGTCATTCATCTGTAAATTGCTTCACCTTTCCTTCAATCCATCCATCATTTTGACCTTTCCTCCATACAATTATTCTTTCACGCATCCACCAGTCATTATATCCATGTATCCATGTATTCATTCATTCTATTAACTATAAGTCCTTTCAATCTTTTCCATCTGTTCATTATTCATCCTTCCATTCATTCACCCTTTGACCCATTGATGCATTCACTCTTCCATCCATCCTTGCATCCTTCCATGCATTCATTTTCACCTTTCCTTCATTTCTTCATTCTTCTTTTCACCTTTTCATCTTTTTTTCACCTTTATTTCCTTCCATCCCTCATTTCTCCTCCCATTCTTTCCTTCCTATTTCATTCAGCCCATCTTTTGTCTCCCATTCTAAATGTTTTCTTCTTTCCTTTCTCCTGTTCTCTTTTTTAAATTTGACCCTCTATTTATGGTTTCCTTATTTCCATCATTTCTCTTTATGTATTACGCACCCCTCTCGCAGGATATTGCTTAACAATCTTATTTATGAGATATTACTTTTGTCTTTAAACCTGCAGAAAGAAGAACCCAAAAACAACTAATTGAGGTTCCAATGGAACCCAATTCACAAGCCTTTGGGGCCCACATCAGTCCCCTCTTAAGCTGCTTACATGAGGGGTTTCCCTACGCTACTGTCACCTGCGCCATATTATGGACGCGGATGCAGAGGCAAACATGCCTTTAAGAGAACAGCCATTCCGTATTTCACTTGAATGCACTGCTCCCTGGGCAACAAAGGTTTGTGACTGCACTGGGGGCAGTGCATTCACAATAATTCTGCGCACTTTACCTGTTTCCACATGGCGCACCCATGTAAAGGTGCACCGTGTCACAAATAGGGCAAGTGTGCCCTAAATGTAATACGGCCGCAGGTACATTGTGTAGCAGTTGTATCCCACTGCTGCATTTTGTACACCTCTGTAGACACATTGACAATATATATATGGATCTTCTCCCATGCTTTTTTTTTAGGATTAACAGCGAGTTTGTGAACCTTTTACCTAGACTACATATTTTACCTTTATGGTGATTCAGTCTCCCTGAGTCCCCATGTGTGCTGGCATGAACAATAAGGTTTCTCATTGGTGGATAAAAACACTGGACCTTACTCCATCAAACTCCCTTCTGTTTACGGTTAGGCTTTTATTATCTGTGGGATTCTTATGACTCTGAAGGGAAACAGGGAATAGCGGGTATAATGAGTTGTTTCATGGTCGAATAGATTTCTCATATTTAGTCGATACACACATATTGTACTGTCTGTTTTAACACTCTTAAATGATCCAGTTCTGTATTTAGGGCCTCATTATGACATTATGAGTCCTGTTGTAATCCTGACTAGGCACGTTTGCACCCAATCGGGGTTACACGCTGAACAGGAAATAACACATAGGGTATTTTTTTCTGGCGAAATGGGAATGGGAAAAACTACTTGAAAAGAGGCAACACGTGAGAATTTGAGCTTAAATCTTCAATTCCAAATGACATTGAGACCAGGAAGACCCAGGAAAGATGTGGTAACATTACACCAAGTAAATACTGTAACCGCAGCATTTCCGTATTTCGATGCCTCCCCTTGCTACACCTAATCTTTGCCTGCTGTCTTCATTTCTTTCTGCTTCATATAGATTCACATGGAGAAATGGCTGCACTGGCATGATATCATAATTAATAGGGAAACATCCTTTACAACGCAACTTTTACCACGCAGTGCTATTACAACGCAGGTTTTACAACGAAAACCATTACAACGCATTGCGCTGGGGGGCGCTCTAGAATAGGGAATAGATTTATTTACTATCCAACACCTTCCCTAGTGTCCACGGGGACTGGAGTTCGAATAGTAAATTAAACTATTCACTATCCAGCACCCCAAAGCGCTATGCGTTGTAATGGTATGCGTTGTAAAAACCGCGCTGTAAAAGCATGAGCGGTAAAAGCATGTGTTGTAACGTCATACACCCTAATTAAATTCAATGGTTTCTGTCAAGTAGATTATGATATTTATAGAAACCTGGTTCTGGATCAGTGATAAGCGTGCCAATTCTCATCATTACTTTTTTATAACTCTAACGGAGTGCACCTGGCCATTTCTATGAATGTTCAGAAGATGCTTATAGCTGTCCATTATATTTCCAATAGACACCCATGAGGAAATTTGTGTCTGCATAACTAATGAAAAACACAAATTGCTGGCTACTGTTGGCTTGAAAATCAGGCCAGCGACCTCCTAATATGTTCAGGAATCATAGCAGCTGTCAACTGGCCTCATGTCATGAGAGCAGTGTTCAGCCGGTCCAGACATGGATGCAACACTCACCATGCTGGAACTAGAATGGCCAGACTCATGGAGGGAAACGTGAAACTATAAATCGCAATCATGCTTAATGCTGTCCACCTAAAACCCTGTACATTCTACAAGTCAACCTCATCACATGAGCCAGTTGGCGACGATTCAGGAGCCACGAGGAAGGGCAATGCTCTTTGTCATGTCTTCTTCGTGACTACCTATCCACTGCTTTATGTGGCTAGTATATGAGAGCTTCCACAAACCTTCACATTATTTGGCACCTAATTAGAAGGGTTGACTAATATCAGAGCATAATGAGGTGAAAGGGCATTATAATGTCCAATATACATAAGAAAGTGTTAGTAGATGGGAACACAATATTTTCTGTTGCCTCTATGCACGCACAGCATTGACACTACTGCTAAGGTTCTCACTGTGAGTGTTGTTAGGTGCAATATTTATCACACATGATAAATAATGATACTGTGGGTATGTTATTTATATGTAGTGAGAATTTCCACTTTTTTATGAATGCCCACTAAAATGAGGGTTACATGCGGATTTTGGCGCTTACTATACCAAAATCCGCAAGTTTCGGTATTTTCCTGCCCTTTTTTCTCCCTTTAAATTCCATGAGGTTTGACCTGCGGAATTTACCCAGAAAAGGCAGCTTTTACTGCAGCAGCATGTACGAGGTGTGATAAGAACGGTAACAGGAGTTCTAGCACATATAGAAAATTATCGGTCCACTGGTAAAGAGCACCTAAGTCTGAGGTAATCCTAGAGATAAAATATCAAAAAGGAACATTGTATTTTTTTCTTAGAGTATCGGATACTTTGTGTATTTGATAGCAGGCAAACTATGCTTGTGATCTTTAGTATATGCATTTCAGGAACACCAATTTTTCATAACCTTAAAGCATGCTTCAGCTGAAAAGATAGTTTCCCGCATTTGCTTGTCTTGGAAGAGACATTTCCGTGACTGATAAATCTGCAGGCAGACATCCTGATGAGAGCTGCTTTTTGCAATCGAGCCAGGATTGCTTCGTGAGTGCAATGACAGGTTTATGCCTCCCTTGAATGAAGATGTATGTTCTGAGACTAAATTACTTTTTCAATCACCATCGCTGTGGTGGAAACTCGAATCATGTTAAATGGCGCTGTATTGACCAATCAGTGGTCTCCCTCTTTTTCACATTAGAGCAAAAATCGTGTTTTAATTGTGTGCGACTAAGAAATACCACTTTGGTTTGAAAACCTGCCTGCCGCACATATGTTAAGTGTGTATAAAAAAGCGGAAGAATGCACACACAAATCTAATTCGGTGGTTTGTTAACGTGATGTGGCCAACTGTAGGAAGATTCATGGATTTTGTGACTATTGACACATGGCATCCAAGTACAACAGATAGCCCATCAATATAATTGCATGTGTAATTACACGGATGTCGGATTAGTGTTCTTTTCCACAAAGAGAACTGACATACTCAAGCAGCACAGCTGTGATGTGTTTCAGTCAGATCAGGTTAGGTGGGAGAAGATTAGCACCCCCCCCCAACATAGACATTTATCAATGCCAAAGAATCTGCCAAGGGAGAGTAATCATAATGAATATAAGAACAACTTATTTATACAATTAACCCCAGATAACATAGCTATAGAACAAGAATTCTTTGTGAGCTCGGAGAGATATGAATTAGAAAGAATATAAAAACATAATAAATCATGCTTATTAAAGACATGGCAAACTGCTATCTAGATAGGCCATGCATTTTGTTTTCCAACATAGATCCTATAGATAGAATTTTGATAACGAAACGAGAAGAACGCAGGCCCTCGTCAGAAGCAGGTTGGACTACGGAAACGCATTCTATGCAGGATTTCTGGCCAAACACCTGAGGCGGCTGCAACGCATCCAGAACGCCTCAGCACATCTGATTCCCAACACACCCCGCCACAGCCACATCACTACCCACCTGGGACAACTGCACTGGATCACCTTCAAACTCCTCACCCACGCACACAAGGCACTCCACAACACCGGACAAGCATACCTCAACAGACGACTCACCTTCTACACCCCCATCTGCCAGCTCCGCTGGCCTTGGCCTCGCCACGGTCCCCCGCATCCAACGAGCGACCTCCGGCAGAGGATCCTTCTCTTTCCTCGCCGCCAAGACCTGGAACACCCTCCTCACCCACCTACGGAAGACCCAAGACCTACTCACATTCAGAAGACTCCTCAAGACCTGGCTCTTCGAGCAGTAGCAGCACCTTCTCACCCCCAGCGCCTTGAGACCCTCACGGGTAAGCAGTGTGCTTTACAAATACTGTGATTGATTGATTGATAACAGAGAACCCGCTGTAATGGGTGTAAAGGTTAAAGTAACGTTATAGTCAGGTGAATATGTCAGTGATAACATTAATGTTTTGAATTTAAAAAAAACACAGAAATTCACCAGTTATATTTAGCAAAGCAAACTATAACTTGTGCCTCTGCAATGCACTGCTTATGATATCACTCATGATGTGTTCTATGACATCATTTCTGACACCACTGATGACATCGCAAATGATACCATTGATGACAACACATATTACTCCTGCCCAGAGGGAGCAGCTATTTATGCTGCCACCTCTAGGCAGGAGCAATATCTTGGTGTGTTTACCTGCCCACACCACTGTGGGCAGGTAAATAAATTGAAAATCTGCTCCCAGCTGGTGGGAGCATTATCAAAACTCCCACCCGCAGGGAGCAGACTTTCGGTTTGCTCCCACATGGCGGGATTTTTTAAAATGCTCCCACCAGGCGGGAGCAAACACGGGTTTCCCTGCCCATGCCGGTGCGAGCAGGGAAACCACTGCGTCCCAGGGGAGTTAGTGGCCCTGGGGTATGGGGTGCACACGGCCTTGTCAAGCCTATTTCCTGAATTTCAGCCATGGGCTTTGGCTGCTCTGGGCGTATAAATGCTTGGGGAGGGGAGCTTTGCACCTCATCCCTTTATTAATGGATTTCAGCCCCTGGGTTGCCACCCAGGGGCCTGTGATGGCTCCTGGAGGGGGTCCACGCACCCCACTCCACTTTCTTAATGGATTTTGGCCCCAAGGGTGGTCACCCCGGGGCCCCTCAGATTATTAAATGCGCCCCAGGCAAACCTTGTGTAATTCTGTTCATCCGTTTTTGCTGTAGCCATTCTTAAAGAATTCTATGGAAATGCATAGGGATTTTCCGTTTTGCGGCCTCCCCTTTTTTCTCAGCCGCCACTTGACAAATCGCCCAGAAACATTTCATGCACAAACTAGTCAAAAAGTAGTACTTCATGGGAAGTTTTGTAGAGATTCATCAAATGGAGTCAAAGTTATTAGCAACACAAAAAATATTATTCCTATGGAACAGCTGACCTAACTATAACTACCCAGAGGCGACCGTCACTGGGTAATATCTGTACACACACATTACAGATGTGGCAGGTCTATCTCTGTAGGTATATTTAAAGCAGAGTTTTCAAAGAAAAGGCATTTGGTTTTCTTAACTTTGGGGCCATCCAATGAAACTACATGACCCTTTCTACAAAAAGATTCTTTTTGGCAGGTTATGTACAGATCTGTCAAGCGGGAGCAAAAATGAGGGGGAGGTATTCAAAAGTGATGTTTCTTATTTTTAACCCCCATAGGATTTGTTGCTCCTTGATGCAGGAAAAATGTCTGAAGGGCATTGCTCCAAACTTGGTAAGAAAGTAGATCTTTGCTCAAGTGACCCCCTTCGCTTGGTTAAGTGTAAATCCATTCACTTGTTTTTAAGGAATTAGCATTCAAAATGTTCTGGCTTGGGCATGAAGAGATTTAATTTTGGCGCTCTCTAGACTGTTAATTCACGCAATGAAAAAATTAGGAACATCACTAAATCAGGGAGCATTTTCTCCAATCATGCAATGCAAATTCGCAAATCTAGCTGAGGATTTGTGAATTGCTGGGCTCTGATTAGCTGGTCATCACAGAAAATGTTATGTTGCGGCTGCAAACCTAAATTGCACAAGGAGCCAGAGTGAGCCTGTCCTGCTCACCAGGCACATGAGAAGTCCCAAAGAGACACCCCTAAACTTAAAATAAATTATAAAACAATTATTAGTATCAGTGGATTCACAAATCCTGAAGTAATGGACGAAATAATAATTCTGTGCACTGCAGATGCACTTTGCCAATGGCCACATACTCGTTTTGGCAACGTGCAATGGTTCAGATGCATGGCCTGGCAACAGACCACGTCTGAGAACAATATCCAATGTGCATGACTAATGGCTGTGCACTGATGGAGCCGGCAGCCCACGGTGAGATGCGTGGAAGGCACTGCAACAGCCAGGCCTGTGGCCAAGCCCTGATGCTAATGGCCAAGGGCTGTATATGCAGGGGTTGGCCGACTGCAGCACGTTGGGCCCAGTGCCTGGCAGAAGGCCAGGGCCTGCAATTAACCACTTCTGCACACATTAGAAGGTGTTGTGTAGTGGGAGTTGGCGGCCTGCAGTACGTTGGGCACAGGCCATGTGCAGTGAGTTTTGGGGGTACATTAGAGGTTAGGCATAAAGGAGCAGTTGCATGCAATGTATATTAAAAAAACACAGAAATTAATAATAAAAACAAAGGTTAAAGTGAAGTTATTGTTAGCTTTGATAATACAACTGCAATTAATAAAAAAAAACCTTAACAGTGTTTTTGCAGTGTATGTATATAAATATAGTACACATTCATGATATAGATTCTTCTTTCTTCACTTCATTTTAGGTACAACATGGTAATATCAAGAAAAATAAATATAGAATCTCATCATGTAAGGATAAATTATTGACTATGTATGGCAAATGCATTTCTTTGCTCAATATACTTTCTCTAATTCTTCGCAAGACCTCTATTTAAATTCAAACACAGAGTGAAGCTTAATAGTGTAAAAGAACTGTATTGAGTCAAAACATTCATGAAGCAAAAGATGAATATTGTTAAAGAACCCATGCTTTCTATTTTCAGCATTCAGATAGCTGGAAAACTTTCCCCCAGTGGACTCTCAATGATGGGACTTTTCTGAGAAAGTACTAATAATGTTGCTGCATTCACTGACAGATCTGCCACGGAAGCAGATCTTAATCCTCTGCACCTCAAGAGACAGGGGTTCACAAACGTTTTAGAACCGGTACCCACTTTTTAGAAGGACAAACTTTCTTGGCTCTTCTAGCTTTAATGGACATGAAGAAGGCACTTTTTAATGTAACTAAAGCACAGTGTGGTAGGGCATGTAATTAACAGCACATTTTACATTGAAATGGCCACTAAACATGCACAGACCTACTATTTTACTGACTTCATTATATTGCACACAAATGATAGTGTGTGGAAAAAGGGTTTCAGTTGACATTTCTCATTTGTGCATCACCAAGTAAAGTGCCTTGATTTGTTTTATTCCCTGTTAAAATATTTGTTTCCATCACACTTCAGAATTCCCAAAAACAATGGGCTTGATGTTTGCTTCCTTTACTGCTGAAAATTTAAAGACATCTTTATTTATTGCTTGGACTTTCACCTCTCACTAAAAATTAGCTCACGACCCACTGATGGAGCGGGATAGAAAACAGAAATCTGTTTAAACCCGTGAAGTCACACTTCCATAAATAAATTAAAAATGCTAACAATTTGTGCTGTGTGTATAATAATTCAACCTAGTTTAAAGTTACATTACATTACAGAACACGTGGGAAACTAACATGTGTGCTCATAAATGTGCATTATGTTGCATTCTTATGTATGTGGAAAATAATAAATTAATCTTGTCTATTGTCATGTCATAACTAATAGCAGCTGTTTTTAAAATAATGACATGTGCTTATTTTGCTTCCCTTGTCTATGTGGTGTCACTATATTCTTTATAGGTGCATAAAGAACCCTGCTGGATTCATGAAGACTGGTAGATATAAGATGCTGCTTTATTTGTGCTTTACTGCTAGGTAATTTAGACTAATGGGTTAATTATTAGCAATGATGGGAGGCAACAGAACAAACTGTATTTCTTTCATTAATTATTCTTTGTGTTTGTTTATATAATAGTTTTACAAGTGAAACTTAGAGATGGCTGCAGGAAAATAGTACCCTTTTAAAAGTGGCGCAGGGACAGTGGCGCAGAAAATTGACGCTTTCTGAAAGAGGCCTAATGATGAAAATGGCTCAAGTGAAAATAATTCCAAGAAGGATGGAAAAGGCCTCTGAGCTTTTATTTTGAAAGGTTTTGGATTGAACTGCTAAAAAGATGACTTTTTGGAGAAATTTGCTAACGTTTGCTAACGTGCCACGGGAGTTCAGAGCTGACTGGCTCAAGGTTAAAAGGAAGCTGTCGCTACAAAATGTAGCAGCCTAAGGAGAAGCTGCCAAGACTTCTACATGAACAATGGACTAGTGAATTTGCCCGGGCATGTAAGAAGGAGGTGTCACAGTTTACTATGGTACGAGGTGGCTCAGCCAATTGAGAACTAGAATTCGTCTGCTGGAATGTGAAAAATAGTTAGCTCAGCTAAAATTAGGGTATAAGAATAGGTTCAGAGAACACATAGTTGGCTTACGCTCGAGAAAATCTGGAGGACGATGTTATGCTGATGGACTTTACACGTGAGGACAGGAGTTTTTATTAATTACTTTATTACTAGGTGATGACGGTAGAGACAGAGATATAGTTAGGATTTTGGGAAATGCTTAATTTTACTTATTCCTGCTAATGAATAATAATTCTTGATTTATGCTCTTTTTATTAATACTGAATAAATCTTTCTTTATGACATTTTCTAATGCTTGTTTAATAAAATACCAAAACCTAAGTTTTTCTAGATGTGTTAAAATAAACTTTCTAAAATGACAAGCTGGTCTTGATTATTGCAGATAGTTTAAACAACTATATTTAGATCTTATCGCCTCATGATTCAAGCGCTCTATTGTTAATATGGGCCTAGTGTTGTAGTGTAAGTTTTGTTGGTAGTAGATAGTGTCATTTGTGCAATATTTTGGTGAGAGCGCTGGATCAATTTCTGGTAGCCATCGGACGGTTTATATATGTTGTTTTTGACATACATGTTACATGCATGATACATATATGTTGGTAAATTCATAGGATTAAGTTTTAACACATGTTGAGTTTGTTTTATTTTGTGTTATGTGTGTACCGGTACAAAAACTGTTTGATGAGAAGGTAGTCATGCAGAATATCTGATCTGTTTCTGTGATATCGCCGAGTATCACTGTTGGTATCGCCGTGTACCAGAAGTATTGTCGCCGTGCAATACAGTGTTGTCGCCGTGCAACACAGTTTTAGGGCTAGGTGTGAATCTTGTAATAGTGAGGGTTTTCTAAGAAATTAGAGCAGCATGAGAATAGGGACAAAGCGCCTTCCATAAAACTCACTGTGATAAGAGTATTAGTTATATTCAAGCTTGAGTGAAGGGCAGGGTAATGTCGGTGCATGATTATCTATAAACAGGTTAGAGTCCTGTACGGGTACATGTTTTATATCTATAAACAGGTGAGAGCCCTGTACGGATAACGGTGTTATTTTGCTAACGGTGCATGATTTCTATAAACAGGTGAGAGTCCTGTAAGGATTTCATGTGTGTCTGAAGTTAGGGAATTTTCAGTGTGAAAGTGCGTGATTGTTTTGTAAGGTATGTTCAAGTGGAACTCTTAGATACTGTCACTTCGCGGTGCGTTCAGAGGAAAATGAGTTCATATTCTTACGTGTTAGAAGGGTAGGGTAAGAGTTGCTCTACTGGCAAATGGAAATTATCCTTAGTGTGAATAGCGCCGACTATTCCGAAGTGTGGATACTTGAATGTATGTAAACTATCCTAATTAGAGAAGCAGACAGATGTGTTTCGTTTTATATATTCACTAAAATGTACCAAAAGTAATTCTAAGGTACTTAGGAATGTTCTAAGTAAAGTCTATACCATTCTAAGACTTTATAAAGCGTTGCGCGTTGCTTAAATAAACTTAAAAGCACTGCGCGCTATTTTAAATCATTTAAAAGTGCCCCGATCGAAAATTGTAAGGGAGGGGCTGTTTTAGGAGTGAGAACGTGTGGGGAGAGAGCCTGCAGCTGCAGCAGCTGCCTACGTCAGAATTGCCGCGCTCGGATTGGCTAGAGCGTCAGCATTGTTAATGAAAAGCTGCCCCTTGATTGGCTGAGGCGTCGCTATGTTATAACTAGCTAAGCCTCCTCTTTGTTCCCTTTATTTCAATAATACTGCTGAATTAAACATAGATGCGTGTAGTAAACGCGTTGCTTAAAGAATAAAAACTGCTGTCAAGCAATCAAAAGTGTCACAACACTCCGATTAATTGAAGTGACTGGAATGTCTTCTAACGAGAATTTTGGTCTTAACAAGCGTCTTTAAATTAAATGCCCGTTTTATTTAAATTACTTCCTCCCAATCGCTATCATTTAAAAGAAGAGCATAGTGCGCTCTGTTAAAATTCATTTTTGTGAGGGAGGGGCTGTTTATAGTGTGAGAAGCGCTGAGGGAGAGCTGCCATCTGCAGCGGCTGCCTACGTCACAGCCGCCGCGCTCCCTTTGGTCCAGAGGCCGTCGCGTCATTGGCAGAGCCGCGCTCTGATAGGGCGAGGCTCCGTGAGCCCCGCTCTGATTGGGCGAGGCTCTGTGAGTGTGTAGGTGTCTTGAAAATAGACATAAAATACCGTTTTAGCATCTTTCCCTTCAACGAGTTAATGTTATAAGGGAGAAACATGTAATACCTAATGCGAACGAGTGAGCACACATTATGTAAAAATTTTGTATAAATAAAATACATTGAAAGTGATTGTTCGTTGTATTAAATTCCCGTTTTCTAAAGGAAAGACAGAGCGCAGAGAATTCAGAGTAGCAACAGCCGTGTTTGTCAGAGTAGCCACGCTCTGATTGATAGAATTAGTTTGACGCGTCATAATAGGGCCACGCTCTGATCTGTTAAAACACCGGAGTGTCAGAGTAAAGCCGTGTTCAGATTGATTGAGGCGTCAGGAGCGTCGAGGTAGAAGAGCGCTCTGATTGGTTGGAAAACGTGATGAATAACAGTGAGGCTGCATTGTAATTGATTAAAACATCGTAAATAGCGCTCTGATTGGCTGAGGCGTTGTGCAAAGCATGCACTGTGATTTGCTGATAGCATTTCCTGTTTTTAGAGTGGTCGCGCTCTAATTGGTTAATGCGCGTCACCACTGCATGCAGAGATTTGTAATATTTAGTAAGTGTCCTTTAGTAAGTGTCCCAAGTTAAATACATATTAAGAATACGTCCTGGATCGGCTGTCTGCATGGGCTGATTAACGGTACATAAACACATTTGAGTATAAAAGCCCCGCTTTGGTTTCCCTTTGTGTTGCAGCTGATACGTGTGGCAAGTGACAAAATTACATTTTCCAAAGCGGAGGCCTGAGCGCGAGGGGAGAGAGAGCAGCTGCGGTGTCTGCCGCCGCGCTGTCATTGGCGGAAACTCCGTCGTGAAATAGCCAAAGCTGCACTCCCATTCGTTAGGACGCCGTCGCGTCATAACCAAAGCAGTATCTTCACGAAGGAACTGCACTTCTATTTGTGGCAGTCCCGTCGCGTCATTAGGAAGCTGTGCCTTGATTGGTTTGGAGTGCCCCAGCGTCACAGCAGAGCTGCGCTGTGATTCGCTGTGGCTCTCTAGGTGTCACAGCAAAGTCGCGCTGTGATTGGATGAAGCGCTATAGTATGTTGAAGGGTTTTTGAAATATCCCCGACTTGATTTAGTGCAGAGGCTTGAACGTGAGGCGATTGGGACAGAAGCAGTAGCGATTTTTGGCCTTAACAACAGTGTGGTTATAGCTAGAGATGAGCTGTTGGTAGAGGTTCACTGCTGAATAAACTGGTCAGCTGAGCATTATAGTAATCACACGCTGATTGATTAAAACACCTGTTGTGCTGATGCACATTGTTTATTTTCTATCAAATGTTTAATTTCCTATGCTAGTAATGCCCAGAAATATATTTTAATAACTAATTAAAATTAAAAAGTGGAATTTTATGAAACATTGAATATTATATGTAACTAGTTACCCTGTTTAATTGACAATAGCAGCAAAGATGATTAGAGTTTATTAAATAAAAGTTAAATAATAAATAGTTATCATAAAATTGTAAATTAAATACAGGTCATAGTAGAAACAGTAAAACATTGTGTCGCAAAACGAAATGCGATAATGATATATAATTAATGTTTAAAGGGTAAAGGGTTATTTACAAGCAAGAAATTATATGTAAATTAAGGCAAAACAGATTAGGTTTTCTTTTTTCACAGGTATACGATGCAGAAGGTGTGTAAGTGAAAAATAAGTACATTTAAAACACATGTGATTATATGTTGGTATTATTGTTATAAATAAATATTTTGCGTTGCTACTGTTTTTGCAAATTGATAATTTTTCTTTACAGGTTAAATATAATTAGTGATACAGGTAAATTAGAGAAATATTAAATTGACCAAGTTATAAGGTTTTCTACACCTGATAGTGTTAAATTAATTAATAAATTGATCAGCAAGCGCTGCAAGGCAAATTTAAAGAGTACATTTAACAAATTAATTAAAGAAAATGTCTTCCTTATATAAGAAAATGAAAAAGGTTGTTGCCAAATGCGAGAGTAAATTAAAGATTCCCAAATTAGCGAAAATAAATAATAAAGGTGTCAGAGTAGAAAATGTTGATCAGTGTAAAAATAATGTTGTAAAAATGGATCAGAACAGGAATTCAATAAGACCCCCAGAACAGATTGATGTAACGCCAAAAATGCCAGATCAGATTGATAGAATGTCAGCTCAGACTTCTTCTGAAAATGATGCAACTGAAAAACATAATGAGATGCTTGGTATATCTGGAATTAATATTCCTGATTATGTAAATTCATCAAATGATTTAAAGGAGTCCATAAAAATTATGGAAACAGAGATAGTGCCTGTACTTAGAAAAGATGAAATTAATTCCGCAATTTTAAAGGTCCCATTAACTGAAAAGCTTTATTCTATTGTACTTGAGATTGAATTAGTAGGGATTGCAACTCAGCAAGAAACAGAGATGACTTCAGTTCTGGTAAGTGAGAAGTCTGACATTGATCTGATTAAATTGACACAGCCTGATGAGTCAAAATTATGGTCAAAGAAAAAGGAGATTGAAATAAATGAGCTGAATGAACAGCTAAAAATACAGCGACAGGTAATGATTCAAGAGAATGACATGGCTTCACTGCCATTGCAAATTTTTGTTAATGAACAGACAGACAAAACAGATACAGGATTAAATAAAGAACAGGAAAACAGTCCAAAAGGATTAAAAGCACTTCCAGAATATTGGTATAAAAATGATGTTCTTTTGAGTGAAGACATCAAAGTAAAGGATGCAATTGATCAACAGATTGAAACATTGACTTCTACAGGTTCACTTTTCAGAAATGCAAATTTAATTAAAAGATTGATTGATGATATTCAATTGGCAGAAAGGTTTGCTGTCGTGATATGTGCAGCATACAAAATGAATAATGAACATGCTTTGAGTTCACTAATACTAACAGTAGTTGAAACATGGCAGGTAGTCAAAGATTTACAAGATGATGTAACTCATAAGGAGAGAAACACATGGTTGAGAACAGATTTTAGACAGCGAGATGAGGATGAGATTTTGTCACACAAAGATGGTAGAGTAGTTTTTCTAAATAGCATGATTACTGACATGGACAGAATGTACTATAAAATTGCAGAATTTCTTTACCAGAGGTGTCTGGCTTGCCAACAAGTGAACACAATTAAGAGAATAATTGTGAGTTTGGGAACAGAATTACAGGAGAGTGGTTCATTGACCAGATTACAAACGGATTTCCGTGAGATGTCACTGAATGACAAACTGTGCTACATTTTTGTGATTATTTGTTTGATTACAAAATGGGTTGAAACATTTCAGATGCAACATGATGATGAAATTACTGCTGAAAATGTATCAAATGGCAAAAGACATATTAAAAACAGACTGTTCCATTATACAGATAGAATAGAAATTTCAGATGTTGAGGAGCATGAGAATGTTACTATAAAAGACAGAGATAAAATGTGCCTAGCTGCAGGTACAAAGTGGACAGATATCCTTCCACTTGTTTTGATGTTTCTGAGAAGTACTACTGATAAAAAGACAGATTTAAGTCCACGTGAGATTATGATGGACAAAGTCATGAGACAGACATTCATACCAGAGAAAAGAATGATGCCTATCAATGATAGCATCAATTTGGAGAACTGCAGGAATTTATCAGATGAAATGATTTCTGTGTTTGATGAAGATGAAACTGAAGTGCAAACAAGAGAAAAAGAGCAAGCACTTGAATTGTTACCAGGAAAAAGAATCAGGAAAAAGGTTCGTCTAAAAAGAAATTCTCTAGTGTCAAGGTGGCAGAAAAGGAGGTCAGTCAGTCTTGTGACAACAAATGCAGAGAAGTGCAAAAGACTGAAGAGGTGGATTGACACTGGCCATACTTTTCGTGTATCTACACCTGAAAATCCTGATGAGGATAGTGTCACAATTGATGATTCAGATTCTGAAGAAGAGCCTGAAGAGAATCCAGATCTTGAAGATCGACAAGTTGGTCGACATCTGGAGAACATGAATAGAAAACAAGCCTTGATTGAAGAAGACTTGAAAGTTGTGACTGAAGACTCAGAAAATGATGGAAATCTGCCAGAAAAAGAAGCAGAAGAAGAATGTGATCAGATTATGATTCAAGACCAGGAGAGTATTGAAAAGCAGAAGAGTAGCTCTGAAAGCAGGAACAGGAATTCTGAAACTGGGAAGTTGAAGGTAATTGAAAATGAAGAAGATGAATTGCCAAGTACCAGCTACAAAGATGACGTTCCTAACGGAGTGAAGCTGCTGAGTAAAGAAGTACCTGAGTCCAGAATGAAAATTTCTGACACTGAAACTGATGAGAATGATGAAAATTCTCAAATAAGAAAATTCAGAAAAGGAGCTTGGAGAACAGAATGTAATGTGACCAAGCAAAAGAAGAAATTACTAAGAAAAAGTGATAAATGGCTAGAAGAAAATGAAGGCCTAAAATTCAAATTGAGATACAGATCAAAGAAACAGATTAATGAGATATCAAGTCAAAAAGATTCTGAAAAGAAAAGTGAGGCAGGAAAGAAAATGGAAGTGATACCTGTAATGGATTGCAGTCAGGAAAAGATTGAAGAGAATAGTGACAATGATTGAAGTACTTACCTGTTAAATTTTAGGTTTCTGTTTTTGGCATAAGGCTGAAGAAATCTTGTTAGGTGACACAAGGTCGAAGAAATTCTGTTAGCTGAAAAATTAATTTGTGACATTAGGTCGAAGAAAAACTGTTAGAAGGTTTAAAAAAAAAAAAAAAAAAATTGAAAAAGGGGGGTGTTAGAAATTTTTAGAAAATTTAGGTAAAAATTTTAACATTTTTGTTTTATTTTTCTTTGCAAGCTTAATGAAAATACACTCAACAAGCTCAAGATGCTTAATTTAAAAAATTGTTGTAAGATGTCTCTGATATATATGCTCCTAATAATTCAGTTTTGGTTGATTTAGGTGTTTACTTTTCCTTTAGAAATTAACAAAGAGAAGTTTAAGGTCAATAGGACAAGCAAAGTTTCAGCTAGTCAAGACAAACATAGTATAATACTGACATTTTATTAGTTATAGTTTTGCAACACTTTTATTGAAGCTCAGTTGTATGTTACACAAGAGAAAGAAATAGAACTAGAGGGGTTTCTTAAAACTCAATATGAGAATTGTAGATAAACTGATGAGATAAGTCTTTAGAAATACTAACACAGGTGAAATTGAATCATGTTCATCTTAGATAAAATCTTTGCTAAAATATTGGGTGGTGGTGTGGTGATTTGTTAATCACCAGATGAGGGAGTTGATGGAGCGGGATAGAAAACAGAAATCTGTTTAAACCCGTGAAGTCACACTTCCATAAATAAATTAAAAATGCTAACAATTTGTGCTGTGTGTATAATAATTCAACCTAGTTTAAAGTTACATTACATTACAGAACACGTGGGAAACTAACATGTGTGCTCATAAATGTGCATTATGTTGCATTCTTATGTATGTGGAAAATAATAAATTAATCTTGTCTATTGTCATGTCATAACTAATAGCAGCTGTTTTTAAAATAATGACATGTGCTTATTTTGCTTCCCTTGTCTATGTGGTGTCACTATATTCTTTATAGGTGCATAAAGAACCCTGCTGGATTCATGAAGACTGGTAGATATAAGATGCTGATTTATTTGTGCTTTACTGCTAGGTAATTTAGACTAATGGGTTAATTATTAGCAATGATGGGAGGCAACAGAACAAACTGTATTTCTTTCATTAATTATTCTTTGTGTTTGTTTATATAATAGTTTTACAAGTGAAACTTAGAGATGGCTGCAGGAAAATAGTACCCTTTTAAAAGTGGCGCAGGGACAGTGGCGCAGAAAATTGACGCTTTCTGAAAGAGGCCTAATGATGAAAATGGCTCAAGTGAAAATAATTCCAAGAAGGATGGAAAAGGCCTCTGAGCTTTTATTTTGAAAGGTTTTGGATTGAACTGCTAAAAAGATGACTTTTTGGAGAAATTTGCTAACGTTTGCTAACGTGCCACGGGAGTTCAGAGCTGACTGGCTCAAGGTTAAAAGGAAGCTGTCGCTACAAAATGTAGCAGCCTAAGGAGAAGCTGCCAAGACTTCTACATGAACAATGGACTAGTGAATTTGCCCGGGCATGTAAGAAGGAGGTGTCACAGTTTACTGTGGTACGAGGTGGCTCAGCCAATTGAGAACTAGAATTCGTCTGCTGGAATGTGAAAAATAGTTAGCTCAGCTAAAATTAGGGTATAAGAATAGGTTCAGAGAACACATAGTTGGCTTACGCTCGAGAAAATCTGGAGGACGATGTTATGCTGATGGACTTTACACGTGAGGACAGGAGTTTTTATTAATTACTTTATTACTAGGTGATGAGGGTAGAGACAGAGATATAGTTAGGATTTTGGGAAATGCTTAATTTTACTTATTCCTGCTAATGAATAATAATTCTTGATTTATGCTCTTTTTATTAATACTGAATAAATCTTTCTTTATGACATTTTCTAATGCTTGTTTAATAAAATACCAAAACCTAAGTTTTTCTAGATGTGTTAAAATAAACTTTCTAAAATGACAAGCTGGTCTTGATTATTGCAGATAGTTTAAACAACTATATTTAGATCTTATCGCCTCATGATTCAAGCGCTCTATTGTTGTTATGGGCCTAGTGTTGTAGTGTAAGTTTTGTTGGTAGTAGATAGTGTCATTTGTGCAATATTTTGGTGAGAGCGCTGGATCACCACCAGTGAGACCCCCAGTTTGGGAAACACTACTACATTGGTAAAAGGTTAGGTTGAGGTTTTCAGGCCGGAGAGATGAATCTTGAACTGACTTCCATGTATTACAAGTACCTAAAAGAACAAAAGACAGAGCTGGATGCACTTACTGATGCACCAAGGTTATGATGTCAAGCCTCTAGAATGATAACAAATGTCATGTATACCATGGGGTTTGCAAAAAATCAAAGGAGATGGGGTCCACTGGAAATTGGGGAAGGCTTCTAATTTATTTTGCATATATTGCTTATAATGTGTGTGAATTTCATAATGACTAAAACAAAAGATCTTTTCCGTCTCATTTCTACAGTTGTCATTTGAAACTAGTGGGAGCGTTTGATGATGTTCTGATGTGTGGTGTGTACCCTGAATATTGACCCCAGAATATCGATGTTAAGTATTGATTTTCTATACCTGGCTCTCCATATAGATATCAACGCGCTACATATATCTTAAAGGTATGTAGATGTGGAGTTAGAAATAGTAAATCTGTACTTCCCTATATTCCCTTACCTGTATGGTCTCAGCTCAGGAGTAGAACCACGTGCAGTTCCTCCCCTTTTATTTAACCCCGTGAGCCACGCCTGGCTCACAGATGTGGTGCTACAGCAGTGTACGGTTACGTCACCGGACAACAGGACTGCAGACCTGTTACACTGTCTATATTATTATCTCTTGATATTCCGTCCTCAGTATTCTTGTACTATGATATTCTGGGTGTTGTTATTCAGTAATGCAATTGCTGATGTGTACATTGAAGTAAGCATGAGTTTTTTTGAACTTGCTCAATGGGAACAGCGAAGAGATGGAGTATGACCTTCTGTAATGCAGAAGCTTCACATTCATTCTCAAAAAACACCATTTAATGTAATACTAACCGGGTTTTAATGTTTCTAAATTTATTAATGTCATGGATTACGTAATTTACACTTGGTGAAATTGACACACATTTTTAAAGACAAATATATTTTAGCTATTAGAATAAATATCTCAGATGTTTTTACATTTATGTTAATAGGAACATTGTTAGGATATATGTGTGTGTAAATTGAGAGTGCTATTGTGTTGAAGATGATATTTCTTATTGCAAAAACGAGAGTGTATTTGATAGAAAACATTTACTAACTGAGGAGGCGAGGTTCAGTTTCCAGGACTTTAGTTTTGCTCTCAACTAGAATAAATTGTTCTTTTTTAATATAACATCATTCCAGCATTCAATGTATATTCTCCTCTATATATTTCCAATATTATAAAATACATTTTGAACATCATTTTTCCTTTCATCTCTGTCGTTTTAATGTCCTCACATGTCTCCTTTTATTGCGGTTATAAGAGATAAATGCTTATATGTGTCAGGCTAAAGCTATCATTCTGTTCTAATGAATGTCTTGAAGGAGATTTCCTTAGGAGCGAGGTAGTTTGATACTACAATATCTTATTGAGGAGGTCGATAGGAAGTTCTTTGAAACTTAACATTAGAAAGAACGCTTGCAGCGAGATGATTTTTTCTGTTCCCCACATTGTAGTGGGATGACTCATAAATCAATTGCCCTATCTGCTACATTTGGAACAACAGAATTAGACATATTGGACAGTTTTAACAACTGGTTTTGAAGGGATGACTTACCTATCATATCCATAAAATATATGTCCAGCTTCCACATTATTAACGTACAATTATTTTTCACAAGCTACCATTCTTTATGAACTTGACCAAGGAAAGTAAAGCATAGCCTTAATCAAGGCCGTTTCTGGTTGGACATCAAGCTAGGGAGTCCACTCGTTGGCCCTCATTCTATCTGAGCGATAACTATCGATGCAATATCTCCACACCCAGAATTACAGATATCACAGGCATCAGCAAACCCACGTTGTGGGAAGACCGCAGTATTCCAAATATTAAGGATTGATTGTGGGAATTAAAGGTTACAGCACCAGATGGTAATTTATAATTTTCAGCGAAAGTTCCATTCACAAGTTTTACCAGATTTTAGCTGACGAAAAGTCCGGAGTAGAGATGGGATTGAAAAAACTACAGTTTAAGCATCACACAATGAGCTCCTTTAGCCACATAGAATTCATTGAACTGTTACAGCAAGTTCAGGTATTTTGGTACCAATCCACAAAATAGAAAATAATATCAAAAATAAAAGCTGAGCCTATTGCCAGAACAATGACAATTCCAGAAATATCCTATACATATATGGACAATTACCTTGTAGCACACTACTTCAATGTAATAATTTTCAAAGCCTTAGTCATAATTTGATAAAGGAATTCGAGTAACGCCCTGCAGAACTGTCAGACGGTGGAACAATCAGACTGTGAGGTCCCTTTCAAATCAATATTTTTAGATTTTAAGTCAAATTCAGGATGGCATATGACAATTCTTATAACGTAAGTACTGACATTGAAATCCATAAATTTTGCAGTGTCGCTATCAATCACTAAAAGATATGCAGGTACTTCATAAAACTTAATAATCTTGCAACACATTTTTAAAAAACCAAATAAAACGAAGGGACTAATTACGTAATGTAAGCCGGGCATTCAAACAACAGCAACTGGGATTTATGATCATTTTTGTGAAGCAAACAAAAAGGCGACAGATAGAATGCTTGAATTAATCTCAGTCACTAGTGTTTGCTTAGGGCGCATTCCAGTACATTGTTTTTGCCCTCCACGGCACTCTAGGCAGAGGCCTGCCTTGTGCATGCATCACATTTTGACTGCAGGCCATCGTACAGTACAGAATGTGGTGGCATTTTCAGAGAACTACCCATTTCATTCGGGGTTGTTCATTTAATATCATGGGAATATTCCCCACTTGGGAAGAGGAAAGTCTGCGTCTCTATGGCAGTGCAGGACACAGGCCATCACTAATCCAATGACGCATGTGCTTGGATACCACCCTGTGGCGCATGTGCAATGTGAGGTCCCTTAGAAGTAATCCTAATGGCACAACCTACAGAAGGGTTGAGGAAAGCAGGTTGGTCTGCTCTCTGTACGCTCCCCATCGAGTGATGGATGTGTGATGTCACGAAGACAACAGAGTTTTAAGGTTCCATTGGTGGGTTAAAGGCACATGTCGGTGAATAATATATGATTCTTGTTAGAAATTGGATTCCTGGTTGGCTAGGGCATGCGCCTAAGCCAGGCAGAAACCACCCCTCTAGTCAGGGCAGGAAGTTACACACTGAAGATAACCCCTGCTCACCCCATTGGTAGCTTGGCACGAGCAGTCAGGCTTATCCCAGAGGCAATGTGTCAAGCGTTCGCGCAACACACTCACACAGCAGCAACACAATAGGCACACTATAAAAGAGACACCACACCAGGTTATATAAAAAATAGCCTTTGTATTATCCAAAACACATTAGAATCATAGTCACACGGTATGCACTGTGCCAACTGGCACCAGGTAATAATTCACAGGGATTATACACATTACAGGGCCAATCGGGCCATTGTCAGACCCATTAGAATATACACGTAGTAAACCACAACCAGTAACTACTGGTACTAGCACTTATGCATAATTCACATTAGGCATTCACAATTAGGCATAAACGCATTATGCATAACCCTTAGACATAAACACATTGCATCATGTCTTTAGGCATAAACACATTAGGCATAAACACTAGGAAGAAACACCTTATGCATCATCACATTAGGCATACACCATCAGCAACCACGGTGCACCATATTATTATTACGAACACCTTACCACCACAGCATAACCATTACACTTGGGACTATCCATTAATCCTTGGTAGTCTGGCACTTGGGCACAACACATTAGGCACAACCCACATCACAACACTGAGCATAGCACATTTGCTCATGCCCAAAATTAGCCATAGGGCACCCAAGGAAACACTGGCAGTAATGTACCCCGGCCCACAGACCTCTTGGAGCGCTTCTGAGCATAACACATCCTAGTACGGCACCTGCCTGTACCATGAATTATGCGTACATCATATTTAAATTATTACTGTGCGCATATGGGAACCATCCTGACACCAGTAGGCATATCACCCCCTTTACTGCCCTGTCCTCATGGATACAACCTCCTGAGGGGACGCAGTTCGCCCGTGTATCATAACATCAGGGCATGAACTATAGTGGATGGGGCAAGCACCCAGAAAACAGGGACCAGCCACACATTACCATGTGCAGCCACTGTTTCTCTCCCCGCGTGGGCTTGCCTCAGGTAGTCTCAGGAGAATTTCATTAGCGGGGGAGGGGTAGGCAGCCCTTCCTCACGCGTAGTCCCACTCACCCGATTTGCTCAAGGTCGCAGCCTAGGCCGCAGCCCACTAAAACAAGGGCAATTGCCATGTCAGGCTGCTCCCTGTATCTTGGTGTGGCGCAATCTCTCTCTCTCTCTATGGGTAACGAGAGAGAGGTAATTCCTGATATGAGAATATCAGGAATTACCACTGAAACACTTATCAGGGAATCCCCAGTGCATTCCTATGAGAGGGCAGCCTCACAGCAGTGAGAAACCACAATGGCTGTTTCTCACTACCTAGACATGTCATACACTTAAGGTACGTGTCCTACCTTTTACCAACAATGCACCCTGCCCATAGGACTAGCTAGGGCCTACCTTAGGGGTGACTGACATGCAATAAAAAAGGGGTCACAGACATGGCACACACTTTATGTGCCACGTCACAGTGGCAGTAACTCTGCGCGCACAGGCCCTGCAATGGCAGAGGCCTGAGACAGGTTTGAAAGGCTACTTTGGTGGGTGGCGCAATTAGCGCTGCAAGCCCACCAGTAGCATTTAATTTACCGGCCCGGGTATCTGAGATACCACTTTACAAGGGACTGACAGGTAAATTAAATATGCCAAGCAGGTGTAGACCAATCTTACCATGTTTACAACAGAGAGCGCACACACTTTACACTAAACAGCAGAGCTAAAGTGCCCAGAGTCCTAAAACCACCAAAACGGTGTCAGAAAAAAGGCTAGCAGGCAAAAAGTTCTGGGATGACCCTGCAAAAAGGGCCAAGTCCAACATTTCTCAAAGGCAGTGGGTGGGGGTCTACAAGTGTCCCATGCTCCCTGTGAATGTTGCACCATCTATAAGGCATGAGAGGTGATCTCTCTACCCTCCCCTGCCCCCTTGGCATGCAATGCCAACCTCCAACCCTTTCACACAGCTGTAAACATCCATCCAAGGATAAAGACAGCTATATATATATACAACGTAAATTTAAACACTGAAGCCATTTCAGAGGACTGCTGTATGCGGGCAGAGCGCTAAAGTGGGAAGATATTACCATATCCTATCACTTCTATCACTCTCATGCTATTAAGACCATAAGCTTCTACAAAATACTTCAACACAAACATATAAATGCACCCTTTTATCTAGGATTTAGGAAAAGTAGTTAATGTACACAGTTGCAAAGTACATATTTTGCAAATGTACAAAATTAAACCGTCTAACATATAAATATGGTTTTGCACATTAATATATATATTGGTACTTGAAATTACATTTTCCTAATCCACATGATCTGGAGTTATTTAAAACCATCCCCTTTAATTTACGGGATAATGAATGTATATGATACTGTCCACATACATGCTTTTAATTTATTACACAGTACTCTTCCGTTCTAAAATACTTTTTTTCTTTGCTCTATATTCCACTCACAGTATTTACATTTCCTCATGCCCGCTAATTTTTCTTTTTCTCCATTACTTCTTCTTTCATCTTTTTCGTCAGCCCGGCACATGAGCAGAAGGCACAAATTCAATTTTTTTCACGATAATTCTATTTTCAGGACATCACAACACTTGTCAAATGAAGAGCCGCCGTTTCAGGGGCATATTTACTAATATCTCCTTCTGAGCATCATTGAAAATTCACAGGACATCTCGGAAACAGGCAGACAGACCTCTCTGGGCAGTTTCCGTAAGATTTGCTCAGCGTGTTTGGAGATGACAAGAGCATCTCAGCACAAATTGCTTATGCTCAAGTGCATCTCAGTGAAGCCCCGAGCCTTTCTGAGATGAGCCAGCATCTCCATGTTTGCTATCAAGAAGATCCTGATAAATGTGCCCTTAGAGATTCTGCATACGTCTGGGATGCAGTTTGCTGTATATCACATGATGGAAGATGCAGCCCAACAGTCTCGAGTTCAGAAATGTGTTGAGAAAAGCCAGAGGGCTGCATCACACACACGTTTTGATTAAAGCTATTTCATGTCTTTGGTTGTTGTTAAGGCTGGGGTTGGTGTAAACACCTTTTACAAACGTATTATGAAAGCAAGTTTCTGGAGGTGGTGATGAGTGACCAGAATGCTTGTGCATATTTGTTGTGTGCTGTTTTTTTGTGGTAAAATTGATAAAATTGTAAATTGATACTTGTATAGCGCACTACTCACCCGCAAGGGTCTCAAGGCGCTTGTACGAATACCGCTGTGGAACCCATCCTGGCTTTCCCTGTGAGGTGTCCACTCCTGGGCACCCCCAAGGTGGAGGCCAGGCATTAGTCAGCCCAAAAGTGTGGCAGAGACCGTGTCTTAAATTAGCTCTTCCAATGATTATTTTGTGAAATGGCCCCAAATAGCAGCAATCTAGATAACGGAATATATAATTTAACAATAGTCGTTCATTTCTCCCACGCCACAGAATTAGGTCCTCTATGAAAAATAGCTTTTTTCTTACTCTTACTCCCAGCGATGCTCATTTCATCGACCTTATAAGGATAAAAGCTCACTCAGTGTTACTAGAATTTAAAACTGTGTCCAGACACTTAAGTGTGAGGCTTAGTTACAGTGTTTTCTTTCTGTTAACGGGCAGACAAATATTGAGAAGGGCAGGTACACTAAATTTTACTATTGTCAGAACTCAAACTTTTCACCCACGTAGAATGTCATTTTTAATTTTTATGACCACACACAAATATGCACCTGTAAATACCGTAGCAATAAAATCTAAATCATCCTGGTTTAGCCTAATCTGATGACAAAATATCACTTATTTCTGATGGACAGCTATTCATGAATTTGTTTCCCAAATTTTCCTTTTTTAAAGTCCACCTTGTTTGTCTGATGTGAGCAGAAATATGATTTTGAATCACATGGCCAGCTGAATCCATTTTTACGACATCATATCATTATGAATGTATTTGGAAAAGTAGCCGAAAAAGTGTAATTTTACATTACCAAATAAAATCATTAAAATGGACAACAAAGATACATTTCGTTATTCTCTGATGCAGAACTGTATGGAAATGCCATCTTAGTCGTATATTTTGATGCACCAGGGACACTGGTAAATTGCCACAGTGATACATGTTTTCTATATGGGGCCTTTGGTGCCCCTGAGAATGGGTGACAACCGGTAAACACTGCAAAAGGCACATGGTGTGCGTGAATGTAAAATCTTGAACCACCAGCTCTCAGGCAAAGCGAACCTAGAGCAGACTTTGGTTCGATGTAGAAAAATCCTACATCAAACAAAAGGATGTCCTGTGTCCACCCGAACCTCGGCGATATATAGCAAGAACACCGAACACGTGTCTTTCTGGGTATTTTGGGCAAAGTTTGTCAAATTAGGTGGTCTCATTTACGGAAATGAAACACGAAATTAGTAATTAGAAGGTTCAGTTACTAAAAAACCAACTAAACAACACGAGTCCAACATAACGTGATGCAGTAAAACAAGATAAAAATACAGATAAGGCATTTTTTTTATCATAAGTATGCCATAGTTCCCATCATACATAAAGTAATATAAATGAACAAGGTAAATGGAAGCAGGGTTCCAATTTTAATTGACAGTGCCCCTTAAAATGGCAGCCACAGCATTGTTTTAAGAAGGTACCCCCACATGCATCAATCTAGGATTTTGCATTTCTTAAATAGCGAAAATTAAGGAATCGCTATTTAGAAAATGCAAAATCCTATGCATCAAGAAATCCTAAAAGTTTTTAGGATTTCTTAATTTTCGGAAATTGCGATTCCTTAATTGCGAATCGCAATTAAGGAATGGCATTACATTGATTCCTATGGTGCCTAGAGGCCCATAGGAATCAATGCCGTTTTGCATTTTTTTTTTTGCACTCGCAATTTTTTGATACATTGCAAGGGTGCAGAGGGGGGTCCAAAGGACCCCCCCCCTGCACCCCTGAAATGTATTTTCAAGTGCATGTTTCACACACACAAGGACATGTGTATCTGTAACATGCAAGTTTAAAAAATGCATTTTTTTGCTCTTTTTCAACATTTTCGCAAATTAACACGAGGGTCAACCTCGTGTTAATTTGCACTTCCAATTTCAAAATTCGCTATTTTTTACAAATTGATGCATTGCATTTAAGGAATCGCACAAATGCGATTCCTTAATTGCATTTGCATTTTTAAGAAATGCAAAAAATAGCGAATTGTTTCATGCATCCCAAAAACGTATTTAGGAAGTGCAAACGGCCGAATTTACCGATTCGCACCGTTTGCACTTCCTAAATCGGTTGATGCATGTGGGGGTTAAAGCCTTGGAACTCGCTATTCGTCTCATGGTTGAGAAGACAAACTGTATTCTAGACTGCATCAAAAGTATAGTTAGTTAGTCAGTCAGTCAAAAATCTGTATTCAGATTTCTTTTCAAATCCATAAAAGAGACAAACATCATATAGATAAAAGTGGCATATATCATCCACAGATATAAAAGAAACCATATGAAATATATTAAGTATTTAAAATGTCACAGTCAGTATTCAAGGGCTCGTCAACAAATAGTGCAAATTACATGCTCCAATTTTATTTAAATAGTTCCAAAGGGTTACTTATATACATTTAAAGACAAGTTTTCCTAATAAAAACGGACAAAAATGTTTTAGCACTATTTAAAAAGAGCAATATTGAATGAAGCGTCACACATGAATGTTAGAAAATGGCATTTTAGGTACAAAGCTACAGAGAGGCATTTGCTTCTGTACAATTTAATGCTTTCTCTTTTTGGCATGCTTCCTATTTTCTTAGCAATCCTAAAATCAGCTCCAATAGACCATATAAATTATAATTTGGTGGTTTCCAGATAAGGTAGCCAGTCAACTTTCTGTGAAAAAATAATATCCAGTTAACTAAAGTTTTATAACTCTTCTAATTTATAGCCCTGGATATAGTGTCTCTTCCTTAATTTCTGCTTTTTTTGCACAAACCATAGTGTATGTCTTAGTTAAATTCAATTTTAGGTCCCTGCTCTTTATAAAACTTACAACATTTTCTATCAAACTCGTCAGGCAGTTTGCTGTCATGGATATGAGCCCACCCTTGGAATGTCAGCTTTCACATTTTGCAGAAAATGCCAACCCTCCCCCATTTATATATAGTGAGAATAATAGTGGTGCAAGCACACATGCCTAACCCTACGAGTAACCAGAAATTTCTCTGTGCATTCCCCATTGTTGCCAAAATGCACAGAGGCGGTTCAGTGGTGTGACGAAATTTGAGATGGCCCCCCTCCAAGGTGCATGGAGGGGCCCGCTCCGGATTTTATCAGGAGCTTTCACACGAGAGTACTGTGCTAAGGGAGCCTCTTGCAGCTCGGAGGCCCCCGTACCACAGGGGATGCCGGGGCCTGTGTTACGCCCCTGAGGCAGTTAACGAGGCATACAGTTGGGAAGGTGACAGAATATATCGCTTGGGGGGGGGCATATATAGCAAAACCTCCCATAATTTGATACAAGACATTATTCATTAGAAGGTTTAGTTAATGAAAACTCTGCTAAACAACACTGATCCAAAATAACGAGATGCAGTAAAACAAGATAACAATACAGAAAAGGCATTTTTTATCATAAGTATGCCATAGTTGTCATCATACATAAAGTAATATGGCTAAATAAGATATATATAAAAGCAGGCTCCAATTTTGATTGGTAGTTCTGCTTGGGAGCAGTGTTTTATGAAGGTAAAGGCCTCAGGGCTCGTTACTTGTCTCCTGATTGAGAAGACAAGCTATAATCTAGACTACATCGACAGTCTAGTTATTTCTTTGTTGGTTCCCCTGATGATGACTTGCATGGGAGGGGTGAGCTATATCTTTCATATTAAGGCACAAATATGAGAAGTACTATGAAGGCACCCTGACACATTTCAAGAGTAAACGTTAGGGATTATTAGAGCACTTTAAAGATGGCCACTTCAGTAGCCTCTTTGTAAGGAGGAATAAGCGAACTTACCACTGGTAATGTGCGATCCCAGCTGAACATGTATTTCCGGGTGCAGGGGCCATCGGAAATTGTTGTCTGTTTGTCCCTGACGGCATACTGTTGGGGTTACTCTGCTAGCAAACAGTTTTGAGGTGAGTGCATTAGAGGCATAGTTAGTGTCACTTCTGAAGTTAAAGAACGGTTGCTCCTCCATTGCATATAAGTATATCGTGGACCCATAATTATAGTCCTCATACTTGTAGAAATGGATTCGTAGTTACTATTTATGTTGTCTGGATGTCTGACATATTTTTACGATTTTTTTCAGAAGTAACGTCAAATGAAATATACAGTACACACAAAATCTCCGTATGTGATTTATACCCATTTGTTACCCAACGTGCAACACGTTTGGGCAGAATTCTGGAATATTTAGACAACATCAATCGATAACTGTTAGACCTGGCATCCTTGGTGTGGTTTTCCCTGACTTTTTACTTCTACCTCCTGTGTTTTTGATGCTGTGCTGGATTTCATTTTTGCGGGCTTAGATGCTTTGGACACTTTGCCACTGTCAAAGTGCAAGTGCTCCCTGTGTAAATTGATATTGTGATTGGTTCTCCCTGATTGTCATAACTGTTTTACCAGTAGGTCCCGAGAAAAGTGCACTAAGTGTGCTAGGGCTGGTAAATCAAATTCTACTAATGGGCTTGCAGCACTGAATGTGCTACCCACATGAGTAACCCTGAAAAGATGTTTCAGGCCTGCCACCGCAGTGCCTGTGCGCAGTTTGTTAACTGCCATGTCGACCTGACCTGTGCACCCACTTGCAAGGCCTTACCCTTCCCTTTTCTACACACAGGACACCCCTATGATAGGTCCAAGGTACCCCCCTGGGCAGGGAGCAGTGTATGTGAAAGGTAGGACATGTACCGGTGTGTGCAACATGTCCTGATAGTGAAATACTGCCAATTTTGTTTTTCACTATTTGAAAGCCTATCTTGCCCATAGGACAGAATGGGGAATGCTTTGTAACATTTTACAAGCATATCTTCCCATAGGAGTAAGATAAGAAAATGGAGTTTGGTATCCCTGAACTCAGGATTTAATAACACAAAGTGGCTTTTTTTTTGTTCAACCTTCCTGTGTGCCTCTGCCTGTTTGTGGATTAACTGTCTGGCTTTGGAGTGACAGGGGCTGGGGTGACTCCAGGAGTCTCGGTGAGTCAGCACTAGGCTGAACATGCCTGATCTGCATTTGGAGTGGTGGGAGGAGTAGTACCTGAATAGGGCTATGCCTGCCTTCCACAATGCTGGCCCTGCCCCCCTGCTGTGTGTCTGGAGCCAAGGCTCCAGACACACAGCAGAGTGCCCCCACAGCAGAGTGCCCCCCAGAACCGGTATGAACTAGGCTCAAAGCCCCTTGCACAAAGAGACCAAGGACATTTTGGGGTATAAGTATCAGACCTAAAACCCTGAACTTTAGATCATTCCTGGAATTCAGGAGGAACCTTTTCAAGGAGAAGAGCTGGAGAGACTGAGGAGAAGTGCTGCCCTTACTGTGTGTCTGGGTTGGCCTGCAGTTGCTGTTTCTGCCAAGGAAAGGAGAAGGACTTTGCTGTGTGCTGTGTTCCCTGCTTTAAGGAGATCTACAAGGGCCTGAAGTGAGCTGGTCTCCTGTTCAGAAGTCTCAGGGATACAAAGACTTCACCCCCCGGCTCCCCTGAACTCTGCCTGTGTTCTGACCTGCCTTGAGGTGCATGTACCAATTTTGGGCCTCTGGAAGTTTTTGCAGCTGTTTGGGAGCTGGAAGAGAGAAGAAACTAAAGAAACTACAGAAATCGAAGCATCGCTCTTCTGTTGACTGTTTTTCCGACACATCTTCACGGCGCGAGACGAATTTCCACGCATCGCTGAGCAGCTGCAAAAACCGTTGCAGCGCCTTTCGTTGCTGCAAGAATCGACGCATCAAGGGATCGTGGCTCATGTGGACCGACGCAGCGTCTCGCAACACCGCCGCATCGATCGCCGCCGCATCCCGAAGATTCATGCCTCGTACCTGTGCGCCACGTTTCCCCAAAGTATCACCTGTGCACCGGAACCAGCACAAAGAATCGACGCATCACTCCCCCTACAGACCGGAATCGACACAACCCTTCCTCTGCATGCTCTGGGACTGTTGCATCGACTCATCAGGGTCACAGGAGTATCACATCT